>NC_090984.1:94562613-95187613 GCF_041146395.1 Eulemur rufifrons
ATGCTCAAATTGCTATTACCACTTCGGAAAGCTGTCAGTGTTTACTAAACTTTAACATACATGTTTCCTATAACTGAGGAATTTCAATTATAGATATAAAGTTTGCTTATGTTTATCAAAACACATGTGCACGGATGTTTATAGCAGTGCTATCTGTAGTAGTCTAAACTGGAAATAATCCAAATGTCTACTTATAGTATAATGGATAAGTAAATTGTGGTATATTAATACCACCAATACTGTATAAAAAGAATTAATAGCATACAATTAAACTTAAAAACATAGATGAATCTCATAATGTTCAGTAAAAGGTATCAGATACAAAAGGAATGCCTGTGGTGTTATTCATTTATATAAAGTTCAGAAACAGAAAAAAAATTAATGTAGTGTTAGAAGTTAGGTAGTGTTTCCTCCTGTTGTGGGTGGTGACTGGATGAAAGTGTGAGGGTAGTTTTGTTTTTTTAAAAAGCAAAGATTTAGACACTGCTTCCGAGCCCTATGTTTGCATTTGAGGAATTGGTGTTTTTACTCTTTTCCCCCTCTTTCTTATGTATATAACTGTAGTTAATTTCCTGTTTTATTTTTATCAGTTTAGTTATACAGATCATGTACACCTTTACTTGAGTCTTGTAGCTGCCGTCTAGGTGGATAGGGAAGGTATATGCATAATCAAAGGCAACCAACTAAGATTTATTTATGTGATGCTTTGATTCTATTGGGGTTTTACATTCTTTCAGTTAATCATGTTTGCTTTCTTGTCTATCCATTGGAGTTTACTTCTAAAGCTGCCTGTACTTTGTTGAAATTCAGATTTATCTATTTAATTATTTAGATTTGTGATTAGTTCTACAAAATTTATAATAAACCTGGGGTAAAACTTGAGTTTGGGAAGAAGTAATTACAAGTATATTTTAAGGTTGTAAATAATGCTGTGTACTGCAGATACCATTCTTCTCAAATTTCTCTATCTAAATTACAGGGTAAACTAGTGGTTCAGTATAGTTTTTTAGATACTGATGATGCTTTCTAAGACTAATTTTGTTCTCTGCCCACATTAGTATCTTTTCTGATTGCCTTGATGAAGTTAGAGAAACCTTTAACTGTGCCACCCACCACCAAAAATGTTTCACTTTTGCTTTTGTCCTTTTAAGGGAATTTATTCCAAAGCCAAAGTAGAAATAGTAGTAATAAACATAGCTTTAGAAATAATAGCAGAAAACATTTATAATGCATCAAGCTGTATTTTAAGCACTTTTTATCTATTGACTTATTTAATGCTTGCAACATCTCTGAAAGAGGTGCTATTGTTAACCTCATTTTAAACACGAGAAAGTTGAGGACCAGAGGTTATTAGCTAGCTTGCTGAAGGTCACACATCTATTAAATGTATAAACCAAAATCAAATCCAGATTGTCTAGCTTCATAGTCTGTGTTCTTAACCACTGTGCCAAAAAAAGATAAGGAGATTTAAAAATTAAAATTCAGTCCCTGAGTAAATAAATCTGAAGTTTTTATTAGTTTATAAAAGTTTTGAAGAGGCTAATGACTGTATTTAAATAGTAGTAATTTAATTCTTAAGTAAAAACTTTTATAATTGCATATTTAAAACACTAATTTGAATTTTGTAGTAAGGGATACAAATGTTGTTTACCATATTATTTCATGTTTGAAAGTCTTTTTATGTTTACCTTTTGTTTCCTGAAAGATGGGAAAAAGTAATTCATGGGCTATCGTAGGGGAGAGTAGTAGGTTGTTTTATAGTTTTATGTAGTAGTATATTTTTATGTGATGAAGTATATATAGAATTTTTAAATTGCTCCTTGGAAATTCTTGTATGTTTATAAACTTTATAAAAGTATTCAGAAAGCAAGCATTAACTGGAGACCATGGTATTTAAAAACCTATCAAGCAAATGCAAAATAGAAAAGAAAGTTGTAATGAATTAAAATAATGGCAATAATCAGGGATACTGGCTTTTAGCTTTTTCTTTTTTCTTGTGTGCCTATCTTATTTTTGTATTAGTGTAATGGGGGTCTCATAGATCAAGATAAGAGGAATTTCCTCCTCTTCAATTTTTTGAAAGAACTTGAGAAAAATTAATGTTTGTTCTTTAAAAGTTTGTTATAATTCAGCAATAAAGCCATTTCGTCCTGGGCCTTTCTTTGCTGTGATACTTCTATTAATGATTCAGTTGTATTACTTGTTATTATTCTGTTCAGGTTTTTATTTCTTCCTGATTCAATCTTTTTATGTTATGTGAGTTCAATAATTTATCCATTTCTTCCAGGTTTTCCAATTTCTTGAAGTGTAGTTGTTCATAGTAGTCTATAATGATCCTTTGTATTTCTGAGGTGTCAGTTCTAATGTCTTATTTTTCATTCCTGATTTTACTTATGTGGGCCTTTTCTCCTTTTTTTTCTTGGTTAGTGTAGCTAATGGTTTGTCATTTTGGTTTATCTCTTCATAAAACCAACTTTGTTTTTTGATCGTTTGTGGGGCTTTTATGGTCTCTCTTTTGCTTTGTTCTACTCTGATCTTTATTATTCTTTTCGTTCTATTAATTTAGGCTTTGGTTGGTTCTTGCTTTTCTAGTTCCTTGGTATACATAGTTAGGTTATTTATTTGAAATCTTTTTACTTTTTGATTTAGGCTTTTATTGCTATAAACTTCCCTGTTAGTACCTCCTTTTCTGTATACCATGTATTTTGGTATGTTGTGTTTCTGTATTTATTTGTTTCAAAAATTTTTTATTTCCTTATTTTTTTCCTTTATTGACCCAAAGTCATTCAGGAACATGTTTAACTTTCATTTATTTGTACAAATTTGAAAGTTCCTCTTGTTATTGATTTTTTTTTCTCTTTTTTTAAAATTTTTTTTTATTTTTATTTCATCTTATTGTTATGGGGGATACAGAATTGCAGGTTACATACGTTGTCCATGTACCTCCTTTCCCCCCAAGTCAGAGCTCCAGGAGTGTCTGATCCCCAGATAGTGCGCGTTGCACCCATCATGTAGGTATATATCCTTCCCTTCCCCACCCCCGCTTCCCGAGTCAGCACCTTCAAGCATTACCATTCCCCAAACAGTGTGCAATGCACTCATTGTGTAGGCATACACCCATCCCCTCCCCCACCCCCCACCTAAGGCTGATATCTGATTGGTGTCGTTCCCAGATGTGTATTTAGGTGATGTTCAGGGAAACCAATTTTCTGGTGAGTACATTTGATGCTTGTTTTTCCATTCTTGGGATACTTCACTTAATATAATGGGTTCCAACTCTCTCAAGGAGAACCATAGAGATGTCATATCTTCATTATTTCTTATAACTGAGTAATACTCCATGGTATACATATACCACAGCTTACTAATCCAATCATGTATTGATGGGCATTTGGGTTGTTTCCACATCTTTGCTATTGTGAATTGTGCTGCTATAAACATTCGGGTACATATGTCTTTGTTACAGAATGATCTTTTTTCCTTTGGGTATATGCCCAATAATGGGATTGCTGGATCGAATGGCAGGTCTACTTGAATCTGTTTAAGATACTTCCATAATGCTTTCCACAGGGGTTGCACTAGTTTGCAGTCCCACCAGCAGTGTATGAGTGTTCCTGTCTCTCCACACCCACGCCAACGTGTGTTGTTTTGGGTTTTTTTGATAAAGGCCATTCTCACTGGGGTTAAGTGATATCTCATTGTGGTTTTGATTTGCATTCCTCTGATGATTAGGGATGTTGAGCATTTTTTCATATGTTTGTTAGCCATTCTTATATCTTCTTTTGAGAAGTTTCTATTCATGTCATTTGCCCACTTTTTGATAGGGTTGTTTGATTTTTTCTTGCTGATTTTCCTGAGTTCTAAATAGATTCTTGTTATCAGTCCTTTATCTGATGTGTAGTATGCAAATGTTTTTTCCCATTCTGTAGGTGGTCTGTTTATTCTCGTGACTGTTTCTTTGGCTGTGCAGAAGCTTTTTAATTTAATCATGTCCCATTCATTAATTTTTGTTGCTGCTGTGATTGCCTTGGGGGTCTTCTTCATAAATTCTTTGCCTAGGCCAATGTCTGTAAGAGTCTTTCCTACATTTTCTTCTAGAATTCTGATTGTATCACGCCTAAGGTTTAAGTCTGTTATCCACCGTGATTTGATTTTTGTGAGAGGTGAAAGCTGTGGGTCCTGTTTCAGTCTTCTACAGGTGGCCAACCAATTGTCCCAGCACCATTTGTTGAATAGGGATTCTTGTCCCCGGAGTATATTCTTTCCCGCTTTGTCAAAAATTAGGTGACTATATGAGGATGGTTCTATATTTGGATTTTCTGTTGTGTTCCACTGGTCTGTGTCCCTGTACTTGTGCCAGTACCAGGCTGTTTTAAGAACCACGGCCTTGTAGTATAGTTTGAGGTCTGGCAAATTAATACCTCCCATTTTGTTTTTGTTGCTTAAAATTGCTTTTGCTATACGGGGTCTTCTCTGGTTCCATACAAAGTGTATAATTATTTTCTCTACATCTGTGAAGAATGATGTTGGTAATTTAATAGGGATTGCATTGAATCTGTAGATCACTTTGGGTAGTATAGACATTTTAACAATGTTGATTCTTCCGATCCACGAGCATGGTATATTTTTCCATCTGTTTGCCAGTTCTGCTATTTCTTTTCTCAGTGTTTCATAGTTTTCCTTATAGAGGTTCTTTACCTCTTTAGTTAGGTATATACCTAGATATTTTATTTTCTTTGTTCCTATTTTGAAGGGTATTGAGTCTTTAATTTGGTTTTCCGATTGACTGTTATTGGCATATATAAATGCCTCTGATTTGTGTATATTAATTTTGTAGCCAGAGACTTTGCTATATTCATTAATCAATTCCAGAAGTCTCATGGTTGAATCCTGGGGGTTTTCCAGAATTAGCATCATATCATCAGCAAAAAGTGAGAGTTTGATCTCTTTCTTCCCTATTTGGACTCCCTTGATTTTGCTCTCTTGCCTGATAGCTCTCGCAAGGACTTCCAATACTATGTTGAAAAGTAATGGGAACAGTGGGCAGCCCTGTCTGGTTCCAGTTCTAAGTGGGATTGCTTTCAATTTTTCCCCGTTCAGAATGATGTTGGCTGTGGGTTTGTCATATATGGCTCGTATCATTTTTAGGTAGGTTCCATCTACGCCTATTTTGTTAAGCGTTTTTATCATAAAAGGGTGTTGAATTTTGTCAAATGCTTTTTCTGCATCTAATGAGAGTATCATATGGTTTTTGTTTTTGCTTCTATTTATGTGGTGAATTACATTTATAGATTTACGTATGTTGAACCACCCCTACATCTCTGGGATGAAGCCCACTTGGTCGTGGTGGATTATTTTTTTGATAAATACTTGGATTCGATTTGCTAGTATTTTATTGAAAATTTTTGCATCTATATTCATGAGAGAAATTGGTCTGTAGTTCTCTATTTTTGTTGCGTCCTTTCCTGGTTTTGGCATCAATGTTATATTGGCTTGGTAGAACGTGTTGGGGAGAATTCCATCCTTCTCAATATTGGAGAATAGTTTATGTAGGATGGGCACCAGTTCTTCTTTGTATGTATGGTAAAATTCAGGTGTGAACCCATCTGGACCAGGGCTTTTCTTTTTGGGAAGGTTTTTTATTGCTGTTTCGATTTCAGTTCTTGATATTGGTCTGTTCAGGTACTCTATTTCTTCCTGGTTGAGCCTGGGAAGACTATGTGTTTCTAAAAATTTGTCCATTTCCTCCGCATTCTCCAGTTTGTGTGCATAAAGATTTTTGTAGAATTCATAGATGATATCTTGTATCTCTGTAGCATTCGTTGTGATTTCTCCTTTCATGTTCCTAATGGAGGTTATTAGAGATTTTACTTTTGTGCTCTTGGTTAGTCTAGCCAGGGGTGTGTCTATTTTGTTTATCTTTTCAAAGAACCAACTTTTTGTTTTATTAATTTCCCTTATAGTTTCTTTGTTGTCCTTTTCATTTAATTCTGATTTGATCTTAGTAATTTCTCACCTTCTGCTGGGTTTGGGGTCGTTCTGTTCTTCTTTCTCCAGCTCTTTGAGTCTATTCATTAGGTTGTCTATTTGCATGTTTTCTGTCTTTTGGATATAGGCATTTATGGATATGAATTTCCCTCTCAGGACTGCTTTAGCTGCGTCCCATAGATTTTGATAAGTTGTATCTCCATTGTCATTTAATTCAAAAAAACTTTTGATTTCCATCTTGATTTCTTCCTTTATAGAATAATTATTCAGGAGAAAGTTATTTAGCTTCCATGACTTTGAGTAAGAGTGAGGGTTTCTGTTTGTGTTCATTGTTACTTTTATTCCACTGTGATCTGAGAAGATGCATGGTATAATTCCTATTTTTTTGAATTTTTTAAGACATGCTTTATGTCCTAGGACATGGTCAATCTTAGAGAATGTCCCATGAGCTGATGAGAAGAATGTATATTCTGTGGACTTTGGGTGGAATGTCCTATAGATGTCAGCCATGCCCATTTGTTCTAGCATTCTATTTAGGTCCATTATGTCTTTGTTTATTTTCTGTTTAGAGGATCTGTCCTGTACTGTCAGTGGGGTGTTAAAGTCTCCAGCTATTACAGTATTGTTATCCATCATTTGGTTCAGATCTAGTAGGGTTTGCTTTATGAATCTAGGTGCACCTAGGTTGAGTGCATATATATTGAGTATAGTCATGGCTTCTTGTTGAATTGTGCCCTTGACCAGTATGTAGTAGCCATCTTTGTCTTTTATTATTTTTGTTGGTTTGAAAGCTAAGTTATTGGAAATTAAGATTGCCACACCAGCTTTCTTTTGGTTACCGTTTGCTTGAAATACCGATTTCCATCCTTTTATTTTCAGTCTAAATGCATCTTTGCAGGTTAGGTGGGTTTCTTGAAGACAGCAGATAATTGGATTGTGTTTTTTTATCCATTGGGCCAGTCTGTGTCTCTTAAGCGGGGAATTCAAGCCATTCACATTTATTGAGAAAACTGATAAGTGAGACGGTTTTTTGTTCAGCTTGTTGGGTAGAACTTCATTGTGATGTTTTCTCTCCTGAGCCATTGTGGTATCTGGAATTTGATCTTTAGCTCTTGAGTAGTTTTACATTCGTGGATCTTTCTTGTGCTGATCCGTGTGTAACTCTCTTTTGAGTACTTCTTGGAGGGCTGGTCTTGTCTTGGTGAATTCCCTCAGTCCTTGTTTATCTGAGAGTGTCTTAATTTCTCCTTCGTATAGAAAACTTAGCTTAGCTGGGTACAAGATTCTAGGCTGGGCATTATTCTGTTTCAGAAGCGTGAAAATGGGGCCCCAACCTCTTCTTGCTTATAAGGTTTCAGTTGAGAAATCTGGCGTAATTCTGATGGGTTTTCCTTTGTAAGTTACTTGTTTCTTTCTCCTTACAGCTCGGAGAAGGGACTCTTTAGTGGATATTTTGGACAGCCTGATGACTACATGGCGTGGTGTTTTCCTATTTGCTATGAATCTCCCAGGGGTCCTTTGAGCTTCTTGAATCTGTATGTCTAGAGTATTAGCAAGGCCTGGAAAATTTTCCTCAATTGTGTCTTCAAATAGCTTGTCCAACCCTTGCTTATTGTCTTCTTCACCCTCAGGAATGCCAATAACTCTCAAGTTAGGTTTCTTCACATAATCCCACATTTCTTGAAGACTCTGATCATTTCTCTTACTTCTTAGATCTATCTCTGTGACTGACTTATTTAGTTGGAAAGAGTTATCTTCAATTTCTGAGATTCTTTCCTCTATTTGATCTACCCTGCTCTTGAGACTTTCCACAGTGTTTTGTAGCTCTCTGAGTGAATTTTTCATTTCTAGGAGTTCAGTTTGGTTTTTCTTCAATATTTCAATTTCTTTAGTGAATTTTTCCTCCAAATCCTGTATTTTTTTTGTGGTTTCTTTGTGTTGATTATCCATTGATTCTTATATATTATTCAGCTTGTTTATAATCCATAGTTGGAATTCTTCCTGTGACATGTTGGTGTTTTGAGTCTGGTTTGTGTGAAATGGTTGAGAGCTGGTATTTCTCTTTGGGGGTGAGCTTTCTGTTTGATTCTTTGTGCTCCCTGTGTTTTTTCGTTGGGCCCTTCCCATCTAGATTTATCGTTGGATCTTTTCTTATAGATTTAGTCTGGTTAACAGCACTCTTTGTGCTCTATTCTTAGGCTGTGAAGCAGTCTAGGTATTTTGCTTCTTTTGGCAAGAGAGGGAGACTGTTGTGAATTGTTTAGAGATTTTTCTATTTCAGTTGGGGGACTGCTTCTGTTGGGTCCAATCCTAGAGGATTGGAGTTATCCAAGACCGCTTTGGCGAATTAGGACACTGTGTTGTGGTCTTTCAGAAGACAGGCAGGGTCCACACTAGTAGTAGACCGAAATTCTCTTTGTTTGTTTGTTTCCCTTTGGTTCTTCCTCTATAGGGGTGGTTTCTGTCTCTATCCGCAGGAAAGATACTAGCTATGGGGAGTGGACGGTGCCCTCGCTCGCTGAGCGCCCCAGTTGCTGCAGCTCCCATGGGCAAAAGTCTGCCTTGGCCCAATGTCCCCAGGGACCAGGCTCCACACTCTCGCTTCTGGAGAAGTATTCAGTGTTTACACATGGGCGGGGTCCCTATATAAGGTCTGTGGACCAGGGGAGGGGGCTGTCCAGGGAGCCTCTTCTCACCCTATTGCTCCGCAGTGACTTGGCTGTGGGCCCCAAGATGGCGATTGCGCGCCCGCAGATCGCCGGCGTTGAGGGTGACTACTCAGGTTCCGGTATATACCAGAGCCAGGGACCTGGCCCGTTCCGAAGCTCACCGTGGTTTCCCAGTTAGAAGGCAAAAAGAGAGAAGAAAGAAAGAAAAAGAAAAGAAAAGAAAAAAGGAAGAGAAAAGGAAAAGAAGGAGAAGAAAAAGAAAGAAAAAAGAAAAAGAAAAGAGGAAAAAAAAGAAAAAAGAGAAAAAAACAAAAAAACAAAAAAAAAACCAAAACAAACAACACAAAAAAAACCTAACCCAAAACACCAAAAACACAAACACAAAAGAACAAAAACAAAACTACACAGCACCACATAACATCGCTAAACGAAGAGATACACAAATCTGAAGTATATAGTTCGGCGGCTCAATGATTGTGTTTTTGCGCCTTAGCGCAGCTCCGCCCCTTCACGCCCGCTCGGTTGGGTCCCCAGCGGCGACTCAATGTTTTTTTTTTTTTTGGTGTTTTTTTTTTGTTTTTTAATGTCTTAGCGCAGCTCCGCCCCTTCACGCCTAGCGCGGCCCCCGCGGAGATGGCGCGGGCCCAGAGACCAGCGGAGGGCGCCGGGCAGAGAGAGCCTCTCGGCACCTTATGGCTCCCGAGCGGTTCCGCCTTTGCTTTCAAGATGGCACCCGCAGTGCTCCGGGGTGGGAGGGGGACTGGCTCCCTGGCAGGCAGAGACCAGAAACCGCAGCTGCCGGGGGCGGGGGGCTGGCGGGCAAAGCCGCCGGGGGCCACCGGCTGAAGAACCGCTGACAAAAGCAGCACAGAGGCACAACGCAATTCGCTGATCCAGGATCTTTCGTGCCCCCCCCCCCCCCCGCCGCAGGTCCGTCCCTCCTGCCAAGGGCTGTCTCAGCCGAGACTTCCCAGGTTCCAAGCTATTCTCCCGAAAAAGCCTCCTGTCTGCAATGCCCCACGTCCCCCTCGGTGATTCTGCTCTGGCTTGCGGGAGGTCTCCATACAATTGGGGTTGGAGGTCAGTGAGGAGAGCAAGCTGCTTTCCCAGGAGACTGCCCCCGCCCCACCTGGGGGCGGGCGCAGCCAACCTGCGCTCCGCTGGCTACTGTCTGTTCCGCGTCCCGCAGAGTTCCGTGATCCTAATTTTCGTTCACCTCAGACCTCACTCGCTCTATTTGTCCCACGTTGATTTTCCATGGATTCACACCACTGTTCCTGTGTGGGAGCGGTCCTCTAGCATTGTGGCAGGTCCGGATCCATGGCTTCTTCACTGGAGCGCAGATCCAGGCCGTCACCACCACTCCGCCATCTTGCCAAATCGTTGATTTTTTTATGTGGGAAGATAATTAATATCATGTTGATTTAAAAAATTTTTGATACTAGTTTTGTGGTCTAGCATATGGTCTATCCTGGAGAATGTTCTATGTACTGATGTGAAAAATGTATATTTTGTAGCTGTTAGATAAAATGTTCTGTAAGTATCTGTTAAGTCCATTTGGTCTATAGTGTAAGTACCCTGATGCTTTTGGTTGTGGTTGTTTTTTGTGGAGCTGTGACAAGGCTTTGCTAGTGATGAGGATGTTGGGGTGGTGGTCCTTGAGCTCTTGGGAAATATGTAAGGGCACTGGCATTGGTGGAAATAGGCTGGTTCTTGGGCTCTTCGGCAGCAAGTGTAAATTAGACAAGATCACTGGCAGTCATGCCAGCAGTCCCTGGGCAGCCTTGTCTTTGGCCCATGGGTGTTATACACAGGTGCCAGCAATGGTGGTGGCAGGCCCCATGTGAGCCAGTCCTTGGGCACCCAAGCTCCCTGTGCAGGTGCTGGCTTTGATGGCAGGAGACCCTGGGTGGGCCACTCCTTGGGTTTCTGGGTGGTATGTGTAGGTCATTGCAGCCCTAGGTGTGCAAGTCCTGAGCACTCTACACAGTATCCTTTTTGCTGGAGTTTTGCTGTTGGTGGTGGTGGCCCCAGGGAGGCAGCTTTCAGGCTCTTGGGAGAGTACACTTTGGCTACCTATGTCCTGGGGGCAGTCCCCTTGATGTACTGGCCTACTTGTTCTCCAGGATGTAGGGTGCTGGTTGGATTTCTGTGTGGGAACATGGCCTCATCACTGGGTCCACCTGGTTTCATGACATTGAAGTCCACTATGTAGATGTAAGGAGATGTTGCCTGAGCTCCAGGGATGGGGAGATGCATGGGCTATTGGGCCCAAGGGCATTATATATTCTAGTGGTGGCTTCCTTGTCAAAATGGTGCCAAATTGTAGAAGCTTGGGTCTCAGGGGATGGGTGGGACTCAGTGTTAAATCTCTTTCTGAATATGTGGATGCATGGACTTCCAGGCAGCTCCATTTACTAAGCTTGGGGCCTATGAGGGCCAGTGAGCTCTCCTTTAGCTAGTATTGCAGGCATTTGTTGTGGGAATGTGGACTGCTCTGGGGATCTTTCACTTACTCTGTCTCCACAATGGCAGTCCTTCTTGGCTTTGAGCCTATTCTGATTGGTTGTTTCACTTCCCTCTCAATGCTGCCATCTTGAGTTTCTATGCCTCAGAGAGTCCGTGTCACTTCCCTGCTGAATTCCAGTGTTCTCCCTTAGATGCTGTATTCAATATGTGGCTATCTATTTGCTGCTTTTGGTCCTTTTTTGTGGAGGAGTTAAGTGCTGGGTGCCTCTAGTCAGCCACCTTGATGATGTCTATAATCCTTCCTTTTCTTTTGAAGGACAATTTTCCAGGATACAGAATTCTAGGTTGTCCTTTTTGTTTGTTTGTTTCCTCAACACTAAATATTTCACTCCACTCTCCATACTTTCACAATTTCTGAAGAGAAGTTGGACATAATTCTGAATTTTTTTTTCTGTAGGTAAGTTGGATTTTTCCTCTGGCTCCTTTTAGAATTTTTTCTTTGTTTTTGATTTTCTGGAGTTTTAATTTGATATGCCTAGGTGTATTGTTTTAGGCATTTATCCTGCTTGATATTCTCCAAGCTTTCCAGATTTATATTTTGGTGTCTGACATTAGTTTGGATGAAATTTTTAAGTCATCATTGTTTCAAATATTTCTTTTGCTCCATTCTCCCCCTCTTTCTGGCATTCTCATTGTATATATGTTACATCTTTTGTAGTTGTTACACAGTATTTTGTGATTTTGCTTCTTTTGTGTGTGTTCGTTTTATTTTTTTTCAGTTTTGGAGGTTTCTATTCATGTGTCTTCAAGCTCAGAGATTCTTTTTTTTTTTTCTCTCTCTCTTTGAAAAGAGGGTTTATTATTAACTGTGTTGTTCCATACTTATAATATAGCTATTTCTTCAGCTGTGTCCAGTCTACCAATAGACATATCAAAAACACTTTTTTAATTTCTGTTACAGAGTTTTTCATCTCTACCATTTTTTTTTGTTGTTCTTTTTAAAGATTTCTATCCCCCTGCATACATTGCTTATCTGTTTTTGCATGCTGTTTACATTATCCATTGGCATCCCTAGCATATTAATTATAGTTGTTTTAAATGACAGGTCTGATAATTCCAATATCCCTTCCATGTCTGGTTCTGATGCTTGATCTGTTTTTTTGTTTTGTTTTGTTTTGTTTTGTTTTTGTGTGTGTGTGAGTTTTTTTGCCTTTTAGTGTGCCTTGTAATTTTTTTGATAGTGAAATATGATGTACTGGGTAAAAGGTACTGTTGTAATGGGCCTTTAACAATGTGGTAGGGAGTTATGGGGTTTGGGAAGTGTTCTCTTGTGCCTGTGGTTAGGTTCCAGTCTTTTAGTGATCTTATGCCTCTGGACTGTGAAGTTCTCAAGTATTTTTCAGTTCTCCACTCCTTAGTTGGGACAGGATAACTAGAACTGGCTGGAGTAGTTTTGTATTTCCTTTGTCCCAGGTCACATTTAAAGTGTGATAGAACTCCAGACTGGGCTCTCGTTAAGTAATTTCTCCTGAGAGCAGACCTTGTTAAGAAGAACACAGTACTCTGACATATTTCAAAATGGTATCCTTTACCCTTCATTTTGCTGGAAACATGAAGCAATTTTTCTGTGATATTTCCTGAGCTCTAGGAGGTAAAAGTAACCAGAGCATAATTTCGTGTCTGTCTCATATAACTGGGTACCGCTACAGTTTTTGACTCTCAGACTTGTCCACACTGAACCCCAGAAATCACATATTAATTAAGCTATCAGATGTATTTTCAGAATGAAAGAAGACAAATCAAGTGCTGAAATTTTTTTATGTAATTTTAACATTACAGCATATTGACATTCTTCACTAAAAATTTGACTTTCACACTGTGACCATAAAGAGGGATCTTTTTGGAAAACTATTTAATGTTCCCAAGAACTGGCTCTTAACTTTTTAGTATTCAAATATTTGTCTTTTGAAACATGAATCCTTTTAATGTCTTTTTTCTTTTCTGTGATTGTAAATTATTTTCTCATTTGTCCAGTCTAATTTTGAATTAATCAGTTAGAATTTCCCTGTAGTATAAACTTACTGTTTTAAAAAATTGTTAATTATTTTTGCAGGGCCATTCCTGGAATTTTATTTCATTGGATATTTAGAAACTACAGAATGAATGAGTTTTGAATAGAATCTGTTTTTATTGTCTCTTTAGCAATTTTCAAATAATTTAAGTGATTTATTGTCAAGTTCATATACATGATACAGTATAATCAGAATTATTAATACTGAATTCCTTCTATGCTGTATTTTAAACATGAATTTTTGAAGATTGTAATTCTCTTAGTTCAGAAAAGTCCTTTCTAACTAGAGAAGGATAAGATATTAATGTCATTCTAGAAATAAGAAAGGGATAGGTCTTCCATATATAGTTCTTAATAGTCTTATGGAATAATTAATAATAGAACTTATATAAATATTTTATCAAAGATCATATGGATTATGCACAATACTACATTATACTTATTTGTAAGTTAGAAAATAAATATGAAGTGCTTAGCACATAATGAATGTTAAATATTACCTTGATTCTAGACCAGAAAGATGAATATATACAAAAGAAAGTGCTCATTATTAGCTAAGAACCCTGCTAAAAATCTATTTTACATATATTTCTAAGTATACTGAATTTGAATGTTGATTCTTGCTGACCATAAACAAACCATGATTCTCATATATAAAATAGTGGAGGGTAGAACTCATGATGTAGTTTTGAAGTGTGTATGTGTATGAGTATGTTTCAGCTTGTACCAAATTTCTTTAGTAAAATTTGTTCAAGTAAAATCTTTGAAGTCAATCTAACATATAAAACAAATAAAAACAGAGGTTTTTGACTGTCAGGAGGAAAGGGATGTTATTGATCCTCTCTAGAACCTCCATAGAACCCATGAGATATCATGAAACATAATTTCCTAACCATTCAACTAGAAGATCCTTTATGTTTCTTTCAAGTTTAAAAATATGTATTTCTTAGGTAATGCTTTCAAATGGCATTTATTATCATATAATAAGATTTAATTGTATAACTTTTGTTTTAAGGTTATAGAAATACATAATAATCTGTAATAAAGAGAAATATATGAGAACCGTGGTCAGTATGGCATAGTGATTAAAAGTTATGGAGTACAGCTGTGTATTAGCTATATGATCTCTAGCTTGATCTCCTCATCTATAAAATAGGAATGTAATTAGTAGGTCTATTACTGGATGGTTGTGAAGATTAGGTGAGGTAATTAATATGAAATACATAACACAGGATGA
Source organism: Eulemur rufifrons (assembly GCF_041146395.1). Classification (NCBI taxonomy): domain Eukaryota; kingdom Metazoa; phylum Chordata; class Mammalia; order Primates; family Lemuridae; genus Eulemur; species Eulemur rufifrons. The sequence goes on from NC_090984.1 coordinate 94,577,048, forward strand.
ATATTAATTTTTATCTTGATTATACTTCAAAAACATAAACATTTACAGAAAAAAATGCATATAATTAGCTGTGGGTTCTGCTAAAGAATCTGGTACACAATATTTCTAAGTAATTTTCCTTCTCCTCCAAGTTAATTATTATATCAACATAAATCAGATTGATATACAAGTTTATAATTTTAATGTTAATACCAGGTAGTTTGACTACATGTTTATATTGTAATTTCTCCTGTTTTATTTGACTTTTGTGATAGCATATTGAGGAATTTTCATTAATCAGTTGGAACATAGTAATTCCTCTAGATGTCATATACTAGAAGGAAAAAAACAGAAGAATATCAAAAATGATTGGCTTTGGTATAATTTACACATAAAAAATATTCATTAGCTTCTTAAAATGTAGCATCTTATTAATTATGATTCAAAATCAAAACTTGTTGCATTGATTAAAAAATCTAACCTAAAAACAAGCATATTGATTAGGCAGCCAAAGCTTCAGAATTTTTTTAAAGAAATTTCTTGCCCAGTTTTAACATAAAATTTAGATGGTACGTGCATTTTAGAAAACTGTCTTAGCAAAATTATTTCACAGATAGCTGACTAGCAATCATTTAAAAAAGCAACGTTTTATTCCATTTTAATTAAGCCTCCTAAACTTACAAGCCTTGAAGTTTATAACTAAGCCCTCCTATTTCCCAAATGTGCAAGAAGTATTATTAGAACAAATATTATAATATACCTTCAATTTTAGTTCAACTCAGCTAGAAAACAAGTTTTTCTTTCATTGTGTCAACATGTTATTTTTTTCTTTTTGGCCTTACTCAGGAAATGCTATAATAAAGAGCATTTGTTTTAAAATTATGAAAAGCAGAAAATTTGTCACAAATCAACATGTTGGAATGTGTCTATTAAATATGGATTGAGAATATATATTAATTAAATTTACTCTACTGATTATAAAATCGGTGGAGAGAGATCTTTTTGGAATTAAAAAGAAGGATCCAAACTTTTTCAACTTTAAATGTTTTTAGTGCATCATTGTTTATATGTATTAAATCACTTCTATCAGAGACAGATCTATATTTTGAGGGATTAAAGCTTGTAATGTTGAGGGACTCTGTAATAAAAGGGAATATAAAATTCTAAAAAAATTAGGTAATAGATATTTGAAAGGAAAAAGGCAAGTGTTATTTATTTTCGCCCTTGTTGATTAGAATTGGCTCTCTTAGGCATGTAAAATAAAACTATTAAATTGAAGTAGGTAATCAATCATTTAATCTTTATGCTAATAAATATAAAAGTATTATATGAGTAAATTAGTTTTATTTTACCTTCATTTTTATATGGATATTTTATCAAGCTACAGACTTTTGGATTCATAGTTTTTCTTTAATATTTTAAACATATTGTATTTTCTTCTGGACTCCATAGTTTCTGTTGAAAATTCAGCTTTTGGTCTTGTTTTTCGTTTGAGGGTAATGTATTCTTTTTTTCCCCTCTGGCTACTGTTAAGACGTTCTTGTTTTCTTTGACTTTCAGCATTTTGACTGCTAGTTGTGGTTTCCTTTCACTTTTTGCAGTGTTCTGTTCGCTATACTTTGTAACTCATTACATTAATGTATTAAATGAATTTTGGGATATTCTCAGCAATTTTTATTTTTTTCTGGTAGAATTGTTTCTCCCTATTCTCTCCCTCTGCTTTATTGTGACTGCAATTACATGTAAGTTAGACTGATTCCCACGTCTCTTATGCTCTATTCTTTTCATTTGTTTTTTTCTTGATCTGTTTCAGATCAAGTTTAGATATTTTCTGCTGACCTATCTTCAAGTTCATTAATCTTATGTTTTACTGTGTTTAGTCAGTTATAAAACTCACCCACCAACTTATTAAGTTCAGATAGTATTTTTTTCAGATCTAAAATTACTATTTAATTTTTTTTTTTTTTTTTTTTTTTTTTTTGAGACAGAGTCTCACTCTGTTGCCCAGGCTAAAGTGCCGTGGCATCAGCCTAGCTCACAGCAAACTCAAACTTCTAGGCTCAAGCAATCTTACTGCCTCAATGTCCCGAGTAGCTAGGACTACAGGCCTGCGCCACCATGCCCAGCTAATTTTTTATATATATATTTTCAGTTGTCCAGCTAATTTCTTTCAATTGTTTTTAGTAGAGATGGGGTCTCACTCTTGCTCAGGCTAGTCTTGAACTCCTGAGCTCAAATGATCCGCCCGCCTCGGCCTCCCAGAGTGCTAGGATTACAGGCGTGAGCCACTGCGAAAAAGCCAATTTTCATTTCAAAATTTCATTTGGTCATTAGTAGCTTAAATGAAATGTAAACAAAAATTAATTTTCTTTTCTTTCCCCCTTCTCTGTTTAGTGAGTGATAGTTGCTTCAGGAATCTTGCAGAAGACCGCAGTGGGATAAATCTCAAAGATCTCGTACAAGATCCTTCTTTGTGAGTATTTGGTTTTCAATATTAAGTATAATTTAAAACTTTATTGTTGGTGTTACTCTTTTCAAAAGAGTTATACCTGAAAACTAATTTAAGGTAGAGCAATATCTTCTTTTCTAATAATTTGTGTTATATATAGTGAAGTTGATAGAATGTTAGAAATAGAATAGATTGTAGAAGAAGGAATGATATCGTGAGGAATAATTGACTTTCAATGAGCAGGGCTAATGGCTGCTGATATCTTGCAAATGTGGCAGTAGGTACTAGGCAAAGAAGATGATTAGTAGTTGATTTGCTTGGGAAGGTGAGATTGAATTTGTTCGCATCAAGTTTGAGCTTTTATGAATATATTATTTGTAATAACAACATATATTCTAATATATTGAATATATTTATAATGTTTTATGTTAGAAGACTGTATATAGCACAGGAAATTTGTAGAGTTTTATAGATTTCAATTTTTAATTTTTTTTTGCTCATGAGTCAGTCCCATTTCTTTATCAGCATATACTCTGTTATAATATCACTTTCTATTTCATGAAATATTTTTTGGAATTTTATATTTACTAGGATATATGCATACTATCTTCTATATAAACATGCCCTTCCGATAAGATCACCCTTTATTTAACAAAAAAAAAAAAAAAAAAAAAAATCAACACTAGTTAAGCCTGGGCAGCAGGGAAAAGAAAATTGAGTGCTGATAGGTACTTTGTAATGACATATAATGCATGCAATAAAATATAATAGGAAATAAGTCCTTCAGATCACATGTAATCTATCCCCTCCTACAAGTTTCACTAATCATTGAGAATTTTGTGAGGAATAAAACACAAAGATATCTAGAATCTGAAGGTTATTGATTCTTTAATGATTGACTAGTCAGTTAAAAAAATACTTTGACAAGAAAGTGCTGAAAATATATTGAATATTGAAGTTTATAATGTAATGAATTTAGAAAGAGTTTCCAAACTGCTCTCTCCATTTTTTTCTTTTCTCAATCTCTTTTCCTCACTCAAAAGAATTGCCAATATTCTTTCTCCTTGATTTTTATTCCTGTGAAGATTGACAGTTGTCCTTTTATTCCTGTGAAAATTTAACCAAGAACATAATTATTCTATGTGGATGTAGGTATACCTAGCAAATGAATATTAAATAACCTTTATTTGCCTCATGGATATGGCAATAACTTTATAATTTCTTCAAAAGATCTCAGCCATTTGAATGAATATATTTTTAGTATGATGATATTATACATCTGTTTAATGCAATAATATAATGGAAAAAATATGCTCATATGGACTTCAGTGATATATAAGCTGTGGAGAATTACACTTGAGTAATGGATTATAATAATGAATTGTCATGTTTTGAGAGAATTTGTTACTTCTTTCCAGACTATAAAGTAATATTCATCATTCAACCTACCACTAAATTCTACATTTAGTCTTAGTATTCTAAGAAAAATTTGTGTCAGACCCCTTCATTGGATGGATGAAATATATTTTCAGAGTACCTGTTTTTACAAAGTCAGATGTCTTAATTTAGCATCATTCCCTTAATTTGGCTTTAGCCTCTTGGCATTAGTCTAGTACATAAGAATGTTGATATTCATGAAGAAAGATTTTGTTTTTGCCCTGTCTACTTGGATTTGGAAAAAACTTTTTCTTTATTAGAATTGTCAGGATGTACTATTAATGACTCAAATTTGTGTTTTAGAGATATATTTTTTATTTGGTAAAATCCTTTAGAGAAAGAAATGCCCAGTATGGAAAAAATAATATTTTTTCAGTTGTTTTGATGGGAAATAACTTATTCTGAGTTCCTTTCTGATTGTAATATTCATTTAATACATACCTGATAGATAAGGATTTTTAAAAATTTTATTTATTTATTTTTGGTTTTTAAAGCCAGGTGCCTCTTCTCTGTCTTAGACTCTTTTTTTTTTTTTTTTGTTTGAGACAGAGTCTCGCTCTGTTGCCTGGGCTAGAGTGCCGTGGCATCAGCCTAGCTCACAGCAACCTCAAACTTCTGGGCTCAAGCGATCCTTCTGCCTCAACCTCCTGAATAGCTGGGACTACAGGCATGTGCCACCATGCCTGGCTAATTTTTTCTATATATATTTTTAGTTGGCCAGATAATTTCTTTCTATTTTTAGTATAGACGGGGGTCTCACTCTTGCTCAGGCTGGTCTCGAACTCCTGACCTCAAGCGATCCTCCCGCCTCGGCCTCTCAGAGTGCTAGGATTACAGGCGTGAGCCACCATGCCCGGCCTGTCTTAAACTCTTAACATAAATTTTTACTACTTTTCATTGATTCATGTATACCAGATCGTTCTATATGGAGTTGAATTGTTTATTTTGCAACACTGAATAGGAAGCATGTTGAAAATACCATTTTTTTAATAAAAATTCCCTCCTTAAAAAAAATCATAATCACTTGATCAGTACTCCAGACTAGTATAGTGGTTATTAAAATTGTATATGTATGTGTCATTTTAATAAATGTTTCAAATAAAAAATATTATTAGAATAAGATGTATATTGAATGAATGCTTTGTATGTTATTATGCCTATCAGATTTGTATTATGATTCACCCACTTGAGCTGCTCATGTTGAAAGACTTGATGGTACATAAGAATTAATTATTTCAAGCACCAGTACTGACAGAATGATACAGAAGGAAAAACTAGGCTGAGGAAAACCGAGGCTTATCTAGTCAATATTGACCCTCACAGTAGTATATTGCATATCTTGATCAGATAAATAAGCAGAATTTCTGTGGACAAAGTTTAGAAATAAAACTGAATCAAGTATATACAGAAAATGATCTTTAAACCAAAAGTAGTCAGAGGTAGATGAAAGGCTTCCTGCCTCAGAGAGATTGAAAAGCCAGAACCTAAACTAACTAATTCATACTCTCAATCTATGTCAGGCTAATGGAATAGAGTGATGGGTATTCAGTAATTTACCTGAACTGTGTAGTACATACTCTAGTATTTTACTGCCATTGTAACAGGAGTATTTACTGGGCTTGAATGAACTGAGTGAGCTATTGTGTAAATATGATGAAGGAGGGATACCTTGGGAGAAAAAGAAATACAAGAAGGCTGTGAATCTCTAAGCAAGAATTTCTGGTCTTGTTACTAACTTTTGATCTGTTGTAGTAATAGGAGCAGAATGTGACTTGTGGCAAGGTTGAAGTTAAAGGGATACCTGACAAGCTCTTTTCTTTGGGTACTCTGAGTTTACTTGTTTCTATCACAATCCTGTAGATGTTAAATGTAAGACCAAGTAGACCACATTCACTTTTTGCTGATTAATGTGCCTAAGAGTTTGAATTTGTAACTTGCTTGCATGCATGCTAAATTTTGAAATAAACAACTGTTTTAGTAGCTTATCTTCTATTTGTGGTTATAAATATTTTAAGGTTGTATGTATAATTTATCAATTTTAGTTGCATTAGGAGAACGTTTTTTTGTAGTTGTGGTCTCAGTAGTACATTGAAAAGTGTTATCAAGTTTAACTTGCTGTTATCACTATACTAGAAACTTATCTAATATGCTACATAATTTCCATACACGTAAGAAGTTATTCTTAGCATGATAATTTTTTTCTTTTAAGTGGAAAAATGCATGCTATTTAACTTACAAAAAATCATTTGTGCTGTTTCTTATGGAGAGATGAGTATTACATATGAAAGAGGTACTGTAGATAAAGTAATTTAACTTATATTCAGTTCTCTATAGAGGTAATTTCCAAAAATACCTTCAAATCTCTTGACTATGTGCTGAAGATAAGAGATAAAACATTACCATATTTATCCTTTCAATTTCTTATTACTTATTTATAAACTAGCATAAATAATTATTTAAACTCATTTAGAGATATTAAAAGCTGTTTGAGAATCAAAAAAGAAAGAAAACATAACAATGACGAGAAGTAAAGAAAAATGTTTGTACTATTAATGTTGCTGATGCTGATTGGGTGGGGTTGTCTCCTTTTATTCATTTTTTTTAGAGACAGGGTTTCACTCTGTCACCCAGGCTGGTGTGCAGTGGCTCATTCATAGCTCACTGTAACCTCAAACTGCTGGGCTCAAGTTATCCTTCACCTTTTATTTAATTTGCAAAGGCTCTTAAAAATTTTGGGCCGCTTTAGATATGTAGAGGGAGAATTGTTTAATTCATGGAAGAATTGGCCATCTCTGAATGTCAGAAATATAATTCAGAATGCAGGATATTAGTAATTTTTCTTATACTCAAATAAGGAAAATTTTGCATTATATGCATATGCCACATTTTGTTTAATCCAGTCATCTATCAGTGGACATCTGTGCTGCTCCTCCCTTTTGGCTGTTGTGAATAATGCTCCTGTGAACATTTCGGGTTTTTTGGATGTAAATCCAGAAGTAGAATTGTCGGATCATATGATAATTCTATTTTTAATGTTTTTGAAGGACTACCTTATTGTTTTCTACCATAGCTGTACCATTTTAGAGTTCCACTAGTAATGTGTAAGGGTTCCATTTCTCCATATCCTCACCAACACTTCTTATGTTTTCTTGATAGTAGCCATCCTAATGGGTATGAGGTGATATGTCTTGATATTTTTAATTGAACTTCACTTCTTCATATCTTGTCTTTAACAATGACTTTGATTTAATTCATCTAGAAGGTAAAGAAAAAGGGGTTTCTGTGTTTGATTATTATGATACCATGGCATGTTATAAAGTAAATTGTATAAAACTGTGTTACTTATTAGTAAAGTAGAAAATCTTTACATTGTCATTACAAAGATTATAAAGCACAAATAAGTCCATGGTAATTTTGTAATCATAGCATTTTAATTAATTCATCTTTCCTATTTTGTATTGTTTGACTTGTCTTATATTACTACTGCTGTTATTATACCTCATCTGTAAAGAATTGCTTTTTGGAAAAAGAAATTTTGCTAGTTGGTGGATACCACCTTGGAAATGTAGCATACTAATTAAAAATAACCAGTACCTGTTGAAATGTATTTTGTTATTACAGATCATTTGTGCTCGATGATGGCATTTTATGTTTAAGAAAAAGATAAAATAGTTGTATTTAGTTTGGTGCAAAAGTAATTGCGGTTTTGGCAATGTTGAAATTTGCTGTTTAATATTGGAATACATTCTTAAATGTGGTTATGTTATACATCATTTTAATGTACATTTCTCACTTTATTTTTTTGCTAATGACTTATTGCTGTTTATTTTATATTTATTTTAGACTATGGAAATGATGTTAGACAAAAAGCAAATTCAGGGGATTTTCTTATTTGAGTTCAAAATGGGTCATAAAGCAGTGGAGACAACTTGAAACATCAACAACTCATTTGGCCCAGGAACTGCTAACAAACATGCAGTGCAGGGCTTGTTCAAGAAGTTTTACAAAGGAGACAAGAGACTTGAAGATGAGGAGCATAGTGGCCGGCCATCAGAAGTTGACAACAACCAATTGAGAGCAGTCATCAAAGCTGATCCTTTTACAACTACACGAGAAGTTGCCGAAGAACTCAATGTCAACCAAGAAGAAACTCCAAAGCACTTCCCAAAGCCAAACTTGCACCAAAAAAAAGGTTATGGTCACACTGTTTGGTGGTCTGCTGCTGGTCTGATCCACTTCAGCTTTCTGAATCCCGGCGAAACCATTACATCTGAGAAGTATGCTCAGCAAATCGATGAGATGCCCCAAAAACTGCAACGCCTGCAGCTGGCATTGGTCAACAGAAGGGGCCCAATTCTTCTCCACAACAACGCCCATCTGCAAGTGGCACAACCAGCGCTTCAAAAATTAAACCAATTGGGTGGGCTACGGAGTTTTGCCTCATCCACCATATTCACCTGACCTCTCGCCAACCAATTACCGTTTCTTCAAGCATCTCGACAACTTTTTGCAGGGAAAATGCTCCCATGACCTGCAGGATACAGAAAATGCTTTCCAAGAGTTTGTTGAATCCCAAAGCACGGATTTTTATGCTATAAGCAAAAACAAATTTCTCATTGGCAAAAATGTGTTGATTGTAATGGTTCCTATTTTGATTAATAAAGATGTGTTTGAGCCTAGTAATGATTTAAAATTCACAGTCTGAAACCGCAGTTACTTTTGCACGAACCTAATATCTAAGTATGAATTTCTTAGGCATGAAAATTTTATTTACCTTTATGTACTTCTTTACATATTTTGCCACCTTTGGTAGAAACTTTACTGTTTTGGTGGTTCTGAAACACAGCTTCATCCCCCTGAGTATACTTGTCTTCACACTACAGTCTATCTGATTAAATGATATTTTGGTCCTTTGGATTATGCCATTAAATATGAAGGAAAGGCAGGATTGCTGTCTGGAAAGCAGTCATCTCTAAATATAGCCTGTACTTATCTGCTGGTGTTAAGACAGGTTGCTATGGTGAATTGTATTTCTTAAAAATGCCAGTCAGCAGAGGATAAACAGTGGTTTCTGAAGTAGTTATTTTCTTTAGAGCTGTACATTTTCATACTGCATTTTCAGGTAGACGAATTTAGTTATTTTTTATGAACTATTTATAAAATTTTAATTTTAGACTATCTTTGCAGACTTTAGTATTTATTAACCAAATTTGAAGAGTTTTTATATTGTTATCCTTTGTTTCTCTGTAGATAAATTTAATTTGGTATAGAAATGCAGTTTTCCAGTGGCAGCATTTTGAACATTATTGATTTTTCATTTTGCTCTACTGCCAATAGTTCTGTTAAATCTAAGACAGCTACCGAAACTGTCTTGCTTATAATAATACCTCTAAATATAAGTTTTTATCATTTTTAATCAGGTTATTTTTTGGTGCTTGAATGATTATATAGTTATTGGTCTATAAAGTGTATATTGGGACAATACAACTTAATCTAGGCTGGTACTATGGTATTATGGTAGTGTGTTCTATGTCAGAACTGCAAATCCAAAGACATAACTTCGCTTTTAGAAGACATTCCTTCATTTTCATCTTTTCCTGAGAGTATATGTTAAATATTTTAATGAGTTCATTCATTTTAGAATGTATTGAATTCAAAAGCATTAGTAGATGCTTAAATTCTTTAGCAGTTAGATTTAACAGACATAGTTCCTGTAATCAACGAACATAACATCAAAGATGGATAATATTTAAGTTTTCTGCCTGAGGCATATAGATAGCCAATCCAGTATTTAAAATTTTTTAAAGAAATAATGTATCACTTTAGTTGATTTTTTTTCATTTTCAGGGGCTAGAAACCTAATTCTAACCAGTTTAAAAAGCAAGTTGGGACTTGATTGGCTTATGTAACTTAGGAGTACTTCTCAAAGAATCATGAAAGAACTTCAGATACCAGGTCAGTTGTGGAAACTTCAAGGAATTGAATTAGGGGTCTGTTTTTCTCATTCTATGCCACCATCTATTCTGATCTTTTTGGCTTTAGACTCAGGCAATCAGGCTTTTTCCACAAAACAAAGATCGCTGATAACTTACTCTAATTCCCTTCCTTCTAGTTTCATGGTCTTCGTCAAATGTAAAATCCCATGAAGAGTAATGACGTAATTAATCTTGTCATGTGCTCACACCTTGTCCAATCACTGTGGCCAAGGGATAGGCTATTTTGATTGACTAGTCACAGGACAGATCCCTATGGCCAGAATGGTGGGATACTATAATTAAATGGGGAAGAAGGTAATACTCAAAGACAAGAGTGATAAAAACTAAGAGATGTTAACTGTCTTGATTCTCAATTTTTAATTTAAGGAAGAACTTATGCTTTGATAAGAATTATTGTTCTGCTTTTGCCTCTACATATTATCTCAATTTAGATGTGGTAGTAATGTCTGTAATAATTTTAAAAGGACTATATAGTTCAATTGATATTATTCTCTATTTGCCATTATTATTGACTGTATATTATAATAGTAAACATATATGCAACTGTGTAGTGACTCATGGATTTATTATTTTAATTACAACTTGCTAAACAGCAGTTGAAATAACAACATGTTATTTTCTAGTTTTATCATACTTTTCTTTCTTTCTTTCTTTCTTTTTTTTTTTTTTTTTTTTGAGACAAAGTCTCACTCTGTTGCCCAGGCTAGAGTGCCGTGGCATCAGCCTAGCTCACAGCAACCTCAAACTCCTGGGCTCAAGCGATCCTCCTGCCTCAGCCTCCCCAGTAGCTGGGACTACAGGCATGTGCCACCATGCCCGGCTAATTTTTTCTGTATATATTTTTAGTTGTCCATATAATTTCTTTCTATTTTTAGTGGAGACGGGGTCTTGCTCTTACTCAGGCTGGTCTCGAACTCCTGAGCTCAAATGATCCTCCTGCCTCGGCCTCCCAGAGTGCTAGGATTACAGGCATGAGCCACCACTCCCGGCCCCCATACTTTTCTTTTAAAGAGAAATTTCAGCACCATAAACCACATAAGAGGAGTCAAACATTCTCATTCACCATTCCATTATAATACCTTTACTAACGAATATTATTATAGAGACATACAAAAGTTTAATGAGAGCACTAACGAACCAGGAATTAATCCTTGCAATGAAGCTTTTGTTTAAAAAAAGAAAGGCCAGCAGAAAAGATTGGAGGCAGGGAGGGAGGAAAGAAAAAAGAAAGGAGGGAGTAGAGAGAGAGAGATTGATTATGAGAAAGAATGAATATGTTATGCTGCTTAGAAAACCCAGTTTGGCTAAAAGTGAATGAGAGTTAAAATTAATGATTAAAACAAAGTTTTTATATCCATGATTGCACTTTCTATATATATTAGTTTTATATTGCTGTGTATTAAATCACCACAAACTTCCTTGCTTAAAACAACACACATTTATTATCTCACAGTTTCCAGTCAGTATTTGGGGCCACCTTAACTGGGTCCTCTTCTCAGGGTGTCCCAAAATTGCAATCAAGGTTTTGGTTGGGTTACATTTTCATCTGGAAGCTTGATTTGAGAAGAATTGTATCCAAACTTATTCATATTTTTAAAAGAATTCATATCTTTGTGGTTGTATGACTGAGACTTTTTGCTGCCTGGTATAGTTTGAATGCTTCCCCAAAGTTCATGTGTTAGAAACTTAACCCTCCCACCGCACCCCGCCCCCTGCCATCTATGGATAAATTGTTTTCCATGAAACTGGTCCCTGGTGCCAAAAACATTGGGGACCACTAGATTAATGCCATTATCTTGGGTGTGGGTTCCTGATAAAAAGATGAGTTCAGCTCCCTCCATTTCTCCCCCACCCCACTCCCACTTTTCTCTCTTGTGCATGCACGTTCCCTTTCACCTTCTGCCATGTGATTACAATGCAAGAAGGCTCTCTCCAGATGTAAGCCCTTTGACCTTGGACTTCCCAGCTTCCAGAACTATGAGAAATTTCTTTTCTTTATAAATTACACAGTCTGTTATGTCTGTGGTCTGTTGTAGCAACACAAAACAGAATAAGACACTGCCCTTTGGCTAGCTGAAGACAACAGGGTCTATTACCTTTGCCATATAATGTTGCCTAACCATGGGAGTGCATACTGTCACCTTTGTGATATTCTATTGGTTAGAAGCAAGTCACAGATTTCATCCACAATCAAGGGGAGGGGATTACACAAAGGTGTGAATAACAGGAGGTGGAATCATTGCAGGGGATCACTTTAGGGTCCTTCTGCCACACTACTATTGAAATTTCCTTTTCTTTGTGGGAGTCATTTCAATTAGTTTAATTCTTTTCAATTTAGAATTGTAAAAACTAAAGCTCAACAAAGTTGTGATTTATCCAAAGTCATAAAACTGCATTGTAATGGACAGCCTGTCATTGTACTCTTTTTACTCTTAGTCTTAGCTTTGACTTTGTTGTTATGATTATCACATTTGGTTTTAATTTGTGTTGCTAAGTTTATTAAAAATATGATGAATACATCTAAGCACTGAACTAGTAGGCATTGGCATTAAATGGTTGAAAATATTTTTTCTATATGGCCTATAAGTATATGATTTTTGATCATTTAATTGTTCTCTCATGATATACTTGAAAAAATATTTTCTCAATGTTTGTTCACAGGAAGAGGAATAGACTTTTTGGTTTCTTTTGGTTTTGGTTCATATTGATATCTGAGGAATGAGACTGAAGAGAATTAAAGTGAAACTGAAAGTGAGATTTAATAGTGGCAAAGGAAAAGCCTTAATGGAATAATGGCATTTGAGTCCTGTATATGAACTCCTGTGTGGAATTTTCATTGGAAGATTGTTGGCTGTCGCTTGGGAAGATAATCAAACAGGCAGGCAAAGAAGTTTACTAATCCTAAGTAATGAGCTTCCAAAGAAACACCTGTTTTGTAATTGAGCCCAAATTAGGAAGAAAATGCCAAAAGAAAAGTGAAAAGATACAAGCCGTTTCTTTTCAAGATGTTTTGAGAATTTAAAAATTTTAAAGTATTACACTTCGAGAGACTATAGAGAACTAAATTACCTCTACTAAGCTGCGAAAATTTCCATAATATTAGACTTTTTGGTGGCAATTTCAAAAAGACCAGCCCTTGCTGTTACCTAGACAGTATAGTAAAGGATAATTACCCTAATATTTTTTTGCTATCTGGGAGAAATGAAATGTAAATAAAATTTAGAAGGAAGCCTGATTTTAAATTTAAGGCAATCCATTTTGGAAAAGGAAAATGAAAAGTTGTTGAGCTGACTGAGCTTAGGCATTTCCCCATGATCTCCTATGTGCTCATCCTGTGTTTTTTCTAAGTACACATCGTAGCTTTTTATGCTATATTATAATTGTCTGTGTACTGTCTGTATTTCTAAATGGATTATAACCTCCTTAAGGCCAGAAACTGTATTCATGTTTATTGTTATATCACTACCACATACTATAGTGGTTAATGCACAGTAGGTCCTCAGAAATATTCCTTAAGTAGATGGATAAATGAAGGAAGGAAGGAATGAATGTGTAAGTGAGTGACTTAGTGACTAAATGAAAGAATGGGTAATGGAAACAGTAAGAAAGCAACAGACTCAATATATACTGAGCATACATTGACACATTTGCCTTTTTCCCCACTTTTTAGGCAGTTCTGAATGGCAGTTTCAGGCAGTACTCACTGGCAATTCTACCGTTGAGCACTTTGTTGGTGCACAATACAAACATTTATTCTCTGGCAACCTGATGGATGCATTTTAGTTTGATTAACACTGGTTCCTTTTGTAGCCTAAGTATGTTTGTAAGTGTGTATGAGATAATGAGAGACCTAAGTCCAAGATCAAAAGGGAATGATGACTTCACCAATCTTCATGATTTTGATTTATAGGCACTTGCTACTCAGAATACCCAGAACAGATACAGCCAAGATAGTATTCCATTCTTTCCTAATGAAATCAAGTAGGATTCCTGAAAGCATTTTCAGAATTGAATATATTTTCTGAACAGCTCACATTGAGAAAAACCTTCATAGCATAATTTTGGTGGAGGAAAAATATATTTTGAGTAGCATAGGCCTAAATTATCTTGTTTCTTAAAAGACTGTACAGTCATGTGTCACTTAATGACAGGGATACATTCTGAGAAATGCATCCTTAGGTGAATTTTGTCACATCCTAGAGTGTACTTACACAAACCTAGGTGGTATTGCCTACTACACAGCTATATGGTATAGCCCATTGCTCCTGGGCTACAAACCTATAAACATGGTACTGTACTGAATACTGTAGGCAACTGTAATACAATGGTAAGTATTTGTGCATCTAAACATAGAAAAGATACAGTAAAAATACAGCACAATAGATAAAAAATGATACACCTGTATAGGCCACTTACCATGTATGGAGCTTGCAGGATAAGAAATTGCTCTGGGTAAGTCAGTGAGTGAGTAGTGAGTGAATATGAAGGCCTAGAACATTGCACTACTGTAGACTTTATAAAAATGGTATATTTAGGTTACATTAAATTTATAAAAAATTTAAGTGATTGTGCTATAGCATTAGGACGGCCACAGTATCATTAGGCAATAGGAATTTTTCAGCTCGATTATAATCTTATGGAACCACCCTGGTATATTTGGTTCATTGTTGACTGAAAAGTTGTTATACTGCACATGGCTATAATTTAATTAGTAGGTTAAGAAGATGGTATTTTTCTTTTCTTCCCCTGAAGTTTTATTTTTCCTTCTTTTATGGATTAACTAAAGGTATGGTCAGACCTTGGAAAATATATTAGTTGCACAGTGTGGGGTGAGGTGACCTTTGTATTCTGGTCAGAGTTTCACTTAGTCATCTGGCATTGAGTGCAGCTTTTTACAGTCCAATTAGAATGGAAGTAATATAATTAAGTCTTGACATTTTTCTTTAACACAAATGGATGAAATGCAATTAGGGTATTTTAAAATACTTACTTAAATTTTTTTTTCTCCTGTTTCACTAAACCATGAATTTAGAAGAACTTTAAACAGTGAATATTTATTGAGTGCCTACTATGTATTACTTAATATGGTAGGGCCTGGAAAATAATGGTGAATAATATAGGCATGGTCTGAGAATGAACCCTAACATAAATTATGGACTTTGGGTCATAATGATGTGTCAATATAAGTTCATCAATTACAACCAATGTACCACTCTGATGGGGGATGTTGATAATGGGGGAGGCTATGCATGTACAGGTGCAGAGCATATACGAGAACTCTATACCTTCTGCAGAACTTTGATGTGATCATAAAACTATTCTAAAACTATGAAGTCTTTTCTAGAGTCTTCTGATTCTGGGAAGATGGAGTAGATGTACTTTTCTCTATTCCTCATGCTAAGTACAGCTAGAAGTCCTAAACATCATACATAAAACAAACATAAGAAAACTCTGAAAGGCGAAGAGAAGGTTGTCCAAGACCTTGGGACCCAAGAAGCAGCATGATGATATGTTCTTGGCTTTTCTTTTTGACTAATATATTCCATACTTGGAGATAACACTGTTTCAATCTAGAAATACTGACAAGCACTGGCCAAAAATAAGCCCTAAGAAAAGCCTTTTCTATCCAGGCAAAGGACTAAGAAAGGGGAAGACTAACAAGACAGAAAACTTACACAGTAATTGCTCTACTCTAGCCAAACATCAGAGAAAAATAGCGGACCCACCCCCCTCCCATGCCAACAAAGCTTGAGTGGGGATCCTAGATTTCCACTCTTTAAGCTGTAATAAAGTACCCCAACCCCCTAACTAGGGTGGTGTCAGAGAAGGGATCTGGGACTTTTACCTCCACCAAGTGGTAATGAGAAGTGCCCCGCAGCTCCTCGCCACCCAGTGTCAGTGAAATTCCCACGGGGAGCCTGGAGTTCTATCCCAACATGACAGTAAGGAGGTACTCCTTTCCTTACCTACTGGGGTGGTTTCAGAGGAAGTTGACTGGAAAGTCAGGACTTTTACTGCCACCAAGCAATAAAAAGTCCACTCCCCCACCTGCCCCATTAGTGGCAGCTATACGGAAAGCAGTAATGAGTAACTCCTACCTCTCCTAGCCAGGTATGTAGCAGAGGAAGCCAAGTAGGGAGCTGGAATTCTCCCACCCTCCTCAGCAGGAACTAGGAGACTTCTCTCTGGTGTCATCTGAGGCCAAGTGAGAAACTTAGACTTCTAACCTCACCTGGAAAAAACAAGGCAATGCCCCCCTTCCCATGACAAAGCAGTGTCAGAGGAAGCCAGCTAAAGCTGAAAGTTTAAGATCCACGGTCTCATAACATAATACCTAAAATGTCTAGGGTTCACTTGAAAATCACCTATCATACCAAGAACCAGGACGATCTCAAACTGAATGAAAAAAAAAAGCCATTAATAGGTGCCAACACTGAGATGACAGAAATGTTAGCATTATCTGACAAATATTTTGAAGCAGCCATCATAAAAATCCTCCAATTATGAAAATTCCTTAAAGGATGAAAAAATATAAAGTCTCAGCAAAGAAATAGAATGTATAAAGGAGGTACAAATGCTAATTTTAGAACTAAGAAATACAGTAACTGAAAGAAAAAAACCAAATTGGATGTGCTCAGTAGTAGAATAGAGGGCACAAAGGAAATGAGCAGTGAACTGGAAAGTAAAAAAAATAGAAATTATCCAATCTGAACAACAAAGAGGAAATAGACTGGAGTGGGGGGAAGTCCCACAGAATAGACTGCAAAAACCTAACCAAACAAACAAAAACAGAGTCTTAGGGACGGACCTATGTGACTAACAAAAGATTTAATATTCATATCATTGGAATACCAGAAGAAAGGAGAAAGAGGAAAGAACTGAAAAACTAATAGGTTGAAAATTTCCCAAATTATGCAAATGACATAAACCTACAGATTTGTAATGCTATATAGTGGGGAGAGGATGGAAGTAGATGGACAACATAAGGAATTCCTAAGGTGATGGAAATATTTTGTATCTTGATTATATCAATGTACCTTGATTATAATATTATTATTTTGTAAGATGCTGGAATTGTGGGAAACTGGATAAAGGTTATACAGGGTTATCTCTGTATTATTACAGCTTCATGGAAATCTATAATTATCTCAAAATAAAAAAGTTAATTTAAAAAATTTCTTTGGTCTTTTTTTTTTTTGCACTGAGTAGATCTTTCTTGCAGGCATGATTTTAGTCATTTGGAAGATATTGATTCACTGAAATTATGCAGGTCTTTCATATGTTGACATTTTTCATTATATAATATTAAATATTCATATTCATTAACTTTTATCATTAATATCACTGAGCCCATCTGAAAAATCTTTAAATATTAGGAAGGTGTCAAATGTAAAATGATAAATACAAGTTCTCTGAAAATCTGATTTTTATTTTAATTTTCAAATTTTATCAGTACAAAAAATTACTGACAGTTTTCCTTCAAGTGACAGACTCATCTTATTCATTTTTAAGAAGATATTTGCTAAATCCTCAAACCTGAATGAGTACATGCAAAAAGCAGTTAGTTTAGCTTGCAACTCAAACAATTTCACACGTGCTGTATGTGAAGAACACCATTGTACTTCAGAATGTAGCAAAAATGCTTTTGCACCTTCCCATTTTGACATGAAGAATTTAAAACACACATGTTCTCAAGGGTTGCAATTTAATAAAATTATGGTTTTTACTGCTTCATTAGGACATCCTTAAATGAAATTTCCTTTTTAATCTTTCCTTTCACCTGGGATATGTGATGGCAAATAATAAAATGAGTACTGATATGGTTTGAGGCTTCTGTTTTAAAATAAAATCGAAATTTAGTTGTGAAACAATAGTTAATAGAATTGTGAAGATTCTAAAATCATGTAGTAGATCAAATGGTTGAAAAAGCTGAAGATACTTGACTTGGGAAAGAGTGAAAAAAACACATTTGTTTTTAAATATCTCAGGACCTATCAAGGAATAAAAAGAGAACTTCATTTTCCCCATGGGATGTGTATGTGTATGTGTGTGTGTGTTTTTTCCCCTGAAAGTCATCTGTTACTTTTTTTGTTCATGTTGCTCTTAGAACAGAGTTTCCCTGTTAAGTTTTCTTAAAGAATTACCTCAGAATAGGCTCAGGTATCTATTATTTAAAAACCAAAAGTCGAAGGGTGATTGCTATTTAGGTGTGAGGGGTCTCTGATATATTTTATGAATAGTAAACTCCATACTGACTGATGTTTAAACATACGTATTAGGAAACAAAAAATATAAACTAACATTATTCTAACTTCTTAATTTTTTAGAGAATGCTTTTTACCATTCTCTTGTTTTGAGGTTACATAATGAAGTTCAGCACTTTCTTTAGATTTCCTTTCAGTTTCTTTTTCTTTAGTTCAAATAAAATCCAACTTGCCTTATCACCTTGTTACTTTTTTAAAAATGCAAGTCTGATTATGTTACTCCATGGTTTACAATTTATTAATGGGTTTCAAAACAAAACCAGCTTTTTAAAACAAGATTCAAAACCAGTAATGATCTGATCCCTTCCTGGCTCTTTAACCTCACCTCTCACTAGACTCCATTTTTATACTATTTGCATAAATGGTGGATTTCAGAGAGGAAAAGGCTGAGATAATAGGAGGTAATGAAACATTTGCACCAGACAGAAGTAAACTATGGCAATATTTTCCATGATTTGTTTCTACAATTTGGTCCTTTACAGATACAAAGGCAACAAAAACTAAATGTGAAATTAAATAAAGATGGAACCATGCTGAAGGATGTTTATAATTGGATAAAGCAAATTCATAAGGACTTTTATGTTTATGTTGCGTAACTGCTATTGTTTTAAAGTTAGTCTTGATTAAGACTGAGTTGACCTATAAAAGGAGCAAGATTACATACAGGGACTTTTCCTTTTGGAAAAATAAAGATTGTGCCTCTTATATAGCCTCTGGAACATTATATACATGTAGAAAATCTATGTGCAGAAAGTTTTGTGAGGATACCCTGTTAAATATTTTCTCTTTCTACATAGGATATTCAAAGAAAGATTCTTGATATCAGTGAAATGGGAAACTGTACAAAACCCTATAGTTCGGGGGAAGAGGTGAGAGAATAAGATGGGAATACAAGCTTCAAGAGAGCCACTTAGCTACTAGAAATTTAACTAATTTATTTTTGTCACAAATACTACAAACTCTCTGGGACAACTCTTGTGAATTTCCAGACTGAGTGGAAGAAGCAAAATAATTTTACAGTTGAAATGCAATGAAAGAAGTAGATTTGTGATTTAGATTTAGGAGAAAAGTTTATTTTCCCTTATAATTTGATTTAAATTTCTATTTTGTACTTAAATTATTGATCTGGGATGATTCTTGTGAATTCTCGTTAGGCTGAAGCTTTCTACTTATTTTTCTAAATTAGCACTTCTGCGATTGTACTTGCATTTAACTGTTTGTCCTAGAATAGAACAAATGTCCAATGAAAGATCTTTATTATTTGAATATTTTTATTTATTTCAAAAGTATGTAAAACGTGCTTATGAAGCTATCAAAGGGTACAAAGAAAGATAAACCCCATACCCACCCTGCCCAGCCATCCAATTTTCTTCCCTAGAAGCAACCTCTGTTACAGAGGTTATCCATGCCCACATAGCACACCCAGACACAAATGTGAACATACGGATATATATAGATATAGATATGTATATATGTATATTACATTTACATGTATTAATATGTTCACAATATACATTTGAATAAACACATCTTATAAGTGTATATTGTTCTGCATCTTTTTTTATTAAACATTCTAAGGATTTTTCCATATCAATATAAACAGACCTATGGCTTTTTAATAGCTGCATTGTATCTCTTTTATACATAATAATTGTATATATTTATAGGGTATAGTGTGATGTTTCAATGCATGTATACATTGTATAATGATTAAACCAGGGTAATTAACATATATGTCACTTTAAACATTTATCATTTCTTCATTGTGATAACATTAAAAATCCTGTCTTCTTGCTATTTTGAAATATACACTGTTGTTATTAGCTTTAGTTACCCTTCTGTGTGATAGACCACCAGAACTTGTGTTTTCTGTCTAACTGTAACTTTGTACCCATTGACTAACGTCTCCTGCTTCCCTTTTCCCCCATCCTCCCCAGTCTCTGATAAACACTATTTTTTACTCTCTACTTACATGACATCGGCTTTTTTAGATTCTACATAAAACATGTAGTGTTTGTCTTTGCCTGCCTTATTTCACTTAATTTGCTCCAGAGAAATTATGTTGCTGCAAATGATAGGATTTCACTCTGTTTTACATCATTCCTTTGTGTGTGTGTGTGTGTGTGTGTGTGTGTGTGTGTATAACTATATTTTCTTTATCCATTTATCTATAGATAGGCACTTAGGTTGATTCCACAACTTGGCTATTGTGAATAGCACTGCAGTAAACATGGAGGTGGAGATATCTCTTTGATAGTGATTCCTTTCCTTTGGATCTACCCAGGAATGGGATTGCTGGATCATATTATAGTTCTATTAATTTCTTGAGGAACTGCCATACTGTTTTCCATAATGGTTGTACTAATTTGCATTCCCACCAGCAGTGTATCAGAGCTCCCTTTTCTCCACATCCTGCCAGCATTTGTTATTTTTTGTCTTCTGAATAAGTCATTCTAACTGTATTAGGTGATAGCTCATTGTGGTTTTGATTTGCATTTTCCTGATGATTAGTGATGTTAAGAATTTTTTTTAAATATCTGTTGGCTTTATATGTCTTCCTTTGAGAAATATTTATTCAGATGTTTGGCCCATTTTTGATCAGATTATTTCTTTTTTACTTGTGAGAAGTTCCTTATATATTTCAGATATTAACCCTTTGTCAGATGCATGCTTGACAAATTCTTTCTATAGATTGTTTTTTCACTCTATTTATTGTTTCCTTTGCTGTGCAGAAGCTTTTTAGTTTGATGTAATCCTATTTGTCTATTTTTGCTTTTGTTGCCTGTGCTTTTGAGATTACAAAGTCCAATTTCGTGAAGCATTTCCCAAATGTTTTCTTCTAGTAGTTTTTAGTTTGGAGTCTTACATTTAAGTCTTTATTCCATTCAGAGTTGATTTTTGTATAGGATGAAAGATACGAGTCTAATTTCATTCTTCACCGTGTAGATATCCAATTTTCCTAACACCATTTATTGAAGAGTCTGTCCTTTCTCCAATGTCCTTTTTCTTGGCACCTTTGTTGAAAATTAATTGGCTGTAAATTTGTGGATTTCTATCTGGGTTCTCTATTCTGTTGCATCGGTCTGTGTGTCTGTTTTTATACCAGTACCATGCTCTTTTGATTTGTATAGCTTTGTATTAGATTTTCAAACCAGGTAGTGTGATGCCTCCAGCTATATTCTTTTTGCTCAAGATTGCATTGGCTCTCCAGGGTCTTTTGCTTTTCTATATGAATTTTAAGATGGTGTTTTTTTAATTTCTGTGACAAATGTCTTTGTAGTTTGATAGAGATTACATTGAATCTGTATATTGTTTTGGGTAATATAGACACTTCAACAATATTTATTCTTCCAGTCCATGAACATGGGATATCTTTCCATTTCTTTGTGTCCTCTTTAATTTTTTTAAATCAGTGTTTTATAGTTTTCATTGCAGAAATCTTTCACCTCCTTGGTTAAGTTTATTCCTAGGTTTGTTTTCTTTTATAGCTATTGTAAATGGAATTGCTTTCTTGATTTCTTTTTCAGCTCATTTGCTATTGGCTTATAGAACTGCTACTGATTTTTGTATGTTTATTTTGAATCCTGCAACTTAATAAATTCATTTATTAATTCTAACAGATTTGTGGTGGTGTCTTCAGGGTTTTCTTTGTATTAATATATGATCATGTTGCCTGAAAACAGAGACAGTTTGACTTTCTTCTTTCCAGTTTGAGTACCCTTTATTTCTTTCTCCTGATTAATTGCTCTGGCTAGAACTTCCAGTACTATGTTCAATAATAGTGTTAAGAGTGGGCATGCTCGTCTTGTTTCAGTTCTTAGAAAAAAAGCTTTAACTTTCCCCTATTCAGTATGACGTTAGCTGTGGGTTTGTTATATACGGCCTCTATTGTGTTGAGGTGTATCCCTTTTATACCCAATTTGTTGAGAGTTTTTTTTTCATGAAGGTATATTGAATTTTATTGAATGTTTTTTAACACCTATTGAAATGATCTTATGGTTTTTGTCCTTCATTCTATGATGTGATGTATCATGTTTATTGATTTGCATATGTTGAACCAAGCTTGCATCCCCAGGATAAATCCCATTTGATCACAGTGAATAGTCTTTTCAGTGTTATGTTGAATTAGATTTACTAGTATTTTGTTGAGGATTTTTGAATCTGTACTCACCAGGGTATTGGCCTGTAGCTTGTTGTTTTCAGCCTTTGTCTGTTTTTGGTATCAAGGTAATGCTGGCCTCACAGAATGAGTTTGGATGTATTCCCTCCTCTTCAATTGTTTAAAATAATTTGAATAGAATTGGTTTTAGTTCTTCTTTAAATGTTTGTTAGAATTCGGCAGTGAAGCCATCAGGTCCTGGGCTTGTTTGTTTGCTTGTTTTTTTGTTTTAATGGGAGACTTTTTGTTATTGCTTTGATGCTCATTGCTTATTTACTGGTCTGTTAAGATTTTCTATTTCTTCATGATTCAATCTTGGTAAGTTGTATGTGCCTAGAAGTGTATCTATATCTTCCTCTAGGTTTCTAATTTGTTAGTGTATAGTTGGTTGTAGCAGTCTCTTATGATCCTTTTTATTTCTATGGTATCAGTTTTAATGTTTCCTTTTTCATTTCTGATGTTATTTATTTGAGGCTCCTCTCTTTTTCTTAGTATAGCTGAAGGTTTGTTGCTTTTATCTTTTTAAAAATTAGGTATTTTTTTCATTGTTCTTTTGTAATTTTTTTAAATCTCCATTTTGATTATTTCTACTCTGATCTTTATTTATTTCCTTCTACCTACTTTGGGTTTTTTTTCTTGTTTTTCTAGTTCCTTGAGGTGTAACATTAGGTTGTTTATTTGAGATCATTTTACTTTTTTGATGTAGCCATTTATTGCTATAAACTTTCAGAACGCTTTGGCTGTATCCCATAGGTTTTGGTATGTTTTATTTCCATTTTCATTAGTCTCACAGAATTTTTAAATTTCCTGTTAATTTTTCTATTGACCTTTTTTTTGTTCATAATCATGTTGTTTAATTTCCATGTATTGGTACACTTTCCAAAGTACCTCCTGTTAATGGTTTCTACTTTTTTCCATTGTTATCAGAAATGTTACTTGATATGAATTCAGTTGTTTTAAACTTGTTAAGGCTTGTTTTATGGCCTATCATATGGTCTAGCCTGGAGAATGTTCCACGTGCTGTTGAAAAGAATATATATTATGTTGCTGTTGGATGGAATGTTCTGTAAATGTCTGTTGGGTTTATTTGGTCTAGAGTGCAGCTTAACTCTGATATTTCTTTGTTGATTGTCTATCTTGACAAACTGTCCATTGCTGAAAGTGGAGCGTTGAAGTTCCCTACTATTACTGTAATGTAGTTAATGTCTCCCTTTAGGTTTGTTATTTCTTTTATGTATATAGGTGCTCCAATATTGGTTGCAAATATATTTACAATGATTATATTCTCCTGCTCTATTGGCCTCTTTTTCATTGTATGATGTCCTTATTTGCCTTTTAAAAATTATTTTTAACTCAATGTCTATTTTATCTAAGTATAGCAATTCCCACTCTTTATTGCCATTTGCATTTTCTATCTGTTCACTGTCAGTGTTGCCTGTGTTTATAGGTGTTTTGAGTTTTTGTTGCAACATATATTTGAGTCATATTTTTTAATCCATTTGGTTACTCTGTGTCTTTTAATTGGAGAATTTAGTCCATTTATATTCAAGGTTGTTATTGATAGGTAAGGACTTACTGCTGCCATTTTGTTACTTGCTTTCTGGTTGTATTGTAATTGCCCTCCTTATTTCTATCTTTCCTCCTCTCATCCTTTGTGGTTAAGTGATTTTTTTTGATAGTATATTTTAATTACTTGCTTTTTATTTTTAAAAAGTGTATCTGTTATAAGTTTTTGCTTTGTGGTTACCATGAGGCTTATAAAAAATGTCTTCCAAGTATGACAAGTTATTTTAAACTGATGACTATTTAACTTTCATGGCTTTGATCAAGATAAGAAACAAAGAAAAATATATTAATAAAAAGCCTCTACACTTTAAGTTCATTTCCTGATACATTTCAACGCTTTGATGTCTCAATTTATTAATACATCTTTTTATATTGCCTATCTTAAATTGTTGTATTAACAATTATTATTAGTAGTAGTAGTAGTTGTGTCTTTTTGTCTTGTAACTCAAGATCTGAGTAGTTTACACACCACAATTATGGTAGTAGAGTGTTATGAATTTCTCTATATACTTAGTATTACCAATGGGTTTTATACTTTCAAATGTTCTCTTGTTACACATTAGCATTTTTTTCTTTCAGGTTGAAAAAATCGCTTTAGCATTTCTTGTCAAACAGGTCTAATGGTGATGAATTCTCTCAGTTTTTGTTTGTTTCAGAGAGTCATTATCTCTTCTTTATGTCTGAAGGATAGCTTTGCTGGGTATAGTATTCTCCATTGGCAGGATTTTTGTTTGTTTCTTTTTTTCCCTTCAGCACTTTGAATGTGTCATGGCACTTTGTCCTGGCCTGTAAGATTTCTTCTGAGAAGTCTGCTGCCAAGCATCTCTGATTTCCTTTATATATGATTTGTTTCTTTTTTTCTTGCTGCTTTTAGGATCCTCTCTTTGTCCTCAGCCTTTGAGAGTTTGATTATTGTATGTCTTGGGGTAGTCTTATTTGGGTTGAATTTGCTGTGTGACCTTTGACCTTTTTGTATCTTGACATTTATATCTTTCTCTAGGTTTGGGCAGTTTTCTGTCATTTCTTTCAGTAAGCTTTCTACTCCTTTCTCTTTCTCTACTTCCACTTGAAGGCCAGTGACTTACATTTGTTCTTTTGATGCTGTCCCATAGATCTTGTAAGCATTCTTTGTTTCTTTTCATTCTTTTTTTCTACTTTATTTATTTTCAGATATCTTGCCTTCAAGCTCAATAACTCCTTCTTCTGCATGATCAGTTCTTCTGTTGAGACTCGCTAATGCATTTTTCTATTCATCCATTTTATTTTTCAGCTCCAGGATTTCTGTTTTTTATTATTTCAATCTCTTTGTTAAATTCCTCTGATAAATTGCTGAATTGCTTCTTTGTGATTGATTAAAGTTCATTGATCTTCCTCAAAAGAGTGATTTTGTATTCACAGTTTTGTGTGATCCCTGTCTTAGCTATCACATACCTCCATCTCTTCAGGCTCAGTCATTGGCACCTTATTTAGTCTGTTTGGTTTGGTCATATTTCCTTGAATGTTGTTCATGCTTGTGGGTTTTTGTTGATGTATGGTCATTGAAGAATTGGGTATTTATTTCAGTTTTTGCAGTCTCGCCTTTTGTACCCATCTTTCACATGGACTTCCAGGAATTCAGTGAGGACTAACTGTTGAGTTCCCTAAGCCTGTGGTCACTGCAACCATTACTGCACTAGAGGGTGCCCTAAGCTAGATATACCATGATACTCTTAAACTCTTGAGTTCTCCAGCCCTGGTAGATTTGAATGAGACCAGAGAGAGTTCCCTGGATTCCCAGACAGTCCCTCAATAACTTCTCTCTCCTTCTCACAAGCAGAAGGAGTCTTTCTTCACACTGAGCCACCTAAAGTTTAGGAGAGGTAATACAGGCAGTCCCATGTGCCATCCTGCTGGGTCACACCTAAAGCTCCTGTTCTCCCACACCAGTGCAGTCCCACATCTCTCTCTTATAGCTTATAGCCATATGGCCTGCATGCCACTGGTATTTATTTGGGTCCCACGACCACTTTAATCAGCCAGTGGCAAAGTGGGCTGGAACTTGTGTCCATTCCAGTGGGGCAGCAGCTTCCCTTCTGGATGGTGGGTGGGTTTGGAATTTTTCATCCTCAAGCACTGGCCTGGGATCAGGGTTTACATGGTTCTGCCCAGTACTACATTTTGCTGTGGTAGGGCCAGGACTGGGTTCCAACCAAAAATCCCATGCCCTCTTCCTTCTCCTTCCCCCAAGTGGACACATTTTCTCTTAGAGCTGTGCTTCCTGGGAATGGACAAGAGGTGTTGCAGACAATGGGAGACTGTCTTTCCTACCCACTTTAATGCATCTTTTCTTATTAGTATGCCAAAACCAGGTACTCTGTACTATCATCTTGTTTCTTTAGCTCTTGTGAAGGTGTTTTCTTGTGTGAATGTTTGTTCAAATTGATGTTCCTGTGGGGGGACTATCAGTAGAGGCTTCTATTCCACCATCTTGCCCCATCTCCTTGGCTATATTGCATTTCATTATATTATATGCCATAACTTAATAAAGCAGTCCTCTTTTGATGGTCATTTGGATGTATTAAATCTTTTGCTACTCAAATATAAATGTAATAAAAATGCTTCTGCTCATGTAATGTTTTTCACATGTGCAAGTATAGGACTACAGAAGGAATTTCTGAAAGTATTAATATAATTTGTGATTCAGAGAATAATTTGTGATTCAGAGACTATATACTCAAACTGTATTTTGAAGTGTTGATGATAAGATCATAGTGAAATAATTGAATCCTTTCCCAGAATCCCAGTTTTTTCCGGAGTTCATCTTAGAGGGGTTATAGTGTTGAATCTTGAAATATAACATTTTATTCAGTTGTAAGCCAATTTTGCTCATTTGGCCAGGGCCTCAAGCAGTGTTCATTGTTGACTACATCTAAGGCCAATTGATTCCTAATGCCTAGTGAGCTGGGGTTAAATATGTGTCAGATGGTTTATCAATATGCTGAACACATAACTTAGCATTCATAACAATGTCATGTTTCTAAGTAAGAAAACATTTTGAAAATAAATGAAATCATATACAGTTTTGAAATTTTTGTTTATTGACAAATAAATTGGATTTATATCAGTGGACCCATAAAACCAATCTACTGAAAAACTTTTCAAAAATTAAACTACTTCTTAAAAAATAACAAATATTTATTACTTTAAAGTGACAGTTAAAATTTTTCTGTGTATCAACTGTTTTAATAAAAAGAGACATAAACAGAATGATTATTTTTGTGTATAATCACATGCCTTAAGTCTTTTTTTAGCCATTTTGGTTCATTATATCACTGGTATTTTACTAAAAAGTATAGTTTTTTTAAATGGTATCATTTTAAATTTTTAAGTAAATTGTCTGTAATCTTCTTCAAAAAATATTCAGATATTTAAGTACTTTAGTTCAAATATTCTTACGGGAGGTGTCCTTTTTTTTTTTTTTATTCCATTCATTCTTCCTTCCTTTGATAAAAATTAAGATGTTAATATTAAGTCAAGATTTAACTCTTTAAACATAACTTGTTTCTTTGATTCTTTGGAATTTTTTATGGTATTAAGATTTTATAAAATTGTAGGTCTTCTCAATTTTATTTGTCTATACAAAATATAAATATATTCATTTCATTTGAAAATAGGAGCTCCACCAAAAAAAATGGAAGGACTCTTTCCATAAGTCAAGATATTACAAAGCACAACTGAACATTTTCAAAATAAGTCTTGTAATCTGTATGACCTTTTATTTATTAAGTTATCTAATTCTTTCCTTGCTTTTGAAGGGATGCATTTCAACGTCATCTTGTTTACAAGCTTTGTTTTGCATGTTGCCATTCACTAAAACATTTCAAAAGCTGGTTTTTGGTGCATCATTGATTGAATAGTCTGATTAAAGATTTCCAACTGAATTTGAAAAATCGGCGACCAAGTTTAGATGATTCATTTATAAAAATGCTCAGTAGCATTGTAAGGCACTTAAGTTGATTTACAAAATAGTTCTTCAAAAGCACAAGCTGTTTTGTTCATTTTAGTTTAGAGGCATCTCAAAGTTTTATAGCTCTCTTTAGAAAAACAGTGTGAGCCTAACAGACTGTTAAGTCCCTTTCTGCCTGTCTCCCCACCTTCTTTATCTTCCCACAACAAGGAATAGTAGGAATAGAGAGACACATGAGAGAAAACCTTATAAGGTATTCAATCTCTGTGCTTCACAAATGTTTTGGAAGTATTTAGAGAGGGTATACATTAGGTGAAATGTTACCTCATTATATACTGTACCTGAAAAATTGTGTTATCAATGTAATACTTCCTTGCTGTATTTCACAAGAATTGAGCCACATTCAGAGGCAGCTACCAACCTTTTTCTTGGCATTAATTTACAAGGTAAATAATTCCCTTTTAAGGAAATAAATATTTTGTGTGTATGAGTATTTCAATATGTAATGAAACATGATAAGAAAATATAAAAAGATTTCAATCTGTAGCAATAATTTACTGAGTCTAAGAGATTGCCAAATTCCCTCAGACTTGCCAGCTCTTAATTCATAAAAAAGCCAAAATGTTAATATTTTATATATTTTAATATAAAATAAGTAGGTCTCATTAGGTAGTTTTCAGTTAACACTATGGACTATATATAGACTGCTTGGTCACCTGTTTTTCTTCACGTAACTTGAATTTAATAGGAAGAACAGAGACAGAAAGTCTCTATCATACATATATTGATAAAGCCTTTCTAATGAGTCTGATAGAATATTAAACTTCTAAATTATTAAAAGTTAAATATGTGAAGAGCTCTTAATCCCTTATACATAGCTATCAAAACATAAGAGTAGTTTATAAGATGGATTCAAAGATATTAAAAACAACAGGATATAGCATTATAATGGGTCATGAGATCTTCACTTTAACATATTTATATTTTAAAGCTAATTTGCCTAGGAGATTAATATAATGGCTCATTGTAATGGCAAAATCTTGTTATGGCCTTAAGTTCTGAGGTGTTCCTACAGCTTTAGGTAACTGAAAGTTAGCAGGTTTTTCTAAACAACCATTCTTTTAAAATAAAAGAAAATAATCCTAAAAAACAGGATTAGCTCTCCCTATCAGATTGAAAGCATCCAAAGAGGAAGAACCACATTTATCACATTCACCGTATACAGCAGTGCTCCCTTTGGCATGGGGGATACCAAGACCCCCAGTGATGGCCGAAGCCGCAGATAGTGTGCCCTACTTAAGTAGGGAAATACCACTGCAGTTGATCTGATAACCCAGATAGCCACTAAGTGTATAGGCTAACCAGTGGGATGGAGCCGGACAGTGTGAGATTTCATCATGCTACTCAGAACAGCACACAATTTGAAACTTATGTATTATTTATTTATGGAATTTTTTATTTGATATTTTCAGACTGTGGTTGACCGCAGAGAGCGAAACCATAGGTAAGTGGGGACTACTGTATTCTCACTGCCTCGTAAAGTCCCTCACATTTAGTAAGTAATTTCTTTAGTAAAGTCAAGAAAACCTAATTTCAAGTTCCAGCCCTTCCTGTTATAAGATGTACGTCAAAAAGAAGTATAAAGTATTCCAAAGGGAAAGTGTATCTCTTTTTGTCAAGTCAGGAAAGACTTAGAAGAGAACATTTGAGTTATCAATATCCAGAGGTAATCTGGATTGCAGGAGCAAAATTGTGTCCATAAAAAAAGAATAGGAGTTGTTTGGGATATAATGAGTACTCAGAGAAAATAATGAGAAACTATGTTGGAGGAAGGGGAATTTTTAAGCAGGAAAAGCATATTTGAGGTTGTATTTATACGGATGATTAACTGATGATAATGCCCATAAAATGGACTGGATCCAGAAAAGCATGAAGAATATTAATACAACTGTTTATATTTTACATACCACTCCCATTAATCATCCTAGGTTCTCAGTTATTTATATTTCAAATGTTAATTGATAACTTTATATTAAGTTACTAAAATACTGGAATTGCTTTAACAAATAGAAATATATGCTAAATAGATTCCAGTTATCAATCATTTGGTAATCTGCTACTCTTTATTTATAAATCCCAGAATGTGTTCCAGGGCTTGGAATCTGAGAAGTCACTTTTCCAAAACATCGTACCTGTTATATGAGCTATGTTAAAGTGAATCTAATCTTAGTCTATGCATCATCACATTTCAGAAGGTGTTAGCCAGGTCGTGATTTGTCTTTTTCACATATATGTGAATATAAAAATAGCACCATATGTATGAAATTTCTCTGTTTGGTATCTGACAAATATTATTTCTCCCTATATTTATTTTATACTGCTTTATTTTTTCTATAGACAACTTAATTAGATCTGGTCCATTGCTTTCAGGTAGAACATCTGTTAAGGGAATGAATGACTTATGGTGGAGTAGGATCTAGGAAAATAATTGACATAAGAGAGGCAGTATAGTACAAAAGTTGACAGTTCAGATTCAAGCTTGACAACCTGGATTCAAATTGTACGTTTTTCACTAAACAGGGCTTCTTAACCTCTGCGCCTCAGTTTCTACATCCGTAAAATTGGAGCAGTAATTATACCAGTACTTAATAGGATAATTGTGAGGCATAAATGAAGTAATACATGTAAAATCTCTTAGAACATTAGTGTGATAAGTACAAAACACTCAGTGGATGCTACTTTGAGTTACTTAATCTGAGAAAGCACCATACACACTTTACTAGAATAGTTCTCAAACTTTATTATGCAAATTTTGTTGCACAACTGTTAAGAATTTATTTAAAATGTATACTCATAGGTCATAGCTAAGAGATTTTGATTTGTTAGAATAGGGGCAAGACCCAGCAAAGAACATTTTTAAGAAGCATCACAGATAACCTGATAAAGAACACATTTTCAGAAATTTTCTTTGGGTTTTAGAAAATTGCACTATTGTGATAAAAACTGATGCATTCAGATATTACTAGTGGCTATGTAAATTGGACAACTTTGGAAAGAAATTTGACATTTTTATCAAGAGTTATGGAAACTTTACATAATTTGATTTAAAAAATCTTATTTTTGATCATTTTTCCTGAAGAAATAATCTTAAAGGTTTTTTAAACTTACCTATTATTCCCAAAATTTTGATATCACAGATGACATAGAAATCTAAATTATTCCTTATCTGTTTGGTGGATTATTATATAACCATTAAAAGTTCTAATTATGAATACAGTAGTATCATAGGGAAGTATATAAGATGGTAAAAGCAAAATTTGTATTTATACATACTCTACATTTGCAGTTTTGTGAAAATTTAAATAGACAAGTGAACAAAAGTGAAAGGAATATGTTCAAATTTAAAATGGTTGGTCTAGAATTAATTAAAAGGGGGGAGATGTACATATGAACACATTATAAACTATTTTCAGATTGTCTTAATTAAATTTAATGAAACATCCTTTTAGACTCAGCTTTCTTTATATCATACAGTAGCTCCAAAAATAAAAACAAAACTTTACCATCTTATTGTAAACCACCTTCCTACGAAGTCAGAGGAATTGAGTCCTCTCTAGTACATTAATTGATAAGAGCTCTGACTTCAAGGACTCTTTTGATTCTCAAAGATAGAGAAAATGCATTAATTATCAGCAATTCTAGAATTTTATAGTAAAAGTTAATGATTGCATTCTACTTACCTGCTTGCATATGAAAAGACAGCTGATAGGATTAATGAAGATATAAAACTTTATATATAATATATCCACCATAAACCAAAATATAGCCAGTAAGTATATATTAGGTACTGTCATCCCTTGCTGGCATCTTTTAGTAGATGAAAAACTAATTAATTAAAGGATAATTATGATGGCAAAGGTAAAGCAGATAGATAACAAAACCCTAACGACAATGAAAACTAGAATTTAATACAAGGGTGTGCTATAGTTTTCCATTTAAACATAATTTTCTCACTCTGTTGTCACTACCATTTTTATGATAATCAAAATAAGACTAACTTTTTAGGAAGTTAAACTTAACCTGATTATTTATGTAAGTGCAGGAAAAATAGTGATTGACCATATAGGATGTTTTTTAGTTTGCTTTGCTAGAACTTTTCATAAGGAATCTCAAATTAGACTCTTAAAATCCTCTTGAGGCTAAGAAAATAAGCCAGGAACTCACCATCAAATTTAGTGTTCAGTACCTATAGATTTAACTGAATTCTTCTCTTCTTGAATTCCCCAATGTATCCTGAGGTTCCTGGGCCTGCCAGGAAGTAACTTCATTACTCACTTACAAGAACCCTGTAAGCTAAGTACCAGACTGGTTCTGGTAGTTTGAACTAACACACCTGGCAAACCTAAATGTTGTACAACTGTCAAGTTTAAGGTGTATGTAGATACTTTCTTTGGTCTTTATTTTGTCCTAATCTTTTTTCTGCCTTATATTTATTGCCTTCACTGGAAAATAATGTGCTTCATATGCCAGTAGAGCCTTGTAAATAACGTTTTTAAAATGGGGAGGGGACAGATAGTTTTCATGGCCACTTTCCTGCAATTCTTTTGTAAATACAGAATATTTCATCCAGTTTTTGTGTATGAGATTAAAATTCTGCTTATGCTTCAGGTTTTGTAAAGAAAATATTTCAGTTTTTGATGTTTGACATAGAATTACAAGATGACTGTGCATGCAAGCATGGTATTGAAGAGGTCAATTACGTGCTTCTGACAACTTACACTATCCAAATTACTACTATGCCTTGACATTCATAATGTACCATGATAATCAATCTGGTACTTAATATAGTAATTGCTATCATTGTCATCAGCTCTAAATAAGTTTCTTCTGTCTGGGTTCTGAGATCAAATGAGACTGATACTTAACGTTTATTTCAGTTCAAACGGTAACAGCTACTGCTAACGCTTTTAAAATTAGAAAGTATAAATTATCAAATAGTGTTATAAAGTAAATATTTTTTGTAAGACAATCAAATATACCTTATCTGCTCCCTCTTAAGTTAATAAAAATACAATATTTTTAAACACGAACTACACTACTTTTTTTTAAGCTTTATTCCAGAAAAACCTGGAATAAGTGACATTCTAAGCTTTTTGGATAGTATCTGTCAGAAGAAACATAATGGCAAATGAAGCATTTTGAAATTTATAAAAGGTAGAATTTAATTAAATTTATAACAAATTTGAATTAGAAGAGGGTAGTTTTACAAAGATATGTTCTAATGAAGATCTAGTACATTTTTTTTACTATGAGTGAGGAGCAAATCAAACCGGTTATGAATCCCTTTAATGCTTTTCTTGATTTAATTGCATTTGCTAGGACTTTCTTCTTCTAGGGATATTATGGGATCCCTTTATTATTATTAGCTGGAAAATGAGCAGTTGGAGTGCTGTGATGATATGGTGATTTTAGATTATTATTATTTTCCTCATATGAGGTTGGATAGTAGTTATCAGAAAATCTCTGTGAACACAAGAAAAAATAAATATGGCTACTAGAAAATCCCTAGAGCAAGGACATCACGCCACAAGTCGAAAATTTTGTACCTGACCTCATGTGACAGGTTGCAGTCAAAACTTTGTTTCATGCACAAAAATATTAAAAATCTTGTATAAAATTACATTTAAGGTGGATGTATAAAGTGTATGAAACATAAATGAATTTCATGTTTAGACTTGGGTCTCATCGCTAAGATACCTCATTATGTGTATGCAAATATTCCAAAATCAAAATCCAAAAAATCTGAAACACTTGTGGCCCAAAATAGTTTGGATAAGGTGTACTGTAGGGCTGAGGGGAAACTTGCCCTTTCCCCCGAAAGATCAACTCACAACTAAGACAGATTAATAAAAGAAAGGTTTATTTACCATGCACATGGGGAGAATCAGAGTGATTACTCAGTATCTCAATGGGATCCAGCTATTTTTATACTCACCTTTTAGAGGGGAGGGGGGATATGAGGAATACAGGTAATTCTGTTTAGGGGTGATAAATGGTTGCTAGGGAGGATGAATAGATGGGGGAAACAGATTGACATGTAAATTAATCTGTGAGACAGGTATTATGTTTCAGATGATTTGGGCCAAGTCTGGTTGCATTCTTGATCTTCTTTCCTGTAATATATTGAGATAACTGGGAGAGGGAGGGAGGTCTGTTGTTGGTTTTTGTTTTTTTTGGTTTTTTTTTTTTTTTTTTTTTTTTTGGCTTATGCAGATAGAGGGCCAGCCTCTTCCAATGGCCTGTTAATCTCTAAGAGCCTTTAATTCAAAATATTCTTTATACCAAGGAGTCATATTTTGGAGTGAAATTTCCTGAGCTCCTTCAATACTCAGCCTGTATCTGTTAAAAAATCATGAAGTAATATCCTCTTTATATGTAGAAAGTTGCAGTATCATCCTAAAGAAACAAAACGAGCTGGATAAACCATTTCAAAGATTATATAATCAAATTTATGGTGATAGAAATCCGAAAGTAGTTGCCTAGGGGAGAGGGAAGTTACTGGAAAGGAAAATATGAGATGTTTCTGGGGTAATGAAAATACTCTATATGTTGTTTAGGTGGCAGTTTCACAAATATATAAAATTGTCAAAACTTATCAAACACGACATCCAAGAACTTTATATTTTCTTATATGTTTCTTATATGAGAATTTGAGTACAGGCATAATATGATTAATTTTGCATTTGAGATATATCAGTTTTGTAACAGTGAAGATGAAATACATTAAAAATAAAGGTTTTGACTCTTAGGGGCACTAATTAGTCAATGGGTTGTCAGGAAGAAGATAACAATTCCCATTTCTTATATGGAACCAGAGAGCCTGGTGGAAGAATTTCTTAATACAGTGTAATTCCGGTTTTATCTCCCACCAAGATTGTATAAGGCAGTGAAAATCCCTTCAACGTTCTGCCAGGACTTTCATTTGTCAAAGCCTACCAGCTAGTGATCATCATGATTAACACGTGCTTTATTCTCTCCTGGTTAAGTTAATGGGGGGGGGGGAACAGTATAATATTGGTAAGCATGTATTATATTATGGTAGTCAAATGACGTTAGATTTATTTAGCTTGCTATGGCAAAGGTGGCTGTACTCCAGAGGAACTAGTGTATCTTGGTGAGAAAGAGTTACTAGGAATTGATCATAGGATTTAGGCTGGTGCCTACATGTGTTTTCCTTGTCCTGGGTCTCCTCACCACAGAGTCTGCTGAGCTCCAACTGGGTTCTGCCTTCTATACTAGCCACCAGGAAACTCTCCCAGCCTTTAAAATAGGTGTTTGTTTCCCATCTCTCTGTGATCGCTATTTTTATTGCCTCAGTTTCACTGTTTGAATACCAATACCACAATTTTATATATTTTCTGTGACTTTTTTTAGTTGTTTTAGGCAGTAGGAAAAATGCGGTATCTGTTACTCCATCTTGGTCAGAAATAAAAGTTCTGGTATTTTTTAATGAAAATATTGAGGTAGCGTGATGTGTAGATAGACAAAATTGTTAATATGCCAGTGTGCTTATTTGGAAGACATGAAAGATCACAAAGCTTACATGAAAAAAAATAATATTAAAATAGCCATAGTTTTTTAAAACTAATTTCACTGCATCCTGATCTGTGGAAAGAGATGCATTTTTGCTAAGTTGTACTAAAAATAATACTGATTCAAATATATAAATAATAATACTTATCAATTAATTGAAAGCTCCTTAAGAGGAATATTAAATGATTTAATTTTGATCACCTGGCATATTTTCTGATATATATTGAATGTTCATTAAATCTATGTTGAATAAATGTTTTCAGGATCAGACACCTGGCATTTCTCATTAGAATTCTTAATATTTATTCCTTCCTGAGCTTAAGAGTCATTTTCAGGTAAGATGAGAACTAATGCTTATTTGTATAAATCCAGTAATGCAAATTGATTTTTGATTATAAGTACTAATTTTCACTCAGTTTTTAATGAAGTCTGTTCGTTATGCTAGTCTCTTTATTTTGTTACTATAGATCTACTTATTATCTACTTTATTCTCTTTTTCATTCATTTACTCATACTAAAAATTTTGAGCACTTATTTTAGTGATCAAAGACTAACATGATTCCTGATCTCTTAGAGTCTTTAGACTAGTGAGGAAGATACATGTTAATCAAATAATCACTTATTTTTATATAGTAAGATTGAGATAATTATACCAGAATTAAGGATAAGCTTTTGTTAAAACTGAAATAATTTGTTAATTCCTATGCATAGAAGAGACACTGTTTGGGAGGTATTTTGGATGAAAATTACCAAAGATAGTATAACTCAATCCCAGACTTAGGAAATATTCTTGGTTTTTTGGTTCCTTTTCTTTACCACCACCACCCAATCTAGACCATTACCAAATCCCATCAGTTCCTCCTCTAAAATAATATCATATTTGTCTATATTACCTCTTCTACTACTATCCTTGTTCAAGCCAACTATTGTAGTATTTCTAGATACCTGTTTCTACTCCTGTTATTCTCTAATCCATTCTACATACAACAGCCAGAGAAACCTTTTATTAACAGTAAATCAGATCGTGACATTTCTCTTCTTAAAACCTTTTAGTGGCTCTCTATATATTCAGAATAAAATTTAGTCTATTAAGGATAGACTACCAGACCCTGTTTCCTGACCTCTCCAATCTCATCCCATTACCATTTTTCTCTCACTTGTCACACAAGCTATGCTGGCTTCCTTTTTATTGCAATAATAAACCAAATCCTATACAATCTTGGTGCCTTTCACTAATTGCTGTCCTCTACCTCTGTGGTCTCCAACCCCCGCTTTCCCCCCCCACCCCACCCCCCAGTGGACCAGTACCAGTCTGTGGCCTGTTAGGAACCATGCAGCACAGCAGGAGGTGAGTGGTTGGCAAGGGAGCAAGGCTTCATCTGTGTTTATAGCTGCTCCCCATCACTCACATCACCACATAAGCTCCGCCTCATGTCAGATCAGCAGTGGCATTAGATTCTCATAGGAGCATGAACTACTGTATACCGTGCATGCAAGGGATCTAGGTTGCATACTCCTTATTAGAATCTAATGCCTGATGATCTGAGGTAGAGCTGAGGCGGTGATGGGAGCAGTTGCAGATACAGATTATCATTACCAGAGAAGTTTGGCTGCACAATAATGTAATGTGCTTGAATCATCCCCAAACCATCCTCCCTTTCCCCGCTTGCCATCTCATCTGTGGAAAAATTGTCTTTCATGAAACCGGTCCCTGGTGCCAAAAAGGTTGGAAACTGCTGCTCTACTTAAGAATGTTTTTCTCTAGCTTTTTATGAATATTAAATCTCATCACCTCCTCAGATAGGTCTTCTCAACCTTGACTAAAGTGGCTTCTCCTTATAACTACATTGTTGACCTAACGTTATCATACTAATTTATATCCTTTCTTATTTAATTTTTATCTTCCTAAGTTCTATGAGAGCTGTGAATTCATTCTGTTTACCTTTCTTTTAGCTAGAAAAACATTTGGCACTTAGGTGCTCCATAAATATATTTTTATATGGATATTTACCCAGTCTTCTGAGTAAAGTCTGAACTAGAATGCAGAATCATAACCATGGCGAACAAATAGTAACATAGTATCCATAGATATCAATATTGATAATTGATGATTTCTGAAAATTATAGTGCATGTTGACTGTCAGTTAACATTTTAGTTTATAGCTGAAAAGAACTTTAGTTTTAAGGGGATAAAGTAAAAGATAAGGATTGGTATACATTTGTATGATCTAAAGTTATTATAAATTCAGTTCAACAAATATTTGTATTCAGTATTGAAATTCAGTATTTACTATGTTCAGTATTATGTTAGACAGACTGTCTATCTTAGTTACTTAAAGGACACTAATGTTCAACATGAATTCTATTAATAAATGGGGCAGATGATAGGAGGTCTGGTATAGAAATTGGGTGAAACTGACTATTATCAAGATCCGTGAAAATCAACTAGTTTTAATAGCTATTTTCTATAAGAAGTCATAATTAAGAACCACATTTATCAAAATGCACACCAGAATGCCCAAAGTTGCCACCAAAAACTCTTAGGGGCACTATAGTATATTTAAAAATTTGGAAGGAAACCAGCAACATCTGTTAGACACCACACAAAGTACTAGCTCGAGGTAGTTCACGGTTTCGATGTTAGATTGCACCTTTGGTAATGTCTCTTCATGAAGCTGGATTTCCACAGCTAATTGTGACAGAAAGTAAATACTACAGGAAATCAATATGGAATAGGAAATGAGGGCAGTGGTGTCCAATGTGATTCCAAGGTTTTAGAGTATGTGCAGGGCCTAACAGGTGCACCCATCCCGTTAGTAAGTAATTATAATTATTTAAGAATAAAATTAAAAAATTTTTTTTTCAATTTTTGTCTATTTTTTTAAATAGCCACTAACCTGTTAGGGCATAAAATCTTTAGTTGTTTGGACTTAACAACTCAATAAACAGAACTATTAGTGAAGCTTCTTTTGACTTAAGGGTGCCATGAGAGATACTCTGAACACCTTGAACTGAAAAAGTTTGAAACCTCTGATGTAGCCAAATTTTATTTAGTTTTTTATTTAAAATATGACTTCAGTCATTTTTATGGCATTTTTCTGGAGATCTGGTCTTCAGCAGCCACTCTAGAAGAAATTTATGTTTATAATAAGTGGCAAATAGAGTACTATGGAAGCACAGAGAAAGAGAAGTAATATATCTTGTTTAATGCTTATAGCAATCCTAAGACATATGGTGATATTTCCATTTTAATAGGCAAGGAACCAAAGGTCAAAGAAATTAAATATTTTGCTCAAGGTTACACAGCTAAGTAGGTGAAACTAGTATTTAAATCTCATTCCACAGCTTGCATGGTCTATTTCTATGATTGAGAACAAGTGATTTTCCTGTTTATGGGGACCTTGTAATGAAGGCTTCTTAAGATAATGTCTAAGGCATAATTTTTGACTTAGGTAAGTTAGTTGGATGGAGGATCAAGAGAACAAAGATCTACCATACTATAGCTCTTATAATTGGAAGTAAACACTAAAGGTTAGATTTTTCTTTTGTTAATTCTTGTTTTTTTAAGACAGAGTCTGACTCTGTGGCCCCAAGTAGACTGCAGTGGCATCATCGTAGCTCACTGCAACCTCAAACTCCTGGGCTCAAGCAATCCTCCTGCCTCAGCCTCCCAAAGTGGCTAGGACTACACATGCGTACTACCATGCCCTGCTAATTTTTCTATTTTTTGTAGAGATGGAGTCTCACTCATGCTCAGGCCGGTCTCAAACTCCTGAGCTCAAGCAATCCTCCCACCTCTACCTCCCAGAGTGCTAGGATTATAGGCATTAGCCACCACACCTGGCCTGTTTTTGTTAATTCCTATTTGTTAATTCCTTAGTCCCTATCATACATCCAGGCTTTTTGCATCATTTGCGGGATTATTACATTTGAGTGTATTTGGTAGCCTTACTTCCATTATAGAGAATGGATTGTTTTAGTGTTTCACATAGTTAAAATTGTAGTTTGGTCATCTATAATTTGATAGTCTATAGAAGTCAACTAGTGCAGAGTTAGCTTTTTATCGTAAATTTTTCATTTCATTTTGAATGTTTTCTTGTGTATGTGATTTCAGATCATAAAAAAATTTCTGCAGCCCATGCAAAGGCATTGTTATTTGTTCTTCATTTTCTGTGCTATCCTCTTCTAGAACTTTTACAGTATTTGGAATTATCTCAACCATTCTCCATATCTCTTAACCTCTGTGTTTTACTTTCTATCTTTTTGAATCTCTTTGCTGAATTCTGTGTCACTTCTTGAGACCTGTCTTCCAGTTTATGAATTCTCTTTTCAGCTGTATCTGATCTCCTGCTGTCTCTTGAGGTTTTTTTCCCCTCCAATACTAAAATATTATTATATTTCATTTACGAGAGTCCTGGTTGAATATTTTCAAATTTGCCCAATGAGTTTTCTTACATTTAGTGTGTTCTTTAAACATATTAATGTTTGTTACTAATATCTAATACTTATGGTTCTTTTTAGGTCTGATTCTGTAGTTTGTTGTTTCTACATATACTTTCTGTGGTTCTTTTCCTTCTTCCCCTTCTTTCCCTTGTTCCCCTTCCTTCACAAAGGAATTTGATTCTTTCTTCCCTTCCCATTTTATCACAGAGGAATTTGATTCTCCCATACACATGGTATACTGTCAGTCTGGAACCACTTTAAATTTGGGAGTGGCGTGGATTCAGGCCATAGCCCTACCCAAGTGTGAGGTTTTTTGTTATTAATTCTCAGGGTAGCCTTTTTTCTTTTGCTATTTTACCCATTTCAAAGCAGACAAGCATGTATCTCTGTCAATTCCCTTTTGGAGTTTTTATTTGTTTTTCATGGTTTATCCTTTTAAGTGTTTTTGGCTATATCTGAATTTTATATGCTGTGACTGTACATCCAGATTGAACTAAGTTCCTGGCTTTTAAGGGACAGGTTCTTTAATACACATCAGCACATGCCACCAGGGTCCAGCAAATTCTGGCCCCAGAACTCTTTCCCTGTTTGGATTTGTGACTCCTTTTTGCTTACAGCCTTTTATAAATTCTTTTAGTTTCCAACCAGCCCTATCATATGTTTAAATATGTTTTTATTTTTAATTCATAATATTTAAATGTGGTATACTATGAGCAACATTAACTGAGTATCTTGGTATTCTTTAGTACAAAAAGACAATCCACTTGATATTTTGGAAAACTCTGACAGGAATCTGAGCTGGCTGGAGTCAGAAGCAAGAAGCAAGTTAAAAACTTTA
Source organism: Eulemur rufifrons (assembly GCF_041146395.1). NCBI lineage: Eukaryota > Metazoa > Chordata > Mammalia > Primates > Lemuridae > Eulemur > Eulemur rufifrons. Next base: position 94,617,718 of record NC_090984.1, read on the forward strand.
GAACTCTTCTATGTGAATTTGTTGCTACTTTACCCAAAGGTAAAATTAGAACTCTTATGGTTGCCTTTGCCATAGCCAAGAGACTTCTAGTCTTACAAGGGACATTTAAAATTATGAAATTTGCCTAAAACAAAAGAGCTGATTCTTATAATACTGTAGCAAATTTTGAAAAAGTACACTGGGGCAGTAGTGATGATAGGAAAACAGCTGTTAAGTTTTCTATATTCATTCTTGAACATTACCCCAAAAGAGTAACCTAAAACTGAAGTTAGAAATTAAAGCACTTTTAATTCAAAACTATCTTTCCTGTTTTAGTTTAAAATGTTAAACTAAACCAGACTTTCTTCCTACCCCAAAATAGTTACATAAGAACAGTCTGTTGTCACAGAAGTCATTCTATTATAAAGTTATTTTATTATAAAGGGTATAGTCTCTATTTAAAATGTTAAGCTACAAATATTTATCCTTTCGAGCCATCTGCACTGCTAAATACCCATAAGTATTTTAGACTACGATCTGAAAAATGGAAATACTTAAAAACCTTTGCATTGTAGATTCTTGATTTTCTTATTACAGTATTTTTTTGATCTTCCTTTGAGCAGAAATAGATTGATGCAGAAAGCTTACTTGTAAAACATTACATTACCGTCATTTAAAAAAAAAGTTTTAAATCCTCTGATAGAAAAGACCTTCTTTATTTAGATGAAGTGATTTCATTAAAATAGCCAATTCCTAATCTAAATAAACAGAAGTATATAAAAATTCTTTACTCAACATATTTATTCCCATAACAAATATATGGTAATTCCTTGAGTTCTGTTTGGTGAATTTATTTATTATTTTAAATCATTACCTTAATTAACCAAGAAAGCTTCTATTAGGAATGTTAAAAGTTTGCTCCCCACTCCCTCCTAATGAAATAATTTTTAAAACTGACTTTATAATGCCAGGAAATTGATTGATGTCTTTAATCAACTATTATTGTGAACAATTATTTTTTGAGTGTTTATTTCATATTTCCTCTTTGGATGGCACTCCACTAAACATGTAAAGGGATATTAGCCCCCTCTCTGCTCCCCACCCCCTACTTTCATTCCCTGGAAACTGGAAGGAAGGATGTCTCAGAGCTGGACATGACCGTGGGTAAGGAAAAGGCCCTGGGAAGTTGTAATCAAAAACTGGCCTTAGAATGAATTTGCCATTCAAATTCACATCATCCTGGGCTTTAGAAAAAACTTTAAATATATGAATTTAGTTTAAAGTATTCCATGATAGATAGTGTTTCTGGACACCTGATAGAAGCAAATATAAATTCCGTAGTAAATTTACCTTTCTCTTAAAATTTAAAGAAATACCACAAAGTATTTCCCATTGAATATGAAAAGCCACAAGGAAATGAGGTACTATGAATGAGAATTGGCTGAAACATTAGACAACAGAATCAACTCTACATAAACACTAAATAGTAGATTGGTTGGATATAGAGTATAAAACAATTATGCTTACTTAGTAGGTTTAACAAAGTAAAACTAAAAAGCAGAAGCCTGAAAAAAAATCAGTAGGGAGCAGGAAACTATAACAGTGACCTGGCAAGTTTGAAAAAGAACTAATTAGAAATTCTAGAATTGAAATAAATCTAAATTAAAAATCGACTGAACTGATGTAACAGCAGGGCATATCCAAGCAAAGAGATAAATAGTAAAGTAAAAAATAGGTTATAAGAAATTACTGAGAATGCCTAACAGAATAAGTTAAAAATATTAAAGAGGTTAAGAAATTACATTGTTTTATGTACTCTTGTGTATTTATGATATATTTCACAAAATGTCTCAAAAGTAAAGGAATTAAATACATGGTCAAATATGTTCCTTCTTCTGTAAAACTTTCTATAAGAAGAAAACAATGGCAAAAAACTTTATGTCCAACAATAGGGAGAGGATACAAATGTTTTTATAAATAATGTCATGAAGAAAATATTTACCATAAAGATGTTACATTTATAAGTTGATCTCAAATGCAAAAAATAGCAATATATTTTATTTATATAATGATGCATATAAAAAGAATAAAAGAGAATATGCTATATAATAATAGAGCTTATTTCTGAATGCTAGTGATACAACTACTTTAAAATATCCTTTTTTGGCTCTTTATATTTTCCATTTGTTTTACAATCAGCATTTATTACTTTAGAAATTTTAAAGCTGCTAATATGAATTTAAAATGATACTTAGTCATACGTTTCAGGAGAACTTTTCTGTGCTGTATATCCTTTTCCTGTGATAGGCGCTTATCAGTTTTTTTTTTTATAAAGACTGATTTGTGGATCTTATAGATTCTTAATGTATATTTAAATGGAAGTGGATGAATAATGAAAGTTAGTGGAAAATTTATAGAGTTAATGCCTTGACTATTGCAATGCACTGAACTTGATTATTGAAGATTTAAGCGGACAGTCTTCACTTAGTTGCAACTTAGTTTAAGTGTGTTATTTCATTTTGTGCTGCTATAGCAGAATACCAGGGACTAGGTAACTTAGAAAGAAAAGAAATGTATTTCTTCAGTTCTGGAGGTTGGAAATTCCAATATCAAGAGGCCAATAGCTAATGAAGGTCTTCTTGTTGTGTCATCCCATGGCGGAGGTCAGAAGGGCAGGAGAGCACATGCACGAGATAGCAAGAGATTGAACTTGCAGTCTCAAGTCCCTTTATAATTGGCATTAAGCACTTCATAAGGGTGAAGCCCTCATGACCTAATTACATCCATTAGACCCCACCTACCAACACTGTTGCATTTGGGATTAAATTTCCAACACATGCATTTTAGGGGACACATTCAAACCATAGCAGTAAAGAACTTTCAAGGTATTCTTTATTTGCTTATTTGATAATATATGCAAGATCCTGCAATGTTGTCTGAATCCTCAAAGACCTTTTTAATATATTAAGTTCATGTTATTGTATTTTAGGATTTTAAAAAAATCATTCCCACTTGATAATAAGTTATAATTCTTTATCACCTAAAATATTTCGTTGTTAGAACATACCTCTTTTTGAACATGGCACATAAGAGGTTTTATGATATACTTTAAAATGTATAAGTGCTATCATATTTTGGAGTTGGCTTTTTCAGAGACATTTCAAACGTAATATGCAAGTAATTAAAATTTTCATATAATATTTACTGAATGTGTATTATGTACTACACGTTGTACTAGATTCAGCAGATTAAATGTGAAACCCTATGTGGTTTTGGATTAGATGGAATTTAGAGTGTAGGAGAAGAGATACATTAATGAAAAAATTTCCTGGAATTATTGTTCATCCATCCTATTGAATATTTTATTTACTTTATTATATTTTTAACTTCTCCAAAACATTTCTTCTTTTCTGACAACTTCTCTATCATTGTCACTTGTTTTCATATTTTTTATTAATATATATCCAGGATGATTAAATGATTTATAAGTTCTCTTCCGCATTCCAGAGCCTTTTATTTTGAAAATTTTCTAATCTATACCAAGTTAAAAGAGTACCATTGAGCACTTTTTATCTTAATTTACCAGTAAGCCGTTTTTATCTTAATTTACCAGTTAGTTAATAGTTTGTCACATTTGCTTTTTTTCCTTTTTCTCCTTCCTCTTTGTAAACGTATATATGCTTGTGTATGTGTGTGCAGACACACATAAGTGAGATCTATTCAGAGCTGTAAGGTGATTCAGTATTAGGAAGTCCGTTAATTTAAAAGGCTGGGGAAAATGTGGAGGGAAATGCCAAAGACAAATGGCTAAATGACTTAAAAGTTATTGTCTTTGAGGAGAATCACTATGAAATGGTGGATGAGTTGGTAGAGGCTGTTGTATATTGTTATAAATATTTTATTACTCTCTAATTTTATCATTTTATGTATATATTATCTTAGTTTAAAAAAAGACTGATTTTCTAGCAGACATCACAATATTTCCCCCTCCCGTATTCCCTATATGTCCTGTCACTAGCAGCATAACCCATAACTTCCCTCTAATGTTTCCTTACTCTGGCAGCCTCCACCATAGGGATGAAGTCATTTGAGTTGACTTTGGCCCAGTTACCTTCAATATTGTCCAGTTGGTCCATGGGAAACTCAAGAATCTTTCTCATGCTAAATGACCAAAGTGTGACTTTTCCCATTATTGTTCTTTATCCTTGCCCTGCTGTCTTCACTGGTTCCAGTCAGTCTTTATGAGTCCTTTCAGGCAAAAACAAGTCTCTCCACAATTCCAAGGGCTACATATCAAACTCTCTGAATGGTTTTTTGAAAGCTCCTTCTTGTTACCACTGCCCTATTGGGGGTGGTAGGAAAAAATGCCACAACTTTTTTCCAAAAGCATCTTTCTATTTACCCTTTTCGATTTTAGCATTTTTATGTGCTCTGTGGTGGTGTCATACAAAGTCTCAAAAACAGTTTTGAGCCACATTCCTTACCTAGCACCTCACTTTGGCCTAACATTCTGATACATGTTAATTATATAAATGTGTCATTATACTAATATATTTTGTCCACTATAAATCATACACCAAAATTAGAAACTAAAGAGAATTGGATAATAATATATAGTAAAACTTTTTTCTTTCTTTCTTTTTTTTTTTTTTTGAGACAGAGTCTCACTCTGTTGCCTGGGCTAGAATGAGTGCCTGAGTGCCGTGGCGTCAGCCTAGCTCACAGCAACCTCAGACTCCTGGGCTCAAGCGATCCTACTGCCTCAGCCTCCCGAGTAGCTGGGACTACAGGCATGCGCCACCATGCCCGGCTAATTTTTTCTATATATATATTTTAGTTGGCCAGATAATTTCTTTCTATTTTTAGTAGAGACGGGATCTCGCTCTTGCTCAGGCTGGTCTCAAACTCCTGACCTCGAGCGATCCACCCGCCTCGGCCTCCCAGAGTGCTAGGATTACAGGTGTGAGCCACCGCGCCCAGCCTACTTTTTTCTTTCTTAACAAATAGTTATGCCTATCCCCTGGTATGTGTGCAGTTTGATTTGGAGACCATGACATTGTGGATTCCATCGTATTTGGCCAGGATTAAATATGTCTCTGAGTCAGTATAACTCTTATTATAGAAATTTATTGTTTTGATTTTTTTACTGTTCAGTATCCCACCCCTATATTAGAATTCATTTCAGAAGCAATGGCGACAATATTCAGCAGCCACGGTAGTGACCTGAGGTTGGAGAAGTATGTGATACAGTCCAAGCCATACTTTTCCATTAAAACACTATTGTTTTTTAGAATTGATTTTATTTCTGCTTATCTTCTAAGCTTGGTTTTCTGGTGTTCATTTGGTTTTCTAAGCTTCTATTTCTTTAGTTTATTCCCTTTTTTGTTTAATAAAGTTAGAGTTAGTTTTGTTTGTTTGTTTACAACCAAGTACTCTAACACCATTGCCTTCATATATATTTGAAGGACCCTGTGCGTTGTTTCAATTGTTTGCTCCTTGGGAACACACACACAAGGGAGAATTTGTGTCTTGTAATCTAAGGGTCCTAGATTAATTTCCCTATGTAGAGAGAGTTTTTCTTTTCTTTTTTTTTTTTAATTGCTCCAGTTTATACCTTTGGTTGATTTTTGATCTTTATTTTCCCTTCAAGGTACCAGTAAGCTCCACTGTAAATTAAACATTGAATGTGCTCTGGTCTGTATCTACAAACTTAGACAGAACTCATTGCTTTTCAGTGTAACATATTCCATTTTATTTTCTTTTTTCTTAAATTACCCCAATACCTTTCTTACACTGAGCTGAAATTGGTCTTGTTGCTGGTTTTAATTCCCTTCACTAGAGCATCCAGAAAGGCTTACTGACCTTTCCATTAAAGCTCTTTAATTACTTAAACATAGCTAACAAAGTCTTGATTCCATTATCTCTTTGTATTTTTTTGTTACCTTGTCTTGTCAAAGTGAAAAATTTTAGGATTTAATGTTTGCCAAGTCACCATAGAGATAAATTGCCATTTGTGAAGAGTAAACTATAGCCATATTATGTTACTTTAAATGAGACAATTACATTTCACGATTACCCTCAGAATTCAGCCCGTTATTTATACTTCTCATCCTTTCTCCTAATAGGTTCCAGTCTTTCTCCTTGATCATCTTTCAACCATCCCAATGAAAACATACTTTATAATTTTAATTAGAACAGCTGTAAATAATAGGTTGATATTGGATCTAACTGTGTAATGTTCTGTAGCCTTCTATTGATAACCTGATTATAAAATTGCTTTAAGTAAAGTAAGGGAGTAATGAAGGCCTACGCTGAGTTATTGTATTATACAAAATTTTATTTTATTACTCTTTCTTTTCTATATCCTTTCCTTCCCATTCTCTTCTAACTCATTGTCTTCATGATCTGTCCCTCTTCCCTTTATTAATCTTTTACTCAGAAAAGAAGATCTTGATCAGCCAATTCACTCTAAGATTTAATTGACTGGGGATCTGAAATATGTTCCTTTTCTGATATTACCTGCAATTTAAACAAAGAATGAAGTTGCGTTGTTTTTAGTGGGGCACAATGTGTGTATGTGAGTGTTAATGAGATCTTCACAGCAGCCATTAAATCACACAGTGCATGCAACTACCTACTTGTAAGTCTAATGCCTAGAATAAATAATGAATTATCTAATACATTTTGTAATTTTTCTTACACCATCAAAGACTGTTCATAAATTTTTTATTCAAGAAGCCTGATCTAATGCCAAACATAGTGAATACTCAGTTTTATTTATTAATTGACTGTTTGCAGAATACTAAAAGATTAGGAATTGTGGTTGACAGAACATATTTTAGGATGTTATTATAGACAAATTCACAAAAACTCTGTCTCTCTGACTGGACTTTGTGTGGATTCATTCCATCCAGAAAGGCAACTTCATCTTTGATAGTGGTTATTTTAGTCACAGTTTCTTTTTGGAGACTTATAGTAATGAGTAATTTAAAAAAAAAAAAAAAAAAAAAAAAAACCTTCCTTATGAGAGATCACGATACCAAGTTGTATTGATGATTGGGTTAAATCTTAAGGGGCAGAGAGGCTTCATCCCTATGGTAGAAGTTCATAAAGACTCAAGTCAAACTAATCCTACTTACACTTTAACTGGAAGGCCAGTTAGGACAAAGGAGAGTGAACGAATGAAGTTTTTCAATGTAAAAAATTCTGTATCTCTGTATAGAATATACTAATACTAGTATATTCTAGTGTATACTACTTAATGTAGTATATTAATGCTCCATTAAGCTCTTTTGGTTATGAATTCATTATTTTCACCTTTTGTTATTGTTGCTGTTGTTACTATGCTTCAACTCTTATTTTTGCAAGTTTTTATTTTGAAAATTTTTAAATTTTGAAAAAAGTTGGGAGAATAGTATGAACAGCTATACTCTGCACACCTGGATTCATGATTGTTAGTATTTTATAATACATGCTTTATAATACATATGCATATATATAGGTCTTCTCTCATTCTCTCTCTCTCTTTCTCTCTCTTGTGCTGTACCATTTAAAAACAATTTCAGATATCATGGTATTTCACCCTCAAATACTTCAGCAAGTGTCCCTAAAAATAAGGGCATTGTTCACAATACCCTTATCATATGCTGGAAATATAACATTGATGCAGTAATACTATTTTTAGTTTCTCTAATCATTACTAAATATTATTTATAGATTTTTTAAATTCAGTAGTTTGTCAAGGATCATAAATGGAATTTGATAGTGATATGTCTTCACCATTTTGTTATAATCAGAAAATTGATAGAGAATAATTTCATATTTTAGCAGCTGTGAAAGTGTTTTTCCAATCATTAAAAAATATGTAAATCCAGTTAATTTAGAAATAGTCCACTATGACTTTTATGATGTAATTGATTTTATTAATTAAAGTAATTTGAATTTCTTGAAGACGCTTTGCTTATGGATATGTGAGTGTTCATAGTACCCTAATTGAATTTTTATTTCTCTTTTAAAATTAATTTTATTTTTAAAAATAACAGTACAGTAAAATTGATTCTTTTTCTAACTACCACAATAATCAGGATATGGAATAGTTCCATTATCCTGAAAATATCTTTTGTGCTCTCACCTCGTAGTCACACCTTCACAACTTCACTCCACACCTGCCAACCACTGATCCATCACTTATAGTTTGACTTTTTAGGAATGTGTCAGATAAATCAGAAAGTATGACTGGCTTCTTCCAGCATAATATCTTTGAGATTTATCCAAGTTGTTCTGTGTATCAATAATTTATTTCTTTTTACTGGTAAATAGTATTCCATTGTGCATATATACCACAGTTTATCAGTTCACTCACTAAAGGACATTTGGATTGCTTCTAACTTTTGGATCACAAATAAATCTGCTATGAACATTTGTGTATAGGTTTTTATGTGAACACAATTTTTCATTTCTCTAGGACATATATTCAGATGTAAAATTGACAGGTCATATGGTAAATGTATATTTAACATTATAAAAAACTGCCTGACTGTTTTCCAACATTTGCATCATTTCATCTTGTAGTCAGTTGATTGTCTTTTCCCATATGAGTTTGTATCCTGTATTATTTTATAATACCCTGAGTCTTATTTATATCCTATGGATAAGGTTGATGTTTTTGTTTTGACCTTTTGTGGGCTGTGGTTCTAATGTTAACTGTATTTTAGTATACTATTTGGATCTGTCCTGCATGTCCACCGCCTAGTGGTCACTATGGAACCTGCCCGTGGGTATACTCCTCAGCTAAGGTGTTTAAATCTTTGGTATACTAATTAGAATCAAATCCATGCATGGGCAGGTCAAGAGTGAGTCCAGCCAATTCAAAACAGCTTCATGGGGTCATGTTCCTGGTCTCCCTTCCCAGTTACCTCCCAGATACTTTCTGCTTCCTTGGGGTCCATTTAAAATTTTGTTTATTTATTTATTTTTATTCTTCAAGGAAGAAATTGTTCCTTTCTCCAGTTGCTCCCATCCAGTGCTAAGTGATAGGAGGACAAGGACATAGGGGAAAAACACCTACATGGTTTTGTCCTGCCTTCTTGGCATTGCTACTTCTCTGAGAGGTAGGTTCACCTCCCTCACAGTTTTGATTCCTGCAGGTCTCATTTTTGTCCTCTCTTATTTTAGCTATTACGGGACTATCCTGGCGTTGGGGTGTGGGAAAAAGAGAAAAAAGAGGGGGAAACAAAAAGAATCTGGAGATTTCTCCTACTCTCTCTGTCTACCTTAAGAGTTTAGAGAATTTCTGCTGCATTTTACTCATACCACATAGTGCTCACTTCTGGGTTTCCAGCTTCAGAGATAGTGGAGGAAAATAAATTAAATTCACCACTGTTTTAGTGATGTTCTTCCCTAATCTGCCTACTACTTTATACTTCTCAGTTTTCAAGTAAGTCTCTATACCTTCTATCCATGTTTTATAGTTGAATTAGTGGAGATAAAGGGATACTGGTCTTTATTCTCATCCAAGTACTAACCAGGCCTGACCGTTTTTAGCTTCCGAGATCAGACCAGATCAGGCATGTTCATGGCGGTATGGCCGTAGACAAGACTGGTCTTTATTTTTATTTATTTTATTTATTTATTTAGTTAGTTAGTTATTTACATGAATTGCTTTTGTAAAGACTGGTCTTTATTCCATCTCACTGGGACCAGGAACCCTAACTGAATTTCTAGACAATATTGGTGATATAATTGTCAGACTATCTATTTTAGTATTTGAGCAAATAACTTCTGAAGTGTGAAAAAGTGAATTTAAAATAAATTTCAGCCTTTTATTGTCATTGTTATTTGTATCTTTGGCATGAGATAAACTTTGTTAACTAGAACATCATAACAAAAAATTGACTATAGGATATTAATTCATAAATTTATTCATTCCACAAAAATTTAATGCATACCGACTCTTGGTCTGACTGCAGCTATGATATGGAACAAGATGGGTTACCCCATAAAGAAAATCTTGATGGGGTAACAGATATGAAACAGGCATTTATATAGTACATGTGAAAAATACTATATTCAGGAGTACAAAACCCATATGTTTTAAAATTTATTTTATTTTTTATTTAAGATAAAACTTTTAAGGTATTGGGACTGTGTTAACATTGAATGTACACTAATGTATTTGTATATGTAAATAGCTGAGAATTTTATTAAAATGCATTTAAAATAATTACATACATTAAATAAGCAATTGGCCCAGCAGGTTAAAGGAATATATATCATATTTTTGTAAAAAACTCATAAAATTTTTTCTCTCAAGACTTTAATGCCAAATTATTTACTTAGTGAACTATAATCTTAACGTTAAATAAAGATCCACATGTCTGCTCCTGTTTCTATATTAAAAAAACCATGATGATCTATAAATCGGTAGGAACATGTATTATTAGGACTTGAAATAATGGAATGTGTTAAGTCCTAACATTTATTTTGTCATTTATCCAGCTAATAATATTGCTTGTTAGTATCACTGTTCATATTATTATCATCTTTGAGGAATACTGCTCTAACAGTAAGAGTTACTCTAACTATAAAAAACATAATTTAAAAAGTCAAGCAAGCCATAGGTATAATTCCCCCATTATTTGAGAAGCCAAAATAAAAATATCTTTACAATAGTACTTGATACAATTGAACTCATTTTTCATTTAAATTGCAAAAGATATTACAGACTTCCTGTAGTATATGGAATTATAATAATATGCTTTTTATTAACATTTGTTAGAATTCATGGGATTTATGGACTTTTTAATAGACTTTATTTTTTGAACAGTTTTAGGTTCATAGTAAAATTAAGCAGAAAATACATTGATTTCCCATATACCCCCATACCTGCACTTGCATACCCTCCTCCATTATCAACATCGCCCACCAGAGTAGAATTTTTGTTATAATGAACTACATTTACACATCATTGAAGTCCATAGTTTACATTATGGTTTAGTCTTTGTGTATTACATTCTATGGGTATGGACAAATGTATCATGACAGTGTTATAGAGGTTGAGTAACCCATACCCAAAGTGCTTGGGACCAAAAGTGTTTCGTATTTTTTATTTTTTTTTTTTTAATTTTGGTATATGTGAATATGCATAATGAGGTATCTTGGTGATGGGACTCAAGTCTAAACACAGAATTCATTTATGTTTCATATATACCTTATATACATAGCCTAAAGGTAATTCTATAAAATATTTTGTGCATGAAACAAAATTTGTATACATTGAACCATCAGAAAGCAAAGGTGTTGGGTGTAGAATTTTGTACATGTGGTGTCATGCTGGCTCTTAAAAATTTGCAGATTTTGGAGCATTTTGGATCTTCAGATTAGGGGTACTCAACCTGTAATATCATATAGAGTAGTTTCACTGCCCTAAAAGTCCTCTGTACTCCACCTGTTCATCCCTTTCTCCTCACTAGCCGCTGGCAACCATTGATATTCTTAGTCTCCATAGTATTGCCTTTTTCAGAATGTCATATGGGTGAGCTCTTGCAATGTGGAGCCTTTTCAGATTGGCTTTTTTTACTTAGGAATATGCATTTAAGTTTTTTCTGTCTTTTCTTGGCTTTATAGCTTATTTGTTTTTACCACTGAATAATATTCCATTTTCTGGACATACCCCAGTTTATTTATCCATTCACATACTGATGTACACCTTGGTCATTTTCAAGTTTTTGCAATTATGAACATCTACATGCAGGTGTTTGTGTGGACATAAGTTTTCAACTCCTTTGGGCAAATACCAAGGAGTGCAATTGCTGGATCATATGGTAGAGTATGTTAAGTTGTGGAAGAAACCACCGAACTGTCTTCCAAAGTGGCTATGCCATCCTACGTTCCACCAGCAATGAATGAGAGTTCTTGTTGCTCTGCATCCTCACCAGCATTTGACATTCTTGGTGTTCTAGATTTTGACCATTCTAATAGGTTTGTAGTCATATCTCATTGTTGTTTTAATTTGCATTTCTCTGATGACTTATGATGTGGAAGCCAGGCACGGTGGCTCACATCTGTGATCCCAGCACTTTGGGAGGCTGAGGCAGGAGAATCATTTGAGGCCAGGAATTTGAGACATGTGACATGAAGTATCTTTTTGTATGCTTCTTTGCCACTTGTATATCTTCTTTGGTGAGGTGTGTGTTAAGGTCTTTGGCCCATTTTTTAATAAGGTTGTTAGTTTTCTTATTGCTGAGTTTTAAGATTTCTTTGGATAACAGTTCTTAATCAGATTTGCCTTTTGCAAATATTTTCTCCCAGTCTGTGGTTTCTCTTTTCATTTTCTTGGCAGTGCCTTTTTCAGAGAAGAGTTTTTAATTTTAGTAAAATTCACCTTATCATTTCTTTCTTTTAGGATCATGCTTTTGCTGTCATATCTAAAAAGTCATGGCCAATCCAAGGTCATCTAAATTTTCTCCTGTTATCTTCTAGGAGTTTTATAGTTTTGTGTTTTATATTTAGGTGTGTGATTCATTTTGAATTAATTCTTCTGAAGGGTGTAAAGTCTCTGTCTAGATTCATTTCTTTCTTTTTTTTTTTTTTTTTTTTTTGCACGTCATCTCTTTTAAGAGTCTGAGTTTTTTCTGAAGGCATTCCTTGGCTGGGATTCTGATTTTGGCTCTGCAAGGATGTATCACTACTCTGATACTAAAATCAGACTTAAAATTGTAGTGCTCTATTTTCCAAGTCTGGAAATAGGGAAAAGACTAGCACATCAGTAGTAGCCATGGTCCAAAAAGGACTGTAGAGAGGGAAATTACATTAATTTGATGTGGGTGAGGGAGAAGGATAAATTCAGTGCCTTTTCTTTCCTTCAAAAAAGAGGTAACGTTGATTTATAATAATATCAACATGTGCCTTTTTTTTTTTTTTTTTTTTTGGTAGCAGGAGCAAAATAAGTTAAAGCTCAGCAACACTCTGTAAAATTCTAAAAATTGTATTTTATCCGTGCAGAAAATCTGATGATTAAATCCAAAAATAACTTAAATCAAGACTGAACTGTACCTGTTATAAGACTCCATCACTTTGATCCTTCTGACTTATTGCCCTATGTTACTATTACTCCTAATTGCACTTGATAGCTTTGGCTTAGATTCCAGCAAATCGGGTAAGTTGGAGTAAATGACCTAAAAATAAAGTTTTTGTACTGCTGGGTTTATGATTTGGCTGGTTTTCTAATTTTGTTGGGTTTGGATCAGAATTAATTATGTGTTATTTTGGTATCAATGTCAGGCCTTTATTTATAGTATTTTTTTTACAAGTCACAGAATTTTTTAAAAAGTCACAGAAGAACAGTTAATGATTGAAAAATTTGTAGCACTCACATTTTGGTCAAGATCTTCTGAAGGCTCCTAAAAGAAGCATTGTTCTATAGTAGATTGGTCTTAGGACGCTCATCCTTGTTTTCTTTTTATCTTGTTTTCTTTTTATGCTAGAAACAAACTCTGGCTAGAGAAGATATTAGGACACTTCTCTACTTTTAGCAAGTTTGTGGGTGTTTATGAATCACAAATTGAGAATCAGAGGTCTATAGCAGCATTTTTCCATATTTATTAATATCTGTGGACCACCTACATCAGAATCACCTACAGTATTTGTTTAAAATGCTTATTTATGTCCCTCATCCAAAACCTATTGAATCAGAATCTCCAGAGATGGAACTCAGGAATAAGCTCTCATGTGGTTCACATGCCCACTTAGTCTAAAACAATGGTCTCTGCAGTGCATTGCATGTACCCCAGAGTAAACCATTCTAAGACTTTTGTGGCAGAGACTGGAACCTATCCACCAAAAGTAATTCTTTCCTTCTTCCTTGGCACACAAATAGACTACATGTCCTAGCCTTCCTTGCAACGAGGTCAGACCATGTGCTGACTGCCAGACAATGGAATGAGAGCTTAAGTTATACGCTTGTTACTTCCTGGCCTAGCCCATGTGAACTTCTATGCATATTCCTACTTGTTTTTCCTTCTTCTACCTAAGTAGAGTTGAGATGACTATGAAAAGCTTGGAAACCAAGTGTTGAAAATAACAGAGCCTTATTAACCTGAATAACTGCATGGAGCCAGAACCACTACTGCTCTGAAAGCCCCTGACCTAAACAGTTTTATGAGGAAAAAAAGAAGTTTCTTTTTCTTTAAGCCACTGAATTTGAGGGGAGATATTATATTATCTTAGCCTAGCTACCCTAGGCTAGGGAAATATGGAAATGCTTGGGGATGGTAAGAAAATATTTTTTTTTTTTTTTTTTGCAGAAGGAGGAATAGACTTTATTGCGTGGTGCCAAGCAAGGAGTGCAGGCAGCTAACACTTAATACCTAGACTCCCTGATAGCATACAAGTCAAGGTTTTTAAAGGTAGGGGCACATTTCATGCAGGAAAAATTGAAAATCAATACATGGAGGTTATATTAAAACTTACATTTATATTTATTTTTATCAAAATAAAACTTTAGGAAAAATAATAAGCTTTATCAATGTTTAATATAGAGATTGACCCTGGCATGCATCTATAGCATGGTAAGGGTATCCCAAGGGAAGAGGAAGTTCCATGATATAAAGGGGTTTACAATGATCCTTTCACTTGTTCATTCATTTGCTTGTTGTTTATAGGTACCTAGGTTAAGTGGATTTTTATGTTATTATTGAGTTCTAATTATGCTAACACTAAAAAAAGTGAGTATGTTATTTAAAAGGTTCCTGCAAATATACCACATATTTTAGATAATACTAATAATACAAACAACAAGAAAATAGCAGAGCTGATTCTTCTACTTTTGGCAGGAAAAGTAGAAGCCACATTATGAAATTAAAAAAATAATGCCTTTAAAATAAAATCTAATTAAAGGTCAGCCAAAAAAGTTGTAATAATTAAGAATACCATTATAATTATGAATTTATATTCATTTCCTTCTAGAACAATGAACTACTTTACCTTAAGTATATTTCATATCTTGATATATTACATAATTATAACATTATATGAACATAATTTATACATAAATATACATACATTCTCTGGGAATATATGCTAAAAATTTTTATAGATGAGATACCCAATCAAAAAAAATTAGAAAACATTGATCTAGATTTATACTGTTGAGAATAGTACCCACTAGCTACATGTTGCTCTTAAGCACTTAGAAGGTGAGAAGTCCAGATTGGGATGTAAGTAGAGAATACACATCAGATTTTGAAGACATATGAAAAAAAGAATGTAAAATATCTCAATAATTATGTACATTTATTACATGTTGAAATGAGAATATTTTGTTATATTGAGTTAAATAAAACATATTAAAAACTAATTTCCCCTGTTTCTTTTTACCTTTTCAAAAATATGGCTACTAGAAGAATAAAAATTACCGTGTAGCAAGCATTAGACTTCCGTTGCGCTATACTGGTCAAGAGCCTCCAAACACTGATTTGGGAATTAAAAGCTCTCACTTGTCCACACAATTCCTCTTATTTTTTATTCCTTTATTCATCTGAATAATGAAGGTGACACATATCTTATTTATAAGTAGTACTTAGCTGAAGTCTAAACTGATGATTGTCATATCATTGGGCAAGATTAACATATATTAATGAGATTAATGGGAAGATCGGTATTGACTTTAGGCACTTGCTAAGAAATTAAGTGCTGCTGAACCTAAATATATCTATCTTTTATCATGTTTTTATGGGTGTAACTATAAAATCATTACACAAATCAATTTGACCTTAAATTTAGATTTTTACCAAACACTTGTGATATTGTCAAATGAAAGTCTTGGAGAACTGCTTGGTCCTTGAGTAATTCTTCTGATTGTATTATAAAAATGTCCATCAATAATTGCTTATTTGTAAGTTATGGTAGAACAGTTCAATGAGGTTTCTAAAAATAATCTTTATCTGAATTTAATATCATGTGCCGCTATTGTGAACTGTCTGTTCAGTGAAGTTTACTTATTTGTCGCAAAATTGGATGAATTCACATACAAGTTACATTTTAACTTGGAAACAGATACAAATTAAATGATTTTTTAAAGTTCACCATCCGTTTGCTTTACATCTTCATGTATTTTCGGTGTCAATGTACTTTTAAAAGAAAAGTAGTGGTTATGTCTTTTTGTCAAAATCTTAAATTATAAAATGCCTTAGAGTAGTTGTGAATGAGCCGACAAAAAATAGACTTGATTTCTGTCGTCTGTTCACGGGTGGTCCTTGGACCAGCAATATGGGCTTTACCTATGATCTTGTAATTAATGCAAAATTTTAGGTCTCACATCAGATCTGCCCCATCAGAATTCATAAAGTTTGAGAAGTGCTTGTCTGG
Source organism: Eulemur rufifrons (assembly GCF_041146395.1). NCBI lineage: Eukaryota > Metazoa > Chordata > Mammalia > Primates > Lemuridae > Eulemur > Eulemur rufifrons. The sequence continues at coordinate 94,634,062 of NC_090984.1, forward strand.
ACACTTAAGTAGTTGTCACCTACAAGTCTAGATTTCTGCTGAGACTGCCACCTAGTGACAGATTTATAAAATTTCTGCAATTCCTATAATACATTGTACTCTGTATATAATCTAGTGTTGCTAAGGACCCCCCCTTTCTACTTTTTTCATATCAAAGTACTAAAATAATTCATATAGAAGATAAGAACATAAAATTAAAAAGAAGATTCTACCCTTCCCACATGCAGTTCTATACCAACTCTCTAGAGACAGTCACTTTTTATTCTTTCTGCTTTTAGTTGTTCAGTACTTTCATAACTAAAAATTATAGCCCTAACCCATTCCTTTGTTTCTCAGTCTGTCAAATTTAGAATATTTATGGACTTCCTGCTCTAAAAGGTGAGGAATTGACTCACACCATTCCATCCCCCCTTTTTGTAATTATGTTGATCAGTTCTTTGATAGATTAGCGTTTTTATTTCATATAATATGCATTCATTTCTTGTAACATGAAGTTTAGACATCTCTTCTTCACTTTCATCTATGTAAATTGAGGAAATCAGGGTACCATCTACTTTTAAAATTTCTCATCTTTTACTTCCCAAATTGTGACAGACATGCCATTACTTTTATATCATGAAAGTTTCTAAACTTTATATTACTTTTTGTAACCATACTAAATAATTCATTCCATAAATTTTGGACAATTATTTATTAAGTGTTGGATAGTGTGTTAGATGCTGAAGACACAGTGGTGAATATTAAACCATAATCTCTACATTCCTGGAGTTTACAGTCTAGACTTCAATGCTCAATTTAAGCATTAATTCTAATGATTGAAATCCAATAAATTGTATTTAAATTTTTATAATTTGTATATATTTTTCACTGCAGAAGCAGGTGGTATGACTAGCCTAATACAGAAGAAATTGCAATTCTATGTCACTTAACCCTTTACTACTCAAAGAATGTCAAGACCAAATGCATTCTTTTTCTACATTCCATGAATTCAAAATAAGGACACATTTATTTGCTTTATATTTAGACCATGACTTCTTCTTTTTTTTTTTTTTTTATTTCATCTTATTGTTATGGAGGATACAGAATTGCAGGTTACATACGTTGCCCATGTACCGCCTTTCCCCCCAAGTCAGAGCTCCAGGCGTGTCTGTTCCCCAGATAGTGCACATTGCACCCATCATGTAGGTATATATCCCTCCCTTCCCCACCCCCACCTTCCCGAGTCAGTACCTTCAAGCGTTACCATTCCCCAAACGGTGCGCAAAGCACTTATTGTGTAGGCATACACCCATCCCCTCCCCCACCCCCCACTTCGGTCTGATATCCGATTGGTGTCATTCCCAGATGTGTATTTAGGTGATGTTCAGGGAAACCAATTTTCTGGTGAGTACATGTGTAGACCATGACTTTTTAAAATAGATTTTTACTTTTTCTAAGGTTTCTAATTGCCTTCTCCCTCACTCATACCTTATGCTGTTACCCTGTCATTAAATGTCTCCATTCTTTCATTTATTATATCTGTTGTTTTCATCTTTGGATTTATCCTTCTGAAAGTACCCTGACTTTTGCCCAGAGGCCATCTGCTCTCTAGGGCTACTACACGGCTGTCATTGTGGGCTTAATTTTCATTGTACTCCTGAGTTTGATATTGATTCTTGGATTCATTCTTAGTTTTGGTGAAATATAACCTCAAGGTAATAAATAGATGTATATAGTTGTTAAAGTATCTGAGTCCCTGTGTCTTTGAAAAAGATTTTATTTTATTTTTCCTTCTCTTACTGAAAGTTTGGTTGGATATAGAATTTCAGATTCAAAATCAATTTCCCTCAAAACTTTAAGACATTCCTCCATTGTCTTCTATAATCTAGGTATTACTGGATTCTGATTTTCATTCCTTTGTAGGTAGTCATTTCTTTTTCTATCTCTAAGAGATCCTTTTCTTTGTCTGATCTGAAATTTTACAGGATTTTGTCTAATAATATGTCTGATATGGCTGTTTTATCTTTCATCCTGCTTGGTACTTGGTAAGCCATTTCAGTCTGAAGATTTGTCTTTAAGCTTTTAGAAATTTTCTTTTATTTTTTTCACCTACTATATATTTCTATTCACCTTCTGGAACTCCTAGTCAATATGCATACTGTCCTTTCTATGCATTCTGCACATTGCTGAATTGGTTTTTTTGTTTGTTTGTTTTTTAGTTTTCAGTGACAAATAATTGTATAGATTTATGGAGTATGATGTTTTATTTTGCTATATGTATACCTTGTAGAAAGGTTAAAATAAGCTAATTAACATATCCATCACCTGACATTTTTTTTTTTTTTTTTGTAGTGAGAATGTTTAAAATCTACTCAGCAATTTTCAAATGCGTAATACATTATTAACTGTGGTCACCATCATGTGCAATAGATGACTAAAACTTATTCCTCTTGTCTAACTAAAACTTTGTATCCTTTGACCAACATCACCACTTTCTCCATTCCTCTCTTCCCCCTGTCCTGCCAGCCTCTAGTAACCACCATTCTATTCTCTCCTTCTATGAGTTTGACTATTTTAGGTTCCACATATAAGTAAGATCATGCCTTATTTATTTTTCTATACCTGACTCATTTCACTTAACCTAACGTCCTCCAGGGTCATCCATGTTGCCACAAAAGACAAAATTTCCATCTTTTTAAAGGCTTTATGGTATTCCATTGCGTATATATATAGCACATTTTCTTTATTCACTCATGGGTAGACACTTAGGTTGCTTCCATATCTTGTCTATTGTATTAACAAGTAATGCTAAAATGAACATTGGAGTGCAGCTATCTCTTCAGCATACTGATTTAAATGTCTTTGGATATGTGCACATAAGTGAGATTGCTGGATCACATGGTAAGTCTATTTTTAGTTTTTTGAGGAGACCTCCATACTGTTTTACAAAATGGCTATACTAATTTATGTTCCCCCCCAACAATGTAAGCGGATTTCCCTTTTTCCACAACCTTGCCAACACTTGTTATCTTCCATCGTTTTTACAATAGTCATTCTAACAGGTGTGAGGTGATATCTCATGTCACTTTAGCTTGATTTCCCTGATGATTAGAGATGGTGAGATGAAAACTTTTTCTCTAAGATCAAAAAGAAGACAAGAATGCCCACTTCTGGCACTTGTATTTGACATAGTACTGGAAGTCTTCCAGCCAAAGCAATTCGGTAAGACAAAAAAATGAGAAGTATACAAATAACAAAGGAACTGGTGAAATTGTCTCTGTTTGCTGATGACACAATCTTACATATAGAAAACCCAAAAGATTCCACAAAAAAAACGGTTACAACTGATCAATGAATTCAGTAAAGTTGCAGGATACAATATTAACATATAAAAATCAATAGCATTTCTATACACTAACAATAAACTATGTGAAAAAGAAATTAAGAAAACAATTTATAATAGGATAGAAAAGTAAAATACTAAGGAGTAAATTTAATCAAGGAAGTGAAAGATCCATATACTGAAAACTATAAAACACTGATGAAAGAAATTAAAGATGACACAAATAAGTGGAAAGATAACCCATGTTCATGGATTGGAAATAATGAATATTATGAAAAATGTCTATACTGCCAAAGTAATCTGCAGATTCAGAGCAATCTCTATCAAAGTTCCAGTTGCATTTCTATAGGAATAGAAGAAAACAATGCTGATATTTGTATGGAAACACAAGACTTCAAATAGCCAAATCAATCTTGAACAAAGAGAACATAGAGCCATCATACTCTCCAATATCAAGGTATTTTATAAAGCTGTAGTAATCAAAACAGCATGGTACTGGTATTAAAAACAGATCAACCAATGGAACAGGATAGAAAGCCCAGACATAAACCCATACATTTACAGTTAATTGATTTTCAACAAAGGTGCTAACAACACATAACGATGAAAAGATAGTATCTTCAATAAATGGTGCTGGGAAAACTGGATATCCACATTTTTTTTTTTTTTTTAAGAGATGAGATTTTGCTCTGTTACCCAGGCATAAGTGCAGTGATGTTATCATAGGTCACTACAGCCCTGAACTCCTGGGCTCATGTTATCCTTCTGCCTCAGCATCCTAAATAGTTGGGCCTACAGTGTACACCACTGCACCCAACTAAAATTTGACTCTTATCTCACAACATATACAAAAATCAACTCAAAATGGATTAAAGGACTTAAACATAAGACCTGAAACTATAAAACTGCTAGAAGAAAATGTAGGGGAAAATCTCTCTGACATTGTTCTGGGCAACATTTTCTTGGAGAAGACCCCAGAAGCACATGGAACAAAAGCAAAAGTAGACAAATGTGACTATATCAAACTAAAATGTTTCTGCACAGCAAAGGGAACAGTTAACAGTGAAGAGACAACCCATTTATTTGGAGAAAATATTTGCAAACCATACATCTCATTATGGGCTAATATCCATGATATATAAGGAACTCAGACAACTCAATAGCAAAAAAACACCCTGATTAAAAAGTGAGCAAAGGACCTGAATACACATTTCTCGAAAGAAGATGTATGAATGGTCAACAGATACATGAAAAAATACTGGATTGTTTTTATTTCATTTGAATGCTTTCATCTTTGTTTAGGGGTGATATTGGCTTGTAATTTATCTTGTGGTAGTTCTCTTGACAAGTTTTGGTTTTAATGTCAAGGTTTTACTGATATCATAGAATGAATTTGAGAGCATTTCCTTTCCTTTTTTTTTTAAATTAAAAAAAATTCTCTTGCAGTTGGGCACAGTGGTGTGTTCCTGTAGTTCCAGCTACTCAGGATACTGAGGCAGAAGGGTAACTTGAGCCTAGGAGTTTGAATCTAGCTTGGGCAACATAGTGAGACCCTGTCTCTTACAAAAAAAAAAAATCTCTTTTAGATTTTGTATAAGATTGGAATGATTCATTCTGTTCATCCAAATGCTTTGGGAAGATTTTTAACCACTGATTCAATTTTTAATGGTGTCATAACTATTTACACTCTCTCTTCTTCAGTTTTAAAAGGTTATTTTGTTATACCTAAAATGCAGCTGGATGAGTAGTTGTGTTCCTTTTTCATTATTTGTGTCTTCTCTCAGTTTTTAAAAAATATTTGTGGGGGATCAATTTTACCAGAGGTTTGTCTATTTTATTAGTCTTTCTAAAGATACAACTTTTTCATAATGAACTTTATTATATATTTGTTTTCTATTTTATTAATTTTTGTTCTTATATTTCATCATATCCTCTTTTATGGTTTCTTTGTATTTATTCTATTGAGTTCTTATGTCTTAAATTCCAAATTAAGCTCTTTTATTTTCATCCATTCTTTAATATACTCTTTTATAACTGTAAATTTCCCACTAAGTAGTGCTATAATTGAATCTTACAAAATTTGATGTGCATTCTATTCATTATTTTTTCATTAACTCATGAGATCTTTTAGAAGAATGTTTTAAATTTTCCAAATTTATGTGGCTTTCTTACTCATCATATTGTTATTTACTTCTAATTTAGTAAGAATGTATTCAGAGAACTTGGTTTCTATCATTCTGATTTAGTAAAATTTGTGGAAAATTGTTTTATATCCCCGCCACCTAATATTAGTGCCTGGTACCTAGTCATTTAATAAATATCTGTTTAATGAATTAATTGAACCCTTTAAGAATAAGTCACATAAGGGTACTATCTTTTTTATTTGAAATCTTGTTGAAGGAGAGTGGTTGCCAATCTTAGTTATACTAGTAGTTTTTTTTCTTCTGCCATCATCCACTTAATATGTAGTAACAGAGAAGTAGATATATGTTTTATGTAACATCCAGGCAGTTGGATTTAATATACTATAAAGTTAAAAGGGTATCTTGAGATTTTAGTGGCCAGATTTGACCCAGGGGAATTAGATTTATACATCTCTCAGATATGGCCAGTATATATATCATTCATTAAAGCTGCAGTCTTGAATTTTATACTTACAATGTGCTTTATTTCTGGTCAGAATAAGTTGTTTCAAGTTGCAGATCAGTAAGCACCACAGTCACACACTTCTGCCAGAGCGCCATAGCTGAAATAGCCAGTCCTTGAAGGGCCATGATTTTATCACAAGCATTTCTCAGGAAGTATACTGTATGTACAAATCAAATTAGTTCACATCATATAAATGGCCCATCTGCCCTCATTTTTCCTTGAAGAACTTTATTTTTTTTATATGTTATCTCTTCTCTTACTTTGGATTTTTATATCATTCTTTTTTTAATGTCTTAAACTGCACATTAAGCTCCATAATTTTCATCATAGCTTTCCTTAATTCCCAAAGAAACAAGGCAAATTATTGAGGTTTTATTTGTCATTTCCATGACATATAATCAGTTAAATTTGCTTTGTTCAGTAACTGAGAGCCCCTGTTATGCTGCACTCCATGCTGGTACCAAGCAATTACAGATAAGAACTCATAGAGTTCACAGTTATATCTGTCTTCTTATGTTTATGTCTTAATTTATAATTTATACATAACCATATCTCACTGTTAATAATTCATAATTCACTAACATAGAGGTACGTACAAAGTGCAATGGGCGTATGGAAGAACGAGTACCTAAATATACCTGAGGTTTTCTATAGGCCGAGATGGTTTGCTATCAGAGGTAACACTTGACATGACTATTGAAAGAGGAGTAGCAGGTTTTCAGATTTGGCAAGATGATAAAGGGTATTCTAGATCATAATATCAGTAGTATTAACAATAGACATAGTGATTGTCATCATTATTATAAGCTGCTATTCAGTGCTTACTGTAAATTGGGCATTTTATATATGTTTTCATTATAAGGGCAATTTCTAAGAAACACTATCTCCTTTAATCCTCGTAACAAAATTAAATTACTCTCAGAAGACAAAAAGCTTGCCCATAGTCATACTGCTAGTAATTGATGCAAATGAGATTTAGACCTTTGTGTATTTTACTCCAAAGCACAGGCTCTCAATTTCTATTCAATAATGCCTTCCAATGTATTTGTAATAGAGTATAGCATAACATTTGGGGAATTAAAAGAAGTTTGGAACTGGGCTGGAGAACCTTGGGCAATGATAAGTCAATAAAGACTAGATCAGGAAGAACTTTACATCATGCAAAGGAGTTTAGATTTTATTGTGTAGTCAGTGAGTCACTGTCAAAGAGATCACATAAAGGATATGGCAAAAGTTTCCAATTTTAGAAAGATTACTCTAGTAACAAAATGAATATAGGCATACATTGAAGATATTGCAGGTTCAGTTCCAGGCCTACAATAAAGTGAATATCGCAATAAAGTGAGTCACATGAACTTTTGGGTTGCCCATATAAAAGGCATATTTATACTATATTATAGTCTGTTAAGTATATAATAGGATTATGCTATGATCATCTAAGCCTTCAGTGAGTTGTAATCTTTTTGCTGGTGAAGGGTCTTGCCTCTATGTTGATGGCTGCTGACTGATCAGGGTGGTGGTTGCTGACGGTTGGGACGGCTGTAGCAGTTTCTTAAAATAGGACAACAGTGAAGTTTCCACATTGATTGACTCTTACTCTCTTGAAAGATTTCTCTGTAGTATGTCATGCTGTTTGATAGCATACCATAGTGTAATTTCTTCCAGAATTGGAATCAACCCTCTCAAACTCTGCCGCTGCTTTAACAACTAAGTTTATGTAATATTCTAAATCTTTTTTTGTCGTTTCAACAATGTTCATGACATCTTCATCAGAAGTAGATTCCATCTCAAAACCCCTTTTTTTGCTCATTCATAAGAAGGAACTCCTCATCTATCAATTCTTATCATGAGATTGCAGCAATTCATTCACAACTTCAGGCTCTACTTCTAATTCTAGTTCTCTTGCATATCTGCAGTTACTTCCACCACTGAAGTCTTGATCTCCTCAAAGCCATCTGTGAGGGTTGGAATCAACTTCTTCCAAATTCCTGTTAATGTTATTTTGACCTCCCCCCATGGATCATGAATGTTCTAAATGGCATCTAGAATGCTTAATCCTTTTCAGAAGGATTTCAGTTTGGCTTTGCCCAGATCCATTAGAGCAGTATGGCACCTATAGCCTTAAAAATGTATTTCTTAAATAACAAGGCTTGAAAGACTTGAAATTACTCCTTGATCCTTGGGCTGCAGAATGGGTTTTGTGTTCAGAGGCATGAAGACAACATTAACCTCCTTGCATATCTCCATCAGAGCTCTTAGGTTACCAGATTCATTGTTAATGAGCTGTAATATTTTGAAAGAAATCTTTTTTTCTGAGCAGTAGTAGGTCTCAACAGTGGGCTTAAATAGTTAACTATGCTGTGTTGTCGTTCAGGCATTGTTCCATTTATAGAGCAGAGACAGGGTAGACTTAGCATAATTCTTAGGGCCTGAGGGTTTTCAGAATGGCAAAGGAGCATTGAATTCAACTTAATGTCACCACCTGCATTAGCTTCTAACAAAATAATTAGCCTGTCCTTCAAAGCTTTGGAGCCAGGTATTGACTTCTCTCTAGCTATGAAAGTCCTAGGCAGCATCGTTTTCCAATAGAAGGCTATGTTGTCTACATTGAAAAAAATCTGTTGTTTAGTATAGCCAACTTTATCAATGATCTTAGCAAGATCTTCTCAATAACTTGCTACAGCTTCTGTATTAGTACTTGCTGCTTTACCTTGCACTTTTTTGTTATGAAGATAGCTTCTTTCTTTAAACCTCATGAACCAAACTCTGCTAGCTTCCAACTTTTTTCCTGCCATTTCCTACACTCTCTGAGCCTTCAGAGAATTGAAGAGAGTTAGGACTTTGCTTTGGATTAGGGTTTGGCTTGTATTTTTTTATCCATTTGGCCAGCCTATGTCTCTTGAGTGGAGAGTTCAAGCCATTCACATTTATTGAGATAACTGATAGGTGGGGCAGATTTCTGTTCATCTTGTTGGGTAGAACTTCATTGCTGTGTTTTCTCTCTTGAGCCATTGTAGTATATGGCCTTTGATCTTTAGCTTTTGAATTGTTTTACATTAATGAGTGTTTCTTGTGCTGGTCCATGTGCAACTCTGTTTTGAGTATTTCTTGGAGGATTTCTTGGACAATTCACTTGTCTTGGTGAATTCCCTCAGTCTTTGTTTATCTGAGAATGTCTTAATTTCTCCTGCATATATAAAACTTAACTTTGCTGGGTACAAGATTCTAGGCTGGGCATTATTGTGTTTCAGAAGAGTGAGAATGGGGCCCTAGTCTCTTCTTGCTTATAAGGTTTCAGTTGAGACATCTGGCGTTATTCGGATGGGCTTTCCTTTGTATGTTACTTGTTTCTTTTGCGTTACAGCTCAAAGAAGGGCCTCTTTAGTGGACATTTTGGTCAGTCTGATGACTGCATGACGTAGTGTCTTCCTATTTGCAATGAATCTCCCAGGGGTCCTTTGGGCCTCTTGTACCTGTATATCTAGATTTTTAACAAGGCCTGGGATCCTCAATTATATCTTCAAATAGCTTATCCAACCCTTGTGTATTATCTTCTTCACCCTCAGGAATGCCTATAACTCTCACATTTGGCTTCTTCACATAATCCCACATTTCCTACAGACTCTGGTCTTTTCTCTTATTTCTTTGTTCTATCTCTGTGACTGACTTATTTAATTGGAAGGTGTTATTTCGATCTCTGAGATTCTTTCTTCTGTTTGATCTACCCTGCTCTTGAGGCTTTCCACTGTGTTTTGTAGTTCCCTGAATAAGTTCTTCATTTCCAGGAGTTTTGTTTGATTTTTCTTTAATATTTTCATTTCTTTACTGAATTTTTCTTCCAAGTCCTGGATTTTTTTTGTGGTTTCTTTGTGTTGGTTATCCATTTTTGCTTGCATATCATTGAGTTTTCTTACGATCCATGTTTGAAATTCTTCTTCTGTCATTTTAATGTTCTGAATTTGGTTAATGTCCATTTCTAGAGAGCTGGTGTTCCTCTTTCGTGTGTTTTCCATTTGATTCTTCATACTTCCAGAGTTCTTTCGCTGAGCCCTTCCCATCTGGATCAATGGTTGCTTCCCGCCTTTCAGCTTTCGTTTGGAAAGTAACACGCCTTGTGCAGGCTCTGTTCCAGTGGATGCTATAGGAGCAAGGCAGTTTGCAGCTGCTTCCTAGCAGCTTAGGTGAGTTACTTCCTCTGTCACTAGGGGGAGCCACTTATGTGTTGTTCAGGGTTCTTTTACCGCAGTTGAGGGGGTTGTTCCTGGTGGGAGGGATTACTTGGGGAGCTCGTTTTGGCCTCTTGCCAGGGTTTTATCCCCCTGGCCGCTGATCCCACTGTTGGCAGCCAACTGGAGGTAAAATTCCAGCCCCAGGTTTTGATCTGATCCGTTGACCTAAAACCGGTCTGACAAGTAAAGTCACTGGGCTGACGACTTTTGATCTGCAGTGAAGATTCACACTGGTTGCAGAGAGAAAGTCTTTGCCTATCTCCAGACGTGGCACCTACCACTTTCCGCTCGAAAGATGCTGGCTAGGGGGAGGGCATGGTGCCACTGTTCGCCCAGAGCCCCAGCAGCTGCAAATCCCATGGGCGATAGTCTCCCCCCACCCCAGTGCCTGCAAGATCCAGGCGCCAGTGTCTCACAACTGGGAGACCATTGACTGTAGGTCCTGTAAGGGCAGAGCTCATCACGAAAGTCCCCGGGCTGGGGGAAGGGAGCCACCCAACCCCGTATCACACTGCAGGGGCTAGGCTGTGGACCCCAAAAATGGCGACTGCCCACCTGCAGAGTGCCATAACTGGGGGGTGATTGTTCAGGGTTGGCAGGTGCCGGGTCAGGGGGCTGAGTCATCAGGATGCCCCCTTGTTTCTTTTATGTTGCCCTCCCACAATCTCACGCCTGTTCAGCAGGAGCTCTCACTCTTTCTGATCCACTCTGAACGGGCCTATTAGCCTGCGGCTGTTTCCAGGTTAGAGTCCCCTATTTAGTTTTCACCTCCGTTGATCTGGACCCGCTAAGTGGTAGAGGCAATTTACCTGTCTCCTAACTGCCTCCAGCGGTAGCCCAGAACAGTCCCAGAACAGTCCGTACCCGCCCAGTGCAGTCCTGGCACAGAGCTCAGGGAGTTCAAGCTGCTTCCCGCTAATGTCTCCTCTCCACAGAGCCCCACGTCTCCTGCAGTGATTTTGCACCAACTTCAGGCAGATCCCTGTCTGAGTGGATGCGGAGGCCAGTGGGGAGGCAAGACATTCTTCTGTGGGACAGATCCCACCTCACTGGCTGGCGAGGCGGGCGCAGCCATCCCAGGCTCTACTCTCTATTGATTGTCTTGCACTCTCCAGATTTTCGCGATCTTATCTCCCACTCACCTTTTCTTTTTCCTGCTTTTTGTGTCCCATGCTGATTCTCGATCGATTCACAACGCTGTTCTTGCGGGGGAGCGATCCACTCACGTGTAGCAGACCGAGATTTACGCCTCCCTCTCTGGGAGCATGAATCCAGGAGGTTACCTCCACTCCACCATCTTTTCTCCCTGTCTGTTCTTATTTTTATTTGTAATTCATATATTTATGACAGCTTGGCTTCCTGGTTGTTTTTTTTTTTTTTTTTCTCTTTATTTACAGTAATTTATATCTCTATTTTGTGGTTTGTTTGACATGTACAGGAGTAAATGACTTGAAAATTCATGGAATATATTTATATATATTTATGGAATAGATAAATTATAGCTGTAGTTTCCATAATTAGAGTGAACCTTATTTCCTCCTATTGGAAATTGTGGCAGATTTCGTTGGCAGTTGGTAGCTGAGAACTAGGAATCGGGTCTTAGGTTTAAAATCAAAACATTTATTCTTCTAGCTCACTCTTCACCATGTTGCCAGAGTTCTGTCAGGCAGTCTTTCTCCATACAGTTACTCCTTTTGTGTCCTAGTCACTGCTTCCTCCTCTTGCCTCTAGTCCTAGAGGTGAAGGCTCACCTTTGTTGCTAGTTCTATGATTACTGTCCTATCCCATGGTGGTTTCCCTATACCCAGCCCACCTTTAAACTCTCTTCCGTTAGTGAGTTTGAATGTGCCATCTTTATATCAGTAACTTAACTAATAAGAGCACAATTGAAACCTTCAAGATTATCTGATGATGGGATAATGCTCCTTTAATTTTTAGGAAATTCCCTGGTCTAACTTATCCAACTTGTTTATTATTGAACATAGAATGAAATGATCATGGGAAGTCTAAATATGTTTGGGATAGTGTATGGTTAATGCCCTTCGCTGTGGAATTGCTCTAATTACTCCACAAGGCACAAAATACAGTATCAGTAGGCCCTAATTTAAAATTGATATCTCAAAACTTTGCTAAATATACTCGTTTCTTTAGTGAATAGTATGTGTAACTTATGCAACAGTTGAAGAAATGTGTGAGATAGGCCTTTTAAAATACAACAAAATCTTATCAAGGTTTTAAAAAGTAATATAAATAAGATCTTATTTTCTCCTACTAATCTATAAAATTATTAAAGATCTAAATTTTATTTCCTACAGTAACTTTGTACCAAACTCACTTTGTATTATTGTACCCTTACAAAAATTGCACTAATTTATTTCCTCAATCCTAAAAAATTAAAATTTCCTTTTGACCTTTGAGGACTTTCTTATTTAAAGAAGTTGTCATTGTATCTCAGGTGCAGCTGTGGAAATGTGAACCTTACTGAAAATCAATTATACAGCCTAAGTGAGTGTTTTTATATTTGTTTTTCCCATACTTTTGTGGAAACCTTTAAAATACATTAACAGTGAATATTTGGCCTTATTTAGATAGTATTTTAACCTACAATGCTTCATGCTGAAATCGGGCATCCAAATAAATCATTCATCGGTAGAGCTTAAATAAAAGAATAGAATTGGTAATTTTATAGTCTTACTTTATTAGAAATTAAGATGTCTAATAAATCTTTGTTTCTGATTTTGTACAAAATAATGCTATTGGTTTAGTGACTTCAGTGTCTAAGGATATAAAGTTATAAAGGTATAGATCATCATTTATAGGAGTATAAGGGAGAGTTATGCAAACAAAATACTTTTTAAAAAGCAATGGTGTTTTATAATAGGAATTAAATGTAATCATTAACTTTACTGGCTGTGTTTGCTTAATATTAATCTATCAGAACATAACTGCATAACATGGGTTTTGAATGAGGCTTGCTGTTATTCTGAACTTACGTCATTAATCTGGCTCTGGGAAATTCTTCAAGTCTATCTCAGCACTTCAAGCCTTATAAAAATGAGTAAGTGACCCATGAATAATAACACTTCCTAAGAAGTTATTTAATGTACACCCTTTTAATTGGCAAAATTTCCATATGTTCTTTGCCCTTTGAGTAGTTGACTTTATACAGCTGTTTAACTACTGTTATTTTCTGGTGGTATTTTTAGGTTTCTTTCCATATGATTTATGGTTCTGTAAAGTCTTACATATTTATGTGTTGCTAGAATTAGTCATATAGTTTTAAAGAATACAAAATTTTTCTAAAAAATTCTTACAACCCACAAATATCAGCAACTAATATCCATCTCATGCTTGTCTTTCTTATATTTCAAGTGTGAGTCTGAGTGAAAGGAAAGGTACTAATTTAAATGCAGTATGCTATCAGTCTCTAAAACAGATAAAAGGAAAAGAATAGTTAAAAAGGGAGTCTCCTAGCATGGTACCAAAAAGTATTTGGGCTAGTGAATGAGCAAGAGAGTATAACATAATCTATACCAGAGTTTACCTCAGGTCCTCACTTTCAAGAGTTTTTCCCTACCAACTTATCACAATTATAATTAATTAATATTTGTACACTTATCTGTTCTCCCTTTTTTATAAGTTGTATGAAGGCAAGGATTGTCTTACTCTCTCCTTCATCCCAAACCCAGCATATTGTCTGGCACATGGTAGTAGTTCCTCAAAAAAGTATTTGTTGACTATATTAATGAATTTGAATGTTTAACTTGCAAATTAACTTTAAAAGTACTGATGGAGAACTTGTAGATATAGTACACATAAATATGAATATTCATTGCATGTGTACATGTCAATATTTAACAGTCATCGGTTATTTATTGCTTTTTAAAAGTTTACAAAGTGCCTTAACACATTTTTATTATTTGTTGTTCACAGTAATCCTGTGAGGTATATGATGGTGTTAACAGTCGGTCCTCCTTATCCTCAGATTTTGCATGCAAACCAGCGGATATCGAGGAGGATAGTGGGTTGAGTGACTGTACTTTCTATCCATGGATGTGGGCCCTAAGGGAATTGGTGGACTTTGGTATCCATGGGGGTCCTGGATCCAATCTACCATGGATATGGAGGGTCCAATGTATTTCCATAAGCAAGCAATGTGGAGTTCAGATATATTATTTGCTCCAAGGACACATAGGTTTTTAAGTGACAGATTCTAGACTTGAATCATTTGTTTTTACCATGTTTTGGATGGCAAAATTAACTTTGTATCATATACCTAGTTCTTCATTAATTAAGGAATGGTACAAAATTAAGGTATACGTAATTATTAAAATCCACAATTAAATAAATGAATACTTTTGGTTATTTTACATGTGATGAGAACAGTAGTCGTCCTTTGATAATGAACATGACATTTCATAAGTCTAAGTTGTGTTTATTTAAGTCTGAATCACATAAAAGAAAGTAGAAAAGGCATATTCTAAACTAATTCTGCAAGGCAGGAATAGAAATCTCTGGCAATTAATGAAGTAGCACATAGTCTTTGAATTACCTAAATTAGTTATTTTCTTCTTGCATGCCCTACAAATACTTGAGTCCAGCTAATTAAATATTCTATTATTTCTTTAAAACCAGTGCAGTTAGCATTAATGAGAAGTGAAAGGAGATGGAAACCAAGTAGAGCAAGATATTTTAGTTGAGAGTAGGTATGTATGGAGTAGAGGTGGAGAATCCAGGAAAGCCATGGACATATGAAAAAAATAAAACTCAGTGGTATATTTTATTTGAACTAAAACTGATAGAATCTCCAGGAACCAGAAGTATTCATTATATAAAATCATCTTTTTTGAAAGCATATGTAAACCTTATCTTAATTACTAACAAAAATGTGTACAATAGTATGTATATTTGTGTAAAAAAAGGGAGCTAGAGGTACACACAATTATACATGGTAGCTATGTTTGCAATTGCTTTTATATGCATAGAGAGACATATAGGAAACTGGGATGACAAGATAGGGAGGAAACTTTATACCCTTATTTTCCTAACGTTACCACATAAATGAATATATTATGCTAGAAAGCAATTTAAATGAAAAATAATGATTCCTTGAAAACAAGTTAATTTTTCTATATGGTGGAAAAGCCTACAGTTATTAATTTTAAAAATCGATTATTAGAATTTGATATTAGCTGTGACTTTTTTTTAGATCTGATCTACTTGGTAATAAAAAATGTTTAAGATATATCTGTTTGCTAAACTGTTTTTAAGAGAGCTATTATTTTATTCAGTTCTACCTGTGAACTGAATTCTTTATTTATCTTTAAGTATATCCCTTTAACTACATGAAACCTGCCAATATTAATTTTATTTTATATCAAAAATGAAATAAGTTATAGAATATCTATTTTTCTTTCCATTTATGTTAGCTTCCTCTACCCTTTTAAAGTCACCTCATCACCTAATTTTAGAATATTACACTATCCTCACTTCTCTGCCTTAATCTCTCACTAATTAAATCATTTTGTATGTTATTCTTATAAAAATTGCTTTTATTTTGGTCAAAAATTCATAATGTGTTCCCAGTGCTTCCATAATTTATTCCCTTATTTATATATACTTATTTTCTACTAAGCTTCAGTAGAGTTTCCCTTATTTTGCTGCCTCTGTCTTCTATATGTACAATTCTAATTTCTTTCTCTGTACCTTTGTTCATTCCCTCCTTCGGGAATATCTTCTACTTTGTCTTTCTCTAATCTTATGTAACAGAGACAAAAACAGCATATTAAAATATTTACAACATTTTCTATCCTGTACTTCTCCCAAATCCCTTTCTGAGTAATAAGTAGAGAGGCAAACTAGAGAAGCCAAAAGTGTACTAGATTGCTTCACATAGTAAAGAAGTGGCTAGAGAAGGAAGAATTGAAAGGGGAAAGAAAAGTTAAGATGTAAGAGGTGAGTTTTGAGTGAGTTCTAGAGAGAAAGAGGAGAGAGATTGGAGCTAAATGAGATATAAGACTCTTACCTAAGGGATGAGCAAAAAGGACTTTTAAGAAATTTAGCAATGTGCTAGGAGTATGCAGTCTAATTTCCCTATTCACTTTTTTTTTAAAAAAAATTGTTTTTCCTCTCATTTTCTCACACATATATACTATGTGATAGATATCTATATTATATGATATGTAAGTTACATGTAATCTTTATTATATATAATCTTTATATTATATATATATGTGTCTGTGTATGTATATACATATATGTGTATAGATATTTTGCTTTTCCATCAAAATGATAAGCTTTTTGGAACCAAAAATCATCACTTTTTATTCCACAGATTGCCCAGAATTCCAATGCAGATAGAGGGATAGAAATGTTTCAAGTGAGAACAGAAAAGTCTAAAAGATAATTGCTGGTTAATGATACAAATATGATCAGTGAAAAGATCTGTTACTCCTGGCAAATATTGGAAGAGCAGACAATCAGATTTTTTTCTTTCTTAACTTAATTTTTATCTTTTATTGAAGTTATGCATTCATATATTTTAAAGTCAAATAATGCTAAAATCGCTCATATTAACAACAAAAAACAGCAATTTTTCCTGCTGTTTCCCAGAAGCAACCAATTTCTTTTAGCTATTTCTTCTGATTTTTATATACATATTTTAAATTGTGTCCTTTGCTTTATCAACTTTAGATAATATATGTTAACTTCTGTATTAGTTTTCTATGGCTGCCATAACAAATTATTACAAACCTTATAATAATGAGGATTTAAACATCTTTGGGGGGAGGGGCATTATTCTGCTACCACACCTTCCCATTTTGGTAGATAAGGATATTAACCCTCTTAAACGGTCCCCTCACTTCCAACTATCCTCTCATTGTAGTTATTATTCAACTTTTTATTAAATCCATATTCAGTTTTTTTCATTATTTAGAAATTGTAAATATTAACTGCTGTTCAGATAGTGTACATCATTTCTTTCTTAATTTTTATTTTTATACTAATCATAATTGCCTCATTTTTAGCTTTTTTTAAAATTCAGTTTCTAGCTATTAATATATTTTTGTCATTCCATCTTGTGGTTCTGTGAAATCTCTCTTGGTAGTCTTTCTCATATGGTCAAACACATTAAGCAAGCTGACTTTTACTTTTTCTAACAAACCTCTGTCCTGTTTACTTCAAGGTCAGTGTGGGTAGTTATTTACTGTTACTGAAGACTTAGGAGTCCATGTATAAACAGATATCCTAGGTTTTAATTCTCTATCTTCTGCAGTACCTTATACCCAAATTCATAAATATATCAGGAGGTGTACAGGTGATTCACCTTGTCATTTTCATTCCCACTGCATACACTTAGGTTATACCTAGGGTGACCATACATAACTGATGTGTATCTACACATGGGATAATAGCGGAATAGGAAAGAGAGAAAAAGGGAAGGCAAAGAAGAGGGAAAGGAGGCAGTAGAGATAAATTCAGATTACTTTTAGCCCAGACCAAGAGATATAGAAATATTGACTATCACTTATTTAAATCAAATGTTGATAAAATTTGAATTTAAATTATAGAATCTTTTGAATTATAGGGTTTTTTATTTTGAGAATAGTTTTATCATTTTGTCTTATTTTTAATTTCAAAATATTAAGGGGATACAGATTTTTTGATATATGGCTTGAGTCAGGGCTATAAATGTGCTTACCTCTCAAATAGTGTTCATTGTACCCATTAGCTGGGTTTCTGCCCTTCACCTTCTTTCTCCCCCAGCACTTGATTTCCAATGACTTTTACTTTCCTCTGTGTACTTGTGTGCACATTGGTTAGTTCTAATTTATTAAAGAGTACATGTGGTGTTTGTTTTTCCATTTTTGAGATATATTGCATAGGATAATTGTCTCCAGTCCCTTCCAAATTGCTGAAAAAAGCATTATTTCATCCTTTTTTATGACTGAGTAGTACTCCATGGTATACCACATTTTGTTAATCCACTCATGAATTGATGGGCACTTGGGTTGATTCCACATCTTTGCAATTATGAATTGTGCTGTGATAAATACTCACTTGCAAGTGTCTTTTTGATAAAATGACGACTTTTTCTTTGGGTAGATACCCAGTAGTGGGATTGCTGGATCAAATATTAGGACTACTTTTAGTTCTTGCAGAAATCTCTGTACTGTTTTCCATAGGGGTTATACTAATTTGCAATCCCACCAACGGCAGGTAAGAGTTCCTTTCTCTCTGTATCCGTACCGGCATTTTTGGACTTTTTAATAAAAGCCATTCTAACGGGAGTAAGGTGATATCTCACTGTGGCTTTAGTTTGCATTTCCCTGATGATTAGTGATGCTGTGCATTTTTTCATATGTTGGCCATTTGTCTATCATCTTTTGAAAACTTTTGTTCATGTCTTTTGCCCACTTTTTAATGGGGCTGTTAATTTTTTTCTTGCTCATTTGTTTCAGTTCTTTGTAGATTCTAGTTATTGGTCCTTTATCAGATGTGTAGATTGTGAATATTTTCTCTCATTCTGTAGGTTGTCTGTTTGCTCTGATGATTATTTCCTTAGCTCTACAGAAGCTTAATTTAATTTAATCAAGTCCCATTTATTTATTTTTGTTGCTTCCATAATTGCCATTGGGGTCTTAGTCATGAATTCTTTGCCTAGACTGATGTCTAGAAGAGTTTTTCCCACATTTTCTTCTAGAATTCATATGTTTTAATGCCATACATTTAAGTCTTTTATCCATCTTGAATTAATTTTTGTGAGTGGCAAGAGATAGGGGTCCTGTTTTATTCTTCTGCATGTGGCTATCCAATTTTCTCAGCACCATTTATTGAATAGGGCTTCTTTTTCCCCAGTGTGCATTGTCGTCTGCATTGTCAAAGATCAGTTGGCTGTAGGTAGAAGGTTTTATATCTGGGTTCTCTACTCTGTTCCTTTGCTCTGTGTCTCTATTTTTGTGCCAATAGCATGCTGTTTTGGTTACTATAGCCTTGTAATATAGTTTGAAGTCTGGTAATATGATGCCTCCAGATTAGTTCTTTTGCTTAGGATTGCTTTGGCTATTTGGGTTCTTTTCTGGCTCCAAATGAAATGTAGAATTATTTTTTCTAGCTCTGTAAAATATGCCATTGGTATTTTGATGGGGATTGCATTGAATGTGTAAATCACTTTGGGTGGTATGCACATTTTAACAATGTTGATTCTACTAATTCATGAGCATGATA
This sequence comes from Eulemur rufifrons, assembly GCF_041146395.1. Taxonomy (NCBI): domain Eukaryota; kingdom Metazoa; phylum Chordata; class Mammalia; order Primates; family Lemuridae; genus Eulemur; species Eulemur rufifrons. The sequence goes on from NC_090984.1 coordinate 94,653,490, forward strand.
TGTTTCTCCATTTGTTTGTGTCATCCTCAATTTCTTTCCTCAGTGTTTCATAGTTCTCCTTATAGAGATCTTTTGCCTCCTTGGTTAAGTATATTCCTAGGTATTTTATTTTTTTTTTTTTAGCTATTGTGAATAGTTTTGAGTGTTTGACTCTCAGCTTGACTATTATTGATATATAGAAATACTACTGATTTGTGTACATTGATTTTTATATCCTGGGACTTTGCTGAATTTCTTTATCCATTCCAGGAGTCTCTTAGTGGAATCTTTGGGGTTTTCTAAATACAAGATCATATCGTCAGCCAAAAGTGATAGTTTAACCTCCTCTTTCCTGATTTACATACCCTTTATTTCTTTCTCTTACCTAATTGCTCTGGCTAGGACTTCCAGCCTTATGTTGAATAGAAGTAGTGACAGTGGGCACCCTTGTCTTGTTCCAGTTCTTGGTGGAAAGGCTTTCAAATTTCTCCATTCCGAATGATGTCTGTAAGTGTGTAATATATGGCTTTATAATTTTAAGATATGTTCCTTCTATACCTAGTTTGTTGAGAGTTTTTAATCATGAAAGGGTGCTGAGTTTTGTTGAATGCTTTTTCTATGTCTATTGAGATGATCATATGGTCTTTGTGTTTGCTTCTGTTTATGTGGTGAATCACATTTATTGATTTACATAGGTTGAACCACCCTTGCATCCCTGAGATGAAGCCCACTTGGTCATGGTGGATTATTTTTTTGTGTTGTTGAATTTAGTTTGCTAATATTTTATTGAGGAGTTTTGCATCTATATTCATAAGAGATATTGGTCTGTAGTTTTCTTTCTTTTTTCTTTCTTTCTTTTTTTTTTTTTTAGGTCTCCTTTTCTGTCTTTGGTATCAAGGTGATACTGGCTTCATAGAATGAGTTGGGGAGGATTCTCTCCTTCTCAATATTATGGAATAATTTCTGCAGTATGGGTACCGGTTCTTCTTTGTAGGTCTGGTAGAATTTAGCTGTAAATCCATCTGGTCCAGGGCTTTTTTGTTATTGTTTTTTCCTCCTTCAATCTCACTATTCATTATTGGTCTGTCCAGGAGTTGTATTTCCTGATTAAGTCATGGAAGGTTGTGTATTTCCAGGAATTTGTCCATTTCCTCTACATTTTCTAGTTTATGTATGTAGAGATTTTTGTAGTATTCACGGATGATGTTTTTTATTTCTGTCCTATCAGTTGTGATATCTCCTTTTTCGTTTCTGGTTGAGCTTACTTGGGTCCTTTCTTTTCTATTCCTCGATAATCTAACAAGAGGTCTATCAATCTTTTTTATCTTTTCAAAAAACCACTTTTTGTTTCACTGACCTTTGATATTATTTTTTTATTCTCCATCTCATTTAGTTTTGCTCTGATCTTTGTTATTTTGTTTTCTTCTCTTGACTTTGGGTTTGGTTTACTCATCCTTTTCTAGTTCCTTGAGATGTGATATTTGGTTGTTAATTTGTGATTTTTCTGACTTTTGGATGTGGCCCTTTAAGGGTATGAATTTTCCCCTTAGGTATGTTTTTTTGCATTCCATACATTTTGATAGCTTATGTCTCCTTTGTCATTCAGTTCAAGAAATCTTTTGATTTCCATCTTAATTTCATTATTGACCCAATAATTGTTCAGTAGCAAGTTGTTTAATTTTCATGACTTTGTGTAGAATTGAGTGTTACTCTTAGAATTGATTTCTAGTTTTAATCCACTATGGTCTGAGAAGATACATGGTATGATTTTGATTTTTTTTAATTCGTTGAGACATGTTTTGTGGCCTAAGATATGGTCAATCTTAGAGAATTGTGGTGATGAGAAGAATGTATATTCAGTAGTTTTGGGGTAGAATGTTTTGTAAATATCTGTTAGGTCCATTTGTTCTAGAGTCCCATTTAAGTCCAGTGTTTTCTTATTTATTTTTTGCTTTGATAATCTGTCCAGCTATGATAATGGGGTATTGAAGTACTTGGCAATTATGATGCTATTATTTATTTCCTTCCTTAGCTCTAGTAGAATTTGTTTTATGTATCTGGGAGCTCCTGTGTTGGGTACATATGGATTTAGGGGTTTTATGTCTTCTTGTTGAATTGCCCCCTTTACCATTATATAATTACCATCTTTGTCTTTCTTTACCATTGTTGATATAAAGTCAATTTTGTGTGATATGGGAATGGCTATACCTGCTCTTTTCTGGTTTCCATTTGCGTGGAATATTTTTTCCCATTCTTTCACTTTGAGCCTGTTTGCATCCTTGTGGTTTAAGTGTATCTCCCAGAGGCAGCAGATACTTGAGTTGTATTTTCTCATCCATTCAACCAGCCTATGTGTTTTGAGTGGAACATCATGCCATTAACATTAAGAGATAGACTTGATATGTATGTTGCTGTTTTGTTCATCATAATAAGAAGTACCTTTTTGCTTTGTTTTTCTTCTTTTGCTATTGTTTTATGAGAGTTGTGAGCTTTGGCTATTTTGGGTGATTTTACAATGGTGGGTATGTATTGTGCTGATTCATGTATTAATATAATGCAGTTCTGAGTATTTCCTGCAGGGCAAGTCTGGTCATGACAAATTCCCTCAATGTTTGCTTGTCTGGAAAAGACTTAATTTCTCCATCAATTGTTATCCATCATATTAGAGATGGAGTCTCTCTTTGTTGTCCAGGCTGGAGTGTAGTGGCACAATTGTAGCTCACTGCTGCCTTGAACTTCTGGGCTCAAGCGATCCTCCTGCCTCAGCCTCCTGAGTAGCTAGAACTACAAGTACATACCACTACATCTGACTAATTTAAAAATATATATTTTTTAGAAAGAGTGTCTCACTATGTTGCCAAGGCTGGTCTCAAACTCTTGGCCTCAAGCAATCCTCCCCATTTTGCCTCCTGAGTTGCTGGAATTACAGGTGTGAGCCACAGTGCCAGTCTATTTTAAGTATATGCAATTACTAAGATAATGAATAGCAGGCCTCAGCTTAAATTATCATTTTCTCAGAGGTTGGCATCACCTATTATTAAGTAGTTTCTATGCATTATATCATATCATCCTCAATTTTATTCTTTACAGCACTTACTACATTTGAAATTTTCTTATTAATTTTTTTACTGCCTAACTATCCCTGATAGAATGTAAGATCCATGAGGACAAGTGCTATATTTGTGTTGGTCACTGCCTTCTCTGTAGCACATGGAATAATGCCTTGCACATAAAACAATAAATATTCAGTGAATGAACAAAAGTGTTTAAGAGTGTTATCTTAATAAATAGATTAAATTTCAGTAGCATATCAAAAGATTCTTTGTAAATAATATGTGAGATACTCACAAATAATGTTTCTTTCTTATCTTGTTTAAGCACTATTCTCTAATCCCATTTATTTATTTATTTTTTTTATTTCATCTTATTGTTATGGGGGATACAGAATTGCAGGTTACATACGTTGTCCATGGACCGCCTTTCCCCCCAAGTCAGAGCTCCAGGCATGTCTGATCCCCAGATAGTGCACTTTGCACCCATCATGTAGGTATATATCCCTCCCTTCCCCAACCCCCCTTCCCGAGTCAGCACCTTCAAGCGTTACCATTCCCCAAACGGTGCGCAAAGCACTCATTGTGTAGGCATACACCCATCCCCTCCCCCACCCCCCACCTCAGTCTGATATCCGATTGGTGTCATTCCCAGATGTGTATTTAGGTGATGTTCAGGGAAACCAATTTTCTGGTGAGTACATGTGATGCTTGTTTTTCCATTCTTGGGATACTTCACTTAATATAATGGGTTCTAACTCTCTCCAGGAGAACCATAGAGATGTCATATCTTCATTATTTCTTATAGCTGAGTAATATTCCATGGTATACATATACCACAGCTTAATAATCCAATCATGTATTGATGGGCATTTGGGTTGTTTCCACATCTTTGCTATTGTGAATTGTGCTGCTATAAACATTCGGGTACATGTGTCTTTGTTACAGAATGACCTTTTTTCCTTTGGGTATATGCCCAATAATGGGATTGCTGGATCGAATGGCAGGTCTACTTGAATCTGTTTAAGATACCTCCATAATGCTTTCCACAGGGGTTGCACTAGTTTGCAGTCCCACCAGCAGTGTATGAGTGTTCCTGTCTCTCCACATTCACGCCAACATGTGTTGTTTTGGGTTTTTTTGATAAAGGCCATTCTCACTGGGGTTAATATCTCATTGTGGTTTTGATTTGCATTTCTCTGATGATTAGGGATGTTGAGCATTTTTTCATATTTTTGTTAGCCATTCTTATATCTTCTTTTGAGAAGTTTCTATTCATGTCATTTGCCCACTTTTTGGTAGGGTTGTTTGATTTTTTCTTGCTGATTTTCCTGAGTTCTAAATAGATTCTTGTTATCAGTCCTTTATCTGATGTGTAGTATGTGAAAATTTTTTCCCATTCTGTAGGTGGTCTGTTTATTCTCGTGACTGTTTCTTTGGCTGTGCAGAAGCTTTTTAATTTAATCATGTCCCATTCATTAATTTTTGTTGCTGCTGTGATTGCCTTGGGGGTCTTCTTCATAAATTCTTTACCTAGGCCAATGTCTGTAAGAGTCTTTCCTACATTTTCTTCTAGAATTCTGATTGTATCATGCCTAAGGTTTAAGTCTGTTATCCACCGTTCTAATCCCATTTAATTATGTATTGCCCTCTTTGTATATCAGTAAGAGGTTAATTGATTTGAATCCTGGTCAAATTATCATATAATATTGAGTTCTTAATGAATGTTTACTGTAAGCATATTATATGAAATAAACGCAATCGAATTTTACTAGTGTTCATTAAAATATGGCTAATAAATAAAAACGGCAAATAAGGGAAATGACATATTTATAACTAAAGGCTTTTGCCCAATATACTAATTTCTAATGGCTTTTGTCAGAATCTTTAAGTTTCTAAAAGATTTTCTAACGTGCTCCTTTGTAAACGCCTTTCTCTTTAAGCATTATGTAAGACATAATAATACAAACCAATTGTATTCCAGGGACCAACCTATATGAAAGTTGGTTGAAATCAAGAATATATTACAGTCAGTATTTCTAATGATAATTAGATTTCCATAGTATAAAGTCTTAAGAACAGTCATATCTTTACAATATCACTTACGTATGAAAATTTAATTCTAAGAAAATTATCATGTGATACGGGAAAGTATCACTTAGTAAAAAAAGTCCAGGCTTTGGGATGATACTGTTCTAGGTAAAAGACAACTTTCTGTTTGCTAACAGTCTATATCCTTGAGCAGGTTAACCTTTCTGAGCCTCAGATGCAGTGCTGAGACAGACAGTATATGTAAAAATGCCTAAGACAGTGCCCATTATAAAATCCTAATAAATTCCACCTCTCTTTCCTTCCTAGATAAAGTGGGAACATAGACTTCCCAAAAGTATGACTGTCACATTCACCAAAGTAGTGCAAAAAAGACTAGTAAGGTGAAAAGGTACTTATTTAACCTCAGTGAGGTTGACTGTATTCAGTAGTGTTAAGGAGGGGAGTTCCCGCTTTTAGAAATCAAGGTCCAACCATATTTTAAAATTATAGCTACATTGGCTGGGTGCAGTGGCTCATGCCTGTAATCCTAGTACTCTGGGAGGCCGAGGCGGGAGGATCGTTTGAGCTCAGGAGTTCGAGACCAGCCTGATCAAGAGCAAGACTCCGTCTCTACTAAAAATAGAAAGAAATGATCTGGACAGCTAAAAAAATATATATATATAAATTAGCCAGGCATGGTGGCACATGCCTGTAGTCCCAGCTACTCGGGAGGCTGAGGCAGGAGTATTGCTTGAGCCCAGGAGTTTGAGGTTGCTGTGAGCTAGGCTGACGCCATTGCACTCTAGCCTGGGCAACAGAGTGACACTCTGTCTCAAAAAAAAATTATAGCTACATTTATTTTTTCAAAACTGTTTTGGTCTTTCTGTCATAGATTATATGACAATATAAATCACAATGTCCTCTGTTCTCAATTATGGCTAAAGGACATAAGAAAAGACAAATGATTTGCATACTTACTATATACAGTCAGTCCTCCTTATCCATGGATTCCACATCTGCAGATTCAACCAACCTCAGTTAAATAAAATTTGGGATTAAAAACCACACAAACAATAAAAAATAACAATATAATAATAAAAAGTAATACAAATAAACAATACAGTAAAACAACTATTTATATACCATTTAGATTATATTAGGTATCATAAGTAATCTAGAGATGATTTAAACTATATGGGAGGATATGCATAAGTCATATGCAAATATGCCATTTTATATAAGGGAATTGAACATCTGCAGATTTTGCTATCTGCAAGGGAGGAGGGTTCTAGAACCAATACTGACCACAACTGTACCAAGTACTATTCTATGAACTTGACATAGATTAACTCACATAGTTAATCCTATATGATAGTAATTTTTGTCATTTTGTGAATAAGGAAACTGAAGTAAGAGGAATTAAGAAAACTTGTCCAACGTTACACAACTAATAAATACCAGTGCTGAAGTGTTGATGCAGATAGTCTGACTCTATAATAGATTCTGTGCTCTAACTTCCATATAATATTCTTAGATAACCAAAAATAAATCCAGAAAAATGGTATAAACTTGAAATATGTCTAAAAAATTAAACATAGAATGTATTGGGACTTCAAAAATTGAAGGAAAATTGTAGATAATTACTTTTGTAACTATATCTTCAAGAAAAATTAATAGATCTATTATAATAGCATAAATTTAAAATATAATAAAGATAACTATTTATCATAGAGGATTAGTATTATAAGTTTAAAATGTAATGAAAATAAAAGCATTCCTTGACTTTTTATTTTAACTTTTCTCTTCTGCCCTCTTATGAAGAAAATCATTAACATTTTAAAAGAATAAGACAGTCATGGTTAGAGAGTTGAATATATATGAAAAGAATACTTAGGTGCTTTAAATGAGTTAAAAATATTATCAACCTAAATTACTGTATACCAAGGATACTAAAAAAATAACGTGATATCAGAACTACTGTTTATAATCTTTTAGAAATCTGTTCGTTTTCTTTGAGAAAAAGAACAGAAAGGTGAACCTTGATTGGCCACCTGCTTTGTACTAGTCACTGTACTATAACAGTATAAAACAAAATCAGCCATGTTTTATACCCTTCCAGAACCCGTAGATTTAGCTACTCTAAGATATTTTATAAGTTTTCCAAAGGCGATGATATCACAAATGATAGATGAGTAGTGAGTGATCTTAATATCAATACAAGAATAAATAGAGGAAAGTTTACAAAATAGATGTCTTTTGAGAATTTAACAAAGTTGGTGGTGTCAGTTGGGGACTTACGTGGGTCAGAGAGTAAAGTCATGTGAAACTAAACTCTTTTCCTCCTTTCTTACCCTCATTCCCTCTTTAGTCTTCCCTCTCTCTTATTTGTTCCTTGTCTATACAGAAAATATGCAAATCAAATATAGGATATTGAATCCTTCTCTGGGTCTAGGTATAGGTGTGATTATGTCATTAGAAAGGACTATGCAGAGACCATCTACTGTATCAATAATGATATATTAATAGTTGTTACAAGATGTTTGTCATATTCTTTATACTTTTGTGTTTCTCAAATGTTTTATAATTTAAAATTGTTGAGATGTGGAAGTGGTTCATAATAAGAACAAAAAAAACCAAATCTGTAGTTAATTTACTTATGACATGTTTAAAAGAAGATGACATGGTCTCCTTTTTTCTACAGGTGTAAATGAGTGACATTCTTGATACTAGAGATCTAGTGGAACATCTAGATCTCATATGGGAACATTAGAATGTCTAGCTCTCAAGGGGACCATTTTAAAATTAAAAATAGATTAGTGCACACAGTGTTCCTGCTATTTTAAAGACTGGAAGGTGGCTAAGAATATTTAATACAGATTTTTAAGTTGTATATAACTTTAAGACTATAAAGTTAATTCTATTTTTTAAAACCATTTTGAATTTATTTTGGTGCTGAAAGTTTAACAGACTTAACTGCAAGATATACTATTAATTTAATTAAAGAGAACAAAGGACAAAAGTGAACTAAACCAAAAAGAAATATAAGAGTTCTTAAAAGATATAAAAGGGTTGGTATAAAGAAATGAGACTATACCAAGAAAATTCTTACATATATGGAAAATAATAAGGTCTTATATTTTATATGCTTATTTCAACTTTTCAAAGTAGTTACATATCTATCTATTATCCCAGAAACCACAGAAAAAATGGCCTGCCAAAAAAGTTTAAAAATCTATATAATGCCTTCAATAATATGTACCAAAACTAATTTAAATATCAACATCCTGAGTTTTTCTTGAGAAGTTAGAATATTAATTTAATCCTGAATCTCTTATATAATTTGTGAACATTATATACGAGAACAATTTCAAAATATTTAAGCAAATGCTATGAGATTAATACTGTGCTTGATGCTGAGAATAATGACATGAATATGTAAATTTTTATCCTCATGATGTGTACAATCCAGTCAAAAGGACAGTCATACAAACATTCATGAAACAGTGCTATACTAGAAGTATTTACTAAATACTAGAGAAATGATAGTAGCTAACATTTATTAAGCATTTGGTAAGTGTAATTTTTCTTTTCAGTACATATCTCATTTAATCTTTGCAACACAACTCTATGAGATATGTGTTTATTACCATTTTGTACATGACAAATGGAGGAGCACCAAGCTATGAACTAATTTAACCAAGATCCTAAACCTAAAAAATAGTAGAGTCAAGATTCAAACCCAGTCTAGTTCCATTGCCTACACTTAAGCATTATACTGTCTCCTGCAAAGAGAAAGTTCACCTAGATCAACCAGAGGTGGTAGAAGAAAGCGGTAGGGAGAGAGCAGTGGGGATGTAGAACGGTGTTAAGAGAAAACTTTTACAAAAAGCTATTACTTTAGTTGATTGTGTAAGAACTAATAGTAGTTGTACAGGTAAATTTTGTGTGGGGAGTGAGAAGTGCAGGACAAAGGAAAAGGGAGCAACATTAGAGAACAGTACATTGGTGAGGTGAGGAATACAGGAATTTGTGGAAAAAACACAGTTGAGTTTTCTCTTTCTCTCTCTCTCTTCTCTCTCACCTCTCTCGGGGATGGGAGTGTCCATCTAGCTAAAGGTTTGTCAATTTTGTTGATCTTTTAAAAGAACCAACTTTTGGTTTCATAGATTCTATTGGTTTTCAATTTTCTATTGCATTTATCTTCACTCTAATATTATTTGCTTCCTTCTGCTAGCTTTGGGTTTTGTTTGCTCTTCTTTTACTAGTCTGTTAAGGTATACATTGAAGTTATTGATTTGAGAATTTTTTTAATGCAAACATTTACAGCTATAGATTTCTCTGCTCTTGCACTGCTTTTGTTTTGGAATGTTACGTTTTTGTTTTATTCATCTCAGGTATTTTCTAATTTCCTTTGTGATTTCTTCTTTCACACAGAAGAGTGTGTTGATTACTTTCCATGTATTTGTGAATTTTCCAATTTTCCTTTTGTTTTTGATTTCTTGTTTCTCACTTGTACAGTATTTCTTGTATATTAGGGATACAATAATTATGTTTTTGAAAAACTGAGTAACGCAGTGTGTTAGTACATGTTTTATCTATCTAGATCATTTGTGCATTTGAACTTACAATAAACAAGAGTAGTGCTTTTTTCTTACAGAATAGGAAAAAAGTAATAATGCATTACAAGAAGGACTACTTCAGTAGTGCTCTTTTGGATCTTTTGATTCATTCAGTGTACACAAATAAACCATAACAAATGAAATAATATGAAATGGAGCCAAATATGCAGGTGGGAAACACAACAATCATGATTCCATTCTCTGTTGAGAAGTATCTGTTTGTTAAACAATGTTTTAGAGAGAATGTTCTTTTCATACTTCTTTTGATAATGTGCCAGACTTTTTGTGTGACAATAATCTCTACACATCACAGTTTTACTAATAACTAAAGATTTTGAGGATAATAAAATAAATTAACCATCAATGATTATTTATTTATTTTTATTTTTCTGAGACAGAGTCTCATTCTGTTGCCCCAGGTAGAGTACAGTGGCATCATAATAGTTCATTGCAACCTCCAACTCCTGGGCTCAAGCGATCTTCCTGCCTCAGCCTTCTCAGTAGCTGGGACTACCATGTGCATGCCACCACACCCAGCTAATTTTTCTATTTTTGTAGAGACAGGGTCTCTTGCTCAGGCTGGTCTGGAACTCTTGACCTCAAACAATCCTCCTACCTAGGCCTCCCAGAGTGCTAGGATTGTAGGCATGAGCTACCACACCTGGCTAAATTAACCACCAGTAATTACTGAATTCTTGACATTCATGTTTGAAATGATATGTTATAAGTATTTATGGTTTGAATTGATGTTTCATGTTTGTCAATCTTTCTGTGAATGTACACTTCATTGATACAGGTAAAGCCACATATTGTCATGAGATAGATGATTTTTTTTAAAGGCTCTATTTTGTTTAATTGGGCATCTCTTATTTCCCAAGTATTACTGTATTATTACTGAGAAGTATATTCCTCAATACTTTCATTCTTTCAGAGCTATCACATAAGCTGCTAAAATCACAATAGTCAGTAATTCCCTGAGTGAGCAGTGTAGTGTGGTGGTTAAGTGCACAGATTCAGTGGCCAGGCTGCTTTATTTCTCATATACATCAGGCACATTCATGCCTTAGGGCCTTTGTACTTTCTACTTCTGCTTGGAATGATATTCTCTCAGATATCCATGTGACTAGTTCTTCCTCTTTCAGGTGTTCACTTAAAAGTCATCATCTTGGTAAAGTCTTCCTTGGCCTTCATATTTAAAAAATTGGCAATTCTCTAACGTGTCCTATTCCTTTTTTTCTGATTTATTTTCCATATAACACTTATTATCACTTATCATACTATATGTTTTATTTGCTTATTGTCTATCTCCTTTCTGTCTCTTTACCAAAATGTAAATCCCATGAGAACAAATTTTTTCTATTTCCTAAATTGTCTCCAGCAGCTAGAATAATGTCTAGTTCATAGTAAGTGCTTAATTAACATATGTAGAATGAATGAAATTAAATATGTTTTTATAACATTGGCTTAAAGTTAAATAGATTTTCTTATGGCAAAATTTCCTAGGGCCTTTAATATGCTAATGAAAATTACGAAGATTATCTTTAACAAAGGGATTTAACATGTTGGTTTCCTAAACTCATTTGTATATGTAACTTTACGATGGGATTGGAGAGTACCTGCTAACACCTCAATGCAATTTGGAGTTTGCACATTAATTACTCATTCAGCAGACATCTATTTAGTACTTGTATGACATTAACCTAGAAATTGTATAGATTTCAAAAATTAAATTAGGATACTATTCTCAAGGAGTTTACATTCTAGTGAAAAAACTAAAGCATATAAACAACTTAAGTGATCACCCCCCTCCTTCAAATCTGCTTCTTTTCCACTCTTTCTGTCTCAAGCCAGAAACCTAGATTTACTTTTTATTCTTTCTTCGGAATTTTCAATGTATATTCTATCATCAATTCCTGTTAATTTTAATCTCCAGAATATATCTTGAATTTATGTACTTTTTGCACCGCTACTGCTGCTACTTTGGGGCAAGCCACAGTTACCACAGGATGGACCACAATCCCGTTTGACCACTTAGGTAGCTCGCCCTGCTTTTACTGTTAGACCTTGTGGTGGGCAGAATTTTCTCTCTTACTTAACACATTTAGAAAATGAAGCTACATTTGGAAATGACATAAAAGTATACTTGGTTTATAATACTTTATGAAAATCTCAAATGCTGTTATCTTTTATAAAGTAACTCCAGCTTTGCTCAAATACTATACCTTTTCTTTAAAACATGCCTTTTCTCTGAACATCACTGAAATTGTGACATTAAAACCTATACATTCTTAATGTCTTTCAAGGTAATAAAACTTAGAGGACAGTTGGTTTATATTAATAGACTGTTTCCCCTAAGGGACCACATTTTGAAAGCTTGTTATTAATACATATATTAGCATTTTATATTATGTGTGGTAGATTATAGTTTAACCTAAACATTGCTCAGTAATTTCTTTGTAGGGGAAGATTTTGTTTTTATTTTTGTTTTTTATTGACATTATAAAAAAAGGTGAAATTTATTTGAGGCACTTGGTGATTTTGTATCATTCAATAAACCCTTAATAAGTCAAAAAATATTGTGAGAAGGGAATAATTATTAAATGAAGCATTAAAATAAATCAATAACAGAAATATAATTTCTTAGTTTCTTGACTTGATAATTATATTCTTTGTTTTGTTAATATTAAAATTGTTAAATGAAATTTTAAAACAAACCAGTGATAAACCATATTACCAGGAAATATAATTTCTTATTACAATTTTAGATTTTTGAAATTAGAACTGGAAGCTAGGGCTTTATGGTATACCACAGGACCTTAACCATAGAAAGCACCAAAAATAATCATTTACAGAATTTATTGAGTATGTTAAGTAAGGCTAGAAGTCTTGGTTTTATATTTACTAGAAGCTTTCTAATGGGATTGAAATCTTTGGCATCATTTAGACAACAGGATCTTCCTGGAAAAAAATAAGATTAATGTTACTTAATGTTAATTAAAGTGATATCTGATAACTACTATAAATGGCAGGAATCAAGCCAAGTTTGGAGGTATCTTTAGAACACTCTGTTCTAAGCAAGACTAATTCATTAAGATTTAATGTATGAATTAATATTTTGTCTTATGGAAATCAGTAAACATATGCTTGCTTCTTCTGTCAAAGTGAAAGCTTTGAGAGTGGAACACTGCCCCAAAAAAGATATCTAGGAATTATTTTATAAAAGAAGTCAATGTCTACCACATTTTGTACCAAAAATTTATGATAAAAATTATTAAAATAGAGATACTGCTTCTTTTGGGCAAAAGATTTGCTGAAGATTTTACTGAAAATTTTCATGTTTAGCTCCCTTGACATCATTTATTAATTCACCGAACATGTGTTGATTTACCAAGTTGTACGTACTCACTATGTGTTAGACATGTACAGGTAACTAAAATATCTGTACCATCATAATCTAATGGAGGATATATCTAAGTAAATAATTACAATAATGGGACAAATGCTATAATGCAGGTTTGAGTGAGGTATTGTTCAGTCACAGTAGGCAAAGTGCTTATTTGTGCTTCCAGAGCTCAGATAAGCCTTGCAAGAGTTATATTGAACCCAGAAGGGTGATTAGGAGTTTGTGAGGTGACGAACATTCAGGATAAGGATAATATAAAAACATAAAGGCAGGAGATTGCCTGATACATGTATGAAACTACTGATAATTGAGCATGGCTAGAACATAGAAGGACTGTGAAAGGATGAGAAAAGAAATGGAGCCAGGAATCAGGTTTATAAAGGAAATTATCTCATCAAACTTCTTAGGTATTATGCATTAATTAAAATAAAGGTGTTATATAAAAATTACATTTTAGGAAGATCAGACTTGAGTAGCCATGATGTGGATACTATTAAAATTGTGGTTAGAAATTATTAAATCCTAAAGCAAGAAACTGGTAATGGAGGAATAGGCATTTTCCAGATAAAGTAAGGCAAGTAGAAATATGACTCAGTCACTAATTATTATAGGAACTGAGAAAGAGGAACATACCTAAGAAGATTTCCACATTTTTGACATGAGCTACTTGATCAATTAATATTTACTATAACAATAATTTGGGAAAACTGGAGAACAAGCAGATTTGAGTGAGGACAGAAAATTAAAATATTTCTAAGCAACTCTGAATTACCTTTAAAAACATTATTATACTATTTCTAAATGAGCTTGGGCCAAAGTTTTTTCTGCAATAGCTTCTCTAGTGGCAATAATTACTATCTATAAATTTCTTTAGTTTTATTATAATGACATTATTTTATTCAGAAAAGTCATATAATTAAGTCTCTTAAAGGAAATTATATTAAAGAAATAAATTTATTATCACATTTAATAAAATAAGAGAGCCGAATGCAGTCATGTTTCAGTTTTACCAGTTGCTGATAATACACAAAAGAAGGCATGGGACACTCTACAGGATAGATGGTGATGTTAGGCCAAAAAAAGGAAGTCTAAATAAATTTAAAAAGATAAAAATCACACAAAGTATCATCTCTAACCACAGTGGAATGAAGCTAAAAATCGACAAAAGAAGGAAACTAGAAATTTCATAATATGTGTAACAGGGAGTTAAAGAAGAAATCACAAATGTAATTAGAAAATACATTGGGATGAATGAAAATAAAAACACAATGTATATAGAACTTATGGAATGCACTGAAAGCAATGCTCAGAGGGAAATTTATATCTATAAATGTGTACATTAAAAAGAAAAAAGCATCTCAAATCAATAACCACACCTTACACCTGATGAACTAGAACTAAAGAAGAGAAAGCAAACCCAAAGCTGGCAAATGGAGCTATGTAAGAGCAGAGATTTTGTATGCTACTGAAGTTCAGTTGGTATCAATTCAAACTAGATGGTTATAAATTTAGGGTATTAAATATATTCTCCATAATAACCACAAAGAAAATATCTACAAGATATACATAAAAGGAAATGAGAAGGGAGTCAAAATGATTTAGTACAAGAAAAAAAAAAAAACAGCTAAACAGAATAGAAAGCAGTAATGGAGGGAAGTAAGTAAGGAAATAATAATCATTAGAGTGGAAATAAGTGAAATGGAGAATAGGAAAACAATAAAGAGAGTAATAAAAACCAAAGTTGGTTCTTTGAAAAAGTCATCAAAATTGACAAAATGTTAGCCAGATTCGCTTAGGAAAAAACCAGGTAAGATGTAAAAACCAAAATCAGAAATGAAAGTAGGAACGTTACTACTGACCTTATAGAAATAAAAAAGATTATGAGAGAATACTATGAACAATTGTATGCCAACAAATTAGATAATCTAGATGAAATGGGCAAATTTTTAGAAACAAATAATTTACCTAAATTGACACAAGAAGAAATAGAAAATTTCAACAGAACAGTAACAAATAGAACAATTATTCAGTAATCAAAAGCTTTCCAACAAAGCAAAGGTGACTTCACTGGTGAATTTTGCCAAACATTTCAGGAAGAATTAACACCAAATCTTTCTTAAACTCTTCCAAAGCATAGAAGAGAAGGGAATGCTTCCTATTCGTTGAGGCCAGCTGTACAAAAGTAAATGCTAAATATACTACTTGTAGTAGTGTTGCTACTATTACTAGCACTATTGCTGCCAAAGTAATACTGTTTTTATACATTGACTAGAGTAAAATAGAACTCTAGAGTGAATTCCTTGTTCAACAGTGAGTATAGTGTAGAGTAATGGAAAGAACATGAAATTTGGAGTGGGTTATTTTATTATTTAGGCCAGAAGGTAGTAACTGTTGAATACTGATAGTGTGTTAAACTTACAAGTATTTGAAATCTGTCTGTCTTTAATAATGTCATGAAAATAGAAATGTCATCTTCAGAAATCAGATCAAAGGTCAAAAAGTTACCATTATATGGGTTGTAGTCAGGGGATAGAGAAAACGAGGGGTTGAAATAAGTTTATTCTTACAGTTTTTTCTTGTTATAACACGTATGACACAGTTGTTTCCTTTAGTTTTTTAATAAATTATTTCTGTTTTCTGGGATTTTTTTTTCTGATGTTTATATCAGCTTTCATCCCCTTTCTCAATTCTATATTTAGCATAATGTGAAGCTTTCCAAGTTTCTTTCATATTCAGCTACTTGATCATACAGAGTTATCTTACTATGGTCTTATATGCTACATCACTAGTATACCTTATATGAAGTTAAAATTTAAGCTAAATTTAAGTTAAAATTCATTACTGTTTCTAGTTTTAATCATGGCACATCAAGTCTACGAAATCATTCTCAAAACAAGATTTGAACACTAGTTTCATTAGTGTTCAAATAAATATTAAAGAGTTTAAATGCATAGTTAGCCAATAAAAATATTTGGTTGGATTTAGGTTTTTTGTTAATGGAAACCAAAATGATATTTATTAACTTATATTGAGGAGAGGAGTTATCCTAAAGTATCTAGAATACTTAAGTGCCTTATGTATGATACTCCCTTTTCTGATACTGAGATACTTATAAACTCAAGAAATCGGAAGTTTCCCTTGTAAGCACTATATAAGAGCAAAGGCAGTAGGGAATCTTGGAGCTTAAGAGCCTGGAGTACCTGACAGTGATAAGAAGGGAGCCACAAATACCCTGTATGTAATTTAAAATTTTCTGGTAGCCACATTTTAAAAGGTAAAAAGCAAATGAAATTAACTTTAATAATATTCTTATTTAACCCAATATATCCAGAATGTTATTTTAACATGTAATCAATATTTTAAAATTCATTTTTTTCATACAAAGTATTCAAAGTCTGGTATGTATTTTATACTTATGTACATCTCAATTCTTTCACTTACTAGTTTCTTCAGTTAAGAAAAATTACTGAATCTTTCTGTACCTCAATTTCTAAATTTTTATAATATAGACAGTTGTAAGAATTAAATTAGATAATATATAATATGCCTGGCACATGGTGTTATATAAACCTTAGTTGTTTTCTAAAAAGTATTTTAAACAGGTGAACATGACATATAATGGTATCACTACCTCAAGACAAAGAACATATCTTAGGGATTAAATTATTTGTAACTCCCAAATTCTCATCTCTTTCCCTTGGACGGTATCACACAGACATAATTCTGACTCCCTGTTTAAATTATTTTTTAAAAAAAGCACTATCAATATTGGTTCATCAGTTGTGACAAATGTACCACACCAATACAAAATTAATCAGAGGAGTTTAGATATGGTTAAAAATCTAACCTTAAAGTTTCCTCTTCAAGTAGTGATTCATTAGCCACATCTTTTAAACTAATAAGTGGAAAATGTAAGCACAAAATGGTTGTTTTTCCTCTATGATCATTGGGATGGACATTGGGAAGTTATTGGTGGCACTCTGATGCTAATGGCAGAAATCTTCCATATGTTTAATACAGTATTGCTGGTTTTGAGAGTATTTTCTTCTCCTAATTTCAGGTTGGGTGGGACTATATCAGCATACAAGATAGTACCAGATGAAATAGAAGAAATCAAGGTATAGTATGACATTTTTCACCTCTACAAAAACTTAGCATTTTGGTGGGGAGGTGGGAAACGAATTGCTTTTTCTTTATATCATTGAATCTTTGGGCGTGTTAGGATATCATTTAATTCCCAGTTATCCTATTTGAACTAAAAATTACATGTCTCAGATAGTCACCATCAGATTTCATCTACCATTTGCAATACATTCCTGAAACAAATATAAGGAGAATCAAAAAGGAATTCTTTCCTGTGCAGTTCATTGAAAAGCTACGTTAAGAAAGTACTGTGTATAAGCATTACAATACATAATGAGTTATCTGTTTATCTTGTTGCAATTTCTTTCCTGTAAACCTTCACCAATTTTAAATAGTATCTGTCTTGGTTCCTTTGAAAACACATGCCAATTTCAATTAAAAATTTACATTACAATGAGTGAAAAATTGACTTACTCTTTAAAAATTAGAACATTGCTGCGTTCTTCTTTCTCTAACGTTTTACTAAGGCTTATGGAATATTAATCTTCTAGGATAATATATTGTCCTTGTCCAAAAGAAGTGTACCATCTATTGAAAATTAAACTTACTATCTATTCCACAAATAAGATTTAACAATTGGATAGCAGTGGTCAAGGATAAACAATACTGGTTAAGTTGTTAACAATGACATGTAGAGATCTCAACCAATTATTGAGCTTGATTTGATTATAAACTTTTCAATATCAAGTTCAATAAATTCGAAGCTTAGTAAATAATCCTCTAATTTCTTTGTATTTTTAAATCAGTAAGTCCATTGATTTTTCTTAAGAGACACACTATTAACTTCAATATGTCAGGTGTTCTAACATGTAATCAATATCAGGAATTAATTGCCGTAGTGATAGCATCCAAAAAAAAATTTTCAAGAGACTCATTCCAACTTGATGTAAATTCATAAAATATTTTAGCTGGTAAGAACCTTAGGTCTAATCCTTATTTCTCATTTTTAAGATGAGCAAAGGGAAATGAATAAAGATTTTGTTTGAAGTTCAGTAATTAATTCCAAAAATATAATCAAGTATTGTTTAAAGTGTAAAAAAAACATGAGTTTATTATTTCTTGAAATACATTTTATAATGACTCAAAGAAAGCTGAACTCTAGAAACTTTAAGAGAGAGAGAGAGAGATATATATAATTAGGCAACATTTATATAAGGATTATTCAGTTGAAATCTATTTTAAAGGTGCTCTGGCTTATGATACAATTAAAATGTGTATTAAGTGATAAAGGTAAACAAAGAGTTCTATGGAAATGCATAGGAGGGACACCTGGCTATTTGAAAAAGTTAATCAGCAAAGTCATTCTAAGAGATAATTTAGCAAGTTGGAGTTTTATACAGAGGCAGAAAAATTTGTGAAAACATAAATATGAAATAATATGGCGCCAGATCTTAGTGTATAAAACAAAGAGTGGTAAGATATAGAGCTGGAAGTGGGTCTTTATTCCATGTTAAGAAGTTTGGATTTTATCCTGAAAACTATGGGGTACCATTATGTGATTTTAAGAAAGAAAGTAACATAAGAAGTTTAATTTTTTAAAACTTTTCTATGGTTAGTGAGTAAAATTATTTCAGTGGAATAGAGGAGATTCTGACTCAAAGGAAGGAGACCAGATTGCAGGAGTGTAGGTACCAAATGATTAAAACCTGAACTAAAGCAATGGCGTTACAGCTGGAAAAAAAAATCAGCTTCAAAAATATTTAAGAAAGTAGAATCAAAAATACTTGATGACTTATTGGATGTTTAGGGGAAAATGGGAAGGTTGACTCAGGTATCTGCCTTAGGAGATTGGTGTTGCTGTTAACTTAAAAAAAGGATATATTGGAGAAGGCATACTTTTCATAGAAAAAAGGATGGTTTGGACTTTTTGAATTTGAGATCCCTCTCAGGTAACCATATAGTCAATAAATCATTGGATAAACCAGCCTGGAACTCCAAAGAGAGCCACAGTGATTGATATGAGGATTTGTCATCATACAAGAGTTAGTTGAGGACATGCTAATGAACAGAATCTCATATGGAAAAACTATATGAAGTATTAAAAGTGGACTGAAAATATAGCCCTGGGAAAGATCCACCCTAAAACCAGAGGATTCATATATTCTTTAATTAGTTTAATTGATTAGCAGAGATGTTGCTTATTTTTAAATAGTGACTTTTTTCCAAAGAGTAGTTTTGTTTTGTTTTATTTTTCCCATGGTGTTTGTTTAAAAAATTCTACAGTTATAAAGAGTTATCCCTCAGGAGATTCCTTAAAAAAAAACATGATTCATGGATGATATGTTACATATAATTCTTCCATCAATTACTAATGTTATATCTAAAACAGCTTCAGAGAGTTTGAGGTTTGAGGCATAAAAATGTAGAATTGATCTGACTTTCAAAAATATTGGAAGAAAAATTGTTGTAAAGCATTTCACCATTTGATTAGCACCATTAGCATGTTTAGCTAAAATCAAATGTAATCATTTTTGTTTCAGCTGGAGGAAATGTGAAGCATCAGGATGTGATGTTGATTTTAGCTGGATAATATCTGAGTAATCTTAAATTATCTAAACAGTACAATTGAGCTTTAATTTTATATAGTATCTATAATATACCATTATAAATGAATATGCATGTATATTTTTACCATTAATATTAAAATGATATGACTGAGTAAACATAATTTTTGTCAGATGTGGTAATCTTTCAGTGTTTCTAGCACCAGAAATCATTATTTAGTTCATACATAGTTTGAATTAAGTATACATTTACTGACTACAATAAACCACCTCAAAAGAGTGAATGGATACTTGGCCAAAGGCTGAGGGGTAAAGAGCGAATACATTCCTGGCTCAGTCACAATTCTATTTTTCACCCTAGGTATAATCAATATTCTAAGTTTTTATCATTATCATTCCCTTGCTTTTGTTCAGTTTTATCATGTGTATATGTCCTTAAATATTAAAATTTGTGTTCTCTTTGAACTTTATATGAACTGAATCATATTGCATGCAGTTTTTTGTGCCTTGCTTTTTTGATCAACACTTTTTGTAGAATTCATCTGTGTTATTGTCTGTAACTAAGAATTTTATTTTTGTGTTTGTTTTATTGCTGTAAAATTCTCCATCGTACCACAGATTATTGAGACATCCTGTTGACGAACATTTAGTTTGTTTCCATTTGGGATGATTATGAAAAGTGATCTATAAACATTCATATAAAAGCATCCTAGTACTCATATGTAAGAGTTTCTCTGACATACATACTCAGGAATGGGATTTTAAGGAACATGTGTTTTCAACTTTCCTATAGATGAAATCAAACTTTTCTAAAGAAGTTCGGCCAGTTTACACTACCACTTTGAGTGTATTTCTTTTACATAAATGTATTTAAATATTTATTCTTTAATCCATCTGCAATTAATATTGGTATAAATTTACTTTTATTTATATGTAGGATGACTAAACTGATATGATATTTTCCAAATTTATATCTGTTTTTCCAGCCCAATTTAAAGAAAAGTGATCTTGTCCCCAGTGGTTTGAATTGCCTCCCTTATCACATAATAAATTTTCCTGTGCCTGGACACATACACATACATAAGTCTGACTTTTCCTGAACTTTGGTTCCATTGATCTCTTTATTCCTTTGTCAGCACTGTTCTATTTTGGTTATAGTGCTTTTTAGCACAGTAGGAAAGGTCCTGTGTTATTTTTCTTTATTTGTTTTGTTGGCTCATATATTAATTGTTCTGAATAATATTACAGTAACTTTCTCAGGTGTCTAAAGTATTCCTACTGAAGATATTTCCAGTTTTGGCTAAAATGGAGTGGCCTCATTCTATCCAGATCCTTTCTCTTAGAACTAAAAATTCCTGGGCATTGTAAAATAAACAAAAGAAGACTGTGAAAGGTGGAAAGAAGAAGGCAGAATGCCCAAGAACCTCAGGGCTTGAGGAATGACATGGTAGTGAGTTGGTTTCCTTATTATCTCTCATATATTCTGTAAAGGGTGCTAAAGAAGCCTTCACCTATAACCAACAGACACAGACAAAAATGCTCAAATAAAAGCCTCTTCAAGGCATTTTACAAAAAAAGATATACAAATGACCACCAAAGATATGAAAAAATGCTCAACATCACTAATCATCAGGGAAATGCAAATCAAAACCACAATGAGATATCACTTAACTCCTGTGAGAATGGCTTTTATCAAAAAGTCCCCAAACAACAAATGTTGGCCTGGATGCAGAGAGATAGGAACTCTCATACACTGCTGGTGGAACTGCGAACTAGTACAACCTCTATGGAAAGTAAAATGGAGATACCTCAAAGAACTAAAAGTAGAACCACCATTTGATCTAGCAATCCCACTACCGGGCATCTACCTGAAGGAAAAAAAGACATTCTATAAAAAAGACATCTGCACTAGAATGTTTATAGGAGCACAATTCACAATTGCAAAGATGTGGAGACAACCCAAGTGCCCATCAATCCATAAATCAATTAATAAAATGTGTTATATGTATACCATGGAGCAGTACTAAGCCATAAAAAAGAAAGACTTTTTGGCAATATGCACCTTTTGCCAGCTAAACATTGATGGAAAAACTACTCAGTTCCCTCACAGTTTCAGTGGAGCCAAGCAGGGAGCTGGTATTCCACTTTTCCTTCTGTTATTCCACAGAAGCAGATGGCAGAGTTCTGAATTCCTTACCTAACAGTGTCAGCAGGGCTGAGCAGGGAGCTATTCTTTCATTTTTCACCAGGCAGGGCAGGCATCACTTTGATTTCCTGGCCAAAATATTGGAGGTGGAACCACGCAAAGTTGATCTATTACCAACCCAGTGGAAACAAGCTGTGTTCTGATTCCTCTAGTAAGGTAGTGTCAGTGGGGTCCAGTGATAAGCTGAGCCTCCTATCACCACTTAGTAGCAACCAGTCTAGACAAGGCAGCACAAGGTAGAACCAGTCACCACTGTGTTACCTTCCTTTTCCCATGTCAGTGAGGCCTAGGAGAGAGATGAACTCCCCCTTTAACCTCATTACAAGGCTAAACAAGGTGGGGGTAGTTGGTACTTCACTCACAGTATGAGTCAACCATCTACTCTCCCCTATCCTTGGTGTTAGCATCTACCCCTACTTGATACCAATAGTGGAACAAAGTGATGCCCAACTTTAACCTGAAAGATCTCAGTAGGGCCAAGAGGGAAGCTGAACTTCTATCTTACTGTCTTCAATGAAGCAGTGTGAATCAGTGCTTCACTTTTGCCAATGTGGTATCAGTGGGACCTGGCAGGAAGCTGAACATACATATCCCATAAAGCCCCCATGCTACATTGCAACATGGAGACATCTGCTAAAAAAATAGATTAAATAGTTTCATAATATAAAACCCAAAATGTCCTGGTGACAATAAAAAATCACTCATGATACCAAGAACAAGGAAAGTCACAACTTAAATGAGAAAAAAAACAATCAACAGATATCAATGTGAAGATTAATCAGATGTTGAAATTATCTGACAAAGATTTTAAAACATCTATAATAAAAGTACTTCAACAAGCAATTACAAATTCTCTTAAATGAAAAAATAGAAAATCTTGCCAAATCAATAGAAATTACAAAAAGAAACCAAATAGAAATTACATAACTGAAACATACCATCACCAATATAAAAAACAAACAAGAAGGCCACAGAAGGAAATGCCACAACATTTTTCAAGTGCTGGAAGAAAGAACTGTCAACCACAAATTCTATATCCAGTGAAATTATCCTCCGCTGGATAGAGAATGAATAAGAAATAAGGACATACTCAACAGAAAATTAAAACAATTTGTCACTAGAAAACCTACCCTGAAAAAAAGGCTAAATAAATTCTCTAAAGGGAGAGAAAATAACAGAAAAAGCCTTGAAACTTCAGAAAGGGAAAAACAGCAGAATGAGTCAATATAATGGACTATATTTTAACACCATATGCTGTGGTATTCAATATATAGAGAGTAAATACTTAACGCAATCATATTTAAAATGTAGAAGGGTAAAGGTACCTAAGTTGAAGTAAGGTTTTTGCATTTTACATGAAATGGTAAAATGATCATATTAGCAGATTGTGATAAGTTATATCTCTATAATACTCAGAACAACCACTAAGAAAAGTATACAAAGTAATATATATTCAAAACACTATAAAGATGGTATCCTAAAAGTGATTCACAGAAGACAAGCAGATGAAAACAAGAACAAGAGATAGGGGACAAAAACAGAAAATAAATATTAAAATGGCAGACTCAAGCCCTAAGATCTCAATAATCACCTTACATATAAATAATCTAAAATTGCCAATTAAAAGACAGATTTTGACAAAATGGATTTTTTTAAATGATCCAATAAGTACCATTCTAAAGGAATTTCATTAAAAAAGTGATGACATGTAGGTTTAAAGCAAAAGCATGGAAAGAGATATACCATGCACATGTTAATTTTTTAAAAAGTAGGAGTGGCTATATTAACATCAGACCAAAGAGACTTCGAAATAAAGAAAATTAATTAAGACAAAAAAGAACATTCCATAATGCAAAAGGCTCAATTCACTAGGAAAACAGTGACATTAATAGTGTATTTACCAAAAATTGACAGATATAGAATATTTCACCTAAAATTAAACAATATACATTTTGTTCAAGCACACAAGAAACATTTACTGTGAAAAACCACACCCTGAGTCATAAAACAAACATAACAAATATTTAAAAGTTGAAATTATACAGAATGTGTCCTCTGGACATAATGGAACCAAACTAGGAATGAATAGCAGAAAGATAACAGGAAAAGCTCTAACATATGGAAATTAAAAGAGACTCTTGTAAATAGATCAAAGAAGACATCTCAAAGGAAATTTTAAAAATTCATACAACCAAATGAAAATGCAAACACATCAAAAAATCTGGAAAGCAGCAAAAGCAGGGCAGAGAGGAAAATTTATAATATTAAATACATACATTAGAGAAGAAAGTTCTCAAATCAAGATTTTTTTCTGAAGAAACTAGAAAGAAGAAGAGCAAAATATACTGAAAGCAAGCAGAATAAAGAAAATAACAAATTAAGAATTGAAATCAATGAAATTGAAAACTGGAAAACAGAAAAATCAATGGAATAAAAAGCTGGTTCTTTAAGAAAGTCGCTGAACTTAATAAACCTCTTACTAGACTGACAAAGATAAAGGAGAAAAAAACGCAATCACCTATGTCAAGAATGAAACAAGCAGTATCACTACAGATCTTTTATTCCTTAAATGAAAATTAGAGAATACTATACTATGGAAAAATTTTATAATCATAAATTTTGGACAACTTAGAAGAAATGGTACAATTCCTCAAAAACTGCAAACTTCCAGAACTAACCAAGATGAAAAAGACAGTCTGCTTAGTCTTATAGCCATTAAAAAAGTAAATTAATCATGAAAAAGCTCCTGAGAAAGAAATACTCAGGCCCAGATGATTTCACGGAAGAATTCTACCAAATATTAAAAGAATTATCATAAATTTTTCTCAATCTCCTTCAGAAAATAGAAGACAAGGAAATAATTACCACCACATTTTATGAGGCATTTATGACCCTTATATGAAAACTAGACAAAGATGGAACAAAGAAAACTGCAGACCAGTATCTCTCATAAACTTAAAATTCTTAACAAAATATTACCAATCAAATCCAACAATGTATAAAAAGAATTATGTGCCATGATCAGTTGGGATTTATTTGAGGTATACAGAACTAGTTCAACATTAGCAAAAATAATAAATGTAATCTGCCATATCAACAAGCTAAAGATAAAAACTCAAATGATCATATCAATTGATACAGGTAAAGTGCTTGACAGAATCCAAAAACCATCCAGTGTAAGAACTCACAGCATACTAGGAATAGAGGGACATTCCTCAACTTAATTAAGAGCATCTAGAAAAAAACTATAGCTAACAACATACTTAATGGTGAAGAATGAATATTTTCCCTAAAAGACTTGGAACAAAGGAAGGATGTCTTCTCTCACTACTTTTACTCAGTCTAGTCCTAAAAAATCTAAGTTGCACAATAAAGCAAGAAAAAGTATTAAAAGCACAAATATTAGAAAGTAAGAAATAAAACTGTCCCTACTTGCAGATCACTTGATTTTCTATGTAGAAAAAAATGACTAATAAGAATAAGTCAGTCTAGCCAGTTTGTAGCATATAAGATCACCACCAAAAAAAAAAAAAAAAAAAATCAATTATATTCCCACATAATAACAAAAACCATTTGGAAACAAACTTACAACGATGCCATTTACAGTTATTCCAAAGAAAGCAAAATTCTTTAAGCCATTGGAAGTATCACTGGAGGGGGAAAAAAAAAAAAGCAAAATACCTGTATACACACTTAAGGGCACACATGTTATCTTTGTGCTGAAAACTACAAAACACCAAAGAAATGGAGAGACATTCTATGTGTGTTATTGAAAGATTCAACATAGTAATGATATCACTTCTCCCCTAATTGATGTATATGTTTAATGGAGTTCTTATCAAAATCCCAGTAAGGTTTTATGTGTACATGCAATAATATAAATTTATTCTAAAATTATATGGAAAGTCATAGAACCTAGAACAGCTAAGACAATTTTGAAAAGAATAAAGTGGAAGGAATAGCTCTACCCAGTGACAGGTTTACTGTGTAGCTGTAGTAATCAAGACAGTCTGGTTTGGGAAGAGAGGTAGAAACATAGATCAATGAAATACAATCTACCCATAAATAGACTCATGCAAATATGTCCAGTTGATTTTTAATAAAGTTGCAAAAACAATTCAATAGAGGATTGACTTTTCAACAAATGGTGCTAGAACTATTGGACATCCATAGGCAAAAAAATTTTTTAAAAATCTCATCCTGGCACCTTACATAAAAATTAAGTGAAAATGGATAATAGACTTAAACATAAAACTATAAAACTATTAGAATTTTAAAAAGGAAAAATCTTTAGGACCTAGGGCTGGGTGAATTGTTCTTAAACTCAACACAAAAAGCATAATCCTTACAATGAAAATATCATAAATTAGAAGTCATCAACATTTTAAAATTCTGTCTTCCAAAAGAATCTGTGAAAGAATGAAAAGACAAAAAGACAAGCTGCATACTGGAAGAAACTATTTGCAAATCACATATCCAACAAAGGGCTCCTATCTAGAATATATTAAGAACAAACTGAACAAAATATTTCATTAGAAAATCGACAAAAGACATGAAGAGACATTTCAGTGAAGAAGATATACAGATAATAAATAAGCACATGAAAAGTTCTTCAATATCATTAGCCACTAGAGAAATACAAATCAAAACCCCAATGAAATTTCACTTCACACTTAACAAAATGGCTAAACTTCAAAGTTTTAAATGATAATACTACATACTAGAGTGGACATGGGGAAACTGGACACTCTCAGATTACTGGTCAGAAATAAAATGGTACAGCCACTCTGAAGAAGAGTCTGACTGTTCCTTACAGAAATAACTGTGCAGTGACCCAACAAATTGCATCGTTAAGCATTTATCTCAGAGAAATGGAAACTTAGGTTCATGCATAAACTTGTACATGAATTTTCATTTAAGCTTCATTCACAATAACCAAAACCAGGAAACTACCAGTAGTATCCCTCAATGGGTGAATCATTAAACAAACTGTCATTACATCCATACTATGGAATACTATTGAGTTACCAAACAGGAAAAAGAACGAACTACTGATGGATCTCAAGGAAAGGCTGAACGAAACAAGCCTATCTCAAAAGGTTATATATTGTATTAGTGCATTTATACAACATTTTTGAAATGACAAAATTCTAGACATGGAAAATAGACTATTGGTGTTAGAGGGCTAGGGAGGAGGAATAGGAAGGAAGGTTGCTGTGGATACAAAAGGGTAGCACAAGAGATATTTGTGATGGAATCTTACTGCATCTTGACTATGGTATTGGTCACACAAATCTATATATGTACATAACAAAACTGCATAGAAGTAAATACAAACAAATGAATGCAGATAAAATTGGTGTAATCTAAATAAAGTTGGTGGATTGCATCACAGTCTGTTTCTTGGTTGTGGTGTTATATTACAGTTATGTTTGGAGAAAACTAGTTGACAGATATATGGTTTCTCTGTCTTCTCACAACTACATGAGAATGTATGATTACCTCAAAATAAAAATTTTTCTTTTAAAATTCTCATATTAAAATTTAGATAAAGTCCATTAAGTTTACATTTAATTTGGGAAGCAAAGATAGCTTTAAAATAATGAGTATTCACATTCAGAAATGTAATTTAAGCTGTAAGTAAAGTCATGTAGTTTTGCATATATAGATCGTTTTCTTTTTCTTTCTCTTTCTTTCTCTCTTTCTCCTTCCTCTCTTCCTACCCTCCTTCCTTCCCTCCTTCCTTCCTTCCTTCCTTCCTCCTTCTTCCCTTCCCTTCCCTTCCCTTCCCATCCCTTTCTTCCCTTCCTTTCCTTTCCTTTCCTTTCCTTTCCTTTCCTTTCCTTTCCTTTCCTTTCCTTTCTTTTCCCTTCTTTCCCTTTCTTTTTCTTTCTTTCTTCTTTTTGAGACAGGTTCTTGCTCTGTCGCCCAGGCTGGAGTGCAGTGGCCTCATCATAGCTCACTGCAACCTGGAACTCCTAGGCTAAAGTGTCCTCCTGACTCAGCCTCCTGAGTAGCTAAAACTACAGGCCTGTACCACCACACTTGGCTTTTTTTTTTTTTTTTTTTTTTTTTTTTTTTTTGTAGAGAAGGGGTCTCACTCTTACTCAGGCTGCTCTTGAACTCCTGGCCTCAGGCAGTCCTCCTACCTCAGCCTCCCTAAATGCTAGGATTATAAGCGTGAGCCACCTCACTCAGACTTGCACATATAGATCTTTGTAATTTCTTTTAAAATTATTTTTAGTTATGTCTTTCTTTTATTTCCTACTATAAATGGAATATTTTTCTCTTTATTTTTATTTTACCATAAATACTTTCTATATATGTTTACTTTTATATTCTGTATATATTTTTATTTAAACATAATTGAAATATAAGATACTTTTAAAAATTGGATTGTCACTAGATCCACTTATGCAAATGGTACACAAGGAACTCTATGAATCCATTCTCCAGTGAGACTACCATAACTGAAGAAAATTAGAAAGAAACCACCACTTAAAGTATCTGGATATTGTACTAAGAGCCTAGAGCAAATGAGGAAGCATATGTTCAAGTAATTCTACTAAACATCCGGTAAAACAGAGTTTGTGGTACTTGAGCCATACCTGTTCCCTCCATACCCCTATTTAGCTTGATGGAAGCTTAACTCTGGGAAGGTGTGATTCAGCTTTTTTGATGTATAAATTATGTTTTTAATCACATTTGTTAAGTTTCTGCCATTATTTCTTTTCTTAAAAAATTTATATGGATACATAACCATTGCACATATTTTATATGATATTTTGATATGAGCATGTAATGTGTAATGATAAAATCAGGGTCATTTATGTATCTATCACCTTAAACATTTATCATTTTTTGTGTTAGGAACATTCCAATTCCACTCTTCTATTTGTTTTGAAATATACAAAAAATTATTGTTAACTATAGTTGCCCTATTGTGCTACAGAACACTAGATATTATTCCTTCTATCTAATTGTATTTTGTACCCGTTAGCCAACCCTTCTTTATCATCCTTTCCCCACTACCCTTCCCAGCCTCTGGTGACCATCATTCTACTGTCTATGTCCATGACTTCAGTTTTTTTAGGCTCCCACATATGAGTGAGAACATACGATATTTGTCATTCTGTGCCTGGCTTATTTCACTTAACATAATGTCTTCTAGTTCCATCCATGTTGATGCAAATGAAAGGATTTCATTCTTTTTTATGACTGAATAACATTCCATGTGTATATGTACCACATTTTCTTTATCCATTCATCCATTGATGGACACTTAGGTTGATTCTAAATCTTGGTTATTATGAAAAGTGCTGCAATAAATATGGGAGAGCAGATATCTCTTTGATGTCAGCCTTTATTTCTTGTAAATTTTTTCTATTTTTTTTCCTCTTTCTCATATTCCCATTATGCAAATGTTAGTCTAGGCTGACTCCACAGCTTTCTAGCCCAGGTGACAGAGCAAGACTGTCTCAAAAAAAAAAAAAAATAGTTTGCATTTGATGCCCACTTGGCACTATACCTGCTGCATATCATCAGGGTTCTACTAACCCAATTTAGTAAACAGTTTTTAAGCATCTGGAATACTATTCTAAATAGTAACACAGCTCTATACATCAGATCTTCCCAGCCAGTATACCTTACTACTGATAAGGTATGCCAGGAGACTGATTCCCTTACTCCTTGGGCAGATATTTGTTATGTGTGGTGGGAACCGTTACTCTAGAAGACGTAGTAATGCCCCAGGCATTGTTCCTGTTCTCTTAGAGCTTTCATTATGGTAGGAAAACCAAGAAATGTATACGGATTGTTTTACAAATAGAATATATGGTATAAAAGAAGTAGAAGACAAGTACTTTGGTAGCTCAGAGAGGGAAACATTAATTCTAGCAGTAAGGACAGGAAGGAGGTAACGGAGAAAACTTTCAGTTTGAACTTTAAAGTAACTTTTAAATTAATTTTTCTAAATTTATTAATAAATATATTTATTGCAAAAAAAATAGAAAATTTTTAAAAAGCTAAGTCCTGGCTTTATATATACGCGTAGGATTTTGACAAAGGGAAATGTGACTAAAGAAGCGGTATATGGAAAAAGAAAGACTTAAAAGTATCACCTATAGGACTTTTTAATGTGTTTGATTGACTTGGAATTGGGTGGGCTGTAGTAATGGAAGTGGAAATGGTATGATTTAATGGATGTCAGATACTTCATAGACAGAGGGCTTGTTGAGTAAACATTACTGAGGGCTATCGAGACATGTCCTTGAAGTACTAATGGAAATAAAGAGATTGACGATCCTACTTCCTTGATCAGAAAAGCATAAGAGAATACTTAAAGCCCACTTAAGAAGGTTAAGTCAGATTGTGTTATCTGGAGAAAACTAGGTTTCAATTAAAGCAAGAACTGAGGAGAGAGAGATAAATATATTCTTAGGCAGTAGAAAACGGGTTTCTGAGTCCACAGTGATAAGGCAATAGGAAGGGAAATTAGGATTAGCAAGGAAGAACTGAGCCAAGCAAAAGAAAAGGCTATAAAGCATGAGAAAAAGCTTCTTACTAGAGTATTTGTACAACATTTAAACTGTCTTGTGACGGTGGCTCTAGATGTTAAAAATAACATTTTTATTTTTAAATATTGGTTCTCAGTTGGCACATTAATATATTATGAACCCTTCATTAGTGTGGCACCAAATGTTTTAAACATATACAAATTTCTGTCAGTGTCTATCAGAACTTTCAGCTGAATGTGTCATGTAATATGGTTACAAAGGTATATCTTACTTTGAGTAAGAAGTAAGAATCATAGCATAGTGTCAAGCTAGGGTTAAAAAATGTTTGTCATGTGTTTAATAGAATGTATGAGAACTTTTCCTATAGAGTATATAAGAAAATACAATTGGAGCGATTAGTACTTCTATTCAACCAGCAATACAGGACTCAAGGATAGAGACTAAGGATTCTATTTTAAACATTGTAAGACACTGTCACTGTTATAGTGATTATGTTGCAATTATTGCTTACTAGATTTGTATTGTTTGAGTCTTTTTATCTCTCCAAGTGTATGACACCAAAAAATCATAGTATTTGAAACTATGCCACTATTACAAAGATGATTGCTTTAAAGTAACTTAAATTTGTCTTCAGTAGTAAATCATGATCTCTTTGCCTATTGTTTAGCCAAGACTCCAATTATATGTATATTATTAATAATTCTACATTATTATATCAAGCATGTATTTTTATGTAAGTATTGTAAAGTATAATCATAATTCCACATTATTTTCCTTTCATAGAGATCTACAACCCATAGTGACTTTAATTTAAAAACAGAAGTCCATATTTCCTCTCATATACATAAATAGGCTAGATTCTAGACATTCAGTTTTATTCCTCCATTATATTTATCAATCCTTGTTATCCATGTCAGCTATTTGAGACCTTTCATACTTTGGCCACCACCATTGTGAAAGTTAATTCTACCATGTTATCAAGCAAGATCTCAATGTTTGAGCTAACTACATTTCACTGGTTGTGTATACCTCTCTGTTGAGTTTATTCATTCATTCATTCTTTGAGCATTTACCATATTGAGAAAGTTGGAAGGTGGGATGTGGTTGCATAGCACAGTTGTCTATTGACATTAGAACTATTAATATTACCAAAAACAAAACTGACTGTAGTTAGGTGACTCTGTGAGATTTATATTTGAGAAGATGATATGTACACAGGTACATATCATTATTTGCAAAATAGTGTAATATAAACTGATGTATGACAGAAAATAATATCAAGTTGGGCTATTTAGAAAAAGTTCAAATCAGATAAGTAACTGGTGGTTTCACTTGAAATGACAGAATTAAATTTAGGTTACTATCTTATGTTAAAGAATGGAGGCAAGGGAACAAGAAATTCATGTGTGAGGAATGAGTAGTGTATTAGGAAAGGAATAGCAATGGGAGAGTTATTGACAAAATTTTTCATATAAGTAACGAAGATTCTCTTTGAGTCATGAATCACTTCTAATTCAACATCACTGACACTGCTATAAGGTCCAAACATAGCAACTACTATTTTTTCTTCCTATTGCTTGGAGTCTGGATTTAGATAATTCCCTGTGACACTGTACAAAATTGGAGATTGGAAGCCACTCAAAATGAATATGGATTAACATTAAAGGACTTAATGCTACTGTGGAGGAGGAAGGAAAAAGAAGAGAATAGGAACATGACACAAATTTATGAGCTGACTCTAGTAGTCTTAAACTCATAACTGCTTTGGTATAGAAACCAGTACTAGAGAAGCAATCTCTGAGTTCATTGGCAAACTTTTGAGAACCCCCCCCCCCATCACATTGGAACAAAGATAGATATATAGATATTTAAACATATTTGTTAATTATCTGCTATATACAAGGAATTGCTAGAAGCTGGAAAAAGACAGAAAGAATCCTGTTTTATGAAATAGTTGTTAAATTAAAATTATGATAAATGCTACAAAACAGGTTTACGTGATGCTAGGAAAGCATAAAACAAGGAGCTTCTCTGAGAAAAGATGTTTAAAAAGAGATATGAAGAGTAGGAGTTGGCTAACCACAAAAAAGGAGGAAAGCATTATACGCAAAAGGCCATCAGAAAAGAAAGAACATGTCATGTTCAAGGAACTGAAATACGAACAAATTACTTAGAATATAAAGAACAAGAAGGGAGAGTTCTGTAAGAAAAAGCTCAAAAGAAAGGGTACAAAGAAGACAATTTTAGTAGAAAATTCAACAGAACTTGGTTATTCATTGAATATAGGGTGTTGGGGGAAAGGGAAGCTAAAAAGAGATCAAGTGGGATGATGAATGGAAGATGTCTTAGATTTGGCAGCATGGAGGAGGTAGGTCATTGATGACCTTAGCAAAATCTGATTAAATGGAGTGATAGATATGCAAGTCATGTTGAGAGTATTTAGAGAGTGAATGAAAGGTGAGGAAATGAGAATGGCAAGTGTAGATAGCTCTTGAGAATTTGGGTCATGAAATGAGAGAGAGCAGTAGTTAAAAATAAATATTGGGTTGTTGGAGGAAGATTTTTTTTTTGTTTTGGTTGTTTTTATTGTTAATAGCCTACAAGAACCTACATAATCTATACCTCTCCCCCTCCTCCAACACTATTACCTTTCTGACTTAATCTCCCTTACTCACCTCCTGCCACCATGGTCTTCTGCTGTTCTGGTGTACACCATACATATCCTACTTTAGGATTTTTGTACTACCTAATGCATTTTTTTTTTTTTTTTTTTAGAGACAGAGTCTTGGTCTGTCACCCTAGCTAAAGTTCAGTGGTGTCATCACAGCTCACTGTAAGCTCAAGCTCCTGGGATCAAGCAATCCTCCTGCCTCAGCCTTCCGAGTAGCCAGGAATACAAGCATGTGCCACCATGCCCAGCTAATATTTTTAATTTTTTGTACAGGCAGGGTCTAACTTTTGCTCAGGCTGGTTTTGAACTCGTGGTCTCAAGGAATCCTCTGGTCTTGGCCTCCCAAAGTTCTGGGATTACAGGCATGTGCCACCATGCCTGGCTGTGGCTAATTCCTTTGCCTGGAATGTTCTTCCCCAAGATATCTACAAGACTAACTCCCATTTCAAACATTTGTTCAAATGTCCCCTTCTAAATGAATCCTATCATAGCCATTCTACTTCCAGTTGCAAC
Source organism: Eulemur rufifrons (assembly GCF_041146395.1). Taxonomy (NCBI): domain Eukaryota; kingdom Metazoa; phylum Chordata; class Mammalia; order Primates; family Lemuridae; genus Eulemur; species Eulemur rufifrons. Next base: position 94,687,125 of record NC_090984.1, read on the forward strand.
CTACTCCATACCCCCAAGTACCCTTTTAGCACTCTTAGTATCTCTGTAGCAGTTATCTATTGCTATAATAATGTGACATAGCAAGCAGACCCAAAACTTCCTGGCATAAAGCAATAAGAATTTAGCATAAAAGACTACAGGTTGGCAATTTAGGTTGGGCTTGCTAAGACTTTCTTCTAATCTCAACTAGGTCAACTCACAAGATTTTGGGGGCTAAGGGTATAGAACAAGATGTCATGTATTATCTCTCATTCTATGACAGGCTAGCTTAGGCATCTTCACGTGGCAATCAGAGAGGAACAAGAGCAAGCTAGTCCACCTGTGCAGCAAATGCTTTTAAGTCTCTGTTTAAGTAATCAGATTTGTTATTATTGCATTGGCCAAAGCAAGTCATATGGCCAATTGTAGTTCAGAATCAGTGGGAGAATTATATAAGGGAAAGGTATGGGGGGACATAAATATAATCAATATACTATGTCCTTTGCCCTGTTCTACTTCTTTTTCTTCTACACATTTATCACCTTCCAACATAATATATAATTTTCTGATTTATATCTAAAGAATAATTAGTATCTAGTGACTCTCTATACTTTGTATTTATACACTGACAATGGTTTTTGTTTGGTTTGGTTGGGGAAGGCCTCAAATGTATTCTTTCCTTAGGTATATATGTGAAAGCACTTTGTATTATTATTATTCACACTGAAAATGTGAAGTACATATTGTTATAGTACTCCCTGAGGAAATTAAACTACAATCATGCATCATAAGCAATGGGGATACATTCTGAGAAATACAATGTTAGGCAATTTCATAGTTGTGCAAAGATCAATGTGCTTATACAAACCTAGATGGTATAGCCTACTATATACACCTAGGCTATATAGCCTATGTTCCTAGACTACAAGTCTGTATAGCATATTACTGTACTGGAGATTGTGGGCAGTTGTTACACAATGGTAAATATTTGTGTACCTAAACATAAAAAAGATACAGTAAAAATAAGGTATAAAAGATGAAAAATGGACACCTTTATAGGGCACTTACCATGAATAGAGCTTGTACGACTGGAAGTTGCTCTGGGTAAGTCAGTGAGTGATTGGTGAGTGAACATGAAGGCCTAGGAATTACTGTACACTACAGTAGGCTTACAGACATTGTTTATAAAGTGGAACCACAGGAAATCTGTTTATACCAGCATCACCACAAACTTATAATGCATTGTGCTACAACATTTTGATAGCTACAAAGTCACTAGGCAATAGGAACTTTTCAGTTCTCTTATAATTTTATGGGACCACCATCATATATATGGGCCAATGTTGAATGAAACATCAGTATGCAGCACATGACTATATTTGGAATTTATAGGATTCAGTATTGTAATCTATCAATGATTGGCTTTCTCCACATAAACAGAAGCTCAAAAAAAAGCTAGTATGGGGAAAAGTTTCTATTTCTCATCCTATTTAGTGCCCCTTTTAACTTTCAGTGCTTCTGTTGCTTGCTTATTGTTTTAAAACATTCAGTTTTATTTGCCTCTGCTTCACAGGCTATGAAACCAGAGCATCAAACAAGAAAAAAGTCTATCTGAAAAATATTCATGGATATGCTAGGTTTTAAAAAAGTAGGGATTGGGCCAGGGGTGTGGGAGAGATGATATTTTTTATAAGACTGATTCACTACCATATTATCACCACTATAGCAAAATCCTTTGAATATGGGTTGATAACTTTGATGGTAAGATTTGGCTTCTTCAACTAAAATACTAGTGTTTCACACATTGAGAGGTAAGAATTCTGTAGATGGTTTGCATATTTTCTAGGAAGTAGGTGAAAAGGTGAGTCTTTGTTAAGTTTAACATTACTTATCAAGTTAGGTTACCTAACAGGGGAGGAGACTGGTACTAAGTATACTTGAAATCAGCTTCTTCAGAAATAATGTTTATCCAGAAGCTACTGAATAGAAGTAGACACTTAATATGGGGACACTAAAGAAACTGCTACATTTACCTGCAGAGTGTACATAATGTTTGATGTTTCACTTTTCTCATCCCAGCCTTCTCTGCAATGCCAGATGAGGTAATAACAATTTATATCTCTTGTGGAAGTACATACTGGTCTCCAAGTGAGAGAAGAAAGGGCTTAAATAATGCCTTTTTATTTCTCTTTTTAGTCTCCTTTATTAGAAAGATTAAGAATTTCACTGTCAGAAAACTAAAATAGGAATGAATATCTAGAGAAAAATTATGTAAGCAATGGAAGTAAATAAATATCAAGATGGTCATATTGACATACACAATAAAATGTAAAAAGAACAGAATAATCTCTACACAGCAGAGCTGAGTCCTTTAATGGCAGTCATTCTAGACATGCTTTACAAAAGAAAAACCTGAGAAAACCCTAAGCTTTCACATCTGACTCAGTCAAACTTAGCTAAGTGTTGAAGGAGTGTCATAACACAGAGCCATTCTGCAAAACTGGGAGAGGTGTTTGTTTGTTTAAGCTCTTGGCATTCAAATCTCTGTGAAAACACCAGTTGAACACAAGCTAAATGAACAAGGACTTCAGTGAACACACATGACAAGGAAATGTCTTTGCAAAAATAATGTGGGAAAATCACTAAACAGATGAGTACCACTTTTGACATTCAAAAAAACAGCATCTCTGGAGAATAGGGAAAATCTAATTTCCAGAGTTACCACATTATAATATACAAATGTTTAGTTTTCAACAAAAAAATAAAACAAGGCATACAAAGAAGTGGGAAAGTATGGCTCATTCAAAGGAACAAAATCAATTGACAGAAACAGTCCATAAGGAAGCCCAGACATTGGACTTACTAGACAAAGGCTTAACTGTCTTAAAAATGGTGAAAGAGCTAAAGGAGAACATGGACAAGGAATAAAGAAAATCAGGAAAAAGATGTCTGAACAAAATGGAAATATCTATGAACAGATAGTAATTATAAAAAGGAATCAAGCAAATTCTGAATCTGAAAAGTAAAATAACTGAAATGAAAAATTCACTAAAAGGTTTTCACAGCAGATTTGGTGGGCAGAAGAATCTGAAAACTTGAAAATAGGAAAATTGAAAATTTCTGAAGAGCAGAAAGAAAAATAAAGAAAAGTGAACAAGGTCTAAGTACCTATGGTACACCATCAAATGTAACAACATACACGTTATGGGAGTCTCAGAAGGAAAAGAGAAAGAGACAGAAATTATATTTCAAGATACAATGGCTAAAAACTTCCCAAATTTGATGAGAGATATGAGTCTACACATCCAAGACCTCAATGAACTCCAAGTAGAATAAACTCAAAGGAGATCCAAATTGAGACACATTATAATCAAGCTGTCAAAGTCAAAAACAAAGAGAGAATCTTGAGCCCAGGAGTTTGAGATCAGTCTGGACAATATAGTGAGATCCTGCCTCTAGAAAAAAGAAAAAGAGAAAAAAACCAAGCCAGGCATGGTGGCATGCACCTCCTGTCCTAGCTACTTGGGAGGCTGAGGGAGGATGATCACTTCAGCCCAGTACTCCAAGGCTGCGGTGAGCTATGATTGCACCACTGCACTCCAGCCTGGGTGACAGAGTAAGAGCCCATCTCTTAAAAAAAGAAAAAGATTAAGTTGGACTTTATCAAAATTAAAAAATTTCTGCATTAAAGGACACTATCAAGAGAGTGAAAAGATAACCCACAGAATGAAAGAAAATATTTGTAAAGTATATGTCCTATTAATAAAAGAAATTAATGTCCAGAATATATGAAGAACTCCTATAAGTCAACAAAAAATCCAAACAATTAAAAATGGACAAGGGATTTGATATTTGAATTATTTCTTCAAAGAAGATATATAAAAGGCCAATAAACACATGAAAAGATGCTCAGCATGACTAGTCATTAGAGGAATGGAATGGAAACCACAATGATTACTGCCACATCACACCCACTAGTATAGCTATCATAAAAAGAAAATGGAAGATAACAAGTGTTAGAGACAATATGGAGAAATTTTTGTCATAAGGTGGAAACAACTCAAGTGTCCATCAACAAACAGATGAATGAATAACAAGTTGTAGCATTTATATACAAGGGACTATTATTCAGCTGTAAGAAGAAATGAAGTTCTGACACATGCTGCTGCAATATGAATGAACCTTGAAAAATTATGCTGAGTGAAATAAGCCAGACAGAAAGGGAAAATATCATCTGATTCCACTTATATGAAATATTTAGAATAGGCAAATGTGTAGAGACAGAAATTAAATTATAGATAAACTAAGTGTGGTAGTATGCACCTGTAATGCCAGCTACTTGGGAGGCTGAGGCAGGAGGATTGCTTGAATGGGCAACATGGTGAGATCTCATCTCAAAATTAAACAAAAGAAAATAAGTTAGAGGGTACCAGGGACTGGGGTAACAGGAAAAATGGGGAATTATTACATAATGAATACAGAGTTTCTGTTTGTGGAGACAAAAAATTTCTGGAAATGGATCATGATTATGGTTCCACAATATAATAAATGTAATTAATGCCACTGAATTGTACACTTAAAAATGGCTAAAACAACAAGTTTTATTACATGCACAGGCTGACTGTCCTTTATCCAAAATGCTTGAAACTAGAAGTGTTTCGGATTTTAGATATTTTTGGATAGTGGAATGTGTGCATTATACTCCAGTTCAGCATTCCTAATTTGAAAATCTAAAATCTAAAATGCTCCAATGAGTATTTCATTTGAACATCATATCAGCATTCAAAAAATTCTGGATTTTGGAACATTCTGGATTTTAGATTTTCACACTAGGTAGGGATACTCAACCTGTACATACATTTTTACAAGGATAAAAAATTTTTAGAAAAAAATATCCAAAATGATATATTGTTACATGCTACAACATATACTAACCTTGAAAACATTATGCTAGATGAAAAAAGCCAGTCACAAAACATCACATATTATGTGATACCATTTTTGTGACAGTCTAATAAAGTAGGCAAATCCATAGAAAGAGGTAGTAAATTCTTTGTTTTTTACAGCTCTCCCATGGGAGGAGCAGTGACTGCTAATATATACCAGATTTGTTGTTTGTTTTGCTTTGGAGTATTGACAAGTTCTGAAATTAGATTGTGTTGATGACTGTCCACCCCTGTGAATGTAGTAAAAACCACTAAACTGTACACTTTTAAATAGGTAACTTCTATGATATGTGAAATATATATATCAATAAAGCTGTTTAATAAAAAAGATATGGTCTCACATATAAACAAAGTTTTTTTAAATAAGCCTAATCCAAGGGGTGGGCTAAATAGTGGTAAAAGGAAAAAGTTTAGAGGACTGGTAAGTAATTATTTAATATAGGCCTTAAGTGTGTTAATTAGTTTTACAATTCTTGGTCTTAATATATTTGAGGCAGATCAGGATGTATTTATGTCAGGTAACAAGAAGTTATCCAGGAAATTATGTTATCTGGATATATAGTCACCTTTACGCTATTTACTAAGTGACAGGTCAGTCTGCCTGAATGTATGTGATTATATTTGTTACATGCTAGAGCAGTTATACCTAATCTTTTGGAGGTTATGGATATCTTGACTCATGTCTCTCAGGAAAGTCCACATAGGTATACACTTTTGGTTATGATTCTACAAGAAATATAAACTATGCACCACGATAAGAACATAGATACTTGCTCCAATGCAATAGCCTGAAGTAGATAAAAGAATCAGGAGTTTTCAAATGGAAAAGAGGATATAAAAAAATGTGCACAGAGAGAGAAATAATGTAAGAAAAGAGCCCTCTAAAACTATGGTAAAATTGATATAAAGATCTGGAAATCTAGAGGTTTTATACTCCCATCAACAACTACTGATTGAATAAATCTCTGTCTATAAAAAACAAAATATGTTGGTAAAGCTTACAAATAAGAGATAATGAAAAGGAGAGTTAACAATAGTGATAACAAAAATATAACCATATACTAAGAAACATCTATTTTTGCCTTCTTAGTATCCCAACTATTCATTCTAATATTACTTACCATAGCCTATAGAAGTATGTGATGTATAAACTTCAGGGGGAACAAACAACGCAGCATATAAAAAAATTAATAATACCCATAATGATTTTAAATGAATCATTAAAAAGATTAACTTCCAGTTTTAATTCTCTGAAGTTAGAGTTAGTATTGATTGCTTTCCATTGATAGTTAAGAATCTTAAAACTAAAGTTCATAGAGGAAGATTTCATCATTCCTTTTTCTCTTAGATCTTGTTAACTTCTTTAATATCTAATAAAATACTAAAACAGTTCCACATATGCTATAGTAAGTGTTATTCCAAAAGCTTAACCTTGGAAGCAGTATATTTTCATAATTCAAGTGGCTGAATTGATCACGGAATTCAGAAATTTCTCACTAAACTTCCTGATCCTAAGTTGATCATCATCAACCGACTGATCATATAAATTTCTCTTATTTGGTGTGATATCTCTGTAAAGTAGGGATAAATATTCTTGCCATTTTCTCATGGAATAAGCAGATTTGTCTGCATTCCAGTGGGTTCTTTAGCAGTGGCCACAAAATAGCCAACCAAGATTTGGAAACCAAAGAAACTATGTTTTATCTATAGTAGAAAAGGAATAGTAACACAGCTAACACAGAGACAGTAAAATTGAGCAAACCTGAAGACTGTAGCAGTATGTTTCACATGTGAATGTTGTTTCTCAGTTTTGTTTAACAACTTTGAGGATTGAGGTGTTAACTTAAAAAAAAAAATTTAATGAGGTTTATGCTTTGGAAAAAGGAGAGATTTATTTCTCATAAAGGGTAGCAACCTGTTGGGTGGCCATTCCAACAGGTTGGGAAACAGAGCCCTGTCAGAAGCCAGGTACACGTGCTTTAAAAAAGAGACCAAAAGGAACAAGATTTTATATTGAGCAGAGTGGTCAAATATACATATTCAACAAGATATAGGAGGAGTCATGAATATTTATGAAGGCAAATCATTCACATGTAATTGTGCTTTATGTCTCCCATCCCGTCATGGCTAGGAACTCAGTTTTAAGGTGTTTTGGGGTCCTCTTGGCTGAGAGGGGCCCATTTAGTTAGCAGAGGGCATATGATTTTATTCCTAGTGCACAAAAGTTAGTATACTAAAAAGATAAGTGGTTCTCTTTCCTGTTTTAAAAGCCTTCATAGGTTTTATTGAATTATATTGATACCTAATATTGAATTACTCTTAAACTGATGTTCTGTTTCCCTTTTGTTTTAATGCAGAGACGAGTAATCCTAGAATTCTAGGAGGAATTTTGATGAGAGGTTTTTGTGTTTGTTTATTTGTTTGTTTGCTTTCCATATCCCAGCCATTCCCTTTTTCTACATAGCAAAAATAGGCCTCATTGGAGAAAGCCTGAAATTGCATTTCAGCATATTGGGTAGTTTCCTAAGAATTCCTATTAGAGTCCATAAATGTGTTTACCTTTATATCATTTTAATTATTTATTCCAAAGTCCTTTTTAGAGGTCTAATTAATCTTAGAACAAACTTTGTGTCAATAGAATCATCACTATTTATTCAGGTCACCTAATATATTAAGGTCACTAGCGAGGACAAATATGCGTAAGACTTGGCTCTTAAGCTCAGAGAATGCCTTAGGGAAAATAGAATAAAAAGGTCAAAAGACTTTTCTCTTAAATCAATTTAGATTTAAGAAATTTAGATTTATAAATCACTTGATTATTCTGTTTTGCAGTTTATCTTCCCTTTAAAAAAAAAAAGACATTTCAGTTTTTGCCCTTTTAGAGCTAGTGATAAAAGGATTACCGTGAACCCTGACTCTACATGTGTCTTCTAAGGTGACTAAGGATGTAGAGAAACTTTACACCTAGATAATACAACTGTGGAAGAATAACATTAAAAAATAACAAAAGTAACCCTTATTCAGGACTTAGTATGTACTAAGTACTCTGCTTAACTTTCAAAGTTAAGTATTTAACTTCAAATGCATCATTAGGAGCAAATCCATTGTATCATTTGAAGAAATTGAGGTTACCAGATCCTCATCACAGTACAGTGTTCTGACATTATTATAATGATTGCAGAATGTGGACTGTAGAGAAAAAAAAAATCCCCTTTGGCTTGGAAGGCTTGCTGAAAGATCAACTCATAATAAGGAAGATTAATAAGAGAAAAAGATTACAAATTTATTTACTATGCACATGGGGAGAATCATAGAGTGATTATGTTGCCACCCAACTGGGTTGTATTGCCTGTTGCACAGAGAAGAGCCAATGTACTGAGACAGTGGGGGTTGCAATGGAGAAAGAGTTTATTCCACATAGAGCTCGGTGGGGAGACAGGAGAAATTTCTCAAATCTGCTTCCCCAAGAATTTGGGAGATAGGGTTTTTAAGGATAGTTTGGCCAGGGATTAGGCAATTAAGTTTGTTAGTTGGGGCAAAATTATAGGGGTATGGAAATTATCTTCTTGTGTTGCTTCAGTCCCCGGAGTCACAATTCCACTTGAGTCACTTTCTTGGTATGGGCCGCTGGTTTGGGTGGGTCAGCCAATCCACTGGAATGCAGCGCCTAGAAGATATCTTAAAAACTACCTTTAGGTTTCAAAAAGGTGACGTTATCTATGGAGAAAATTAAGAATCTTTATGGACACCAGCTATGGGGAGAAGTTAAGAATCTTTATGGACACCAGCTGCATGGCTCCGGAGTGGTAATTATAAAGTAGCAAACAGGGGGGCAGTGACTAATATCATTATTTTTAGCTAAGCCTGTGCCTTATTTTTAACTAGACCTTTTCCACAGTTCTTGCCTTGCACCCCTTTTTATTAGTTTGTAAGGATGGTTTCAATTTGCCCAATATCCCAATGGGGTCCAGAAGTTTATTTACCCTCATTTTAGGAATGTAGGGGAGGGAGAGAGGTAGAGGTTGGAAGTTGGGGGTGGTGAGGAATATAGGTAATTCTGCTGAAGAGCAAAAAATGGTAACTAGGGAAGATGGATAGATACTCGGGAGAATGAATTGATTGGGGGGTGGGACAGATTGACTTGTAAATTATTGTCTTTGGAAATTAAATTAACCTGGAAATGGGTCAGGCCATATCTGGTTGCATTCTTGATCTTCTTTCCTGCAATATATTGAGATAAAAGGAAGGAAAGACAATTGTTCTTTTTGATGGTTCTGGTTTTTATGAAGATAGAGGGAATGCCCATTCTAGCACCTGTTGATCTCTAAGGGCCTTTAATTCAAAATACTCTTTATACCAAGTAGTTATACTTTGGGGTGAAATTTCCTCACCTCCTTGGTTCCCCCTGTCTGGAACTTCCCTAGAAGTTTTACACATTAAAAGTTGAGTTGGTGGCTGTGGAGAGAGACATGGGGTTAATAGTTGAGTATGAAGACATCTGAAAAGGGAGACAAAAACATAGATTAAAATGAGAATGAATAAGCAGAAAAGAACAGATCTAAGCACATTTACCCACACCCCATTAAACTAGTCTCCCATTTCTGGGAATAGGTCAGACCAATAGAATGGTTTTGCTTCATTAATATGATGGAGAATATTTATCTTATCTTTCAAGTAGTATAGATCAGTCTCTAGTTACCCTGAGCAGTGTTGTAGAAACAGCATTTTTTGCGAGTCATTCAAGTTCCTCCCTGTTGGGCTGTCAGGGCATCCAGGACTCGGCCGTTTTAAAATATAACAGAGGCTAGCCTTTCGATTTCTGACTGAAGTGCTCTCAGTGCTTGCATAGTGATACTGCACTCTTGTTCTATTACCATGGAGAGATTCAAAACTGCGTTTTCAATCTCATAAGTTCCAAATGCTGGGAAAAGACTCCTCAGCACCAAAAAGAACTGAGAATTGTGGTATACAAGTGAGTTTTTTTCTAACATCACATCTAATACATTTATGTGGTACCACTTTATGAACGAAAGAGCCTAAGTTTGTAATTTGGCCAGCATTTAAAGTAGAGTACCTGCTGACAGAGAGTGTCAGATAACCAAGTCCATAGCATCCTGACCATCTAGGTGGGAACTACTTGTATATTTTATCAACACTAGATAAAAAGACTAGTGTTATTTACTGATAGGGTCAGGCTGGAACCTGTGATACCCCCCAAGCTCCCAGTCTGGAGTTTACTGTGCCTTTTCTTCCTCATTGGCATTTCCACATCTCTAATTATCTTGTGTTCCTGACAGTCTGTAGGAACACACAGGTTGTAAAATACTTGATATAAAAGTCCTTTGGTCTGGTTCTGGCAGTTATATGTAGGGCTTGATTTTGTCGCCTAATTCAGTCCAGACTTTTGATCTAACCATATTCAATATTTAGTGCCTGGCAACTTAACAAGGGGAATAAGTGAGATACTCCAAGTTGCATAGGTCTGGCTTGTGAGCCAGCCATAACATCTGGTGATTTGACAAGTGTTGGGATCATGAGAGTTAGTGTCAGCACCATCTATGATCTTTGTAAGAAGTGCAAGAATGCCATCTGTGGAATTAAACCATAGTGTCTGATTGTAACATTGCCTTAGTATATCACCCAGAAAAGATCCAGCATCATCCCTCTTTTCAATACAGAGGGAAAAATTTCTTTCTAGTGACTTTACCTGAGTAAAAGACAGTTCTTCAGCTTCCACAGAGCTTTCTCTGAGTCCAGCTGACTCACCAACAGGAGAAGCAGCGGGATGTTTTTTCTCTGGTTGTGGATGCCACATCTTGTCATACATCCATCTTCTGGACTAGTTTTACCAGGCACCCACATGGGTAGAAACAAAATGAGTTGAGGTTCCTTTGCATGATCTAGGTGTTGGCATCACCAGCAGTAAGATTAGTTAACAGGGCCAAGATTTGAAAGACTGGTGCAAGAGGATGCCAGTTCTGTTCCTAACCTGCTGGAAAAACAGTAAAGGTTAGTAAGAGCAAGTTTGACAAAAGAATTATAGTGGAAGATTAAAAGGGAGAATGGAATAGGTTGAGGCAGTCTCCAATCAGTTTCCAGTGTGCAATTTGCAAAGGGGGAGGCTTAAAAGAAATGCTTTAAAAGGACCTTCTGGGGAAGGGGTTAAAAGGAAAAAATACAGGAAAAAAGTTTTTGGATGAAAAAGGGATCTCTTGATCCTTGATCCTGAGAAAAAGCTGTCTATTTCATGAAGACATCTGCTTCAAGGGCCTGGGAACTGGCCCTGGAAATTCTTACTTTCAGGTCACCTGTAGGGGTGGTCCTCTAGTTGTCTCAGTATAGTTTGGTGTGGCTCACATGAATTCAGGAGGATTTTTCTTTTATTTTGATGGAAGTGTAGGTAGTTAATAGTACTTCATAAAGGCCTTACAAGCAAGGTCTGTTTCTGAAAACTTTGATGTACACATGATCTCTTGGTCAAAAAGGATAGCAAGTCTTGTCAGTTGGCGGAGACCATGCTCCTTTTACCTGTTGATGATATGCTCCAAGCACAGTAGCACCTGTATGTGGCTAGGAATGGTATTGAATTGTTCCCTTAGATCCCCATAGTATTCAGTCAGCCCAGGAATAGAAGGTTTAGAGGTGCCAGTAGGCATGGGATGACCAAGCACTATTTCAAAAGGGGTTAATACATGTCTCCTATTGGGAGTATTCTGGGTTTTTATAAGGGCCAAAGGTAATGCTTCTGGCCATTTAAGTCCAGTGTCTTGACAGACTTTTCCCAAAGTTCTTTTTATGTCTAGATTTTTATGTTCCACTTGCCCTTAGGATTAGGGATGATATGGGATATGAAATTGTAATGAGTGCCCCAGAGCCTTTGCAGGCAAGTGGTTTATTTCTGCTGTTAAATGAATCACTTGATCTGACTCAATCCATAAAGGAATACCAAAATGAAGAATTGTCTCATTTACTAATTTATCACTGTTGTAGCTGTTTATCACTGTTGTAGCATACCTAGTTGTATAGCATTCAGTCCATCCACTAAACATGCAAATAGTAACCACACTGTGAAAAAAAAAGAAAAGCCTAAAGGTAAATTTATAAAATCAATTTGAAGTGCCACAAGGGATACTGTGGCTCTTGGGAGGCTTCCTGGAGAGTGTTGGTTTCCTCCAGAGATTTAGTGAGATTTACAAATAGTGCACTGGAAATACTTTGGTTGGAGATTTTATAGGTCCCAGGGCAGTACAATTATTTTTTTTTAGTTCCTTAATTATCCTCCATTTCCACATATGTCCCATCTGATGGGAGACTAGTACAAGCCAAAAAGTTAAAAGGGGACACAAGAAGTCTGTTTGGTCCAATATGTAATTTGTCTGATTGTTTAACACCCTTTTATATCTACTTATCCTTTTCAGATTGTGGGGCATTAGCCTGATAATCAGTAATATTAGACAGGGATAAGGGCAGGGTAATAAATTGAGTGGAGAAAGGATAAGGAGGGCCATTTTGGGCTGCATATTTAGCAGTCTTGTCTGCTCTATCATTTCCTAGGGATACAGTATTTGATTCTTTAGTGTAGGCTGCACAATGAATAGTAGTGATCTTAGAAGGAAGGTGAATAACTTATAATAGTGCATTAATTATAGGCCCATTGGCAATAGGAATGCCAGCAGAAGTTAAGAAAGCCATGAGATTTCCAAATTGTGCCAACTACATGGCAGACTCCAAAGGCATATTTGGAGTTTGTGTAAATAATGGCAGCTTTTTGTTTTGCCGATGTGCGACCTCTAATGAGGACTATGAAAAAATTGACTCAAGGCATTTAGGGGTGAGCTTTTGAGTGCCTTGAAATATTTCACATCCTAATTAAGAAATAGTTGTCTGTACCCACTGAAGTTTAGTTCTAGAGGCTTTATGGCCTCGTTCAGCTAGAGTCTTTAAAAGAATGAGGGAGTCTAAGAGGGCACCCTTTTTAGTCTGATTATAGAGCAAAAGATCGTCAACGTAGTGAACAAAGGTGAATCCTTGGGTAAAGGTTACAGAGTCTAAATCAGCTTTTAGAATTTGAGAGAATATTGAAGGACATTCACAGTATCTCTGAGGTATTTGAGTCCATGTTAATTGTTTTCCTTTGAAGATAATTGTAAATAGAAATTATGAATCAGGATGCAACAGAATCAAAAAGAATGTTGAGCAGAGGTCGATTACTGTATCACTAAAGTTACATGAACTAAAAGGCATTTGAGTTAGTTTCTATCTTGATAAAATATTTGATGTAAGTGCTTTTTTAAGCTAATTAATTAGAATTCTCTTACATATTTTGGTAGTGAAATATATAACATGACATATAGACACAGACATAGACATACAGACAGATATATATCTTATAGCTCTTATAAAGAATTTTTATTTGTCAGCTATTAAATATTATTATGTTTTATTCAGACTATCAATCTTTCAATTATCTATTTGATTGTTCTAAGCAATTATTAGGCAGGCAACAATTTGCCCTTAGTAAGATTTTGCCATTTATGTAAGCATTTTCTGCTTCCAGGGCCTAATACTTATATATGTATAGGTAGGCGTGGCCAGAAAGTAGAGTACTCAGTTCTTCTGAAATTAAGGATCCCATGTTTACCTTGAATCTTGGCTTTGGCTCTCAGATTTCTATGATTAACTTCAGCAATAATTTTTACTTACCCAAGTGTGCAAGAAAAAGGAACAAAGGGACAGAACACCTAAATCTCTGTGAATTTCTGAAAACTGTAGTTCACACCCCCTGTAATATTGCCACTTACTATCACTTTCTGCCTGACCCAGTCAGACATCAGAGGCCTCCAACTGGATCTAAGCCAGTTAATAATCAGATCCAATATGATGCCCGACCCGGTTCAGTTTCTGTCACAACTTCCAGACACAGGATAAAAAATATGCTCAAACAAACTCGGAGAGATCAAAACACAAATCTGTGGAGTTTTGGAATCCAAGAGAAAACTTACCCATGATCCCCAGTTGCTGTGAGAGCAATGGATACAATGGGCCCAGCCAGTACCACACTTGATCACTAGGTGCTCCGGGGGGGGGGGGGGGGGGGGCACTCTCTCTATTTCAGAACTCACTTCTGACAAATTAAATTTAACAGAGTTTAATTGAGCAAGGAAAAAATTGGACAGCAGAACCAGAACAGGTTTAGAGAGACACCAGTGTTGACATGTAATTGAAGAAGATTCATGGACAGAAAAGAAAAAGTGACATGCAGAAAACAGAAGTGAGGTATTGAAACAGCTGGATTGGTTAAAGCTCAGTGTTTGTCTTATTTAAACAAAATTTGAAAAGTTGGAAACCTTTGATTGACCAAAACTCCCTGATTGGCAAAGAGTAAGTAGTAGAGAAGAGTAAAGATGAATGAAGGAGACTTCAGCCAGGACAAACAGCATTTTTGCTTTTGAACTTTTTAACTAACGTACCCTTTTAAATGAAATGAGTAAGCCTTAATCAAGTTTATAACTTAATCACAGTAGCAAGAGATACATCTAAAGACGTATGCAGCACTGTTTATAAGATCCAGAAAAGCCACAAAACAGCTCAAAGAAAGAAAAGTCTCACTAGCCATAAACCAGGTATAACCCACATTTTTTTGTCCAGCCATATTTTCTAGGGTCCCAGCTTCTCAACTGATCATTTATACATAAATGTCTAAAAGCCTTGTATGTCCCCACAGAATACTGGAAATCAAAAGCTGTGCACAGAAGGAAAAGAATCAATAAATGATAAAAGTTACACAAATATCAAACCAGAAGACATTCCCTGCCTGGTAATCAAACCTAGGCTGTTGAGGTATAGGCACAGATCTTTAACCAGTAGTCTACAAAGGAAACTGGCTTTTATTGTTATTCCTGCTTGGGCAGTATACAGAGGATTTTTACCTGTTATGTCTGATTTTGCTCTTTAATTTTATCAGAGAATTTTTAAGGCTAGCTACAACATTATGTGTCTTTCTTTTTAATTGTTTAAAAGACCTCTAAAATTTATTTTGAAAAATTTAGAAGTCTTTTAAAGGATCCATTTATTGGCCATTATTAATTAGAATTCTCAATAGTGTATTTGTTCCAAAAGCAACTCAATCCAATAAGCCTCTTCATAGAAAGCCCAGGTAGTAATTTTCCAGGTTTAGAGTAAGTTTTTACTATATAAGCAAAAGGTGTTCCTAGAGAGGCCATAGAGGAGGCAGTTCCCATGCTTCCCAAAAATTCACTCTCAGAAATAGACTTAAGATAGACAAGGAGGGTAAGATCTTAAGACAAATACTCCCCTAAAGTTTGACACATTTGGTGCCAAAAGTGTCCTGCTTAGAATCTTACGTGTCTCAGACTCCCAATCTTTTCACACTGGCCACCTAGTATGATCTCCCAAAAAACATGTTCCTCCAGATGGCAGAGACTAAGTGGGAAAATTGCCATTCAGTAACAACACAAGCTCTCAGGGACATGAAACAAGACAAGAAGGGAAAATCATGGTTGGTTGGTTGGTTTGTTCAGGGACCTGCAGCAAAGTTCAGGGACCTACATGCTGGTCTAGTCAGAACCGTGTATCTGGCTAGCCTGCAGGGCCGGTTTGAACAGCAGGCATATGGGGGTTCTAGGCCGGTTTTCTACCCTATGGTAGCCCTCTTTATGATAGAACGACACAGAAATACAACGACAAAGGAAAGCAACAACAAGAGAGGCTATTTCTGAGAGTACAGGGATCAGACAATATGAATATTTATATCCAAAGTATCAAAAAATATAGCAGAGTTGCTATACCAAGACCAGTCTCGTACAAAACCTTTACTCTCATTAATCTTAAATTTGGACAGGCAAAAGAGACAATGATCTTTCCCATCTGCTCAACCAGAGCCCACAGATAAACAGAGAGAAACTGGGAGTCTTACTGGTAAGGAGTCTTCCCATTTTGCCAGCAGCTCGGAGTCTAGGTTCCCTTCACCGTGGCTTCCAGAAAAGCAGAGCAGCTTTAAAGATCCTGTTCATGACAACAAACTGTAGGGGAGAAGAAAAATTTCCTCTTTGCCCTGGAAGGTTTGCTGAAGGATCTATTTACAATAAGGCAGATTAATAAGAGAAAGAGGTTACAAATGTATTTACCATGCACACGGGGAGAGTATCCGAGTGGAGTCCAGAAATTTATATACCCTCATTTTAGAGAGGAGGGGAAAATGAAGGACATAAGTAATTCTTTTGAAGGACAATATTCCGTCTCTAGGGAGGATGTGGAGAACAGTAGGTGGGTCTGGATTTCAGGCAAAGAAACTTCAGAGATTTTGGGAGAGTAGATGGTAGAGGGGGAAAGGTCACAAAGACCTTGAGGCTTTTTCATTCAATCCAGTATGTTAATATTTTAGGGTAAAAATATTTTTAATTTCCTTAACTAGGTATTTGAATGTTTCTTAAAGTGAAGATTAAAATATGTTATCATATTCTTAAGACTTTGCACCAACTTATTTAAAAGTAACTCATATCAAATTTACTTTAGCTATTTTGAAGCTTATTATAAAGGATAAACTTATCACTAATAAAATATAAATTAGAAATAAGAACTATAAAAAGAGAAGGATGTAAAGATGCTAACCAGGAAAGTAGTTGTATCTGTATTCTATTGTTGCATTAAAAACAACCACAAAACTTAGTGGCTTAAACAATAATGATGTATTATTTCTCACAAGTCTGTGGGTTTTCTGGACTCAATTGGGTATATCTTTATCTGATCTCATTATTTCAGCCTCATGAGTCTGGAGTCATTCATGTGGCTGAAATAATTTGTCAGCTCAACCGGAGCTGGAGAATCTAAGATGGCTTCACTCAGATGTCTGGGTAGTTGGTGCTGGCTGTTCTATTGGGCCTTTTTTTCCACATGTTCTCCCATCATTCCGTTGTCTAGCCCAGGCTAATTTACATGGTAGTAGAAGATCACCAAAAGAGTGAAGACAGAAGCTTTGAAGCCTTTTGAGATCTAGGCTTCAGAACTCACACATTATGAATTACTGCTTCATTCTATTGATCAAAGCAAGTCACAAGTCCAGCCAGTTGCAAGGGTGATGGAAATAGACTCCATTTCCTGACAGGAGGATTTACAAATACATGACCATGTTTTATCTACCACAGTAGTGTATATATAATTATTAAGTATGAAATTTGTTTCTAAACTTGCTGAAAATGAGTACTAAGTATCAGAATAAAGGACAAATACCAGAAAATGCAATATTTATAATCCCTTTATTTTTTAATGATACATGCAGATTATAAAGAATTCAAACAATGCCAAAAAATAAAAAGGAACTATAAAAATAAAATGTACATTAAATCTAATTATCCAGAAGTAACTAGTATTAACATTATTTGTAAAACATTTCAACACCTTTCTATGCCTATTATATAGATAAAAGATTGGATAGATAGACGTTTAAATGATTGAAAGACATAGCTATATACAGAATGAGGATAATTCTCTAAAGCTAATACGTAATAACATTTTATTTATTAATACATTTAAGCAGAAGAAAAAGGAACTGAGTGAAAGAGCATATTAACTTTGAAAGAACTATTTTTTATTACAAGAGATATTATGTGCTAAATAAACATCCCCCTCTAAAGTGAAATAATTAGGAAAATCATTAATAGATTAAAGTCATATATTTAACTATCTTTTTAAACCTTAGACAGGATTGCTTGAATTACTGCTATGAAAGATAACGATATTATCACTATTATTTCTTTCCACCTACTCTCTCCTTACCTTTAAATTTCGGTTCATTATATGATTATGAGAAAAAAATGATAGAACACTATCCAGTTCTCAAATCAGGGCTTATTTCAAAATCATTGTAGAGATGTAGGAAGAAAGATAAAAAGTCAGCTCAGACTATATCAGATCTGAAACTTGTACATAGAAAAATAGAGATGCAAGAAATCAAAAAAATATGCAATCTTTGTTGGAATATTCTGCTCTTGCCTCTCATATTTTCTTAAATGTCCAGCACTAGAATCGTTCTTCCTAGATAAGGGTTTAGTTCATGATTATGTGGGCAGTGTCACCAGGTTTCAGATTAGTTTTCAAATTCAGCATGCATTTGTTCCCAGAACCTTCATCTTGAGAAAGATCAGCCCTTTGTTGCATCTGTTCTTCATAGCAACTGCTTACAAGATGAAAAAGATAAGCTCTCTCTTTCAGTTTACATCTGTCTAGATTTGGAGTTATTAGTGAACATTTTTAGGATTTTGGTAATTTAGCATTATGACATCTTCAGAGTCCAGAGCAGCATTAGGAGCATTACAATGCTGCATTATTCTTCTCAAAGGTCTTTTGTTTCTGTCTTTGACTATCCAGCTTTTGAGATTTATGACATGAAGCTATTAATATATATTTTTTTCTTATGTCATTGTTGCTGGTGGAGATTTTTTCTCTAGTTTTTACTCTTTTTTGTTCATTTTATTAGATGTTGATGGAAGGGGGAATTCTGCTCCCCTTCTGATATACTTTCATTCTACTGTACTAACCTGGAAACTAAAGGCAGTAAATTTTTAAAGAAATATCCTTCATGTAAGGGAAAATTAATCGCTGAAATAGACAATGTCCTCAGCCTCAGTTTTGTAACAGATGCAGAGGAATTTTTCATAAAGTTCTTTTATGCAAAAATCCTCAATGACATCTTACTTGGTAGAGGCAGCCAAACACTAAGGTTTCTCTCAGAATACAAAGGATCTTAGAGGTGCAGAAACAAATATTGTAAGACAAATTGCTTTCTAACTAAGCTAAATTAGTAAGTTAAATAAGATAAATGAGGTAAATTGCTAAAATAAATAGCTAAGAAAAATTGCTTTTTTGACATAGTAGGAAAATAAGACTCAATATCTAGATTGGCACATAATTCAGTTTAGTATGAATATATATCACTTTGAGAAATTTTTATAAAAATGCAGATTCTGATTCAGAAGATCTTAGATGGGACCTCGGGTTTTATATTTCTGACAAGCTCCCAAGTAATACCAATGCTGCTAGTATTCAGATCATACATTTAGTAACAAGATTCTAGACAACTGTAGACACAGAGCTCCTCTACTTGACCAAATCCTTGAGACCAGGGAGTGTGTTTTATTTATCTTTGCATTTCTGTTATCTAATGAAGTGACTGAATAAAAGTATAGCCTGAAGTATTCCTTATCAAATAAATGAATTAATGAATCAAATGCATGACTGCTAGGGGCCAAATGAATGAATGATTGAATTGCTATTCTGTCTTAAAATCTAAAAGCCTAACTAAAATTTTTGCTCAGATGAGAAACTGCAATACATCACACAGCTACCTTGGACAACAAAACAATACTTCCAAATACTTGACAAATTCTTAATTGACTTCAAAATAGCAAATATTATTTAAGTGAAAGAAATATATACAGTGTTACCAGTTATCCATTCCAGGGTCAGAAAACCTTAAGTAATTTACTATGGTGCACCTGATTTTAAGCTATATGACATTTTTGTGGGCCCACCCAGTTATCTGTGAAATTTACCCTCAGGTAACTGAACAAATTGTCTCTTTAGATTAGTAGTTCTCAATTGCTGGCTGCATTTTAAAATTACGTGGGAAGCTTTTAAAAATCCCATTGCCCAGGCTGAACACCCAGAGGTGGGACCCAAGTATTTCTTAAAGCTCCAAGGATGATTCCAGTATGGAACCAAGATTAAGAAGTATTAATTGACAGGGCCCATGTTGCATTAATTTTTTAACTCTTTAACACTTAAATATGTGGTATGTACTTCATAAATGTTTACTTAACCAACAGATGAATTATGTTGCAAGCAAGCATTACCTATTGCAAAACAGTAGCATTCTTCAGTATAAAGGGACTATTTTGACTATCTGTATTAGTATCCTGAAATTTGAAAAGTTTGAATGTCCTTTGATATTAATACTGAAAGTTGTTATTTGATATGGATATATATTTTTGCTGTTGAGGTACTTTGTTGATACAACTTGGATTTCATATCACTTTTTATCAAGATCTGATATAAATGGATTGTGGTTAGAGATGGGCTGTGGACAGGCACTTCATTACTATGTTGGGGTACTTAGGTGTTACTGAAAGTTCAGTACTTGGCCCAAGGCCAAATCAGTGAGAAGGAAGAACAAGGACAAGTGGTTTGAGGAAAAGGAAAGAGAAATTTAATAATTTTCCAACAAATGAGGAGGGTGGTAGACTAGTGTCTCAAAAGACCACCATCCTGTCTTTAAGCAGAAAAATAGGGCTTTTTAAAAGGGAGGTTTTCGGTGCTTGGGCTTGGGTTTAAGGGACCAGTGTCACATGTCCTGTAGCACTTCATGGCTTCAGGCTATTGTTATTTAACTATAATTGGTGGTTTGGGTCCACCTTATCTCTAGTGACCATGATCTTGTGACCTTTGCACAATTCTGTTGAGCCATCTGTAGTTTAAGATATTAAAAAACAAACAGCAAAGAACACTTTTTTCTGCCCCTTTGATTACTGGCCTTGGGAAGGAATGCAAGTTTTAATTCCCAGAAAGATGGGGGCTTTTAAAGGACAACTTGTAAAACATTTCTTTGCCCTTTTTTATACCTTTACCTCTGTTACATAGGAATGATAACAAAGAGATCTAATGTGTTCTAGGATACTTTAGTGGGAAAACAAGGTCAGGAAATCTACTTATTGCTGAGTTGTGGTATCAACTGTGGTTTTTTGTTTTTTTTTTTGTATAATTGAAATAATAATGAACTGTTTAGAATGGTGAGTATTTAGGCTTTTCTACTTTTTAAATAGAAGCACAGACAATTGAAGTTTTAATTTTGGCTTACGAAACCACTTCAGAAACACCTTTGTTATAACAATCCTTGAGTTTTGATGGGCTTTCCTCGAAGCAAAATTATAAATAAATCAGGGATCAAAGTTCTTCATTAAGCTCTTGGTAGTCTCTAGTTTATATCTTTTTAAAAAACAGTTTGTTGTCATTAGTTAATCATAGGGAAAAATATCCTTCATTTGGAGCTCTGGGGTCTACATTTCTATGATACCAGAGTAAAAGAAAAATGTACAAAGATAAGCAAAAAAAATCACTTTTAGATCCTGGATTTGTCCTTCTAAGTAATTATCCTATATTTTGTTTCACTGATGAATTTCAGAACTGAGGGCATTGTATTTTATGTCTAGGTATCAGCCTGGTATTTGTTTTTCACATCTATTAATAGTTATCAGCAGCTAAATTATGTAATTATATTTTTTAATTTTGACTTTGAATTATAAACAAATAATAAAATAATATAATGCCAAAGCAAGTATATGATTATAATTTAATAAGCACTTAATTGCTCTTTTTAATAAATAGCTAAGATGCAGGATGGATTAATAGAATTAGCAGTAGATAGAAAAAGTAAAGCCAGGTGCAGTAGCTGACACCCGTAATCCTAGCATTTTGGGAGGCTGAGGCCAGAGGATCCTTTAAGGCCAGGAGTTTGAGGTTGCCATGAGCTATGATCACACTACTGCATCTAGCCAGGGTGACAAAGCAAGACCCTGTCTCAAAAAAAATAGAAAAGAAAAAAACAAAGTCAGTGGATGGAGATCCTATTTCCACTTCCTTACAAACTAGCTGTGTAACTTTGAGTAAATTATTTAACCACTTTGCACTTCATTTGTCTTATCTAGAAAATAAAAACACAAATCTGCTAAGCTCCAAAATTTTATGGTATACATTTCTAATCTCTATAAATATTGTAGTACTAAATTTTGAATGGCTGAAAATAACTTCAAACAAGCCATTTAAGTATATATGAAATATTAATTATAAGCTCTCTATTTCTGTTTTTTCTTTTGTTTCATTTACTTTCAAGAATTTTATGCTTGTATCCTCATTTTCTATAATTAATAAAATAAATACCAAAATCTGCAGTGCTTTCGATCAAGCGTGAAACTATTCTATGAATTGTACTTCAAATTTTTCTTGTTTATTGTTAAAAAGAATCTGTGCTTTCTCACTGCATATGAAGTATTTGAGCAAATATTTGGATGTTTTGAGCAGGCAGGCAAGTGCTTTTGCATGTGACAATACTTTTTTTTTCCCCCCTAGGAAACCCTGATAGATTGGTGTGATGAAAAGGAACTTAACTTGATATTAACAACTGGAGGAACAGGATTTGCACCACGAGATGTCACTCCAGAGGTGAGATAGTACATATCTTTCTCATATTAAAGGATTAGACTAATCATGTTATTTTTAATCCTTTTTACTATTTTTTTATATTATTTTCATAATTTTGCTAGGTACAAGTGATTGATAATTCTAAGAATGTGAAAATTTTGCTCTGGAAGAATTATTATAAAAAATGTTTCTTGACTTTTTTCTTTGAACTTTAAACTAGAAATGATACAATATGGGGAAGATTGAACTGGTCCAGAAGGTAATCCTTCATTTTCTTGTTGGTCTGCAGTGTCAGCAAAACTTCAGGTACATTGCCAAAGGAGGTGATGGCAGAATTCTGTTAGCATGGCATCTGGTGTGATGTGTTTTGTCAATACAATTCAAAATTGGATCTGATTTTCCTTTTCTTGAGGTACTCTTGTCATTTGTCTCAAAGTACAATAGGATGGCTGCAATAGAATATTTATACCAATTTCACAGTACTATTGATGAAAAAGGGTTATATTTTTCATAATTTTAAATGTGAACTACATTTAAATGCAGAATTTAATAGGCCGAAAAGCAGAATTACCTTTGTAAAGAAAAGGTAATTCTTTACCTTTTCATACCACAAGAATCACCTTTGTAAAGAAAGAAAAATTAGGGAAAGAATGAAGAGTAAGCACTGTTCACTAAAAAGGGAGGGAAAGTCTTTTTCGTTTTAAGGAAGCCATAAATTTCAGATGTCATTTGGGTGTCATATATAAACTACTACCGCTTTAACATTGTTTCCTTTACCCCCTAAAAAGTACTTTTGGCTCAATTTCAACTTAACTATGTCCTTCTATTTTCAGATCAGTACAATATTGTATTTGCTACCTTATTAACAAACAAGGTACTTTTGCTCAACATCTATTAAATAATTACTGTCTTTCTTACATTAGTACAGTGGTTTTCAAACTTTAGCCTGCATTAAAGGCTGTGTTAAAACATAGATTGCTGGCTCCCATCCCTAGACTTTCTGAGTCAGTAAATCTGCAGTGGGTCCTGAGAATTTGTATTTCTAACAAGGCCGCAGGTGATGCAAATGTTGCTGGACCATAGACCGTACTTTCAAACTTTGTGAAACACTGCTCTAGTATATGAAAATGTAATTTTTTTTAACAAGTAGTAAAATACTTTCTACTCTTCTGTGTAAAAATCACGGCACCTAAATTTTTTGATATTATTATAATTAAGGTTACAAATAAAATAATTTTCGTTTTAAAGACATCAAAATAGAGTTGAATTGGGAAATTGTTAACTTCAATTCCATGAATAAGAAGGTCATCCTTCCACAATTCATTTTGCTTCTGGCTTCTATCAGGAAATGGTCTTTTAGCCAATTTTTTCTTTCCTTTTATACTGTGAATAACTTAAAAAAAAACGCAATTGGGAAGAGAGCCATCTCCTACAGAGGTGTGTTTGTGTTTTGTTTGTAAGAAAATTGACTACATATTTGAAGATCTGGATTTTTAGAGTTTGGATACTGTGTTTCATGTCTGAAGTAAATGACTTTGGTTTTATATATCCCTATATTTTGTGTGATGGTTTGATATTTTCATATTTTTTATATCAGAAAAGTATAAAAAATTATCAGAGTATTCATTCTTAAGTAAATCACAGCATTATTTTTAATTGTGGGGAAATAATTTGCATCACAAAGTATTTTGTATCCTGTGGAGCTTCAAGTTAATACCAAAATGCTAGGCTGAAAATTTGAACCTTTGAATTCTGACTCTGCTACTTACCAACAAGGTGATCATAGATGGGCTGTTTTGACTCACATTTCTGATACCAAATATGTGGTTTTTCTTACACCAACCGAGTCTCCAACTCTCCAGACACCACATATCCTTCATTTCATTTCAATTCAGATCTGATACTACCTACCTGGAGTTAGTGCTAGACTCCAGAAGTATAAGGGTTCAGTCTCACAAGACTGCCTTCACTTTAGATGCTAGTCAAGAATCAGATCCCCAGGTTACCCATACTTTTGTCCTACTTGACTACAAAGTCAGTTTGTTCCTACAACTCCCTACCCACTTTAAGATTTGATAATTTGCTAGAACAGTTCACAAAACTCTGGGAAATACTTGCAAACACTTTACTTACTACTAGCAGGTTATCATAAAGGATACAACTAGGGAACAGCCAAATACAAGAGATGTATAGGGCAAGGTATGGTGGGGGGGAGGTTCCATGCCCTCTCCAGATGCAGTACCCTTCCAGCACCTTGATGTGTTCACCAATCTGGTAGCTCTCATTGTTCAAGAGTTTTTATAAAGCTCAGTCTCCAGCCTGCCCCACAGTGGGTAGGACTGAAAATTCCAACCCTCTAATCAATTTGTCTTTTCAGTGACCAGCACCTTCCTGAGGCTAGTCAGAGTTCTCACCCTAAGTCACCTCACTTAGCATAAACTCTATTGTGATCTAAAGTGGTTTGTTAGGAATAACAGAGGCACTCCTATCACTCAGGAGATTCCAAGGGTTTTAAGAGTTCTGTGTCAGAAACCGGGGACAAAAACTAAATATATTTTTGTGCTGTACCACAATAGACTAGTCATTTGACCACTCTGCCTTATTTTCCTATAAAATGAGGGAAATAAAAGTACCTATTTACCAAGGTGGCTGTGAGCATTCAAAGGGAACTAGTAACTGATATTTTATGTAAGAGTTAACTTATAAGGATTAAATATTTTTTATTAGTTGCTGTGTAACTACCAGATGAACAGATTTGGTAGGTTTTTTTGTATGTAACTACCAAATTGACAAGTATAGTCTTATACTAAATTTGAAATATGTCCAGGAAATCATAATCTTGTTAAATTATTTTTAATTTTGATAGAGTAAACTTTATATTGTTGCCAAAAGTTCAGTACTTGTCCCTTAGGATGAATGAAGAACAAGGACAAGTAGTTTGAGGAAAAGGAAAGAGAAGTTTATTAATTTGCCAAAAAATGAGGAGGATAGCTGACTCTCATCCTAAAGAACCATTGTCCTCCCTTTAAGCAGAAAAACAAGATTTTTAAAGGGGATTTTCAGCTTAGGGCTATTGCTGTTTAACTATATAGCATTTCTAGTGAAGACAATCTCTTGACCTCTGCCTAGATAATTCTGTTGAACCACCTCCTGTGTTTAAGAAACTAGAAAACAAAGAACAAAGAATACTGCTCTGCTCCTCTGATTACTGGCCCTGGGCAGGAATGTGGGTTTTAATTCCTCAAAAAGGTGACGGGTTTTGAAGAGACAACTCATAAAATATTTTGCCCTTTTTCAGACCCTTACTTCTGTTACTTATTCCTCACTGTCTATTTTACCCTTCCATGTGGGAGAAGGATGATATAGGGCTTCCTGATGAATTGGGGCAATGTTTTAGATGGAAAGTTTGTACTGATTTATGCTATTGCTCTTTATGGTTTATGCAAAAATAGAACAGAACAGATTACCAGTTGGAAAAGGGCATAAGCGACAACTACAACTATGAGGATTGACAAGGCAAAATGGAAGATACCTGATAAGAGAAATTTTACCCCACTTGGTATCTAAGAGACTGGTATGACAGTGGGTCCTTACAGTCACCTCATACATAATGTCCTGAGCAAGAAAGAAACATGGGACCTCTAAGTACGGAGCTATTAGTTGCCCCCATAGGTGATCTGAAAGACTGGCTTTTGCAAATTCAGAGTATAAGAAATTATATACAGGAATACTTGCAAAGAATGAGGTATAGGATGACAAATCCAGCAGCAAGACAGATCAGCAGAAGAGGTGATAGTTTGGGAAATCCTCACTAAGGAGTTGTCTCTGCATCCTATAGACAGAACAAATAACCAAAGAAAGGTGAGCAAGAATATCGACGTTTTCATTTTTCCTTTTTCTTAAACAGATACTTTAGATCACCTAAAGGCTGGCTCATCCTCTGGGGCCCTAGGTCTTCTTCTTCCATGGGACATCTCTTTACTCTGGTATGATGGACCAAAGGTTTTACTCCTGACAAATTCAACAAGGTGTGAGTTGTTAGAGGTACTCCATAGAGTCCCTTTCACTTCTCAGCCAGTTGTTGTTTGGATCCTTTTTCTTTCTAAGCTTTAAGCAACACCTGACCTCCTGGTTCAAAGGGATGGAGGGGTGCTTCCAACTGGGGCGAGGACCTGAAAGAGGCACGTTATACATAGTGGTTAGAATTTAATTTATCTGTTTAACATATTGCTTTACTCTGTTTTCCTCACCTATGGTTATATTACCATACTTACCTCAGGGTGCTAGGAAGGGTCTCCCATAAACTATTTCATAGGGGCTTAACTTTAAGCCCACTTTTACGGAGCTACCTTTATATGAAGGAGGGTAAGCAGCAACACCTTATCCAAGTTTAGATGGGTTTCCTACATCAATTTTGATGAAGGAAAACTTTTGAAAGTTTTCTTTCAAGTATGATTCATTTTCTCTGTTTTTCCTGTAGATTGAGGTTTCCAGGATGCATGCAATTTCCTTTCTAGATGTAGAGCTTTGCTTACTTGCTGGGTTACCTTCAATATAAAGGAGGGTCCATTATAATATGGAGGAAGGAAGCCCATACCTCAGAATGAGTTCCTTCAGAGAGATTCTGGTAACTTCGGACACTCTGTTTGGGTAGGATAAGCCTCTACCCAGCCTGAAAAGGTATCTAATACATGTTCCAGTCATTTTAGACATCTGAGTGAAATCAATTTGCCAATCATCAAAAGGGTAGGTCCCTACATGTTGGGTTCCCTGTGCATCAGGTTGCTTTCTGTCTTTGGATTGTTTTGAGCACATAAAGGGCAGCTCTGAGTTATTTATTGGATAGTTTGTTGCAAACGGGGTCCTCTTAAATGAAGTCCCACCAGAACCCTTAAGGCCCATAACATGTACCTTCATATGAGTGCCTCATAAAGGGGCCAAACCAAGGCTTCAGGTAAAAGAATGAGTCCATAGCTCCACTTAGCTTGTGTCATCCCAAGTGTCTGAGCCCCCAGTCTTTAGTTTTAAAGGAGGTTTATGTTGATCTAAATCTAGCTGGGAAATCAAGGCCCTGAGGAACAGATCACCTTTAATGGCCTCCGTAGCAGCTCTGCCAGTGGCCTGATTTCATTGTGCACCATAAGTGTCTCCTTTTTTTGGTGACGAGGACAGTGCATGATGACTACCTGCTTGGGCTCAGCCATGGCCTGTATCAGGGCCATTATTTCAGTGGCATACATAATATTCTTATTTCCTGTCATCAAGAGCCGCCTCTCCTTCCATATGGTATGCATAGATCCATCCTGCTAGAATAGTCAGCCTCTAGAATCTCTAAACAGTTGTGCTGTAAAGGCTCATTCTCTTCAACTGGTAACAGAGTGACAGGATTGAGAGTAGACACAGTCTTTAATTAAACATTTGAATTATCCAAAAGGATGGCCTGGTACTTTCCTAGCCTTCCTGTGGTCAGCCAATAACCCTCCCTTCTGTTCTAATAAAATCTGAACCTGGTCATTGGTGGGGGTCAAATACTACAACAGGTTGTCTATTGCCTGGAGGCAAGGAGGCCATCCTCTCACAATATTGTCCAGTTGCTTTGAGTATGCCAAAAGTATGCCACTGGCCATGGGATGTCTCCCAGCATCAGTACTAAGACTCCAAGGTTCATTTCTTATTTTTCATGAACTTATAATTTAAATTCTTTCTGCAAGTCAGGCAACCCCAAAGCAGGGGCAGTCATAAGACTCTGCTTTAGTTTTTCAAAGGCATTTTGCCAGATCAGAGCTCCACATCTGTCCCTTTAAGGGCCTCATACAAAGGCTTTGCTATTAGTAACAGGGAAGGAGAGTTTTTAAACCCCTGAGGCAACACAGTCCACCAGTGCTATGAGGTCATCCTAGTCTCAGGATCCTGCCATTCAAATAAAACTGAGTACCATTCATAGTCACTTGTACAATTTCATTAATGGCTTATAGATCCTGCACAAACCTATACTAATTGGTATGGGGAATTTCAATTCTTTCTGCATGTCCCAGGGTCCCATCAACCCACCCCATATAGCTTTACTCACTTTTTGGTACATCTTGGGAGGAATAGAACTTTTTCTTGCATGTCAGCCTCCTGTGTGCTTCATCAGGCTCTGGTATTCAAAGCCAGCAGGAGCTTGGCAGCACCCTCAGAGGTAAGCTTCTATTTCTGGAACAACGCCTGGCACTCTCGCTGCTCACTCAGGTCCAGTGTGGCCACCGAGAATGTTGGGGTCACCAGAGTCAGCAGCAGAGAAGGGCCAGCTCCAGCAGTGGCTCCCTGGGGCCCACCTTCTGGGCCTGTGGCATCAAGTTCCCCAGCCATTGCTGCCTGGTTCATGGAGCACCACGCACAGCTGATGCTGGGGGCCAGGGCAGTGGACACAGATAGCCCCAGACTGCACATGGCTTGGCGGCAGCGGCACTCCTGTGTCAATTAAAAAGTCTATTAATTGAGTTTCCACTGTCAGTTGTACCCAGGGCTCCTGTGGGAATATTTGGATTGGAGCCACTAGTGAGTCATGGAGCCCCAAACCCCCTCATTCGTCATCTGAGTCCTATGCTAGAAAAACCACTTGCTCTCCTGGGGGTTTCTTGTTACCTGGAGCCCTTTGAAATTTTGGGCAGGGTTCTTTCTAACGTCCTTCCTCTTTAGAAAAACCACACTGCTTGTACTTCAACCCGGGGTTACTTTTTCTGCCCTTTCCTTTGACTGTCTCAGAGGACCCTTGGTTGGCATAGCTAACAGAACACACATAGGTTTCAACTTCTGTTCTTCCCTAACATTAAATACTTTAAAGGTGATATCAGCAAGCTGTGAGAGATTCATGCCAGTTGCTCCTTCCACATGCTGCAGCTTCCTTCTTATATCTGAAGCACTGTGTCCTATAAAAGTCATATTAACTGTGTGCACATTTTCAGGGACCTCTGTATCCACATCTGTATCTTTCTGATATGCCTGATAGATGCATTCCAAAATTTTAGAGGGATCCTCATTAGCTTTTTGTTGTAATTCCTGGACCCTGCTTAAACTCTTTTGTCTAGGCACTCCCTTGTGAAGGCCTGCCAAAATACACTCTGGTAACAATTTATTCTCACACCCTCTGTGTCCACATTAGGATCCCAGTTTGTTTAAGTGCAATAATACCCTGCTGGACATCTTTGTCTGATATCACCGTGATGGAAATTGCCCTGCTCTGGTTATGGGTGCCCTCTGGCCAAATTGAGTTTCCTGCCCGGTCTTGGAAGGAGAGACCATTCCCACTCCTAAATCATAACCCAGTTATGTCTTAGAGGTATATGGTGACTTTTCAAGGGACTTTCTAGGGAAAGTCCCAGCAAAGGAACTTTCAGATGGAATAGAAATGGAGCCCCCATGTTGAAACAAAACTCAAAAAAACAACAAACACAAGTTGACAAGTAGATAATATAGGTAATTCCCTATGCAAATGATCTCAAATGCCAAGGCCTTACCAAATGTATGGGAACCATAAAAATGAGAACCAAATTCTCAAATGAGGGCCAACATCTCCTAATTCAAAAGGGAATGAATTCCTCACGTTCCCTAGTTCCACTCAACCGTGACTTCCACCTCCAAACGATGCCACAAACAAATGCCCTACTACAGGGCTGGAAGATTCAAAAACCTTCCCCAAATGGGTGGAATCAAGGGTCTTGTTGTGTACCCTGGGGAACTTAACCAAAATGGCCAGAGTGTCACAACTCTTCCCAAATCTGTTTCCTTTTCTTCAGTGATGTTTATGTTGTGAGGAGTTGCATCTAATTTAGGGAGGGAGAGACAGGAGTTCCCTGGAGCTAAACAGGCTCCAGCAGTTTCTGGGGTAGTCCCTTAATTTCTCTCATCCCAAAAAGATGTTGCTCCTACTGGTGAAGACCCACTGCTTGACCCAGAGCTGTTCCCCACCTCTGCCACCCACAGCAGCAGTTGCAGTGTACCATTCCCCCAGGGCACCAATGGACCCACTCAGGGAGGCCAAACTCTGTTACCAAAAGTTTGGTACTTATCCCCGAGGCCGAACAAAGAATGAGGATAAGTGGTTTGAGGAAAAGGAAAGAGAAGTTTATTAATTTGCCAGCAAATGAGGAGGATGGCTGACTCTCGTCTTAAAGAACCATCATCCTCCCTTTTAAGCAGAAAAACAGGATTTTTAAAGGGGATTTTCAGCTTCAGGCTATTGCTATTTAATTATAGCATCTCTGGTGACTATGATTTCATGACCTCTGCCTGGATAATTCTGTTGAACCATCTCCTGTGGTTTAAGGTACTAGAAAACAAAGAACACTCATTTGCCCCTCTGATTACTGGCCTTGGGCACGAATGCAGGTTTTAATTCCTCAAAAAGAAGAAGTTCCTCAAAAGTGAGGAGTTTTAAAGAGACAACTCATACAACATTTTGCCCTTTTTCAGACCCTTACTTCTGTTACATATTTGATCTTCTCCATCTCCATGGAAATCAGTGATCTTGAATTTCTGCTATTCTAGTATCTTTATTTTTTCTTTCCTTTTTTTCTTTTTTGCTACTATTAGTTGACAGTTGTCTATCACCATGGCCTTGTATATTTCATTATATCAGAAACTTAGCAGCCCTTTATCCTTAAAATTTTTCAGTTACTTGAAAACCATAGAGGTGCTCTTATATATGTCTATACCATCTACATGGGGAACATTGTATTAAGGGTTTTCTTTAATGAGTTTAAAGTATACATAAATATGTTTTCTCCAATATGTATTTTTGAAGAGGCTATCTACCTGATTGTAAATAACTTGATCTTTTATAGGCTCACTTCACTTCATATTTTATATATATAAATATATGACATGAGTATCTATTGCAAAAGTCTGTAGAACTCTCCAGTGTTTGAAAAAATAAATATCCATAAAAGCAATCTAGGGGCACCAAAAAATAATTCTGCTAACTTTCCTTTCCTTTATACCCTAAAGTAGCAATTCTTTAAACCCTAAAGTTACAGTTCTTATAATAGCTAAAATATAGTATTGGCATGCCAGATAGGAATTTAGAAATATAATTCTGGACCTGAATTATGTAATTATTTGTCACTAATTTGTCTGTCTTTGATAGTTGTGCCAAAAAGAGAAGAAATTGTTTCTAGACACATTTACCTGTATGCAACTTAGGATTGCAAATATTTTTAAATAGGGTCAGAAGTTATTGATAGAAAAATGCAAATATTAATTTGATAAACATAATTTATATTTATTAAATATTTAGTCCCTTAAGATACTAAATATTTTACAGTCAATAATTGTCAGTAATTAGTTTGATCTACAAACACAAAGGACAATTGTTTGTAGGATCTGTCTGTTGTTAGGAAAAAAATGAAGGAGGAAAATAGTAAAGAGAATGAATGAAATAAAACCATCCAAAGTTATTGTCAATGGATATGAACACTAGAGAAAATGAAAAGTTTAATCAACTTAGATTGCTTCCCAAGTCTATTAAAAAGGAGAATGGAATAGCGAGTTTAGTAAAGTTTATCTTGTTTATATATTTTATATGAATAGAGCTATTGGAATTGTTTTTCTTAAATTATGAATTTATTTATATTTTTAGGCCCTGTACCATAGAATATGGTTCATCTGATAATTGCATGTCTGCTAGGCTGCTCCCTGCCTCTATGAGATGCTATCAAAGCTTACATATAATAGCATAATAATTCACTCTCATATACTTTTTAAAAGTTTTGTTTTGATATGAAAAGCTTTATTTTTTAAGAATAGATTGATTTTTTTCTTATCTGATAAAGCTTGGATAATTTTGTTGGCACTAGTGAAATGCTAATAATTATAAAATTCTGTAGAACATAAGAACTCATTTCTATGTAAAATATTATCTCCCATAAATTTATGTCACATTATCACTTAAAAGTGATGTATGTCCAAAAATGGTATTATTACTTAAAGGATCTTTTATTCTTAAAAAGTAAAAGTTTATTTATAGACACGTAGGCAAGGTAAATGAAAGACATAAATACATAAATCCTAAAAGAGACTAAAAGATTAAGAAACATTAATAAAAGAACAACTATATAATTTTTTAAAAAGTATTTGATAATATAGTAAATTAGAAAATATTAAACTGTTTAGTATTTATAAAGTTAATAATAACTTTGAGTAATTTTTAGGGTACTAGGCTGTATCAGAATTAAGGATAGTATACTAATATATTATTTTGATCATAAATTAAAGAGTTAAGTTAAAGTCTAGCATACACTTATGTCTCATCCACTCATTCATTCATCAGGCTTTTGTTTTTAGTCCTCAATATGTGTCCAATGCCATGCTGCATGCTGGAGTCAAAAAATAAGTAAGACTATCACAGAGGTGAGCAAACTGGCCCACAAGCCAAATCCAGTCTATCACATTTTTCTTTTTTTACATTTCCAGTAAGCTAAGAATAGATTTTACATTTTTAAATCAAAAGGAGTGTAATATTTTGTGACATGTGAAAATTATTTGGAATTTAAATTTCAGTGTCTATAAATGAAGTTTTATTGGAATAGAGCTATACTCATTTAGATATCATCTATGGCTACAACAGCAGAGTTGAGTAGTTGTGACCAAGACCATATATAGCCTATAAAGCTTGAAATATTTACCATCTGTCCTCTTGCAGAAAAATGGTGTCCACCCCTGGTCTATTGGATGGCAATAAGTCATCTTTACTCACATTTTTGATTTTCTGACTTTTACCTTTTGTTCTTTAGTAATCTGAAATTATGTTAGCTTTCCTTTCTTAAATTTTTAATTTTTGGATGGAGCAAAGAAAAAAACACTTTCTGCCATATTGAAGTGTATTGCCCCACTGTCTCAATAGACAGTATAGCATAATGAAAATAAAATATTTCTTATTTTAAAATAATATATAAAATTTTGAACTTTCAAAACTGAGGAAATGAATTTGTACAGTAAAGAAAATCTCACTCTTAAAAACTTTTTAATCTGATGTTCTTAGCAATACCTTCTGAAAAAAAGTGTGCTAATGTAATTGGTCATTATGAAATAATCAGACAAAAGAAGGAATAGCAAAATTTTCAGGAAACTATAATTTTGATGCAAGGAATACTCATTTAAAAGGATTCCTATAGCCAGTTCATTATGGAAGTGAAGAGGCATGTGACAAAATGACCAATGCTGAAAGGAGGCAAATGCTGAAAACCTGGTACAAAGGAAACCTGATCTAGAAAGAGACTATGAATTCCAGAAGGCATATTCTGTTTATAGCCTACTTTAGATTTCTTTAGGACAGATTAGCATGTAAGCTTTTCTACACATTATCTTCCACTTAGGTTATTAGGAATTTTTTTAGTGAAAATATCAATTTTCTAAAATACATAAAGAAAAACTTATTTATTGTATAAAAATTTGTTTTATGATCAGTTGGTTGACATTCATGAACTTCATAATTTTAGGTGTGTGTATAAGAGAAATATTATTTTATGCAATCATTAATCATTTTTTTCATATATTATAATGCTTCAAAAATAAGAATACTTGTGTAAGTACTAGGAAGAAGACAAAATTGACCTGAGTTACTAACTACATGTTAATAATTCTCAATTTATTACTCTTACAAAAGTGAGAGTTTACATTTAATAACTTCACCTAAAATTTAACATTGGGCATTATAACAGTCAGAAAAACCTTCCTAAATTATAACTGAAGCATAGCAAAAACACCCTGTTTAATAATTTGTTTTTGAAAGAAAATTTGATCACCTTTATAGGTTATTCAAATTATATAGTTGCTGTCTACTGCATATCAGTATTATCTAGGAAACACTGATTAGTTCACTGGCAAAAATTTCATATACTGATACTCTAGAATATTTATAGAGTATGCTCAATGAATATTTCTTTTATATTTCCAGGATTGCTTTGAGTAAAATAAACTTCCTTTATACGTGGTAAAACTAAAAATAATTATATTGAATTAGGATGTTGAATATCTTAAAATTATTGTACGTAAATAGGATAATTCTGCAACGTGAAATTGCTCGCAAAGCAGAATACTGGAAATACTTATACTTGAAATATTTAAAACTGAATTTAACAAAATATACCATCCTTCTATACTCAGATTTGATGGTTAAATTTGATGTCATTTTAAGGGGCTCTTCCTATAATTTTTGTGAAATAGTTACAGACATGGGAAATATGTTCCCATATCATATCTTTGTCTAAACATGTTAGCATACAATATATTATAGTGGAAAAACCTTATACTATACAGTCAGACCTGAATATTTTTTTTTGGTTTTTTTGTTTGTTTGTTTGCTTTGAGACAGAGTCTCACTCTGTTGCCCCAGCTCGAGTGCCGTGACATCAGCCTAGCTCACAGCAACCTCAAACTCCTGGGCTCAAGCGATCCTTCTGCCTCAGCCTCCTAAGTAGCTGGGACTACAGGCATGTGCCACCATGCCCGGCTAATTTTTTCTATATATTTTTAGTCGTCCAGCTAATTTCTTTCTATTTTTAGTAGAGACGGGGTCTCGCTCTTGCTCAGGCTGGTCTCAAACTCCTGAGCTCAGTCAGCCTGCCTTGGCCTCCCAAATGCTAGGATTACAGGCGTGAGCCACCGCGCCCAGCCAAACCTGAATTTGAATATCAGCTCTACCACTTACCAGCTATGAAAGTTAAGGCAAGTTAACCTGTTCAAACCTCAGTTTTCTCATCTCATAAATTAGTTAATGCCTACCTCCAAATTTGTTGTTTCTAATAATTAAGATAAT
The DNA here is from genome assembly GCF_041146395.1 of Eulemur rufifrons. NCBI lineage: Eukaryota > Metazoa > Chordata > Mammalia > Primates > Lemuridae > Eulemur > Eulemur rufifrons. The sequence continues at coordinate 94,722,057 of NC_090984.1, forward strand.
AAAAATAGCCAATAATAAAAACTAAAATTTATATGTAGCACTTACTGTCAGGAGCTGTTTTGAGCATATGTTAACTCATTTAGTCTTCAAGCATATTAGGCAGATACTATTGTTATCTCCACGATAAAGATGGAGAAACTGATACACAGATTGACTAATTGACTTGCCTAAGATTATCCAAGCTAGTAAATGACAATACATGTAAAAGGATCTAACATAATGCCTGTAATCTTTGTAGATGCTCAATAAATGTTCATTTTTATCTTATAATACTTTTTTCTTCCTCATTTAATTAATAATACTGCCTATTATCTCTAATTTGATATGGTAGCCCCAAATACATCTGCTATTAACCATTGTATTTCTGGTAGCTATTGTTATCTACAAACATACCTAATAGATATGTCTAAAACGTAAGGATGTAAGTCAACATTTCCCCCCTGCTACTTTAAGGCATGGGACAAAGAAATAACAGTAAGAATTTGTATAATCTATATAATATGAGGAAAGTGGATGATTAGTGCACTTGGATTAAGTAGCTCCTGATAGCCTGCCTCTAAAAGTTCTGAATATATAGTTAGGAACATATTCAGCATAGCTGAACCTGTTAATTATGTTTTAGATCTCTAATTTCTTTGTAGTTTAAAATTCTTGGAATTTGGCTTGAAACAGCTCATAAATGTGACAGGATAGCTTTTTCATAATAGCCCACTTTATATGTGGGCTATTTATTTTTTATAATTATTTTTGCATCATCTATTGAAAAGCAGTATATTTTTCAGAGTTAGGCACACTTAGGACTTTCCAGTTTGCTAAAAATAACATTCATTGTCTTTCTTCAGTTTAACAAATATTTATGAAATACCTTAGGCTTTATTGAGCCCAATGCTAAAGTGCATGCACTCCTAAAATAGTCAAATGACAAATCAAAACAGGATAAACCTAGTATCAGAAATGTTCAGCCAATTCAGACCAAAAGATTTCTTTAAAGGGAAATTTCAATTAAGAGAGAGCTGAGTAATCAGTGAAATTTTTGTAAAAGTAGAATTTAAGCTAAAATTGACAAAGAGCAATGGGGTTCAAGTTTGTATAGAGGCAGATATTACTGGTGGAAGTAAGGAGAGAAAATGTATGAGCAAGGTACAGAGAAATATAAACTTTAAATCTCCATGTCTAGAGCAGAGGATTCACTTTATATAGAAGGATAGATAAACTGTACCTATCTTGTTTTATTCCTTTCATAGACCAGCTAGAGTGGTCTCAAATACAGAAATGAGAAATCAGTAACTCATTATTCAGAGATTCCTTGGAAACCAGAACGCATAAGTCTACTATCAGCCAGTACAGATAGTAAAATCATGCTATCAAGACTCTTAAAATACACTTTTTAGAATTGACATTTATTCTAATGCAGATCAACACATTCCCTGGTACGACTAACATAATTCTTTTTGAAGATTGTTTTTGTGTTGGTTTGTTTTTTTAAGAGTTACTAATTAATCTTCAAACCTAGTGACTATCCATACCATTATTTTTTTTATAAAATTTAAACTGCTGAGAAGTTCCAAGTTCCAATTTTGTTAATTTGTTGTTTGCAACTTTGCCAGTCAATACTTCTCTTAGAAGTATCTTAGCATAGATTTTGTCAGTGGTGTATCTCTAGTTAGCTTAGCATTTATGTAAAATTACAGACTTTATAATAGAGAAGTCACAGTATCTCAGAATTTGAAGAGAACTAAGACCATCATGTTCAAAGCCCTAACATACCCTTTTCATCATTCCAAGTCTTTACCTGAACATAATAATTGCTACTTCTGTCTGAGAGTTCATTACTTGGATAACTCTACTTATTTGAAAGTCTAAATTTAGCAGACTGAAATCTGTCACTTTATAATTTTTATCCACTGGTCCTAATTCTGCCCTTGGCAATTCACAAACCTTTGCATGGTAGTTCTGATAGTTGAAGAGAAATATTACATTTTCCCCTGAAGTCCACTTACTTTTGTATTATTTTTGCATTCATTTTTTTCCACCAGGCACAGACTTTCCCCAAGACATACATCCTTTATTTTATTTATTCATTAAAAAGAAAAGCTTCATAGTAAAATGGTGCCAGTGGAAAAATTACAGGTACAAACTTAGACCATTTAGATAAATAAAGTAATTAGGGCAATAAGTGACTTTGCATTTAAAACATTAGGTTGAAGGCTCCTATACCACATAGCAGCACTAAAGAGGGAAGATATATTTCAAATTAACTAAACAAGTGGAATTGGAATGTTCCTAACACAAAGAAATGATAAATACTTGAGGTGATGGATATCCCAGTTACCCTGGTTTGATCATTACACATTGTATGCTTATATCAAAATATCATATGTACCTCATAAATGTGCACAACTATTATGTATCCATACAATTAAAAATTAAAGTTAAAAAATAAGCAGGGAAGAATACATTTTTCCTCAAGGTCAGAATTGTGGAATTTTGAGAATGAAGCAAAAACAAAAATTTCATGTATGAAGAACCCACAAATAAAATTACATCTTCAGTTCCCTTTAAATATATGTCCTGGCGGGGGAGAGGGGGCAAGGGCAATATACATAACCTAAACTTTTGTACCCCCGTAATATGCTGAAATTTAAAAAAAGAAAAAAATATATGTCCTAGTTACATGCCTACTCTGTACCAGAATATATTCTCAGCTTTTATGGGGCCCTTACAGAAAAGAGAGATCATATCTTGAGTAAATGTACAAATAGGTATAGATACAAATTATAGTAAGTTCTATTTCTAATTAGAATTCTAACTAAAAAAATAGTGTTGCCCATATAACCATTTATGGAGCAGCATAACACAGCCTAAAAGCACAGACTATTTGGGTTTGAATCTCAGATCCACGTCTTACCTGGTATGTTACTTTGTACAACCTACTTAAGGTTTTATAATTCAGTTTTCTTATGTGTAAAATGAAGATAGAGTACTTACCTCATAGGGTAGTTATATTACATAAAATATAAGGCACCAAAAACTATTTGTTACATAAATATGTGCTATTATCATATTAATATATTACATATTATAACTATAATTTTATAATTAATTATAATTATTAATTAATATTTGTGTGTGCATATGTAGACAGAGAGCTTTAAGCTTAAAAAGTAAGTAGATAATGGCTGAATAAATATTGCCGTTTTTCTCGGGGGGAAAAAATCAAACAATATAGGATCAAAAGTACATAATAGTATAGTTGTGGAAAAGGAAAAAGAAACATCAGAGAGGACATGCTAAATGCTTACTATACCTTGAATTTATCACAGTGATAAAATCTTGAAATCACCTGCTAGTTCACTCTTACAAGCCTATTCTTGTAAAATGAACAGAGGCTAGCATACCAGAATATTTTGATTTTGTAAAATATTTGCTAAGACATTGACAACAAAATATCATTAAATATTTTGCCAGTGTAAAATGCTAAAAGCAGACTTATTCAGAGACATAGTCTCAGGAATGAAGATTTCAGGATATTCCTTTCTTCATTACTGACTGAAATCAAGAATACAAATTATATATCCATCTATAAAAGGAACTTAATGTTGCTTTTCACATAAAATATAATGTAATGAAAATGAGTTTATATCTGTCAAGTACTATGAACTTCTCTGAATAATATCACTGTATTACAAGAGCAGAAGATTTGTAACTTTATGTTATTACCTGCCATAAAAGGAATCTGATAGGGAGTCAGAAAGTGGGTTCAAATGACAATCAAATTTAAATGATTCTAATATTTTACCAGTATGATTTTCTTATATTGGAACTTGGAAAGAGAATGGCTGCTGTAAAAGAATAGAGGACAAATATCCAATGGAGGGAGGAATTATTTCAGATAATCATTAATGGCACACAGATGAGAATTAGCAGAAAGGATCTAAGTTCCTTCAAAAGATGCTGTGTAGAATGAAGCAGTAAACCTCTTGGAAGTATGGAGTTTGAAGATGAACTGTTGTCACTTTCACTGAGCAAGAGACCAAAGACCAAGGGCAACAATACAGAAGAAGTAATTGATCATGTTGGAAGGACTAATTGATAATATGAGGAAGTAAATTATACTCCTCTGTGAAGAATGAAGATAACATTATAGTGATGGATGTCATTGGGATAATTTAAGTGTCTTCCCTCAGCTTCTTCACCACTTACCGTAAGTTTAATTGCAAAAAATAATAGAATGTCTTTGCATAGAATAATCCTCAGTCTGAGACTTTATGGAAGGAAAAGATAGGTCACTTTTAATTAGGTGATTTTAAATATGGATTTGCAAATTTTTCAAGTACTTTCTTGTAAAATGTAGGTATTTGAACCAATGAGAAAATAATTGTTTTGAGTATTGTATAAGTATAATGGAGTCTTATTATAATATGTCTCTTGCTTGCTGTGATTCAGGGTTACATTGTACAGGCAATCCCATTATAATGAGGTCAATTTAGTAATAACCCAGTTAAGATTCAAAAGAGATTCATGTCATGCTAATTTTCCACTATTGTTAAATAAGGTATCTATTTAGAAGTTTGGTTAATTATGTAATACTTTGATATGAGTTCTATTTCTGGGCCCTATTTACTTATTTCCTCTTTCATTCACTCCCGTTTTGCCATTTTCAATACTTAATACTGTACTCTCTCCCTTAAGATGGGGCCATTCTGTGGGGTAGATAGATGAATGAATATCACCATCAGTAATGAATTGTATTTAGAGGAATGAAAGGACTACTTTTTATATAATATTGAAAGCAAACCCTAGTATAAATGTACCTTCCTCCAAAGGTATATCATGGGCAAAATTAATAACAGTATTAACCATAAATTCTAATCTATCTTTGCTCAAACTGTAGTTGTTACTCTTTGCCTTCTAAATATTAATACAAAATACCATAGGATAGGGGTTAGCAAACTTATTCTTTAAAGGTCCAGATGGTAAATATTTTAGACTTTATAGTCCATGTGGTTTCTGTCACAACTACCCAACTCTACCAGATCTGTAGCACAAAGACAGCCATAGATGATATAAATGAATGAGGCTGGCTGTGTTCTAATAAAACTATTATAGACACTGAATTTGGATTTCATATAATTTCTGTGTGGCATGAAATATTCTTTTGATTTTTTTGAATCATTTAAAAATATAAAGATTATTTTTAGGCTGCAGGCCATACAAAAAACAGGCAGTGGGCAGGATTTGGCCTATGGGCTATAGTCTGCCATCCCCTATTTTAGAACATTCCTATCAGCACTGCTCTGTTAATTCATAAGCCATAGCATGTGAGCTTTCAGAAGAATGCTCCAAAAATTTGAGATTGAGGAAGGAGAAGCACCATAAGAAATTAATGCTTCATGGACTCAAATATGTATTAAAAGCCCACTATAATTATGCCAGGCACTGTTCAAGATGTTGAGGGTATAGCAATGAACAAAGAGGTCAAAAGTTCCTACCTTTATGGAATTTACTTTTTAGTGGTAGGACATAACCCTAAAAAAAACAAGTAAAATGTATAGTATTAGAAATGCTAAGTTCTGTGGATAAACAAAACCAGGGAAGGAGGATAGGTAGTTTAGGCAGGAAAGAAGGTTATAATTTTAAATAGAGCCATCTATCAAGCAACCATCGTTAAGGTGACGTTTGAACAAAGACCTTAAAGAGGAGAGGGGAAAAGTCTTGGATCATGTAAAACCTGTATGCTACCTTAGTGTAATGGAGCAGAGGCATGGCATGATCTGACTTAAAATATTTTAATGGAGAAAGCAATGAGGAAACTATTAAAATAAATCAGGTTAAAAACGATAGTGGTTCAGACCAATGATAGAGGTAGAAGTAATGAGAAGTAGATTATTGATATAGGGAGAGGTAACAGATGGAATAAGAGAAAGAGAGAAGTCATGTAAGACCCGGGATTTGACTTGGGCAATTGGAAGGATAGAGTTGCCATTTACTTAAATGGAAAAGGCTGTGGGAAAAGTAGGTTTGAGGGGAATGATCAGGAATTTTACTTCGGTCATAAAAACTTGAATTGCCTTTAGATATTCAAGTGGAGATGTTGAATTGTAGTTAGATATGCATCTGGACTTTTGAGGAAAAATATGGTCTAGAAATATTAGAGTCCTCAACATTATAAATGGAATTAAAGCCATGATAATTGATTAGATCGCTAAGGTAATTACTGATATTACTATTTATTTATTAGTATTACTGACCCTGATTCCTTTCTCATGCACATTCAAAGAGGTAGGTAGTTTCTAGTATCTATTCCCATGCCTACTCACAAAGAGTGGGAGAGATCCCACTGAGTCAAAAACCTGACCTACACAGGAAGTACTGTTAGTTGGCCATCCTCAAATTTTTCGATGGTGTAAACATGGGAGAGTGAATTTTCCCAAGTACCTCCTTGCTGGAATCTGTTTGCACTGGAGGTAAGTGTGAAAGGGGAGGTTGTGGGAAATGATGGGGTGAGGGCTTACTAAATCTTTTCCAAACCTCAGAAATGGTTTGATTCTGAGGAGGGGAGAAGGTTCAGGCTGGTTCTTATTTCCTTGAACCAGTTCATACAGCCCTAAATTTGACCTGCTTTCCTCAAACTGGGAGTCAGAAATCCCTTTTCTCTTCTGTTTTTCTGCTGCAGAAATTCCCACCATTCCCATTTTGTGGGCTCCAGAAAGGGGTAAGCGAAGACTTCAATCCCAGCCAATCATTTCCAGATTAATAATTTTTAGTGTTTTGATTTTTTTTTATCATCATAAAAAATGCTTGGACCCATTTTCCCCATCTGTTTAGTTTCCTTGTGGATTGTTATGTATCTATGTTCTAGGGTCATTCTGTATCCCTGGGCAATAGAGTTCAGATCCATCTGCTATTTCCATTTGTGTGCTGTTCTCTTGTGGATTCTCATATGCAGTTTATCGATTACTGTTTCCTAGATGAAAGACACCCAATTCAGGGGACTGCTTCACTCTCAATCTCATCTTTTCCTGAATGGTGTTTTGTTCCTCTGCTGACAGCTTGTCACTACCCTACCCAACTGCTTCTGATGATCTATCATTGTTTCTCTACTTTTCTGTCTTCGTACTTGATTGCCTTTGGTTTTTGTCTCTACTTTTTGCCTCACTTCACTCATCTGCTGAATGATTTGCATTCTTCACTCAATGATGCTTTGTCCATTAGCAAATGGCCTGGTACTGCCATATCCATCTGCTATTTTAGCATTTTAGACTGCCCAGCATCGTCTATCTCATCTCCTACCATTTCCCTGTACTATGGCCTACCAAGTGTTACACCATCTGCCTGCGGCGTGACCTTGCCCTGCCCAATCTATGCCTGTAATATTGTAAGTAGGTGCAGATTGTTGAATACTTCCGCTGTTCCTCTCCACTTGCCTTGAGCCACTGAGTTGGACTGCTGACTGAGTTTGCTTGACTATTGCCTCCTCTATTTGCTGCCTGTGGCTGCCCCATTAATTTACTTAAGACATTGCATTCATCTCCTACTTGCAACTTGCTGATTGGCTCATGTTGCCTCCTTTATAGTTCTCTGCATCTAATAAATCATTGGCATTGTTCCTCTGTTGTCTTGTAACCCTGAACAGATTTCATTTTCAAGAAAAGTTTTGCCTACATATTATCCAAATATATCTTAGAAATAGGAAAATGCTTTGCTATTATCAGCACAGCCCAGTTTACTCCTAAACTGACTTTTTAAACTCAATACCACATGTCCTTTCTGCTTTTTTATATAATTCCACATTCTTCTCTTTATTTAGGAATACATGTTCTTTTCTAATTCATCATCTTTGCTTCAGTCATCTTTTCACATCATATATTATGTATAATTATTCCTTGTGTATGGGATCTTTCAATAATTTTTCATATACTAAATTTATTTTTCTTAATTTATTTTCCCTAATTTTTCCAGGGTTTTATGAGGATAAATTATTCGTATTAATTTTATTTTTTAGTAAGGCCAGAATTTTTGAAACTTTAAAAGTATGATCTCAAAAAATAATAAATTGAATTATAGTTCTTTGTAGTTCAGATTAAAGCAACTTTCCACCATGCTCCATTGTTTCGTTTGAGAATGTCATTTCTCAGCCTCCCCATAGTTTATGTAATATCAGTTCTTTACAGATCCTTTTGATGTGTTTATCTTTCCCTCCTTTTAAGCTATCTTTTCTTGTATGTTGAGTAAACTTTTGAAATTGATATTTTCCCATTATTGTATTTGCAAAGTACTTGGCATCTAAAAATAATTTGCAATATAAAGTTATCTTTTTTGTAAAGCTTGTAGTCTCATTCACTTATATGTACATGAAAGATCAAACACAAGAAGCAGAGAAGAATTTTGGTAAAATTTGCAAGAGTCTAAGGAGGAGATGTAAAGTGGGGTGTGTATGTGTGCATGCACATGTGTATTTATAGATTTGAAGTGTTCTGTGTGTGTATATATCTACAGCATCATTGTGCTTAAAGTGTGGAAAATGCTGAGTATCCATATTAAATTTTATTTTATTTTTACAAAAATAAAAAGGAAAAGGAAAACTCTAAAGAGTGATAAATTTAGGGAATATTAAAAAATATGGTCAGGGATTTTTCAAAATTTTTTTCTTAATAGGGATAAAATTCATCAGTATCAAGAAAAATGCTGCTCTAGGAAAATCAAGAAAATTATTTCAGTAGTTTTTAAGTTTTTGTTGTGGTAAAATATACATAACATAATATTTACCATTTTAATCAATTTTAAGTGTACAATTCAGTAGTTTTAGTACATTCACAGTTTTCATTCCTTTTTAAGACTAATGTTCCATTATAGGTATATACCATAACTTGTTTATCAGTTTCTCTGTGGAGACTTAGGTTGTTTCCATCTTTTAGCTACTATGAATAATTTTGCTATGAATGTTGGTCTGCAAGTATCTGGGGTTTTTGTTTTGTTTTGTTTTGTTTTGTTTTTTGGTTATATAACTAGAAGTGAAGTTCATTAGCTTTTAATACTTTTGTCTATTTAAGAACAAATTGAATTAGTAGCAAAGAGATCAGGGAACCTACATGATTAACATGAAAGATGGATAAATCCAAGATATTAATATTAGGAGCAGAAAAAATTATAAACTTTTAGAAATGCTACAGAAGGCTAAGTGTTAAGTGTAGATGACCCTATATTCTATGAATAAAAGAGAGAATGAAGTTAAAATAACTCAGATCTTAGATGCTTGTGGGACAGCAAAAATGATTCTGAAGAAGGTTAAATTTAAGAAAAATATCAACTTTGAGAGAGAGTGATGGCATGTCTTTGAAATGGAATAATGAGGACTTTTAAAGGGAAAAAGAGGTAGGCATTTGAAAGGCAAGGTTTAAGTCAAGATGACTGAGATGAGGGAACCATGTCATGTTTAGAGGAAACAGCAATGGAAACAGAAATTAATTTCCATTCTGTGATCATTTATCTTGAATACTCAGCCTTCTATCTATAGATATTTTTCTAAAAAGATTCCAAGGCCCAACCCCCAGAGATTCTGATTCAGTACATTGGGGAGATGATTTAGGTAATGTATGCATGTGTGTAAATATGTGTATGTGTTAATCCACTGGTGAAACACAATGTGACTTAAATTGAAGTCTGTACCATAGTGTTCTAGACCTTATAGGAATTACAAAAGTTAGAAAGAATTGGTTCTTGTTTTCAAAACTGGAGTAGTTAATGGATTTAGGAAAGAAGACTTTTAGTCAATTAGTAGTATGTTTTCACTTGTTAATTCTTCAGTTTTTGGGGTGATTTTTACATATTTTATCCACCCTTTCTCAACTGAGGTTCCTCATCTAAACTATCAGACACAGAAAATAATTTGAGTGACTATCTTCTCAATTCTACAAAGAGTGGTACATAAACTAATACCATTCTATATGCATAGGATATAAGTTATTTCACCACATACAATAATTTTCTCAGAACCTATTAAGAAAGGCTGCACTATATACCATGTAGTCTTCTAGGAGTATGTAACACAAAGATATAAGGCCTTGCTCTCAAGAAGCTTACATTTCAAGAGGGGGAAAAAAGACATTTAACAAAAAACACATTTCTATTATCATCCACAAAATTTCATTCTTTTCATCTAATTCTTTGAAGAAAATGTTCAAGTCAGAGTGGTTGTATATAATGAAATCCTTTCAACTCTTCTAAACATTATTGATTCAAGAATAAGAATGTTGGGCAGGCGTGGTGGCTCATGCCTGTAATCCTAGCACTCTGGGAGGCTGAGGCGGGAAGATCGCTCAAGGTCAGGAGTTCAAGACCAGCCTGAGCAAGAGCGAGGCCCCGTCTCTACCAAAAAAATAGAAAGAAATTAACTGGACAACTAACAATATATAGAAAAAATTAGCCGGGCATGGTGGCACATGCCTGTAGTCCAGCTGCTTGGGAGGCTGAGGCAGTAGGATTGCTTGAGCCCAGGAGTTTGAGGTGGCTGTGAGCTAGGCTGATGCCATGGCACTCTAGCCCTGGCAACAGAGTGAGACGCTGTCTCAAAAAAAAAAAAAAAAAAAAGAATAAGAATGTCTTCTGTATTAAAATCTCATCATGACTGAAGGTGCTGACAGTAACTTAAATGCCAATCGAAATCTGTTTAATTTTAAAGCCTAGAACATTCAGTGACAGATTAGTGATTTCATTGGTACCTATGAATAAATAGCATTACCTAAACCAGCCTTATTAGCTTTGTAGTGGAAGAGTAGAGAGTGGCTAGAGATAAATAGACAACTAGTGTCCAGGAGGTTGTTCTTGAATGTAATTGCAAACATAGTGAGGGATTTTTTTCCCCCTGAGGTACAACTCTTATCCCAATATTGAAAATCTTCAGGATTTTAATTTAGCCTCATTATCAATTGAAACTCACCAGAATTCCTGGTGTCAGAAGGCTTGATCATATTCATTAGTTTTTTTATGGACTTGATTAACTAGTCATCTGAACTAGGAATTGATTTGTCCTCTCTATATTGATATGTGCCTTCAGTCTTTAGAGCAGTTAGCTTTCATTCCTATTGCTCAGTACTTCACGTTGTTTCCTTTAAAGCTGGACTTAGGATAAGTTTTAGTAACCTATTTTTCCTTCCTTCTCCTGATGTCCTCCTAAAGTTATTTATTTTAATAGCACAGCTATGGGAAAATCAAAGTTCTCATGTCAAGAGAAAAGCACTAAAATAGAAATTAACTCTAGATTTAGCTTGTTTTCTTAACAATAATGAATAATTCTAAAAGATTTTGCTTTACCTGTGTTCATTCTGAAAAACATTTTTAAAGCCAAAAAAGCATAGTATACAGATATTTTAAAGATCTGGAATAAAATAAAATATGACTAACATCATTTTATTAAACTCATTTATTAATAATAAATTAGATTTTTCTTTTCTTGTGTTCTCTGAACTATTTTTATTTCAAAGAAAGCTAAATTGAAAACAGTGTATAATGTGTTTCCTTTGTATGAAAGTTAATCTGAGAAGGTAATTTTTCTATCTCATCCTTATTAGGCTTCAAGTCCTTTTTATATTTAATAACAAGAGAAACTTCTAAATTTCCTTGCAATCAGGAGATTCTTTGTAGGTAACTACTCTCTAACAACTCATGTAATTTTTCTTTTATTTTTTTTCTTTGTCTACTAAATGACAACAGAATGTATTCAGTATCTTGCAAAAGATGTGGTTAAAGATGTAGCTTCCTTACATGAACATTTTCTGAAGGTTGATTTCTTTGGTTTTAAATATAAACAATAACAATAGCAGGCACTGATAACCAGTCTTTATACCCTCTAATATCATTTCCCCCCATTTGCCCTACTATTTCAGTGTTGCTGGTAAAAAATAATTCACTATCCCTATGGCATAAGAGATCAGGTGGGTGAGAAAGAGATCATTGAGGGAAAGTATAATAAAGTACCTCAGCTAGAGAAATTATTTGATATGAAGCTCCTTTTTTACATTTAACAATCTTTGATTTCATGTACATCAAAATCAATACCTGAAAAGTTCAGTAGTTAGATATTTGGATGTTTATAAAGTACAAACCACCACCAAACTTTTTGTATTTGTCTTGGAATGCTTTTTAGATCTCTTGCAATATTTAGTACTTATGAAGAAACGTAGAGTGTTTTCTGTTTATATAAGCAGCATAAAAACTGCTCAGATTTGATTCCTCAGATGTTTAGGAATCAAAATTTGTTTGGTTTGTTCATAACCATAGTAGAGTAATCAATGTGTATTTACTTTGCAATCAGAGGTAATAATCCCTTTGTAGAAATTGCAAGCGGAGATCCTAAAAGAAAATACTGTATCTCTTATAAATTATTTTTTTAATCTTCTGATCAAAATTAAGGTAAATTTTGTGAGACAGATAAAAGCCAAAGTCTGCTTAGATATCCTGCTTCTCATGAAGATTAGTAACTACAAAGTAAAACTGAAGACCATCTATAGAAAGTTCCTCTTTCTTTATCAATAAGAAAATCTGTCTTCAAATTTCATACTTTCTGGTTAGTGTTAGAATATTAGGAGCACACTATTTTCCATATGATATGTGTTCAAATAACTCCTTTTTTTCTGAATATAGAAATAATATATAGTTTTTGCCAAAAAAAGAATTTGGAAAATACAGAAAAGCAAAATGAAATATATAAAAAACACCAATAATCCCAACCTATAGTTATTACTTAGGAGCAATTGATTAAATTACACAATTTTTCGGAAACACACATATATACAGGTTTATATCTTGAGTTTCTTAGAGATATCCCAGTTGTTACCATAGCTACTAAAATGTATTGCACACTTACTATGTGCTAGGCATTGTGATAAGCACTTTATGTAATATCTTATTTAATTCATACAACAAACCTACAAGGTAGGCACTGTTTCACAGATAAGAAAATTAGGGTTAGAGAGATTAAATGATTATATAAATTGACCTAGATCACAGAGCAAGCAGAAGGTAATAGAGCTAGAATTTGAACTAGGTAGTCTTGACTCCAGAGCCATTGCTCTTAACCACTCTCCTTTTCATATAATGTAAGCTCTCCTCCATGTAATAAATGTTCTACAAAAAATTGGGATTTGTCAGTTACTGTAGAGTATAAACAAGCTATTAGTAATTTAATTTCCCAATCATTAAACATTTAGGTTCTTTCCTATTTCCTATCACAAACATTCTCTTTATATCAGTTATCATATACACCTCTGATGATCGCTTTAGAAATAGTTCCTTAAAATGGAGTAACTGACTCAAAAGTGGGGGGGTACAAACGATTTGGTTGCATAAATTGCTTTTGTACCATTCAAGTCAGAGTTATAAGTGTGCCTATCTCCCAGATAGTGTACACTGTACCCATTAGGTATGAATTTACCCATCCTTTCTTCCCCCCTCCCACCTGCTTGATTTCCAGCGAATGTTATTTCCATATGTGCACATAAGTGCTCGATTAGTTCCAATTTAATGGGGAATACGTGTGGTGTGTTTCCATTCTTTTGATACTTCACTTAGAAGAATGGTCTCCTGCTCCATCCAGGTTAATATTAATACAAGAGATATTAGTTCACCATTTTTTATGGCTAAGTAGTACTCCATGGTATACATGTACCACATGTTATTAATCCACTCATGGATTGATGGGCACTTGTGTTATTTCCACATCTTTGTAATTGTGAATTGTGCTGCTATAAACATTCAAGTGCAGGTGTCTCTTTTATAGAATACCTTTTTTTCCTTTTGGTAAATACCCAGTCGTGGGATTGCTGAATCAAATGGTAGTTCTACTTTTAGTTCTTTGAGGCATCTCCATATTACTTTCCATAGAAGTTGTACTAATTTGCAGTCCCACCAGCAGTGTATGAGTGTTCCTGTCTCTCCATATCTAGGCCAACATTTGTTGTTTTGGGACTTTTGACAAAAGCCTTTCTCACTGAAGTTAAGTGATATCTCATTGTGGTTTTGATTTGCATTTCCCTGATGATTAGCGATGTTGAGCATTTTTTCATGTTTGTTTGGACATTAGTCTATCTTCTTTTGAAAAATTTCTCTTCGTGTCTTTTGCCCACTTTTTAAAGGGTTTGTTTGATTTTTTTTCTTGCTAATTTGCTTGATTTCTTTATAGATTCTAGTTATCAGCCCTTTGTTGGATGTATGGCATGTAAATATTTTCTCCCATTCTGTAGGTTGTCTGTTAGCTCTAATGATTGTTTCCTTGGCTGTGCAGAAGCTTTTTAATTTGATCAGTTGTCATTTATTTTTGTTGTTACTGTGATTGCTTTTGGAGTCTTCTCATAATACATATTACCAATTGCCCTCTTAGAATATATGTACAAATTTGTATATATGTACTATCAGTTTATGAGGTTGCACATCCATTATCATTTTTAATCTTACCAAGAGGTGAAAAATTACATTTTTATTGACATAGATTACTAATGAAATTAAACATTTTCTTGTATTTGTCCAGTTTTGTTTCTTCTTTTATAAACTGCCTGTTTTGTTCAGTTTTCATTTGGCTCAGTTGCCTCTTCTTAAGTACTGATTCTAATCACAAAGAGTTTAAGGAATTGGTTGTCAGGAAATAATTTTGGCAAGGTCAGATTTATACTTTAGCTATATCATTTTAACACACATAATTATAAACCAGTTCATTTTTGCTTTTTTCAAATTCCATTAACATAATGGTACTCAATTGTTTTATTACTCACAATCTTATGACAAATCAAGCTCAAAAACATATCTGGAAGCAAAGTTAATAAAATACAAACACAAGTTTTTCTAATAAGCTAGTTCTGCCCTTTGTGAGTTTTTTTCCCCACAAAGCTGATACATGATAGTTTATTTTCTAACTATCCTTTTCTTATGGAATGTTCACTGTTAAATATTTAGCACATGGAAACTTACTGAACCTCAATAATTTACAATTAATGGTCTGTTCATAGATACAAACCTTGCAAAATACTTTGGAATTAGGACATTGAATACACTTAGCTACTTATTAGCAGTCATTTTTTAAAGTACCAAATACATAAACTTATTTACAGAATTACTTTGCTTGGCAAACTCACTTTTCTGCTTAGGAATTTCAAAGAAAACATTATTCTAGCATGTAAGTAATGTGAATTATATTTGATTATCTAGATATTTAAAGCATTTTATGAACTTTTTCTGACACATAGAACTCAACTTGCCCTTCGGTATTCAAAAGAGCCTGTTTTTTTAGTTAGTTGCCCTTAACATGCAAACCATTTCAGAACCTAAAGCTTTTTGGTAAGTGAATTAATATTTGGCTTGTATTTTCCCATAGAAACATGTATGTGTATCAGTGGTTTTCAACCAGGGACAATTTTGATCCCCAGGGTACATTGGCAATACCTGGTGACATTTTTCGTTGTTACAGGTGGAGAGTTGCTATGGATATTAGATTGGTAGAGCCCAGGGATGCTGCTAAATACCCTACAATGCTCAGGACAGCCCCCACAACAAAGAATTTTCTGGCCCAAAATGTTAATGCAGAGATTGGAAAATTCTTATCATATAATATTGTTGAGTACTCACTAACTGCCAGGCACTGTACTGGGAGCTGAGGGTACATGGATAGAAAGACTTAATGTCTTCAAAGTTAGGAAAGTTATATTTTTATTTGGGAACATAAAGAATTGGATAAACAAAATGTGATGTATTAGCAAAAATAAAATCTGCCTGAGGGACTTAGTTTAGAGAAACTGTTACAGAAGAAATGATACCAGGATTAGTTTTTTTCAATTGTTATTTCTTATTTAAATTACAAAAAACACACAAATAGTATAGTTACAGTTTAATGGATTTTCAAAAACTGAGCATACCTGTATAATCCACATCCATATCAAGAAACCAGAATATTATCAATATCCCAGAGCCCCTTGAGCCCCTTATAGTCACAGCCCAATGCTCAAAAGTAATTATTATGTAACTATTCTAACTTTTAGCTCGGGTAGATTACTTTTGTTTTTTTACTGAACTTTGTATAAATGGAATCACATAATATGTAATCTTTTATGTCTGGATTCTTATCAACATTATATTTGTAAAATTGATTCATATTGTTTCATGTAGTTGTTCATTCTTATAATTGTATGGTAGTCCAATCTATAAGTATACCGATATTTATTAATTCATTCTACTATAAAAGCACAATGGCTGAAACCATAAGTTAGCCAATAGTTCAGTTGGGCTGCAGAATGGATTTTGAGGGAGAAGTAGGAAGAGAGAATGGAAAGGTATGTAGGGTCAGGTGATGGAGGATATCTCTGTCATATAAAAGGCATTTGGATTTTTTTTCTAGCAAGAAATGAGATTTATTGAAAAATGCTAAGAAAGGGAAGAATATAATAAGACTTGCAGTTTAGAAAGACCACTTTGGCAGCAGAATAGAATGTATTGGATGGGAGTAAACTTAGCTATAACACCAATCAGGAGACCACTGGGATAGTGGTCAAATAAAAGATGCTGCGATGAGAGCAGTGCAGGTGAGGGTAGAAGGCGATATCAGACTCTGGATAGAATTAATAGCACTTTTGGACTAACTGTGTATAAGAGCCACAGAGATTCGTTTTCTGAGGCAACTTTCAAAATCTGTGTGTTACTAAAATACCAAATATGTACAATAAAGAAAAATAATAGAATTCAATGTTAATAATTAAAGGTGAATTCAAAATAACTTCCAATTTTATCTTTAATGTTTAAACTTGTGGAAAAAACAGATATCATTAGTTGAGAAGAATAAATTGATAAATCTTTATGGAGAATCAGAAAAGAACTTGGTGGCAGTCTGGGCTAAAGGGTAATGGCCCTAGCCATTTATTTGTTTTCATTTTAGTTTTAAAAGTATGGCTTCCTTTTTTGTTGTTTCAGGATTTCACTATCTATCCATTTAGGTACAATTAACGTGGGTTCCAGCTCAGGAGGGAAAAGTGAGGGAGAGTGAGAAGGGCTCTGTGTGTGTGTGTGTGTGTGTGTGTGTGTGTGTGTGTTAAAAATAAGAGTTGAGAGAGGAAAGGAAAAAGGGGGTAAAATATTGCAACAATATGAATAAGAAGGAAATTGTCTGAAGTGGAATTAACTGAGTTCCCAGTTGTTATCTTTAGATTGGGAGATTACTGTCTGCTTTAATTTTGTTTGTGCATGCATCCCTAAAGAGAATAAAGGCAGAGTGAGTCAGAAAGTTCCCCATAGTCACCAGGTAATAAATATCAGTACTTCAAAGATGTGTTGATTGCTATCTGAGACAATGGTCAAAGCTAGTTGTCTCTTTGTGTCCTGGAGAATGAGAGCAATTAGCTTTTGATAAAAAGAGCACTGCCTATCTATGTTTTCAATGGTGAATACTAACATTTAAAAAAAATTAATGAACCCTGACCTAACAGTAATTATACCTGTTATCTGTTGACTGAATAAAATATATAATTATTTTTTAAATTATAGTCAATTCTGCAAGGTTTTTACATGAATTTGTATCTTATTAATTATAACATCTATATTCATTAAATGTTATAATACATATAAATAGGAATTAGTATTCATTGTTTATTCAGTGCTTTTTGCATTAATTGGAGGAAAGCTTCCAATTGTTGTGATACACCACAGGGTCTTTCCTCCACAAATTAAGAACCACAGGCATATTCTCATACTTGGTTTTTTGGTTTGTTTCTGTTTATTTTTAGGAGTATCTGTATTTGGCCCAAATTTTTATGAATTCTAAATTTTATGCTTTTAATTAATGTATTTACTATAATCTTTCAAAATCAAGTAAAGGATAATGTTTATACTAATTTGTTTTGAAAACTTCAGATTTTGAAAACAAAATACACATCATTTTAGCACCAACATTCCTTTTCCTTTTTTTTAATTTTGAAATATTAATTAAGGGAGTACAGTGTTTTTGTAACATGGATATCTTGTATAATGCTTAAATCAGGGCTTTTGGTGTACCCATCCCCAGAACAGTATTTATTGTACCCAATAGATAAGTTCTTATCCCATACCTACCCTGCCGCTGTCTCCCTTTCTTGGTTTCTTATGTCCTTTATACCACTTTGCCTTTTCTGTTCTTGCTTATTACTTTAAAAAAAAAAAAAAGTATTCCTGATAGTTTCAACAAAGATTCAAAGACGAGAATGCTATAAGGGTGGAAAAAAAAAATCAGGGAGCTACTTGCTTTGTATTTTCTTCTACTTTTCTGCATCAATTTTATAAAAAACAGATTTTTGGCATTATATTTTTTGCCTCCATAATTTGAGTTTCTGCTTGGGGTCCTTGAGAATATTAAAAGCATGGCAATTAGCTAGCAAAAAGAGTTCTATTTCTATTTGCCATTATTTTTTGTATCATATCCCTTGTCATTCTAATTTCATATTATCAAGGGTGGAGAAATACCTTAATTCCTAGTATCTGTCAATTGCCAAAATAGCTATTGCAAATTTTAGGAAAAGAGAGGAGAATGGAAAGAAGGAAGTGTAGGGTGTTATGAGTGAGTTCAGTTAAAACTTTAAAGAACAGGTAATTCCTGTCTTATTCCTCCATTATTTAAACTGTGTCTTAACACAGGATGAAGAAAACATCCCAACTCCTTCTGTAAAGGTAACAAAACCTTGATACCAAAGCACAATATAGATAATAAAGAGACTATAGATCTGATCATATGTGAAGATATATATAGAAATATTAAAATAATATATGCAAACCTGATACAGCAACAAGTTTTTTTAAAATATACGCTTTTTCCCAAGTAAGATTTATTTTAAGAATTCAAGGACAGTAAATTTTAGATATCCTTTAATTCCATTTATATCATTACTAGGTAAATTACAAAAAATGATATGATCATCTTAATATATACCAAAAAAGCATGAAATTCAGTGTATTTTTTCTATGTTAAAGATACATAGTAAACTAAAATTAAAGAAAAGTTTTATATGTGATAAAAGTGTTTATCACAAAAACCAACAAATATAATAAAGGCAAAACACTGGATGAATTCTTATTAAATTTGGAAACGAGAAAGATAGTCACTGTCACCATTATTATTTGTTCTAGAAAGTCTAGCAAGAATGATAAATTAGGGCAGTCTATCATATGTGTCAAAAATTTCAATGTAATGATATAATTACATAGAGATGGTTTGATGGGAAATATGAGAAAATGAAATGTGAAGGTTCAAAGTGTATTACATCACAGAGACCCGAAAGGAGAGAATGGAGAGAATAGAATGGCAGAAAGGCAATGATCAAAGAGATAATGACTGTAAAATTTACAGAACTATTAAAAAAGCATGAATCTAGAGATCCTAGGGGTATAGTGTATCTCAAGAAGGATAAATAAAAGAAATCCATTTCTAAACACATGAAGTGAAGCTTCAGAAATAAGATAAAGGAGATGTTGAAAGTAGACATAGAGAAAGGACAGATCACTTACATAGAAATGACAGTAGGCTTTTCAACAACATTGGAATAAAACAGAGAGTAGAATACTATTTGAAGCATTGAAGAAAATAATGAGGGTTTTTTGTCAAGCAAAATATCTTTCAAGAATGGGTATGAAATAAACCATTTACAAATAAAGTATATAACCAAGAGATTTTCACTATAGGAACTAAGACACATACTGTATTTCAAGAAGGAAAATTCTCACATAAGAATATTCTGAGATGCTAGAAGAAACAATGAACAAATAAAGTAGTGAACATATATGTAAATTATAACTAACATTGATTGTATAAAATATTAGTAATTGTAACTTTTAGAAATTTAAAAAGAAAGGACAAAATCAAAATGCTGGACAAAAACAGCATTTAAGCTGAGAATGAGTGATCAGGAGACAGATTAATATAGTTGTCTCTTGGTATCTGTGAGGATTGGTTCCAGGATCCCACCCCCTGCCCACCCAACGCCCACTCTTACCCCACCAGCAGATACTAAAATCACTCCTTGTATTAATATAAAATGGCATAGTGTTTGCATATAACCTATATACATCCTTACATATACATTAAATCATCCCTAGATTATTTATAATACCTAATACAATGCCTATATGTCACTTCATATGCATGGATTCAATGTAGTACTCAGCGTGCGGCAAATTAAAGTTTTGCTTTTTGGAACTTTATTAAATTTTTCTTTTCTCCAAATATTTTCTGTCAGTGGTTGGTTGAATCCACAGATGCAGAACCCACAGATAAAAAGGGCTGACTATATACAGTTTAATTTTAGATTTCATTAGTTAGATGTGTGATAAAATGTCAAGAAAAATCACTAAAAGACTAAGTGAAAGAGCATATAAATTATAATCCAGTAGAAATAAAAACTTGAATTAAAAAAATAAAAGCCCTCAATCTAAAAGAAAGGAATGTTTTTCCAAAAAAAAAAAAAAAAATACTCTATAATTAGTGGAAAGTGTCTTCCTCAATTCTCCCTTTATCACTGACATCTAAAGAGGAGTTATATCCAAAAATGTAATTTTGATACAATTTTTCATGGTTGAGGGAAGTACAGGGCTTATGTTGGAAATTACTTTCTATAGGTTTTCATTTTGTGATGTACGTATGTGAAGTGTCCGCTTTAAGGTTTGCAATATAGTACAGAAACTTGCTCTAAATTTTGGATAGAGAGCACTTAGACTGTATTTACTAGGTCAGGACAATGACATCAAATCCTGGGATGCCATGTAGCCATTACATTTGTGATTTTTATTAAGGTTTCTTTAAGAAATATTTTCTGGTTTCTTTAAGATATATTTGATTTGAATACAGAGAAGAATTGATAGTTTCTAAGTATCAGGGATACTTGATACTTTGGTATCATGTTTGACTTTATTTACTAATATTTCAATGAAATCATTATAATATATCGTAACTGGATTAAACATCTCTTAAATATTATAATATTTTCTCTTCTTAAGGTATTCAGTACTTTCAGATTTTACTGCTGTCAGCTTCTCACTTTGATGTTTTGGGGAACAATTTTTTAAAACCTTCTATCATATAATAACAATAGTATATTTTTAAAATATAAAAATAGTACATTAAAAAATTTCTCACATATGATAGTTTCACCTCTCACTTGTGACAATTTTGCTGTTCCACTTAATTGTAAAACATTGAAAAAAATTTGAAAGCAATCCATAGAATGATCTTAATATATCAATATCGGAAACACTCATTTTTGAGCCTAACATCATTCTTATCCATATTTTAACCAAAATCAGTTTCCTTTTATCTTTAAACATTTATGCACAGAATATATCATATTAGACTCAAAACATTATAGTGTCTCATATTGCTCTAAGGTAGTAGCTAATTAATTCAGAGCTTAATTTTCAATTATGATAATGAGCCGTATCATTCATTCCTTGCTTTAATCTTTGCTGTTTTAACGGTTTTGGATTTCTGTTAATTACTATTTCTTTAGCTTCCTAACCTACCTCTCTCAATGACACAAGAACAACTCAGACTTTATCTCCATTTTTATAAATAACATTTTTATAAATAACATTTTTATAAATAACTTTAAGAGTAGACCTACATTTTCCCTGATTGATTTAGGCCAGACTTATTTTGAGATGCTGGAAATGAATACTATGCCTTAATTTCATTTTTTTAATTCTGATTCCTTCCCAGTTTAAAGAACTACTGTTTCTCTTTATGTTTTCTTTGTCATTGCTGCTGATGGTCAAAGACAGGTCAGAGCGATTAAGGGAAATATTCCTTACACAGACCCATCATTTGTAGTATAAAAACCAAAAAAAAAATAAAGACTATAGAATTTGAAGGAGCTGTGGATTCAGAGAAAATCACCAAAAATCTGATAGCTTCTGGGCAACTTGTGTTAATAGTAAAGAAAAGAAAGCCCTGAGAGACCAGGACATGACATAACCTAATGTTATCATGCTTCACACCCTCACCTATTACTTTGCCATCTGTCTTTTCCTAGAGGCAAACCTGGTTAGGTATAGGAGCAGCCTGTCCTTCCTATTAGAGTGTTGAGTAAAATGTTATTTTCCATATGCCCCACTTACTCTTTCTGCTTTAGATGCCCTTCTTCTCTTGCTTATTTAATTTCTATTGTGTGAAGAGAGATCAAGAGAAGACCTTAGTCAAGTCTGTTCATAATCATCTCAGTATGAAGTAGTATTGCCTGCTTATAAAATCTTTCAGGTTTGTCTTATAAACCTGAATTTTAAAAATATTCCTTATTGATTAATTCTCAAATTTGGATTGGCTCTTGTATAACCTGAGCCACTCTTAGGGGTATAACTTTTAGAGCATATCATTGGGTTAAAATGAACATCAAGGTATCATTGAAGGAGAAAACATTGTAAATGAGCAGCCTCAGTAGTGAGTGTCTGTGTGTGTGTATTAGTGGGAATAGTCATTTCCATCCATTCTGACTGAATGATAGAATTTCTTTAGTGCCAGTAGATACAACCAACTTCCTCCTTATTCCCACCAGTGGCCCTAATAAAGTCACTTTTCCATTACCTATTGTCCTAACCTGAAGAACATAATCCCAATCCTCAGGTATATGTGTGTATATACACATATGTATATGTGTTTATACATATATACACACACATACACTTTATTCTCTGTTATTTGAAATGTAATTTTTTTCGTTCATGAATGGTTTCTATTTTTACATCTCAATCTCAAACCTGAAGGTTAGAAAGGCCTTATTTGGATAGTGAACTGCCTTATTCTAAGCACCATACCCTAGATTAGATGTTCTAAAAGAGTCTGGCTCTTTAGAGCTTAAATTACAGATCCTGATTTGGAGCTTTCAGTCCAAAATTCCATACCAAAGAAAAAAAATACCACATACAAAAATTATGATTTTTGGAAGAATCTCATAGGATAAAATTTTTTCAAGCTTTCAAATTGGAGTGTTTCTAAGAACCGAAATTTTTAAAGACTTTTGATTTTTAGGTTCCTTTTTTTTTTTGCATTCTGCAATTTTACCTTTTTCAATGGCAAAAGTTAGCTGCAACTCTTTTTAGAACAATTTTTTAAAATTAAGCCTCTGATTATTTTTTGTTTGTTTTGTTTTATATGTTTTTAAGTCCCTTGTCAAGATATTTCTGTCAATATAATAAAGGTAAAATAGTTTCCTTCATTTACCTTATGCCTAGTTTATTTAATAAATAATTTGTTCTTTTATATTTTTCCAGGTTGTAACTCACTGATTATTTTATCCATTCTTGTATTTGTATATTTTTCTACAAAAAAAATAGGGTTTTTTTGCTATGAAGTATAACAATGGTTGATTTAAAATGACAATTATAAAATCTCTGTCTTTAGTACGAGCAACAAAACATTGACCTCATCTAAGTGGAATATTGCCTCTTCATGTTCCCCTGTTTAACACCATCGTAGTCTTATTCCCATCCTGACAAGAAAGAAGTGATAGGATCTGTTGTTTTTACAGCTATACTTTTTAGTGTATTTTGTTATGAAAATTTAAAAATTGATATAAACTTATTTGGCTTACTAACTTGAACAATTTATTTATCACAGGTAGTTATGGACACTTGCTTGTGTATTTTTATCTTTGCTTGGGTGCATAATTACATTGCTGTTTTCCATTAGATTTAAGGTGAAAGCTTAAGTCCAGGAGGTGGTATTCTTTTTTTCTTCACGAGTTACTTTGAAGCTTCCCATACTATTTTTCTAATCTACCTGTTCAGAGGTTTTATAGTAATGTCCCAGGCTCCCTTCCTGGTAATTGATGTCTCCAAAAGTACTGCTGCTTCATAAATCTTTGTTAAGTTTGCAAGATTGTTGCTGGCATGTTGCATTCTTCAGACATCTTCTGATAACTATTTATATACACTCAAAAACAGATGAACTCATAGCTTCTGTGCTACAGTGCTCCTGATAGAACTATTTAGTTTTCATAATTGCTTTGACTACAGTCCATAACACTAATCTCTAAAACATAGGTGACTTTAGATTTGTGCTTTAGTACAATTAAGAGTACCCAACATTTGTTGAGCTATGTGTTAGGGATGATACTGAGTATTTTATGTGTTCTATCACATTTAAGCAGAGTACAAAGATCCTTCTTAGGTCTGAATAGGGTATAGTCCCTTATAAGTTGAAAGCACATAATATTAGATTAATGGATTAAGTTCAGAATCTGAGTTTACAGGCCTGAGTTCCCTTCTGGAATTTTCTGTTGATCTACTCTGCGGTTTTGGATTAACAAAGAATTTATTGGTATGTCTATTTCTTAACTTATAAAAAGAGAAGTAATAAATTATGTCTCCACTGTGTTATATAATACAGGAATATGTTAACTATTTAAATAGAGACTGTCGATAGGTGTTTTTTTAAGAAAGGTACCATAAATAAAAACTTCTGATGTGAATATTGTTTTCTTATTGAAGTATGTGGCTAAACAATTCATGTTTAGCTCTCTAGTAGAATGAAAACAAGAAATAAAAACTTTTTCAGGGCATTGTAAGTTTATGTGGTGTATAACATCATGCTAGCATTATAAAAATTGTAACATTCTTTTAGTTAACCAAAGATGCATTATTGTATTAATATTTTAGACTTATAAGAAGGGTAGCAAATATCATTACCCTCTTTTTACAAATGGAAAACTGAGAGATAAATTTCAGGAAGCCTAAGAACAAAAGCTGATATTCATATAATATATGAATAATGAAGGACTATTAGGTTACTAGGTTACAAATGAGGTATTAAAACCCTGATCACAAAGTGAGAGATTAGTAACATTAATATCAGCCTTTAGATGAGGAATCCTATAGAGAGCAAGTTGTTTAATTCAATCTGCAGTATGCCATAGCCTCCAAATATTTATATGTATGCAATTTTCTCTCACCTCACCTTTGGAACTTCTATTTAGATTAGCTTATCTCAAGACAGTAGAAATACTGGATTTTGTTTTGTTTTGACAAAGTATTGTACTCATTTTCATCCTTCCCAATTGGCTCCCAATTTTAAAACTTCTGAGGGTGGTATGTAACATGACAACATGTAACAGCTGATAATAATTCAAATTAAAATTAAAGGGGGCTGTTTTTGTTTTTTCTCCTTTCTAAGCAGTTTTGCTCACTCTATTTCCTTTACTTCATCTATTTCCTGTTCTCACTTTGTTGTCACATGTGCCTATTTTGGTGAGAATTCAGTTTTACACAAAAGGAACTTCGGACATGATAATTACCTGTTTCCAGTGTAGATGGGTCTTAAAAAGGCCACCATTGAGAATTACCACATCTCAAAGCAAAGAGCAAAGTTTTAGACTTTCTAAAATCAATTGGCTATGAGCCATTTGCAAATAGTACTTATAAGCCTAGCATAGGACCTTATTTCTTTTAGTCTCAGTTAAGATGTTTATATACAACCTAAAGTCATGTTGTGACATGAACATTAAAAACTTGCACTACTTTAAGTAAACCAAATAATTTCACGATTGTTAATATAGTGGAAATCCAACATATAGATTTGGGAGGGTAGCCATTATGTTTCTGTTTATATTAAACACTACTAACCACAATAACAAAACAAAACAAAACCCCAGACTACCTAGAGAAAAGAGGCTGTTATAGTAATATATTCACTAGTTCACTGGCCAGACATTTTAGTATAATTTCAAATGGAATTATCTTTCAACCTCTTATTTTTTCCCAGCTTTATAGACATATAATTGACAAATAAAAATTGTATATATTTATGGTATACAATAGGATGTTTTGATGTATGTATACATTGTGAACCGGTTACCACAGTCAAGCTAATTAACTTATTCATCACCTTATGTAGTTGTCTTTTTTGTGGGTATGTGTTGAGAACATTGAGACCTACTCTCTTGGCAAATTTCAAGTATACAATACAGTATTATTGACTATAGTCACCATGTGGCATGTTAGATCTTTTTTACCCCATATCTGCAAATCAACTTTTGATAAGCTGGAATGAGTAACATTTTTTTCTATGTAGATTGAAAGACATATATAGCCAATACTCTACCATTAGGGACAACTTTGTCACATTTTACATAATACCAAAAATGAATAAGTCTATATTGCATATATAAAAATTCTAATAACTCATAGATATATCAATATTCTTTCACCTTTCCCTGGAATGAGATTTAAAGTATGCTGTTTATATAAGTAAAATATAAAGATAAGTAGTCTCATGAAAATCTTTTGTGAAAAAGTGATTTGTCCCTGTAATACTCTGAAATAAAATGTTAAAAAAAGAAATAAAGCTCTTCCTTTCTAAATTTATTATTTTTTTTAAAGTTATTTGTTTACCTGAGTTCCCAGGTTTGGGCTTTAATAATTTAATTAACAAATTAAATTATTAAATAAAAAAGATAAAAAAGGAAAATAATATGAAAAATAACTCAGAGTATAAAGAGAAAAGTTGTAATTCTGGAGAGTGTTCACTGCTATGTACTCAAGTTGGCTATTGAACAAGGATTGGGATCTAAATGTTAGCAAATGGTGAGATTTTTCTTAGTTAAACTGAAAAAACACTTGGAAATCTTTTAATCACACATGATGTATTATACAAAGACATAATTGTTTCTCAGTAAGCCCAACAACCAGTTTTACTCCAGCATTGAAATAAATCCTTTTTTTGAGCCAGATAAATTCGTTGGCTTGCTTTAGGAGCTGTGCTATAATTGTAAAGAGAAATAATTACCTT
Source organism: Eulemur rufifrons (assembly GCF_041146395.1). Taxonomy (NCBI): domain Eukaryota; kingdom Metazoa; phylum Chordata; class Mammalia; order Primates; family Lemuridae; genus Eulemur; species Eulemur rufifrons. The sequence goes on from NC_090984.1 coordinate 94,748,830, forward strand.
TAAACACTAGTGCCATACCTAGCACAGTGATTCATCAACCACTGGAACTGAGATTAACTGTGAGAGCAAACGACTCAGCTTACCATTTCATGCTCATTGTGAAATATATGTTCATAAAATGGAATGAGAAATGAAATTGTCTGCAGTATTTAAATTTATACTCTTTTTTTCCTTCCTCCCTAAAATTATACTATCTCCTTTGACCTCTCATCACAACCAGATTTTATTTAAATATTGTATAACTTAAACTGAAAAGCAAAATGGAGTATCACCTTTTCATATCAAAAGTTCTCTGCTTTCTCCAGGAATGGAGATGTAAAACCAAAGGAAAATGTACATTAGCAGTAATATCATATCTCCCAAGCAAAAGTGAGATACCTTTTTAACTTTGATTTCTCGGTTGCATCTTCCCTTTCTTTTTAGCAGTAGTCTTTAATCATTTAATCATATTGTTATGATACACAGAAGTGTTATGATTACTTAAAAGATGTTTCCAAGTAATACAAAAATAAAACCTGCTAATGAATGTTTTTAATTAATTAGAATAAATTCAAGACTGCTTTTATAATAATGTGGCTCTTTATTTTCATTCTGCTCTGTTTCTTGAATGAGAGTAGAGTTATAGCAGGTACTCCTTGAACATCCCTGGGAGTTTGTCAAGGGTGTAAACTTTAGCCCTTATGTAGGAAAACATTTTAAGGATAGCTTCTCTATACCATAGAGTACTTATAGGAGCACCATCAGAATTGTTAGTTTATTATAACCCTTTTTAAAAATGTAAAATAAAATTAATGTGTTTTCTCTTTAATGAGTAGGGGGGTCAGGAAAATGTAACTGGCTGTCATTGAAGTGCCTATTTTTACCCAGTTTGTCTCCTCACTAGATATATATTATATTCTGATGAAGGATTCTCACATTTATATTATATTAATCTACAAAGTTAAACATGGTCATCATGAAGATTAGACCAAACAGTACACTTACCATTAATCTACTTCATTCCTTCCATCAGCAGCGTGTTTTTCAAAAGTGTGGTCCCCTGACTAGCATCACAAGCATCACCTGGAAACTTGTTAGAAATTAAATTTTGAGGCCCCACCTGGACATTCTCAATCAGAATGGGAGTGGGACCCAGCAATCTGTGTTTTAACAAGGCCTCTAGAAGATTCTGATGCACACTAAAGTTTGAGAACCACTGCTCTAACCATATCTTACCTTGATAGCTTAACAAAGTTATTAGTAGTCATTAGCTGGTATTTAAAAGATAGTCTTTGTTATTTAAAACTATTTAGTCAGTAGTGGGCACTGCAGTAACTGTTAGGAGGAAATTTTATTAAATCTACCTAGTCAGGTAACACGCATGTGAGTATGAAAACACGAATTCTTCTGCTCTGTTAATAAAAGTATGTCTATAAAAATAAGTAAAAGCACTATACTAAATGGTTTTTCACAGAGTCACCATGCATATAAGGAATTTCTACACATTTAGATTTAGCTATTGTATGTTCTATGCATTTTTAAACTTCATTGCCTGTTAGCAGTATCTTTTTTTTTTAGGGTCCTTTTTCCTATGAAGTTAAAAAATGGACCTGAATTTCATCAATAAGATCCTTGAGTTACAGAATCATTGTTTATGACAACATTTTTACAAATTAGCAGTCTTTGAAGGGTCTTTCTGACTTTAGTTATCTTCAACGTGTCAAGGATAAAAGAAAAAAAAGATCATAACTGTGAATTTTCATAGGAGGCTGCAACTTTCATAGTTAAGAAAATATTTAGAAGTTAAAGACAAATATTGTATTTAAAAAGAATAGTTAAATCCAGTTAAACTTCATTATTTTGGACCCTACTAGTTCAGAAAAACTAATATCTGAAGTAGGAATATAAATTTCTACCATCTTTCAAGGAAAAAAAGAATTTGGTAATCAAATTAAGAATGTATAAGAAGATTGGAAACAGAATTTAAAGCTGATTAAGAAAAAGTGGGTTCAAACTTTTAATGGCGTCCATTTGCCATTGATAATGAATAGTCTACTGAAAATAAATACTATCTACTCATGAACAGGCACAGATAACCTCAATTTAACTATATTGTACTAGTGCATATTACAGAAAGCAATAAAGCTACATCCTTAAAACCATTCTTCTGCTTGGATTTTTCTCATTATTTAGACAGATATCTTTCTCCTGTATTTATTTATTTATGTATTTTATTCCAGAATATTATGCGGGTATAAACATTTTGGTTACATAAATTGCTTTTGTACCATTCAAGTCAAAGTTATAAGTGTGCCCATCCCCTAGATAGTGTACATTGTACCTGCTAGCTGTGAATATACCCATCCCCTCCTTCTGCCTCCCATCTGCTAGATTTCCAATGAATGTTATTTCCATATGAGCATGTAAGCGTTGATCGATTAGTTCCAATTTCATGGTAAGTACATGTGGTGTTTGTTTTTCCATTCTTGTAATACTTCACTTAGAAGAATGGTCTCCAGCTCCATCCAGGTTAATATAGGAAATATTAGTTCTTCATTTTGTTATGGCTGAGTAGTACTCCATGGTATACATATACTACATTTTATTAATCCACTCATGGATTGATGGGCACTTGTGTTATTTCCACATCTTTGTAATTGTGAATTGTGCTCCTATAAACATTCAAGTGCAGGTGTCTTTTTTATAGAATGCCTTTTTTTCCTTTGGGTAAATACCCAGTGGGATTGCTGGATCAAATGGTAGTTACTTTTAGTTCTTTGAGGTATTTCAACACTACTTTCCATAGAGGTTGTACTAGTTTGTGGTACCACCAGGTGTATGAGTTTTCCTATCTCCCTGCATCCACACCAACATTTGTTGTTTTAGGGCTTTTTTATAAAAGCAATTCTCACTGGAGTTAAGTGATATCTCATTGTGGTTTTGATTTGCATTTCCCTGCTGATTACAGATGTTTCATTTCCCTGATGTTTACAGAGATTGAACATTTTTTAATATGTTTACAAAAACATACACTGGGGAAAAGAATCCCTATTCAATAAATGGTGCTGGGAAAATTGGATATCCACATGTAGAAGATTGAAACAGGATATGCACCTCTCAATACTCACAAAAATCAACTCATGATGAATAACAGACTGAAAGCTAAGGCATGAAATCATAAAAATTCTAGAAGAAAATGTTGAAAAAACTCTTATAGACAGTGGCCTAGGCAAAGAATTTATGAAGAAGAATCCCAAAGCAATCACAACAACAACAAAAATAAATAAATGGGACCTGATCAAATTAAAAAGCTTCTGCACAGCCAAGGAAACAATCATTAGAGCAAATAGACAATCTACAGAATGGGAGAACATATTGGCATGCTATACATCCAATAAAGAGCTAACTAGAATCTATAAACAACTCAATCAAATCACCAAGAAAAAAAATCAAACAACCCCATTAAAAAGTAGATAAAGGACATGAACAAAAACTTTTCAAAAGAAAATAGACTAATGGCCAAAAACATATGAGAAAATGCCCTCCTGTTGTATTTAAAATTAAGTTTTATTCTCTTGCACTTTACCTTCTAGTTGTGCCTCCCCATATATGGCTTATAGATCTTTGTACTCAGCCATTGCTCTCTTGTCCTCTTCCAATCCCCACTCATTTGGCTGCTTCCTTCCTAACTTAGATCCTACTATTTCAGTATTCTACTTCTTGCCTGGCACTTGCCAATGTTCCTACATTTGGACTCTTGCTCTCCATTCTCTTTCCTTCATCTTTGGTTCTACACTATGTTCAGGTAGTTTCTGGATTTTTGTATTATTCCTGTTCTCTAACTGATATGATCAAAACTGCAAGGATATAAGGAAAATTAGAAAGTAGAAGCATAGAAAGAATTGACATATATTGAATACCTACTCTATGCTAGGTGATTTACTTCTATTATTTAGTTCTCACCCCCTCTTGTAAGATGTAGATATGTTTTATTAGTGTCTTCATTTTATTCACAAGTACACTGAATCTCAGATAAGTTAAATAGTTTCTTCTAATTCACAGAGCAACTACATAGGAAAGCCACGTTTCAAATCTAGATTGGTTCATTTATTCATTCATTTCTTTATTCAACAAATATTTGTTGAGCACACACATGTTGAGCACTGTGCTAGATGCTGGAACAGATCCAATTCCTATTCCATATCGATGAGAATAGGAATTAACTGTGTAGTGGCATTGTCTGACTTCACAGATGATAATCTTTCTAATACACCAAACACCTGAAGAGGAAGAATAAATAAAAAGGAAATAGAAGGGTTTTACTGTTTTATGGAAAAGATGTAGGTGATACAGGTGTGAGAGACTATATTTGTGCATTATTTAGGAACACCCTATTGAAAATATCAGTATATGTCTAATCCTATAGAAAGTCTGACATCTCCCCTCATCAAACAACTCACTACCATCAGCACCAACGCCTTTTGGTGGCATCACCACAACATAATTTTTCTTTTTAATGTTCTAAAATATGTAAGATTTGTGTTTGTAGAGGCCCAAATTTTCTAGATGATCTTCAGAAGCAATTAACTGTTCTCCCTGAATTATGTTTAGAAAGAGATGAAGAGCTTTTGGCAAAGAATACAGTCTGACATGCAGAACCCCAAATACTGTCTTTTCGATCCACAGTTGATTGAATCTACAAATGCAGAACCGGTGACATGGAGGGCCAGGGCCAACTATACATACATTTATCCATTCATCCACCTATCCATCCATATATTTACTTATACCCTAAAAATATTTTAGATGGCTTATCCAAATACAGAAACACAACAATTTAAATGAAATAAAATATCAATGTAAAAAATTGGACAAGGAAAAATAAGATGAAATTAGCTTGTGTTCAGTATGCCCACTGAAAGGTATCCACAAACTTGTCTCTGTTCTCAAAGATAACTTGATTCACAAGCATCATAACTTAAAAACAAACTGATAGTACAGAAGAGTACCCATTCCTAGTTATGACACTTGAGAGGAAATGTCTTCTATAGGTCATCTTAAAGAAGACCACCATGTAATGTGGTGAACAATGGCCTCAAATACTTCCTAATGTAAATAAGAGTTTCACTGAGCCATTTTACTGAATCTAATTGCATATCACAAAAACAAAGCCCAATAAAACAATTCTATAAAAAGTAAAATAAGGCATTCATTACAGGTAGATCACTCTCCAGTGGTCTAGCCAAATCCAATATATATCAGAGCATCTAGAAAAATTTAAAAACTGTATCTCTTTTAGGCAGGTACTCATATGTAATTTGTCAAGTGAGTTTTTAATGTACTGGTTGACAGTTTATATACTCAGAAGTTTGTTTTATTCACTGCTCCAGCATCAATACCTAAAATGCTACCTAGTACATAGTAGATGCTTAACAAATATTGCTTATTTAAATGGATAAATGTGCTTTGAAGTATCAATTTTAAATCAAATACTCCCCCTCAGCTAGCTGTTGATATTTCCCTTCTTGTCCCTAAATAAAGTGTGCTACTTTGTGGTACATCATCTTTGTGTGGACCCTCAAACTCATTAAATGTCAACCATTGCTTATTTGACATTTTCAAGCAGGTAATGAAATAAATATTAACTCTATCCAAGGTGCTCCTTTAATATTGCTCTTAATAACATCCCCTTGCTTGATTTTTAAGACACTAAGATTTAAGGTCTTAGATTTGAGGTTTACAACAAGAAGTTGTAAACCTCAATAAAACAATTTATAAAATAGAAATAGTATTTATTCTCAGGAGACCTCAAAATCATACCATATAGATTGACTTTGGAAAATAAGGAATCGGGTTTAGGCAATGTTAATTTAACATCTTTTAGCTGTGTCCTTAAATAGTAGTAACTCTCAAATCTAGGAATTTGAGAATTTCTGTAGCCAAAGTGAGGTAAAGAAAATAATAAATAATAAAAGAATTTAAAAATTAAAAGAATTTCTTTTTCTGCTGTCTGCTGGCCCTCTATATTTAAAGCAGGTTTTATTGGGAAATATTTTGTTTTTTTAGTTTTCCTTCAAAATTTCTGCCATTGTTAAATATTGCATAATGCTAGGATTTAGTGGACCAATAGATTGCATCAATTCTGGTAATCCTGTATTATATATAATTATAAGGGATTAGCTACCTAATTTATATGCATTCTAAAGTTTATTTTAAACAGTTAGCATCTAATACATATTTGATGCATTTTAACTGGTTTCCCAAGTTCTCAACTTTTGCCCAGAGCTAAATCTTATTTAAGATTTATCATTCTACTTCTAATGAAATATTGAAATATCAACCTTTCTCTATATTCTTCCATAATTTACTTTTTATTTTGTTTTCCTTTCCTCTTATTTACTGGAATACTTTATTTTGCAGACTTTTTCCCCATATTGCTTCCAATTATTGTAACTTGCTTCATTTATAGAAACAGAGGACTAGAAATGGATTAAGTAGTGTATTTTCCCCTTAACTTTTAGCCTAAAATGTATCTTGACCATTATATTACTAGTGAACTATATACCTATTTTGATTGACACTTAGAAAATGAAATTTTCCTGTCCTTCATTAGCTTATTCCAAGTTTAACTATACTTGTCTTAAGAATGCTGTATCCTAAAACTTCTAACATATATTTAAAGTCTATTATTTCATTAGTTCTTTTTTAAAAAAATCAGATAGTTAATTTATATTGAAGATATGGAAGCTGGTAAATGTAGAGTTTTACTTTTATCCTGTACATGGGGAAAGTTGACTTGATGACTTCTTGAGCTACTTTTAATCATAGAAGTAGGAGAGATATAGATTATCTCATGTTTTCAGGGACTAATTATTTCAAAAGTGATAGGCAAAGAAAAATGCCCAGATTTTTTTACTCTTTTAAAAATTTATTGACCTATTATAGTAATAATCTGAGTCTTCATTTTGGACTTTAGGTTATTAGGTGAGATGAAATTTCTTTCAAGTACTTCTGAGCTGTAAGAAATAAGAAAGGACTACTAATACAGTATAAAACTTCTCTGGATTTTCTTGGTCCTCAGCTTTCATTCAGTGGCCCTAAAAAGTTGAGTCTGGATGCCTTAAAAAAGATAAATGTTTGGGGAACAAAGTATGGTTTATAGAAAGCCTGGTTTATAATTCTTTTTAAGTGGATTTTACTACTCTGACTTCCTTCTTTTTTGGCTAATTTCACTCAGTCTGCTATTTAATCTTTAATTACAGGCCACAAAAGAAGTAATAGAACGGGAAGCGCCAGGGATGGCCCTGGCAATGCTGATGGGATCACTTAATGTTACACCTCTGGGCATGCTTTCTAGGTAAGAAAGTCACCAACATGTTGCAAAGAAAGTTAATTCCATACCACTAATCAATACAATAGACTGATAAATCTAAAAAATTTTACTCACAAAACTTGAGTTTGGCCCTTTTTTTCCCCACAGTTAAGAGTCTTAGTAATCTGTCCAGCTAAATCTCAGGCACAGTTTCCACACCTCATGTTGTTTGTTTTTTTATTTGTGTTTTTGTTTTCATTTTGCTTGCTGTGTTAAACTTATAGAGAACGTCATATTACTGGAAAAACTTGTCAGTCCTAATCCAGGGAAGAGTTCAGTTTATTAAAATGTAAAGTTATTCTTTCTGTAATTGTTTCTAATCAACAATTGATATTCATCAATTGTAGCTAAATACTAATTTAATCAAATAGCACAGTTTATTAAAATAACTGTTCACGAAGGTTAGGAACTTTTATTTCAATCTATAAATAAGTATGTTGATGTGTTATCATAAAAAAAGCTCAATTCATATTGATAATATTTTCATTCCTGGCAACTTGGTATATTTAAATTATTATATTAATAATATTATATTAGTATATTTTAAACTATGCCTTTGTTGATGTAGATATTGACATACATCCTCAATGTGATCGCTTAGTTATTTGCTACTATTTTAGCAACTCTTAGATTAAAATCCCCTAAATGAAGACAATATATATATCTTTTAAAGATAAAAGTGTCAACGTAAAATCTGTTGATTTAATGACCGTTCATTACTATACAGTTGATCTCAGAGCAATCTAAAAATACACACCAACTTTATAATTTCAGGCTTTCATAATTGACAATCATATATGTATCCTGTGTGCAATATGAATATAAATGTAAATGTATTTAATTATAGGGAATATGAGTCATAATATTCTTTCTGTTACATAGTACTGAGTTTATATACCATCAATGGCAGTCACTTGAAGCAGAAATACAGGAGAATGTGGACTGGTCATTAGTTACTGTATTCCCTTGGCTGTCACATGCAGTATAACATTTAATCTTTGTTAGAGCAAATAAAGAATTAAAGCAGCGTGATAGAGACTTTAAATTTAAAAAGTTCATGCTGGTCTTCAAGGAACTCAAGTTGATTCTTTTATACTGGTCTTTTTTTTAACCCTTACTTGTATTACGTACACTAACAAGATCAAGGGATCCCTTTTTTCCTATGCAACTAAGTAGTTTTTGAACATAAAAGAACTCTTTCTAGTAAACAAGGAATATAGTCAAGAAAGAATTAAACTTCAATATACCTATACCACCCTAAACACGCCTGATCTTGTCTGATCTCAGAAAGAATTAAACTTCATCTCTTGTTAATTATTTGGTAATAAAATTTTAATTCAGAAAAACAATAATATGCTTATTTGCCAGGCTCCGTAATAACCATTAGGGATTCTAAGGATAGAAAGAATGATTCTCTCCTTAAGGATCTCACAGTTTAACTGGAGAAATTATTCTTTGCAACTGTTAAGGTAATTCTTTAATTTGAATATAACTTTCTTGATCCAGTATCGAAATACTGCTTTTTATCTTATTGGTAGGTTTTTCTGGATTAATTCCTCTTCTCCCTTCTGTATTCCCATAATTACTGAGCACTGGACTGCTGAGTGAGTGGAAAATTAATTAGCAGGAGCTGCTTCTAATTACTTTGGAATGAGTCCCTCATCTTTATCCTGAAGGCTTTGAAAATTAATACATATACACAGCATGGGAGCACATTCCTCTGTCTTTTCTTGTTGTGCACTGCTGATTAACTGACAGTATGTTTACATATTTTGGAACAGTGATAGGAATCTACATTAGTTGTGCAAAAGGGAACTGTGGAATCTTTTCCTGAATGTTCATTTTTTTGTGCTTCTCCAAGCCTTTTTAAAAATTATTATTTTTATGACAGCCATGATTAGATTGGTGCTTTCTTTCTACAGCCTTTGTATTTTGTATGCACTTTGGGCTTTTTACATGCTTCTATTATAGATCATGTCATGCTCTATTGTTAAGTAATTATTTACTTGTCTGTATTACCCAATCTGTAGAAAATCATTAAGAATAGGAGCCTTATCTTATTCATTTTTATATGAAGTTGTTACAATCCAAAACAACTTCTGGCACATAGTAAGTACTAAAAAATGTTTATTGTTATGGTTACTGTTGATAAATCAGTGTTTCACCCTAGTTCTAATAGTATTTTTTTCAGGTAAACTAATGCATCAAGTTGGTGCCTTATCTTTTCCTATGTTTATCTCTAGAGATCAGCATTAAATAAAAAATTGCTTTTTAAATCATTGTTTCTGTTTCAAATGGTTTTCATCTATGTGGGAAACTTAATATTCTTCAACTTTTTTGTACAATTAAGTTGGGAGATACTATGAAGTAATGACTAAGAGCATTATCTCTGAAGCCAGATTGCAATAATAGCAAATTTCTTGGATCAAATGAGTTAATCCATGGAAAGCACTTAAAACAACACTGATTCATAGTAAATCTTAAATGTTGATCATTGTTTTTGTGTTGTTATTGTTTGAGAGTTCTAGTTTTTAGAGCATGTCTGCTGGTAAAATCTTCTCTTAGTTTTCGTTCATCTGGAAATACCTCTTATCTCACCTTTATTCCTGGTGTATATTTTCACTAAATGCAAAAATCTGGGTTGACAGTTCTTTTCTTTCAGCATTTTAAAAAAATCTTATTCCACTGTCTTCCGGCTCCACAATTCCTGAAGAGAAATTTACAGTCATTATAATTGTTCTTCTCTTATGTGTAATGTGTGATTTTTTTCTGGCAACTCTGAAGATATTTTTTCTTTATCTTTCATTTCAGCAATTTGATTATTATGTGTCTGGGTGTGGTTTTTCTTTGAGATTATTCTTTTGGTTTCACTGAGCTGCCTGCATCTGTAAATTTATGTATATAACCTAATTTGGGAAACTGTTGGCCATTAGTTTTTTCAAATATTTTTTTCTATTACTCCTATAACATGAATTTTAGATCTTTTGATAATGTGTCACAGGTCACTGAGGCTCTATTCATTTTTTATGTCTTTTTCTCTATTTGTTTAGATTATTTATATTATCTATCTTCAAATTAATTAATTTTTTCTCTATTTCATCTCCATTCTGCCTTTGAGCATATTCAGTGAAGTTTTTATTTCAGATATACTATTTTCTCAGTTCTAAAATTTCCATTTGGCTGTTTTTTATTATTTATATTTCTCTGCTAAGAAATTCTTTTACATTTATTTTAAAAGTATTGACCTTTATGTCATGGAGGATGGTTATAATATCTGCCTAAAATTATTCTGACAATTCTAATATCTGCCTCACCTTAGGGTTGACATCTGTTGATTTCTTTTCCTGTGAGAATTGGTCAGATTTTCCTGGTTCTTTCTATATTGAGTAATTCTGGACTATACCCTGGACATTTTGAATATTATATTGTAGGTAAAATATTCTATTTAACTCCTGTTCAAATCCTGTGGAGAATGTCAGTTAGTTTTAGCAATCAGTCCGATAGGTTTTGGATTGCAAATTTTGTCTCACCTGTGGTAGTTGTTCAGCCTTTGTTATGTTTCTACGGTCTGCCCAACACGTGAACCAGGAATTAGTTTGAGGCTTGGGCACTGGTATATATAACTAATATATTTATGTTTTAAAAGCCTTATATTTCTTTAAGTCTGTTCCACATATTCACCCCTCAGGGATGAGCCTGGGGCTTGTGTCAGTTTATACACAAAATTAGGGGATCCACCTTCTTTAGCCCTCTCCTTTCTAAGAATGTCCCCACAGTCTCCAGCTTTCAGGGGCTCTCATCCCAGCTCATCTGTCCAGAAGAGGTTTCTTGCAGGATATCAACCCCCTTTGTTATTATGTAGTTCTACACAACTGGGACACTGTCAGGACAAATAGTCAAAAGAAAAAAGAGGGAGAGATTCCATCCACCTTAGCTCTTTAGACAATAGGAACTCCTTGTTCCATTTCCATTAGCCCAAGAGAAAGGCCTTCTTTCTGGGTTTTAGGTATGAAAACCACCGTCATCACAGTATTGCAGCTCCACAACTGGGACTAGCTCTATTAAAGGCTGTTATTCATGTTATGACTTCTGTGCTCAATCTGCCTGCTATTATTTACATTCAGAGTCATCAGAGTCACCCTTTGTATTCTGTCCAAAATCAGTAGGAGAGAGAAGCAATGGATACCTTTTTCCATCTTGACCAAAAGAGCAAGAGCTGTAGCTTTAATATCAGATTTCTCACTTCGTATCCTAGCATTTACTAGCAGTGTTACCTTGGGCAAGTTATTTAACTAGGTATAGTACTTCCTGTTCCAGTAGCTAATTGAGCTGCCCACCAATTAATAGCATATTACCTCCCTAGATCTATAATTTATTCTCCACTAATTTTTTAAAGAGATCAAGTACTGTTTTTTCCCTAAGTTTCATTAAAAATAATAGAGCAACCACTGTAGTTATACATTAAGAAATTATTTGTCCTGGATTTTATTCTCAGTTCTATCATTAGCTTGATTTATCATCTCTACTCAGTTGTTTAGAGACATCACACAACTCATAGAAATGTTATGAGGTCCTTTATAGACTTACTGATATATATCTATATCATAAGAGATAGCTAAATTATAAAAAGAAAAATTGCCAGTTTTCATTTTATAAAGAGATTTGTCATTGTAATCCTCAATAGCTCATCTTTCAATTATGTAACTAACAAACACATGCACTGTTTTGGGGGAGGAGGTAATTTTTCCTTTGAGTGCCAAAAATGGTTTCATACTAATATTGGTTAAAAAAATGTTTTTAAGGGAAAATATCACTAATTTTTATATCTGTGAATCAAATTACCATTAGTATTATTTTTATAGATAAAATTAAAACAACATGAGTCATTTAAAAATAATTCACATTAGCAGTACTACTACCTTGAAGAGTTTCTATTTTTTTAACCCAATGCCAAATGTGCTTAGCTTATAAAAGGCTGCCAGCAGGGGAGGGGATGGGGAGCCGTGCAGAAGATGGCAATAGTAGGAAGCACCAAGAATCTGTCTCTCCCCTTGGACAGCAATTGAACTTGCAGGATCTTTCTAATGTAACTATTTTGGAACTTTAGAGTATATTCAAATTCTTACAGCTTAAAGGGGAAGGTTTGACTGATAAATTGTGGTTTCTTTTGGTTAATTTAAGCCTAGCGTGGTACAAGCTAATCATCCCCCAGTGCTTCAGCTAGCATGCAGCTGTACTAGTGTTCCTAGGACAGTTTGTAGGAGGCACAGTGGGCAATAAGGACCTTATCAACCAAATATTGGGGATCTGGGTTCTGTTTGTGGATTATTGCTTTGGATTGTAGAAGTGCAGAGGCAAAGACAGGCTGCCATTGTTGCAACTTCCACTGGCTGAAGTGTTTCAAGGGGATTTATAAGGACAGTAACTATTTTTTTCTCTACATAGTTCTCTTTTACCTCTTTTGGGAGCCAGACATTTCAGGATTAGGACATTCAAAAGCCACCACATATATGGAGGAATTTAGAAAGTCACTATGCATGCCTAGAGGACAATTCAGGCTCAGAATCTTATTATTGATATAATAACCTGGCAAAAGATAAGTAAGGAACTATAGAACTTGGACAACACAATAAACCAACTAGATCTAACCCACGTATATGGAACACTTCACCCGACAACAACAAAATACACCTTCTCAAGTGCACATGGGACATTTTCCAAGATAGATCATGTGTTAGGCCACAAAACAAGTCTTGATAGATTTTTAAAAATGGATATAATAAAAAGTTTATTCCAAAAGAGTATATCCTTCAAAATATATCCTCCAAAAAGAGAATGAAGTTTGAAATCAATAAGAGAAGGAAAACTGAAAAATTCACAAATATGTGGAAATTAAACAACACACACTTAAACAACCAGTGGGTTAAAAAAATAAACCATAAGGAAAATTTAAAAATACTTAAAGATGAATTAAAACAAAAACATAACATACCAAAATGTATGATATGCAGAAAAAGCAGTGCTGATATAGCTGTAAGTGCTTACATTAAAAAATAATGATCTCAAAAACAACCACATAACTTTATAATTTAAGGAGCTAGAAAAGGAAGAACAAATTAAACCTAAAGCTAGCAGAAGGAAGAAAATAATAATGATTAGAGCAGAGATAAATGACATAGAACGTAGAAAAATAGAAAAAATCAGCTAAACTAAAAGTTGGTTCTTTGAAAAGATCAACAAAATTGACAAACATTTAGCTACATTGAAAAAAAGATGACTCAAATTACTAAAATAAGGAATGAAAATGGAGTCATTACTACTATTCTATAGAATAAAAAGGACTATAAGAATGTAATGTGATCATCTGCATGCCAACAAATTGAATAACCTAGATGAAATGTACAAATTCCTAGAAACACAAAACCTACCAAGACTGAAACAAAGAAATGGAAAATCCAAATAGACCTATACCTGGTAAGGAAATTGAAACCTCTCTACATACAAAATGCCTGGAACAGGTGGTTTCACTGGTGAATTCTACCAAACATTTAAAGAAGAATTACCACCAATCCTTTCCAAACTCTTCCCAAAAAATTGAAGAGAAGGCACTTACTAACTCATTCTGTGAGGCCAGCATTGGCCTGATATGAAAGACAGAAAAAGAAACTGCAAGAAAACTATAGACCCTTATAAATTTTGATGCAAAAATGCTCAATAAAATAATAGCAAACTGAATTCAGCAGCATGTTAAAAAGGATTATACGACAGGACCAAGTGGAATTTATCCCTAAAATGCAAGGATGCTTCAACATATGAAAATAAATCAACATGATACATGACAGTAGCAGAATGAAGGGGAAAAAACTCACATGATCATTTCAATAGATGCAGAAAAAGCATTTTTAAAAGTTCAACACATTTTTATGATAAATATACTCAACAAACTAGGAATAGAAGGAAACTACCTTAATGGAACAAAGGCCTTTTGTGAAAAACCCACAGCTCACATTATACTTAATGCTGAAAGACTGAAAGCTTTTACTCTAAAGTTAGGAACAAGATAAGGATGCCCACTTTCTCCATATGCCATTCAATATAGTATTGGAACTTACAGCCAGAGCAATTAGACAGTAAAAAGAAATAAAAGATGTCCATATTGGAAAAGAAGTAAACTTATCTGTTTGACATGATCATATATATGTAGAAAACCTTTAAAATTCCATAGAACTATTACTATTAATATTAGAACTAATAAATGGATTCAGCAAATTTACAGAATACAAAATCAGAATGTAAAAATCAGTTATGTTTTTATATAGTAACAATGAACTATCCAGAAAAAAATTAAGAAAACAAGTCCATTTACAGTAGCATCAAAAAGAATCAGATACTTAAGAATTAATCAAGGACATGAAACACACTGAAAACTACAAAACATTGCTGAAAGAAATTAAAGAAGACTTAAATAAATGGAAAGACATTCCATGTTCTTAGAAGATTTAAGAACATAATATTACCTAAAGCAATCTACAGAATTAATGCAATTTCTATCAAAATCCCAGTGACTTCTTTTGCTGAAAAAGAAAAATCCATTTTAAAATTCATATGGAATATCAAGGGACCACAAATAGCCAAAATAATTTTTAAAAAGAACAACAAAGTTGGAGAATTCACACTTCCTGATTTCAAACTTACTATAAACCCACAGTAATCAAAACAATGTGATACTGACATAAAGTCAGACATATAGTCCAATGGACCAGAATTGAGAGTCTAGAAATAAACCCTTTCATATAGGGCCAAATCATTTTCAATAAGAGTGTCAATTAAATGGGGAAGAACAGTCTTTTAAACACACAGTGTTGGGAGAATTGGATAACCACTTTCAAATGAATGAAATTGGGCCCTTGCCTACTCTGTATAAAATTTAACTCAAAGAGGATAAAAGACCTATAAATCAGAGCTAAAACTATAAAACTCTAAGAACACCTTGGGGTGGGAGGAAGCTTCATGACATTAGATTTGACAATCATGTCTTGAATATGATGCCAAAAGTACAGGCAGCAAAAGTAAAACTAAGTAAATTGGACTTCATAAATGTTGAAAATCTTCGTATATCAAAGGACATTATCAACAAAGTAAAAAAGGCAACCCACAGAATCAAAATAATGTTCATAATCACATATCTGGTAAGGGATTAATATTCAAAATATATGTATATTTTAAAACTTCTACAACTCAACAACAACAAAAAAAAGCAATTTAAAAATGGGCAGAGGCTTTTTCACAATGGGTTTGCCACCAGAACCCAGGTGCCATGAAAACCACCCATAAAAGCCAAAACGGGAAAGAAAAAGACTCACATCAACATCGTCATCATCAGACATGTAGATTCGGGCAAGTCCACCACTACTGGCCATCTGATCTACAAATATGGTGGGATCGACAAAAGAACCATCAAAAAATTTGAGAAGGAGGCTGTTGAAATGGGAAAGGGCTCCTTCAAGTATGCCTGGGTCTTGGATAAACTGAAAGCAGAGCGTAAGCATGATATCACCATTGATATCTTCCTTTGGAAATTTGAGACCAGCAAATATTATATGACCATTATTTATGCCCCAGGACACAGAGACTTTATCAAAAACATGATTACGGGCACATCTCAGGCTGACTGTGCTGTCCTGATTGTTGCTGCTAGTGTTGGTGAATTTGAAGCTGGTATCTCAAAGAATGGGTGGACCCATGAGCATGACCTTCTGGCTTACACACTATGTGTGAAACAGCTATTTGTTGGTGTTAACAAAATGGATTCCACTGAACCTTGTATCTCTTCTGGCTGATGGATTCCCATCAGCCAGAAGAGATACAAGGAAACTGTTAAAGAAGTCAGCACTTACATTAAGAAAATTGGCTACAACCTTGACATAGTAGCATTTGTGCCAATTTCTGGTTGGGATGGTGACAACATGTTGGAGCCAAGTGATAGCATGCCTTAGTTCAAGGGATGGAAAGTCACCTGTAAAGATGGCAACGCCAGTGGAACCACACTGCTTGAAGCTCTGGATTGCATCCTGCCACCAATTCATCCAACTGACAAGCCCTTGCGTCTGCCTCACTAGTCATTAGGGAAATGCAAGTCAAAACCACAGTGATATACGACTTCAACCCATTAGGATGGCTATTATAAAATAAAAAAATAAAACAGAAAATAACATGTGTTGGTAAGGGTGTGGAGAAATTGGAACCCTTGTGCATTGCTAGTGAGAATGTAAAATTGTGCAACTGCTGTAGAAAAAAAATACAGAATTTCCTCAAAAAAATTAGGCATAGAATTACCATATGACCCAGCAGCTCCACTTCTGAGTATATATCCGAAAGTACTGAAGGCAGGAACTTTAATAGATATTTGTACACCAATGTTCATAGGAACGTTATTCACATTAGCCAAAAGGTGGAAGCAACCCAAATATCCATTAACTGATGAATGGATAAACAAAATGTGTTATATACATACAATAGAATATTATTCAACCTTAAAAATTATTACAACTCTAATACATGCTATAACACGGATTAACCTTAAAAACATTGTGCCAAGTGAAATCACCCAGATTATATAAGGATAAATATTGTATGATTCCACTTATATGAAGTATCTAGAATAACCAAATGCATAGAGAAAGAAAACAGTGGTTAAAAGGGGCTAGGGAGGAGAGAATGGGAAGTTTGTTTGGGATGATGAAAAAGTTCTGGAGATGGACAGTGGTGACGGTTGCACAACAATGTGAATGTACTCATTGCCACTGAATTGTATACTTAAAATTAGTTAAAATGGCAAATTTTATGTTGTATATACCTTATCACAATTTTTTAAAGCTATAGGGCAGGAAATGCAATATATATATATAACATGTACATTGTTGTAAAACATTTCTGCAATATTTCAGGCACAGCTTCCAGACTTCAACATTACAGGTGGTTCACTAGGTTTCAAAAGACAAGTGAGACAGGCAGGGTGAATGACCACCTCAACACAGGAGAGCTGCTATCTTTCCCCTGTTCCCACCCCACTTTTATATTTCCCTAAATCTCATAGCTTCGTAAGAGATTTTTGATAGCTGGATTCCATTAATTATAACTCATAAAATAAACAATCTGAATAACATGGTTCAAGTTTCATACAGTATCTTCAGATCTTTGCGTAGAGCATAGCAATTCTAGCATAGCTTTAGTTCAATATATATATCATAGCATTTAGATCACTGAATCAACTCAGTCCATTTTTTTAATTAAATAATTTTGACCCAGAGTTAACCTTTCAAGTGTCTTTGGCTCTGAAGGGGAGTTTTAATCCACCTGTTTTCTCCTCCACATCATAACTGCATAAGGATTTACACATGCAGTCTGAAAAACATCAAGCAGGAGAGAACTGAATTCAGTGTGGCTCTGGATTGGAAGTGTTCCAAGCAATGGACAGAAGTGAATCCTTTCTGGAAGAATTCTACTTAACCTAGTCCCCAAAGGGTGATGGGAGTTGGGGGTAAAGGTGACAAAAACACATGGGAATTAATGTACCATAAAGAATAAGATATTACATATGGACCCTGAAAGACTTAAAATCCTGGTATTATGAAACAGAATTTGAACAAATGCAATGTATTTAAAGAGCTAAAAAAAAAATTTTTTTTACATTTATTTGGGGAAACAAACAGATTTTAAAAAGAACTAAACATCTATTTAGATATGTAAAATATAATAATGAAAATTTTAAAAATAATAGATGGATTAGACTAGAGATTATACACAATTTAAGAGAGAATTAGGAAGCTAGACGAAATTATTTTTGAAGAAATCATCTGAAATTCAGCTCACATTGACAATGAGAAAAAAACAATGGAGAGGTTAAGAAGCATGGAGGACAGAGTGAGAAAATATAAAATACAATCAAATTGGAGTTCAGAAGAAGATGATATAGAATGAGGAAATAGAAATACTTCAGGATAGATTGACCAAAAAAAAAAAAATCTCAAAATTTTTGAAAGATGCCAATTTTCAGATTCAAGAATTCAAAGAAATCCCTAGCAAAGTGAATAAAAAGAAATGTATATCTAGTTACATGATACAGTACAAAGAGTATAAAATACAGAAAAAGAGATCTTACAAGCTACCAGAAAATGAATTGTATGGTTTGTTAATTATACTTCAATAAAGTTGTGGGGGAGGATGCACAATTCCCTGTATCTTCACATTATAATTTTGATTCTTTCCCAATGTATTGTTATTTACATGTGCATTTCCTTTCTTAATAACAAGATTAAACATTTAACATGTTTTTTACCATTTCTGTTTTCTTTTTTGTAAATTATTTACATACTTTATGAATTTTTAGATTGGAATGCTTTCTTACTGATTTTATGAGGTTTTTTAAGATTTCAAATTTTATTTAGTGTTCTTTATAATTAGTTATATACCTTTTATTTTTGTTTATAGTATTTTGGCAAATGTAAATTTTACAGTTTTATGAAGACAAATTTTAAAATATTGGAGAAAGGAAACACAGCATACCTAAACAGCAGTCTGACCAATTGGTAACCTCTCAATAACAGTAATCTAAACAGAAGATATTAGAATAACCCCTTCAATGTACTGAAAGAAAATAGCTGTTAATCAAGAATTTTATATCCAGCAAACTTATTCAAGAATGAGGGAGAGCAAAATGTCACTTAACTACTAATGAAAATGGGGAGATTTTATCACCAAAAGAACCTCATTTAAGGAAAAGATATGCTCTGGCAGAAGAAAACTCATCTCAAATGGAGAGTCAACAATGCAAGAAGGAAAGGAGAGCAAAAATAATGGTAAATATCTGAACAAATTTTTAAAAAATGACTTTTGCCTTAGTCATCTTACTCATCTGCTATAACAAAATATCTTAGACTAGGTAATTTATAAACAAAAGAAATTTTTTGCTTACAGTTCTGGAGGCTGGGAAGTCCACGATAAATGTACCAACAGATTCAGTGTCTGGTGAAAGCTTACTCTCTGCTTTGAAGAAGATGATGCCTTCTCCCTGCATCTTCACATCATGGTGAAAGGGGCAAACAAGCTCCCTAAGACTTCTTTTTTTTTTTTTTCCTAAGAGATGGAGTCTTGCTTTGTTGCCCAGGCTGGTCTTGAATTCCTGGGCTCAATCTATCTTCCTATGTCGGCCTCCCATGTTGTCCTCCCAAAGTGCTGGAATTATAGTCATGAGCCACCACACCCGACTAGCTTGTTTTATAAGGGCACTAATCCCATTCGTGAGGGCTCTGCTCTCATGAACTAATCACCTCCCAAAGGCCTACCACTTAATATTATTCCACCAGTGATTAGTTACCAACATATGAATTGGGGGTTACACAAACATTCAGGTCATGGCAATCATATAAAATCATAAAAATAATGTCTCAATTATGGGAGAAATATGCTAGAATTCTTGAAAACAATAGCATGTAAGTTGGGATATTGTAATCATAATTAAGTATTCTAAAAGTTTTGTTTTCTAGGATGATGTTAAAGATTGGTTATAGTTTTTTAGAGTTAATCATGCATATTAAAATTATTAGGGTAATTACTAAAAGGATGGCAGGGTGTGTAACTTCAAAATAGAGGGAAGAAGTAAAACAAAATTTTTGTTTTTCTGGAATAAACAGCCAGGGGTTCCGTTGCTGGGCTCATGGTAGTTTCATGTTTACTTTTTTTTTTAGTAAATGTTACCCAAAGTAACTATGGCTGTGCACTCATTCTAATGCCATTTGTTGAAAAGGCTATCTTTCCTCTGTTTAATGGCTTTTGCACCTTTGTTAAAAATTAAGTGGGCATATTTGCATGGTTATATTTCTGGTTTTTGTATTCTCTTCTATGTGTCTGTCCCTCCATCAATACCACACAATCTTTATTTAGATAAACAATAAGCCTTGAAATTGGGTAGAAAGGTTCCTCCCACTTTATTCTTCTTTTTCAAAAATGTTAAGCTATTCTAGTCCTTTGGTTTCCATATAAATTTTAGAATAAGCTTATTTATATCTACAAAAATTTTGCTGGATTTTTATAGGAACTACATTAAAATTGTATGTAAATTTGGGTAGAACTGACATCTTTTCTATGTTGACACTTCGAATCCATGAACACAATGTGTCTCTCCCTTTATTTAGATTGTCTTTCATTTCTTTCAGTGCAGTTTTCAGCATACAAATTCTATAAATTTTGTTAGATTTATACATAAGTATTTAATTTTGTTTTCAGTTATTGTAAATGGCATGTTATTTTTAATTTAGGTGTCCACCTTATGTTCATTGCTAGCATACAGGAATACAATTAATTTTTATATGTTTATTTTAAATACAACCTTACTTAACTAGTATTATTAATTATAAGAGGGTTTGTTTTTTTTTTTTTTGCTTTGGTTTTTTGTTTATTGTTTGGGGGGATTTTTGTTATTCTTTGGGATTTTCTGTATAGACAATCACTTCATCTGCAAATAGGGCTAGTTTTATTTCTTTCTTTATGATTTGTATGCTTTTTATTCTCTTTCTTGCCTGTGGCACTGGATAAAACTTCCAGTACTATGTTGAATAGCCATGGTAAGAATGGATATCCTTGTATCCTCACCTTTTTCTTGTTCTTAGGGGGAAAGCATTCAGTCTTTCACCATTAAGTACTTTAGTTGTACATTTTTGTAAAAGCTGTTTTTCAAATTGAGGAAGTCCCCTCTCCCCCATTCCTAGTTTTTTCTGGGAGTTTTATCATCAGTGTTGAATTTTTGTCCAGTGCACATTCTGCATTAATTGATATGATTGTGTGATTTACTTTTTCTTCTTAGCCTGTTAATATAGTGGATTATGTTGATTGATTTTCAAATATTGAGCCAGTCTTGCATTCTTGGACTAAACCACACTTGGTTGTAGTGTGTAGTTCTTTTTATTTATTGCTGACTTCTATTTGCTAATATTTTTGTAAGGATTTTTACCTCTATACTCATAAGAGATATTGGTCTATATTTTTCTTTTATATACTGCCTTCACCTGAATTAGCTATCAAGTTAATACCTGCTTCATAAACTGAATTGTGAAGTGTTTCCTCTGCCTCTACTCTCTGAAAGAGTTTACCTAAAATATATATTAACTTTTCTTTAAACACTTCATAGAATTCACTAGTGAAACCATCTGGCGTGGGGATTTATTTTTCTAGAGTTTTTCTACTGTAAATGGAATTTTCTTAAAAGTTAAAAAGTTATAGGACTATTTAAGCTAAAAGTTATAGGGTTATTGAGTTATAAGGCTATTTAAATTATCTATTTTGTATTTGGTTAATGTGATATTTTGAGCTTTTTGAGAAATTTGTCCATTTCATCTAAGTTGTCTAATTTATGCATGTAGAGTTGCTCCTACTATTCCCTTATTATCATTTTATAGTCTTCAGGGTCTATATTAATCCTGTTTCATTCCGGATATTAATAATTTCTATCTTTTTGGTTTTTAGTCTTGCTTAAGATATTTAAATTTTATTGATCTTTTCAAAAAGACAGCTTTTTTTCTTTTTTTTTTTTTTTTCCATTGGGTATTGATCTTTTTTTTTTATTTCAACTTGTTATGGGGCAGCTTTTTGTTTCATTGATAGTCTCTATTATTTTTCTGTTTTAAATTTCACTGGTCTTTGCTTTTTATCATTTTATTCCTTCTGCTTGTTTTGGGTTTATTTTGTTCTTTATCTAGAGGTTATATTGAAGTTGGAGCTTATATTATCAATTTGAGAGTCTTCTAATGTCAGCATTAAAAGCACTGTTTTAGATGCATTCCATAAATTAAATATGTTATCCTTGCATTTTTATTCATTTTAATAGATTTTTTCATTTATTTTCAGATTTCCTCTTTGATTCATAGAGTATTCAGAAGTTTATGGTTTAGTTTCCAAGTGCATGGGAATTTTCCCATTATCTTTCTATTACTGATTTCTAATTTGATTCCATTGTGGTAAGAGAACACACTCTGTATGATTTCAATTCTTTTGAACTTATGGAGGTTTATTTTTATGATCCAAGATATGGTCTATGTTGGTGAATATTCCAAAAGTATATTGTTCTGTACATGTCAATTAGATCCTCTGATTGGTGGTATTGAGTTCTTCTATATCCTTGTTGATTTTCTGTCTAGTTCTTCTTTCACATACCTGAAAACTGACTTTTACCCAAAATATGCAAAATACTCCTAGATATTTACCCAACTGATTTAAAAACTCATGTCCATACAAAAATCTACATGCAGATGTTTATAACAACTTTATTTATAATTGTCAAAAGCTGGACTCAACCAAGATGTACTTCAGTAGGTAAATGGATAAACAAACTGTAGTGTATCCATACAATGGAATATTATTCATTAATAAAAATAAGTGAGCTATCAAGCAAAAAAAAAAAAAAGACATGGAGAATCCTTAAATTCATATTGCTGAGTGAAAGAAACCAGTCTGAATAGGATACAAACTATATGATTCCAACTTTATTCTGGAAAAAGTAAAACTATAAAGATAGTGAAATGATCAGTAGTTGCCAGAGCTTTTGGGGAAGGGAGGATAGATGAGTGAGTGAAGCACAGAAGATTTTTAGGGCAGAAACACTAACCTGTATAATAAGGTGGAAACATAGAAACATGACATTATACATTTATCAAAATTCATAGATCAAAATACATCGCAAAAAAATGCTTAATATATGCAAATTACAGTTGGTGGATCCCAGAAAGGAATGAAGACTCTCTGTCAAGGGAATTTAAATGTATTCAAAAATAAATGAAACAACTCATGGAAAGCGTTGAAGGGAAAGGTACTGACCTAAGTAACTTTGGATATAAGTGGAGTTTTGTAAGATTGAAGGCAAAAGCAACTACACATAAGCACTTTACTATAGTTGAAAAAGTTGTATCCCGTGGGAATACCAGTTAACAATTCTGATACTACTATATCAATAGATAGATAAAACTATTGAACAATTAAGTAAATGGATGGTAGATGGTGGGAGTCAGGTTTCTTACTGTTGGAGTGGGAAATTACATATCCACAAGCAAGGGGAAGAGGCTAGAATAATCCATGTGGTAATGGATTAGAGTTGGAGACATCAGTACTAACTCATATCTAGCTTTAATACAGATACAAATGGTTACATATCTAAATATTTATAGATGTGTATCTATACACAAGTTGGTTCACACATATATTCCTTTGCTCTGTCAACAGAGAGTGTCTGAAAGAAATGACATCCTAGTATGAAATGATATACCTACTGCCCAAATCTTAGTTTCTAATACCATTTGTTAATAAAAGGAACCTTGGCTCTTTGAAGAGATGGCAGCTTCTAGGACCAGGGGAGGAAATATTCAAGATGAGCCTGGAATATCTTGTAGTGCTTGAAAGTAAGGAAGTACTCAAGAAAACAAACAACAAAAATGCACGTTGAGCATAGGAGTCAACTGACAAATCTCGCAATGGCCAAAGACGAAAAAGTTCGAGCAATAAAAATAGAAAGCAATATTTTATTAGAACCCAAAGTATAAAATAAATACCCATAAGTACATGCCAAGCTAAACAATATATTTAGATAAACATATGTGAAAAAGTATTTTTTAAGTAGGTAAATGACTGATACATGGATGAACCTTGAAAACATTATGTAAAGTAAAAGAAGCCAGTCACAAAAGGTCACATGTTATATGATTTCATTTATATGAAATGTCAAGAACAGGAAAATCTATGGAGACATAAAATAATTAGTGATTGGGAGAAAATCTGGAATTACTGCTAATGGGCATGGGGATTTTTTGTGGGGGTTGATGAAAATGTTCTAAAATTGATTATTATGGTGATGATTGCACGACTCTGAGAATATACTTTAGAAACCATTGATTTGTACACTTTAAGTGGGTAAATCATATGGTATATGAATTATATCTTAATAGAGCTGTTAAAAATAAGTAAGAGAATGATGATTTTAAAATAAATAATAGTTATCTTGACATCAGGGCAAGGCACACAGTAGTCTTTGAATATATCAAAAATGGTCTGTTTCTTTACCTAGATGGTAGGTACATCGAGTTTTTTCTTGTTATCGCCTATATTTTACACATGTGTTATAAATTTTTGTGAATTTAATATTTCATAAAAATTTTGTTAAGGGAAGCTGTATCTTTCATATTTTTATATTCCCATGCCTATTGTGATCAAGTTTAACATAGAATATTGAACTTCTAGTATAAATCTAGACTAGGATCAGTTTCATCCAAATATGTCCTGTTTTTAAAAATTATTCTTTTTGTATTAAAATTTCTTTTTAAAATACTTTAGAATAAAAAGGTGACTGTCACATTATATTCTCTATGGGTCAAAATATACTTAACTATAACCTGTCCACTTATCTTTATCACCTTTGCAAACACTCTAATTTCACCTGTCATGTTATTTCAACATTCTCTTAACTGTATTCCTTGCTTCCTGTCTTGCAGCTCTCCTATCAGTTTTTCAAATTGTAGCCAGAAATATCTTTTGAAAATACAAATATCAGTATGTTATTCCTCTGTGCAGAATTCTTTAGTGAAATCTCATTTTCCATTGAGGATAAAATCTATGGATAAAGACTGAATATTTTAGTGTTGCTTTCCAGGTCCTATATAATTTTTCTCTACTGTCTTTTTGTTATCATCTTTCCCCGACACTCATTACCACACATATCAGATTCTCTTGCTAGCTTCTGAGTCCTTTATACATGCCATTTCTTCTGCCTGGGATGTTCTTCTTTCTCTCTCTACTTCTGAAACGCCTACTAGTTCTTCAGGTAGCAGCTTAGATTTTCCTTCCTTTTAGATGCCTTCCCTAACCACCTCCCTTACCAAAGATGAAAATGCCCTTCCTATTATTCCCATAGCATTTTTTCTTACTGTATATTTATTATATTTATTTAAACTATACTTTATATTTTATATATAGATACATAAAATAAAAACAAGGCACTGTAGAACATACTGAAACAGATACATCACAGAACATAAACCAAAAATCATTCAACTTATATATAGTATTTTCTATTATAAGACTTTCTTTTCTTTATATTTTGTATCATCCCATTTCAGTTCATCTTAGACTATTGTTATTCCAAAAATAGTGCTCTGTAATATTGAGCAGAATCCATGAATAGTCCCTCCCCAATGCCTTAAGAATACATTCTAGTGTCTTACAGGTGAATTCATGATTTCCACTGTCTAATCCCAATGTACTTTTTATGGAAAGACAGGCCAAATATTTACTATGACCCATTATGTACTAGGCACTGTACTATACATTATATTTCAAAGATTATGTTAATCTTTTCTGCAACTGAGGTTTTGAAAATTAAGGATTAGAGAGGTTTAGTAATTAAGCCAAACTACACTGATAGTAAATAGTAGTACCAAAATTCAAGCACAGTCTGTCACAGCAGTTCTCAAACTTTACAATGAATCAGAATCATTGAGAGTTTGTTAAGATATAGATTATTGATCTCACCCTCATGGTTTCTTATCTAGTAGATCAGCAGCAGAGATGAGAGGGTAGGGACAATGTGGGAGATTTTGCATTTCTAACAAGTTCCTAAATGATGTATATGTTGTTGGTTCAGAAACCACACTTTGAAAACTACCAATCTATCAGATTATATTATAACATCTTCCCACTGGTACTTCTTATGTCACATTACTCCTCTATAAGTACAGTATGCTCTCATGAGGTGAAAAACAATATAGTCAAAATGCATTTGGTGCTTTATTTCTCTCTGTGCTTTTGCATTATTTTCCCCCCACACACACACCTAAACTTTCTTCTTTTTCTTGCCCTTCCCCCTACCCTTTCTTACCTGTTGAAATATTTTCCTTTATAAAGCCACTCAAATGCTACGTTTTCTATAAAGTCTTAACTTCATGCCCTTGCTTAGAAGTAGACTGCTTTTATTTTTAACAGATGGCACTTTATATTAATAACAATGTGTATCATCACTTACTATCTTGTGTTGTAGTTATTTGTTTCTAGGCTTTAATGTATTATATTGCATTTGTAAACTCCTTAAGGATTTGGGTTGCATTTATCCTATAATACTTAATACAGATCTTTAGTTGTTTAATATATATCAGGATATGCTAAGACTATGATACTTT
The DNA here is from genome assembly GCF_041146395.1 of Eulemur rufifrons. NCBI lineage: Eukaryota > Metazoa > Chordata > Mammalia > Primates > Lemuridae > Eulemur > Eulemur rufifrons. The sequence continues at coordinate 94,775,392 of NC_090984.1, forward strand.
CATTTTTTTAATTATTAAATGAGAGAGTATTTGTAAAAATACTTTATTAACCATAAAGTGTTATATAGAGGGAAGTACTTTCTTCTTGCAATGACTCTGGACATTCTATAGATGTAAAAGTACATCTCAAAATTAATTTGTAAATTGTTCAAAGACATCAGGGAATTGGCAAAGAATAAAACATGTCTAATCTGATTTTTAGCTAAATAAAAGGCCAAAGAAATTGAGGAGGAATAACAGATATACTCTCTCCCAAACATATAGCAAAATCTTTTAATTATATCACACACACACACATACACAGAAATTGTTGTCTCAATATTGTAACTGTGGGTTTTATTAGCACTGCTACTAGGGTATCAACCTAGGGTAGATCAACTATTATTAATACTAGAGATATAACAGGCCTGTGCTTAGTGACCAAAAAGTTGGAATAAAAAGGATTCACTAAGTTACAATTTTCTTAGAAAATAGACTCCAACAAATTCCATAATACCTGATAACTTAAAAATATATAGAGAAACAACATTATTGTCAATAAGGATAAATTCATGGACATTATACTTAGAAAAGGAAACTACATAAACACAAGATGGAATGAACTTACTGTGTGAAATTGCAAAATCCCAGAGGCATGTATCAATCAAATTCTTTGTACCTCAAATTATTTTTCCATATTTTGTAGATTTATCACTCCTTCACAGAAATTTTGGGAGGATAGCATGCAAAAATTATTATGAGACTATTTCTAATTTTTAGGAGGAAATGTGTAACAAACTTCCTGATATAGTTACTACTGTACTCTGTGAGGGAGTGTTACATATACTTAGTTAAAATTCTAGATTTGTTCAACAACTTGCCAGATTTGTCATATGAAACTAGAGGACCTTAAAATTTGATGACATTCTAATCATATTGCTGGTGATACTATAATCAATTAACTATGAAATTGACAAAAAGGTACAATGTAGTATTTTAGTTAAGAAAGACAAAATTCCCCAAGTAAATAGGAGCATATTGGGAAGTATATAATTACCCAGTGCTATTTTGGCACCAATTAGAGTATTTTATCTAATTCTAACTGACAGAACTAAACCAGATTTTGAAGAAATATTATTAAGATTAAAAATTAGAAAGTAGCCTTAATTTTTTTTGATGAAACCATGAATAGTTATTCTAATAAGAAGGCAGCCAATGGATAATGCAGTAATCATTTTTGGATACATGTATAGTTTTAAATAAATGGGTATCAACTCTTCTCTTTCAGATTATAGATAGGACAAGAATAAAAAATAATGAAATACAAGACAGTTTTAGGTTATTTCAGAGAATGAGAGTGGTTAAAGAATAAATTCAATCATAAGAAGTTTTTGAAAATATATTCTTACATGACTTTAAAAATCTTAGTTGTGAAATTTTAGAAATAGCATAAAATCTCTTTGTTTTCTTTCTTTCTTTTTTTTTTTTTTTTGAGACAGAGTGTCGCTTTGTTGCCCTGGCTAGAGTGAGTGCCCTGGCGTCAGCCTAGCTCACAGCAACCTCAAACTCCTGGGCTTAAGCGATCCTCCTGCCTCAGCCTCCCGAGTAGCTGAGACTACAGGATGCGCCACCATGCCCGGCTAATTTTTTTTCTATATATATTTTAGTTGGCCAGATAATTTCTTTCTATTTTTAGTAGAGACGGGGGTCTCGCTCTTGCTCAGGCTGGTCTCGAACTCCTGACCTCGAGCGATCCACCCGCCTCGGCCTCCCAGAGTGCTAGGATTACAGGCGTGAGCCACCGCGCCCGGCCTCTCTTTGTTTTCAAATGATGAAAATGAGCTAATGTTAGCAGATCAAAGTAACACAGCCAGTTACTGACAGAGCATGAGTCAAACTGTCACATGAACAGTAAGGCCTTTGATTCTTGATTCCATTCTTCCAGTGCTTTCCCATTGTTTTATGTTTCTTATCTAACCAGTTTAAATGTGGCCTGGAAGTTAATAATTATCTCTGAAAGACCTTTCTAGCTTGAAATGTCTGTAATTGTCAATAGGTCCATTATATAATAACTATTGATCTTTCCAACGTCTTCCCCATTCCTGTCCATTTCTGAAAAACCTGTTTTACTTTAAAACTGATAGACTTCCTGAGAAGCAAGAGCTGAAATCTAAGTCTTACTCAACTCTAGAGTGCTTTATGTGTTAGACTTTTGAACATAAATATTACTACACTCAACTGTTTTTTATCTATCTCATTGAAACAACTGTATAAAATATGAAGGAGCTGAAGTTGGACAAAAAAAGTACTTTGGCCATGGTCATATTGCTTAAAAGTGGCTAATTTTTTCTGAGTCCACTTGCAGTGCATTTTTCCAATCCACCACACTAACCAATATTACAAAAACTTCAGCCAGAGTGCCTAATTTATATAGCAATTGATGAATTTCTTACTGTAACAATTTTATTCCTTAAACTGTTGTTCACATGTAAAATAAAATTATTGCTCTTTGTTGTTGAATGTATTTAAACCAAGGATTCATTGCAATTCAACATACATCTACTTGTTTTTTTTTTCAGGCCTGTATGTGGAATCAGAGGGAAAACTCTCATAATTAACCTGCCAGGTAGCAAGAAAGGATCTCAGGTAAGCCAACCTGACATTTATATGGTATAGAGGAAGGACTTTTGACCAACTATGAGAGTTAGCCAACCAAAGAGTTGGAGCACTCCACAAACTATTCTCACTTCTGACGCCAACTGCAAGTTTACAAGATTCCCCACATCACCCTCAGGTTCAGTAATTCACTAGAAAAACTCACAGAACTTGCTGAACGCCATTATACTCACTGTTACGGTTTCTTACAGGAAAAGGATACAGATTAAAATCACCCAAGGGAAGAAGTGCATAAGACAAAGTTCAGGAGTAGTATCAACCCGAGAGTTTCTGTTGTCTTCTCCCTGTTGAATCATGCATGCATTACTCTCCTGGCATTGATGTATGGTAATACACTTGAAATATTGCCAATCAGAGAAGCTCCCCTGAGCTTTTCGTGTCCAGAGTCTTTTTGGAGCTCATTACATACTTCCCAGGGCCTGAACTTTAGTCCTTAACCCTTCCCAGAGGTTGTACTGATACCTTTATTCTCCAGTACCTTCCAGAGGCAAAACTGAAATCATGTGGCCCAAAATTCACATTATAAATCACATTTTTAGACTGTCTGGTGGCCAAAACCCTCAGACAAACGAAGACACTCCTATCAAGCATGACATTCTTAGGGCCTAAAGATCACCTCCTAGTAGCTGAGGGCAAAAGGTAAACTCTTTTTGGGTAATATTAATTCTTCACTACATAAGCTACCCCCTGGCCTTTGGCCAAGGATTTTGTATAGCAAAACAATCATGGTGTCTGAGCATCTGTATTTATTATAGCATTTATATGGCAGACACAGCAATAGTATGACTGTGAATATGCCTAAGATTTGGAGAAGGCAGTATAGGGTACAGACAGAGTTAGAGAAACAGCTAATCTATCCTCTAAAGCCATTACATACATTTTCATATTAATATTTTTGTACTAATTTACTAATTTCTCTTCTTTATGTATCATTATTTGTACCATATGATATATTTGTACTGAATTATATACCATAGAAATTAACTGATTGTTAACTAATCCAGTTCTTCCTCAGGCCAGTCCTTTTCCATTGGTGTTACATCCTGAGGTGGCTTTAACTCAATTTCCCAATACCATACCCTAAAAATAACAGTCAAAAATGCTTGGCACATTATTAGAGTCCCCCTCAGACATTGGCAATTAGCTCTTTCCTCATCATATCATATGACCAAAATGTCTCCCAGAGTAGTGCTATTCAGATTTGCAGGCTTGTCAGATTCCAGAGGCGAGAGTGGTTTCAGCAATGTATGACTTTACCCTTTCAAGTGTCTATTATAGCTGAGCTAAGAAACAATGTCATCTCTTGTTCTGGACCTCTTTTGAGACACCAATGTAATATTATTTCCCTCATTGCATAACCTTTTCATTCATTCCTTTATCCTCAGCTACTGTTCCTCCTCCTCTCCACTTACACTCAAACTTTTCCACCTTTGAAAAGGATGTGAGGTTCAATCACTATGCTGGCCCAGATTGCTGTCCATAATAGTAGTTGAAAAAGTTTCTCCTGCCCAGTCTATTCCTATTCATACAGGTTAGAGTTACACAGGTAAAAAAAAATTCATAGACTATCTTAACCCATTAGGCAATATGACTACATTCATAGTCAACTCTGATTTGGCCAGATGGAATGAAGACAAAATCTAACCCATCAGGCCCTTAGGCTTTCTGACATAAAAGTTTGAAGCTATAATTACAGTTTCTTGCTTGGGAATCATCTCTGCTTCTGGTCCCCACAGCTGCAACCTTGGTCCTGGGACCACTACATCAGGTAAAGGAAAAGAAAGTTTAAGTGATATGGGGACAAAAAAGTAAATTAAAACCAGCATCCTTGTAATCCTTGCACTCTGGGAGGCTGAGGCAGGAGGATTGCTTGAGCTCAGGAGTTCAAGACCAGCCTGAGTAAGAGCAAGACCCCATCTCTACTAAAAATAGAAAAATTAGCCTGGTGATATGGCACACACCTGTATTCCCAGCTACTCAGGAAGCTGAGGCAGGAGAATCGTTTGGGCCCAGGATTTTGAGGTTCAAGTGAGCTACAATGACGCCACTCTACCCTGGGCAACAGAGTAAGACTCTGTCTCAAAAAACAAACAACAACAGCAAAAAAAAAACCAGCATCCTTCGCCAACCACCTCTTTCCTGAAAAAGTGAAGAAAACTGTCTATTGGTGACCTTGCTCCCCCGCTCCCGGCTACCACCATGTTGAACATGTTCACACACTCATGAAGGCATGTAAGCCAGCCGTTTGTGCCTTTGTCTCCCCCTACTTTAGACAACAAATGTTTTCATTATCTGTTCCAGTTTCTATCAAATTATTACTCTGAGGATGCAAATGTGTTCCTTAGAAATGTTATTAATTTATTAAAAGGATTTGTTCTGTAAAATCTAGGTTCAGACAAAAGGCCACACTCAAGGATCCAGAAGGCCACATGTAGCCCCAAGGCTGCAGGTTCTCCACCCCTGGCTCTTTTCTGGTCCTTTTATATACTCTAAGCATTTGCATCTACTACTAGGTGAACAAAACCCAATCCAGAGTAAATGTCTGTTCCTGTTAGGACCCACTAAGAGCTCAATATCAGTCCAACTTGCCAGCTATGTGTAGGGCCTTCCCTCTTTGGAAGCTGCTCCATAACCCTATGCAGTCTTTGTCTTGTTGGCAGACAGAACAGTTAATGTCAGCATTATGTGCCTCGGAGGGTGAAAAAGGAAATATCTAGATCAGGGAATGTTTCATGTTGGAAGGCTGCATTAGTTTAGCTATAATCAAATAATGCTTCATTCGAGAAACTTCAATTAGATATACTTGAAAATGTACATTATTTTGTAAAAAATCTAACCATTATGTACTTAATAATTTCAAAAAAAGAAATTAACTATTTGTTAATTTTAAAGTTAACTAACCTTTCAATTACTTTGCTGTGTTTGCTTTTTGTTGGAAAGTATTTTATTATTTGGTTGCAACATGGAGGTCCGCAGTTTCAGTAGATCCTCTAGACGAGTATCAGTCATTTGTGACCTTAAGGGTGCCTTGATTTGGGTTAAATAGGGGAATGTAGATTCACAACAATAAGTGGTTGAAAAGCAAGAAAGCATTTTTCAGGCATGTTGCCGAAGGCGTGGGTATTCTGCTGCATTTTTCCATATTTCAATTGGATCTTTCATGACATCAGACAATGACTTTAAAATGTCATCTACTGAGAGATCAATCAATTTCATCTGTAGTTGTTTAGGTGCATTGGTGATAACAACTAGATGAGACTGAAATACTAATTTGCATGTGATGTCATGATTCTCAAAGTCAGTAAACCTTTCATTGTATTCTCTAGTTAATAGTTCTATAACAGCTGCTTATTCTTCAAATGATTTGCATATATCATCCTGCTCATCAATGACCTTTGCTAACTGTGGAAAATGTTCACCCGAAATTTCCTTTTGAAGAAGTGTTTTGAAAAAAGATAGCTTTTTTCAAAATGCTTGGCTTTTTTGCCACATATCATATATAGATTTAGTTTTACCTTGCAAAGAAATATTCAAGTCATTTTGATTTGACATAGTATCACACAGAAATGCTGCATTCCTATAGAAATCTCCTTTCAATAATTCCCATTGCTGATTCTCTTCTTCATAAAGTTTAACTACCTGTTCTTGCAAAGATAAAATTTTGGCTAACACCTGTCCCTGCCAATGCCCTTTAGAATGATAAGGCAAATCCACACCTCATCGTTCAACTTTAGCATGTTACGAAACTGGTGATGCTGTGTTGCATTTGCAAAAATATAGTTAATAATACTTATTATAACTTGTTGCAAAGTGTCACTTAAAATAGTAGTTTTAGCACAGAGATTTTGCTGATGCAAGGCAAGATACAATGAAAAGAAATGAGAGTATCTGGATCTGTTAATACTTTGTGTAATAAACCCTTCATGTTTTCCTGTCACACAAAGTGCACTGTCTGTACATACACTTACTAAATTTACCAAATTCAGTCCAACTTCAAAACAGTTATCTTGAAAATTACTGAAGATACCTATTCCTCATGTTCTATTCACAAGAGTGCACAAAGCGAGTAACTCTTCGTAGCAAAGAAAATCTTTTATTATGACCCTAATGAAGTATAAAACTTGCACCGAATCAGTTGTATCAGTTGATTCATCCAAAGCAATTGAGTAATATATATTTTCCTTTTGAAGTATTGCATGAAGTTGTTCTGTTAAGTTGAAGGCTAATTCATGCTGCCCATCAGTTATGGTTCTCCTTGAAAGAGGCAGTTGTTTGTCCTTTGAAATGTTATTGGGGTCTAAGCATCCTACAACTTCAACAATGAATTCTTTCACAATTTCTGCATCACTGGGATGGCTTTCCTTTTTTCCCCAAGTACATAAGCTACTTTATAAGTTCTTTTGGTGGCATTATTTCTGGGACTTATTACTGCTTGAAAGAATTGTCTTTTGCTTTTGCTTTTCATCGTTTAATTTCTGTAATGCAACCTTTTGCACCTTTCCCTCTAATTTAAAATATTTGTGGTCCTTATGAGTATTATAACGCTGATGGGCATTGAATTTCTTTAATATTGATTTTGTAGTGTCACAAAGCAAGCAAATCATCTTGTCTTTAAGCAGAAACAATATTGCAATTCCCAATCCTCATTTAAAAATCTGTTTTCTTCCTTCAGCTTTCTCTTCTTTGACATGATGGGCTATTAAGCAGACAGAATTGAAAAATACTGTTGAGCTGTGCAACTATTCACAAAGTCCACTTCAAACAGAAGCACAGAGCACCACTGTCAAAAGCTGATAACAGACTGGTATACTTGACCCCCATAAACTCTCAACAACCAGCTTCATATGGTAGTGGCACCAGTCAGGAGGAGGAAGTTAGAACTATTAAATAAATCATGAGCGTTGTAAGCCTTCAATTTAGCTCTTATGGCTTACTGATGTTCTAATTGCGCCAGTCAATCTGTGAGGATTATTTCATTGTAACTTACTTTATTCTTTGGTATTTTAAATATGTTCATTTTAAAAATAAAAATATAAAAGATTAATAAAAATAAACTAATAAAAATAAAAGGATTTGTTCTGTAAAATTTGGATTCAGTCAAAAGACTGCATTTAAGGATCTAGAAGACCACATGTGGCCTTAAGGCTGCAGGTTACCCACCCCTGTTCTACATTCAGTCCATCTTTGCATTGCTGCAGTCCCTCAGAGTTCACTCATCTCATGAGCTCAGGTGGCCACATCAAGCAAATACACTGGGATGTCCACTGCCTGGTTCTAATCAAATTCCAAATCTATAAAGGAGTTCTTCTGACGAACATTGACATATCCTATTTTAATGCACCCCTTACATTCCCAGAGTGATTTTTCACAGGGCCATGCACCATACACCATACAGGCATGTCTTTGATAGATCAGTTTTCCATTATGCTTCTGCCTGACCATATGGCAGGACCATTGAACACTGCTTATGAGTTGGTAAAAACCTAAACATTGGGTAAAGCTGCAGTTCAGCTCATCAGGTTGATTTGTTTTTACCTTCTTCCATGAGAATAGCAACCTTCCAAACAGAACACTATCTGTTCTTTGGAACTGCCCTCTGTAAACTGGGTGGCTCTTTCGTGGTCAATAAAGAGCTGTTTACAGGGCACTATCCAAGTGACCCAAGTGCCATAGGACCCAGCAGCTCCTGAGGTGGTTATAAATTCATCTCTATGGAAAAGAGGCTACCTGCTTGTGAGTACTTCCTTGTATTCCCCTGGTAGTACGATCTTGTATACACTATTTCCATTTTATTATAGAACTCCTCTGAGCACTGCCCTCCCCTTTAGAGCATTTCCCTGATATTACTTAAAACATTATGGGAATTGCAGGTTTGAAGATTATTTCCTTCAGTCATAGGGGCAGTCTCAATTAAAGATCAGTGGCAAGCTAATAATTATCTCTCAAATGGAAATTTTCTGGTCCAAAATTCCAGCAGTTGTCGCTGGGTAGCACTCCCAGGTTTTCGCCTTAAGCCCCAGTTTGTACTCCACACAGGGCTACTCTAGAGCAAATTAATGGTTTGTGTGGGCTCAGGCAATCTTATTTGTTCCTATTTTAGCATGTCCAGTAAATATTGGTGGAAGGGTGATTACATGCCTTCTGTTTTACAATACTAGCTAAGGAAAGCATTTCCCATTCAAACACAATATACATCCTTATAATATATTTAGGTGTAGGGAACTTAACGATGTCACATAAAGTTCAATATTTAAATATTCTAATTTTCATTCAAACTTTCACCTTAATCCCATCAACTATTGCATTATTATTTCCTCCCAAACTAACTATACCCCAAAATGGGACTTCAGTAGATTTCACAGTTGACTTCCATGTCAAAGAGTCCCGGAAAACTCTTTTCTCTGCTCCCTGACTATTTTACCTATTAATGTGCATATGGCCTTAGAATCTGCAGCCCTAGGTTGAGCTAAGGGACTGAGACCATTTTCTCAGTCCTAATCTTGATTAAATTGTGGGAAAATCACCTCAGGCAATTCGAAGTCAGGTTTCTTATGGTCATCTTTGCTTTTTAGCTTTCACATTTCCTCCAAACTAAATAGAGAAGATTTGTTTAGGACTCTTCAATAGTCAATGTTGGGAGACCAGCAAGGGCTCCCATCTTTTCACCCAACCTACGACAGTGCTAGACTAAGACCTTTGTTTTGCCCCATTCATTGTTCACTGTATTCATTCATTTTTTTTAATAGCCATTGAAATATTTCTATCCTGCTGGGATAATTCCCTTGAATTTCCCCATTTTCTTTCCCTATTTTCTTAGGAATAACTCTAATTTTATTCATTGTGTATTGTTTCAACATAACTCTTTTATTTCATAAGTAACTCTAAGACTAGCAGCTATACATCAGGCCATGTGGAATCCAAGGTTGACCCCAACCTTATAATCCACCCTAACATTCTCCCTTACTTTCATTTTAACTCATGTAGATAAAAATAACCAAGGGATTATATATCTGCCTAGTTTCTCTTTTGTTCAGTGTTGTAATTTTTGCCTTATCTTATTTTTTTGTTTTAATAGATTTAAGAGGTACAAGTGCAGTATTGTTACATGGATAAAGTATGTAATTGTGAAATCTGAACTTTTAGTGTAACCATCACCCAGATAGTATACATTGTACCCATTAAGTAATTTTTCATTTCTTACCACTCTCCCACCTTCTCATCCTTCCAAGCTTCCATTATTTATTATTCCACTCTCTATGTCCATGTGTACCCATTTTTTTAGCTCCTACTCATAAGTGAGAACATGTGTATTTGACTTTCTGATTTATTTCACTTAAGATAATAGCCGCTAATTCCATTTATGTTACTGCAAAAGACATGATTTCATTCTTTTTTATGGCTGAGTAGTATTCCATGGTTTGTGTGTGTGTGTGCATGTGTGTACATACCACATTTTCTTTATCCAGTCATCAGCTGATGGACACCTAGGTTAATTCCATATCTTTGCTATTGTGAACAGTGCTGCAATAACCATATGAATTCAGGTATCTTTTTAATATAGTGATTTATTTTCTTTTGGGTAGATAATAGTGGTATTGCTGGATAAAATGGTAGATGTAGTTTTAGTTCTTTGAGAAATCTCCGTATTGTTTTTCATAGAGGGTATACTAATTGACATTCCCACCAACAGTGTATAAGCTTTCCCTTTTTTCTGTATCCTCACCAACATCTATTGTTTTTGACTTTTTAATAATTGCCATTCTGACTGTGCTAAGATAGGATCTCATTGTGGTTTTAACTTGTATTTCTCTGATTCGTGATGTTGAGCATTTTTTCATATTCTTGTTGGCCATTTGAATGTTTTCATTTGTAAAATGTCTGTTCATGTGCTTTGCCCACTTTTTAATAGAGTTATGTGTGGGTGTTTTGTTTAGTTGTTTGAGTTTCTTATAGATTCTGGATAATAGTCCTTTGTTAAATACATAGTTTGCAAATATTTTCTCCCATTCCATAGGTTATCTGTTTACTCTGTTGATTATTTCCTTTTCTGTGCAGAAGGTTTTAGTTTAATTCTCATTTGTCTATTTTTATTTTAGTTAAATTTGCCTTTGAGGTCTTAGTTATGCATTTTTGCCTAGCCCAATGTGCAGAGAGTTTTTCTTAGATTTTCTTCTAGAATTTTTACAGTTTCAGGCCTTATATTTAGGTCTTTAATCCATCTTGTTAATTTTTGTATATGGTGAGAGATAGGGGTCCAGTTTCATTCTTGTGAATGTGACTACCCAGTTTTCCCATCACTATTTATTGAATAAGGTATCCTTTTCCCAGTGTATGTTTTTGTTGACTTTGTTGAAGATCCATTGGCTATAAGCATGTGGCTTTATTTATGAGTTCTATATTCTATTCCACTGATCTATTTGTCTGTTTTTATACAAGTACCATGCTCTTTTGGTTGCTGTAGCCTTCTAGTATGATTTGAAGTCAGATAATGGGATACCACCAGCTTTGTTCTTTTTTCTTAAGATTGCTTTGGCTACATGGGCTCTTTTTTTGATTCTATATGAAGTTTGGGGGTTTTTTTCCTAATTCTGTGAAAAATAACATTGATATTTTTATAAGAATCGAACTGAATCCATAGATTGTTTAGGGCAGTATGGTGATTTTGATGATATTGATTCTTCCAATCCAAGAGTATGGGATGTTTTTCCCTTTGTGTCATCTACAATTTATTTCATGTGTGTTTTGTAGTTTTCCTTGCAGAGATCTTTCACCTCCTCAGTTAAATACATTCCTAGGTTTGGGGGAGTTTTTTGTTTGTTCATTTTTTTATTTTTGGCAACTCTCATAAATGGGAGTGTCCTCTTGATTTGGCTCTAAGCTAGATCATTGTTGGTGTATAGAAATGCTACTGATTTCTTTCCTTTTTTTTTTTTTTTTTTGAGACAGAGTCTCACTCTGTTGCCCAGGCTAAAGTGCCATGGCGTTAGCCTAGCTCACAGCAACCTCAAACTCATGGGCTCAAGCAATCCTTCTGCCTCAGCCTCCCAAGTAGCTGGGACTACAGGCATGTGCCACCATGCCCAGCTAATTTTATATATATATATACATTTTTTAGTTGTCTGGCTAATTTCTTTCTATTTTTAGTAGAGATGGGGTCTCGGTCTTGCTCAGGCTGGTCTCGAACTCCTGACGATCCTCCCACCTTGGCCTCCCAGAGTGCTAGGATTATAGACGTGAGCCACTGCGCCCAGCCAGAAATGCTACTGATTTCTGTACGTTAATTTTATGTCCTGAAATTTTACTGAATTCATTTATTAAATCTAAGAGTTTTCACCTCCTTGGTTAAATATATTTCTAGGCATTTCATTTTTTATAGCTATTTTAAATGGAATTGACTTCTTGATTTGTTTCTTAGCTTCATCATTATTGTTGTATAGCAGTGCTACTGATTTTTGTACATTGATTTTGTATCCTGAAACTTTACTGAATTCATTTGTCAAATCTAGGAGATTTCTGGAGGAGTCTTTTACATTTTTTAGATATATGATCATATCATTGGCAAACAGATAATTTGACTCTTTTCCCTTTGGATACGTTTTATTTCTTTATCTTGCCTAATTGCTCTGGCTAGGACTTCTAGTACTATGTTGAATAGAAGTGGTGGAAGTGGGTATTCTTATCTTGTTCCATTTCTTAGGGAGGATGCTTTCAACTTTTCCCCATTCAGTATGATGTTGGCTGTGGGTTTGTCATATATGGCTTTTATTATATTGTGATGTTTCTTCTATGCCTAGTTTTGAGAGGTTTTTTATCATGAAGGGATGTTGAATTTTATTTAATTTTTTTATCTGTTGAGATTATCATATGGTTTTTGTCTTTAATTCTGTTTATGTGGCGGATCATGTTTATTGATTTGCATATGTTGAACCATTCTTGCTTTCTTGGAATAAACCCACTTGATTGTGGTGTGTTAACTTTTTGATGTGCTGTTTGATTCAGTTTGCTAGTATTTTGTTCAGGATTTTTGCATGTATGTTCATCAAGAATATTGATCTGTAGTTTTCTCTTTTCCTTGTGTCTTTTGCCTGGCTTTGGTATCAGAGTGATACTGGCTGTGTGGAATGAATTAGGGAGGATTCCTTCCTCCTCACATTTTTACAAATAGTTTCAGAAGGATGGGTACCAGTTCTTTGTACATCTGGTAGAATTCAGCTGTGAATCCATCTGGTCCTGTGCTTTTTTTAGTAGGGAGATTATTTTTATTACTGATTCAATCTCACTATTCGTTATTATTGGTCTGTCCAGGATTTATGTCTCTTTGTGGTTCAATCTTAGGAGGTTGTATGTTTCCAGGAATTTATCCATTTTCTCTAGGTTTTTTAGTTTGTGAGCATAGAATTGTTCATAGTAGTCTCTGATGATCTTTCATATTATTGTGGAATCAGTTGTAATGTCTCTTTTTTCATTGCTGATTGTGTTTATTTGAATCTTCTGTCTCTCTTTTTTCTTTTTTGTGAGTCTAGCTAGTGGTTTATCAATTTTGTTTATCTTTTCAAAGAACTAACTTCTTGTTTCATTGATCCTTTGTATCATTTTTTGTTTTGTTTGTTTTGTTTTATTTTGGTTTAATTTTTTGGTCTCAATTTCATTTAGTTCAGCTCTGATCTTTGTTATTTCTTTTCTTCTGCCAGCTTTGGATTTGGTTTGTTCTTGGTTTTCTAGTTCCTTGAGGTATTATATTACATTGTTAATTTGTGATCTTTCTATTTTTTGATGTAAGCATTTAATGCTATAAATTCTGTCTTAGCTCAGCTTTCACTGTATCCCAGAGGTTTTGTATGCTGTGTTTCCCCTTTTATCATTTCAAAATTTTTTTGATTTCCTTCTTAGTTTCATCATTTACCCAAAGATCATTCTGGAGCCGGTTGTTTAATTTCCACATATTTGTATAGTTTCAAAAGTTCCTGTTGGAATTGATTTCTAGTTTTATTTCACTGTAATCTGAAAAGATACTGGATATGATTTCAATTTTCTAAAATTTATTGAGACTTGTTTATGGCCTAACATATGTTCTGTCTTGGAGAATGTTCTTTGTGCTGATGAGAAGAACATAAATTCTGCAGTCGTTGAGTAGAATGTTCTGTAAATGTCTGTTAAGTCCATTTGGTCTAAAGTCCAATTTAAGTCCAGTGTTTCTTTGTTGATTTTCTGTCTTGATAATCTGTCTACTGCTGTCAGTAAGGTGTTAAACTTACCCACTATTTTCGTATTGTTGTCTATCTCTTTTTTGAGGTCTACTAATATTTGTTTTATAAATCCTGGTGATTTAGTGTTCAGTGCATATATATTTAGGACTGTTACATCTTCTTGTTTAATTGATCTGTTTATCATTGCATAATAACCTTCTTTGTCTTTTTTTTACTATTGTTGATTTAAAGTCTATTGTGTCTGACATAAATATAGCATCCTCTGCTGGCTTTTGGTTTCCATTTGTGTTGAATTTTTTTCCTCCCCTTTACCTTCAATTTATAAGTGTCTTTAATAGTAAGGTGGGTTTCTTGTAGCCAGCATATTATTGTGCCATGCTTATTTTTTTAACCATTCCTTCAATCTGTTTCTCTTAAGTGAGGCATTTAATACATTTATATTCAAGATTATTATTGACATGTGAGGTTTTGTTCCTGCCATAATGTTAATTGTTATCTAGTTGCTTTGCAGCCTCATTTGTACAATTGTTTTATAAGACTTGTGTACTTTAATGTATTTTAATAATGGTGAGTATTGACCTTTCATTTCCGTGTTTAGAATAACCTTTAGCATTTTCTTTTAGGCTGGCCAGTCTAGTGGTGACCAATTCCCTCAGCATTTGCTTGTCTTTGAAAGATTTTATATCTTCTTTACTTATGAAGCTTATTCTAGCTAAATACAAAATTTGGTGTTGACAGTTTTTGTCTTTAAGAATTCTGAAAATAAGACCCCAGTCTCTTCTGGCTTGTAAGGTTTCTACTGAGAAGTCCACTGTCAGTCTGATGGGATTTCTTTATAGGTGACTAGATGCTTTTCTCTCACTGATTTTAGGATTTTTTGCTTCCTGTTGACTTTAGAGAGTCTAATGACTATATGTCTTGATGAAGTCCTTCTTGCAGTGTATTTCCATGAAGTTCTCTGAGCCTATTTTATCAGGATGACTAAATCTCTGGAAGACTAGGGAAGTTTTTTATTTTTCTTTTTAAATATTTCCTCAAATAGATTTTTCAAACTTTTTGCTTTTTTCCCCTCCTCTGGTAATACCTATGATTCATAGATTTGGACATTTTACCTAATCCCCTGCTTCTCAGAGGCTTTGTTCATTTTTTAATTCTTTTTTCTATACTTTTATCTGACTAGATTAATTCTAAAGACCTGTCCTGAAGTTATGAGATTCTTTCTTCTGTTTGGTGTAGTCTATTGTTGAAGCTTTCAATTGTATTTTGTAGTTTCATCAATAAATTTTTCATTTCCAGTAGTTGTTTGATGCGTATATATATCTTTAGTGATTTTCTCATTCACACCCTGAATTGGGCTCCTAATTCCCTTGTATTGGTTTTCAGATTTCTCTTGGATCTCATTGAGCTTCTTTAAAATCAGTATTATGAATTCTTTATCTGGCATTTCAAATGTTTCGACTTTGTTAGGATCCGTTGCTAGAGAGTTACTGTGATCCTTTAGAGGTGTCTTAACACTCTGTTTTTTCATACTTCCAGATTTGTTACACTGGTTCCTTCTCATCTGGAGAAACTCTCTCTTCTTATTATTTTTGAACTTACTTCCCTTTTGATGGTATTTTTTTTTTTTTTCTGTTAAGGATGTGACTATAATGTATATTATGTAGAGTCATTTGGCTTTGCTTGTAGGTGCTTTCAGTGGCAAAGACTCTGTATGAATTCCTTGGTTATAGATAGTTATAGCCTTAGTGTGGTGGCTTTCTTAAATGATGGATGTAGTAGCAATGTATTGGGTGTATGAGCAGGCTTACAGCCTCCTGATGGGCCAGCAGAGGACTCAAGAAGCTTATCTCATTTCTAACCTCTGGGCATTTGTGTTAGATTTTATATTGGTTTGTGCAGTTCGACCTCCAGGCCAGGATGGCACTTGCAAGTAAGAGCCAGCTGTGGCAGTAGCAGTCAGGTTTATGCTATATCTTTGTTTACCAGGAGAGGCTCTCAGTTGCTACAGGCAATGGGCTGGTCTGTGGAATGCACAGTTGCCTGAGCTCCTTTCATAGCCCTGGAGGAGGTGATGAAGCTAGTCAGAGCTGGACAAGGGTGATGGAGGAGCTCCTGGTGAAATGGGCTGCAGTCACTGTGGGAGTTTGGGGGGCTGTCCTAGTACTACAGCCTCAGCAGGCAGGAATGCAATTCATTTCCTTGTTGCACACTCCCCCATCCCAGCACTCATGAAGCTCAATTTAGTCAGACACTGCTATTGATCTCTAGTCTGCAATGTAGCCAAGAGTTGTGAAAGATGCATGCCCCACAGATCACTGCCAAATGTTTGCGCTGCAAAGCCTCTTCCCTCCCTGGATCTCCTGCTCTCTGCTGCAGGGACATTGCCACTCTGTGTAGAAATGGGGAAGGGTTCCACCTTTCATGCTAGCCTGTCTTGGTGACTATACTGCTAGTGGGGACTCAGTCACCCCTAACAGTCCCAGAAAGGCCATGCTTTGGTGCATCTGTACTAACATCCAATGAAAGCAGCTACAGCTGTGTCTGCAGCAGTGGAAAGAAGAGATGGGGAAGACCCCCCTCTTTACACCTGCGCCTGAGCATCAAAGCAGCTCAGCCAGTGGAAAGGCTGTGGGAGGAGTGTAATTCCATCCCACTGGCTGAGCTGCTTTGATGCTCAGGCCCAGGTGTAAAGCCCAGCCTTTGTGTCTCTGCTGAAAGTGCTGCTGCCACTCCACACCCACAAGCAAGGAGCCCTCAGACTGAGGAAAATGTGTACTCTGCTTTCCTTTGTTTCCAGGGTGGCTCCCTTGGAATGCTGCACTTTTCCTTTCCTTAGGAGCAGCATTCCCAGAGGTCTAGACCGCTGGAACTCTGCAACTTTCCCGGGTATAGCAATCCCTGCATGGCTGCCATCTTCCAAGTGGGCACTAGGGAATGTCAGTGAGGGCTCCTGTGATGTGAAAAAATAAGGGCTGAGTCTCCCTAACACCTGCAACCTCAATATGGTGACCTGCCATCACCACTTAAGTCTGGGGGGAAGGCAAGCGATCCAGTGCAACTTCAGAACCTGGTACAATGCCCTGTAGATGACCCCAAATCACCTTCCACACCAGTGTTTGGTTTTGTAAGGGTAGAGCATCTCTCCAACAGTTCATATGCTGGCAGTCCACCACAGATTCAAGAGGAGCCAAAACACCCCCACCTATCCTTTCTGTGCAATACCAAGTCCCTTGGGGTTCCTACCTCATCTCTGCCAGCCTCTGGCTTTCTTCTTTTTCTGTGCCGTAGCTTTTTCCCCTGAGTTCTTGGCTATGCTCCAGCGTTCTCTCCTTGGTATTCTCTTTAAGTTATGATTATTCACTTATAACTTTGGTTCTTCTTTTTGAGGAGAACTGGCATCCAGCATTTCTAGTCAGCCATTTTGAAGCCTAGCCCCCTTGTTTCTTAATATTTTACATTTCTTTTTGCATCCAGTGAGACTACTCCTTGGGATTTGTTTCCATTAACCGACAGCAGTACAGTAGCAATTCCATACTGTGGTTGACCCTGTGTTTATCCAGGGATCAAAGGTTCATCATTCCTTACCCTCTCCCCAAGATATGTGATTCAGTGAGTCAGGATCTTTCTAGTGAATCCCACTTCTGACACCAACTGTAAAGAATTTTAGCCAAGTGCACAAAATAGCTATATGCAAATTTGGAGTACTCCACAAGACTTCTCTCACTTCTAACATTAGTTGTAAATTCAGGGGAGTCTGTTTTAGGAATCCTCATTTTAGTAATTCACTAGGACTCACAGAACTCCTACAAAGCTGTTATATTCACAGTTACTGTTTACTACAAGGAAAGAATACAGATTAATGTCAGCCAAGGGAACAAGTACATAGGGCAAAATCTAAGAGAGGTACCAAACAAGGAAATTCTGTTGCCCTCTCTCTTTGGAGTCGTGGATGTGTTACCCTCCTGGCATTGATGTGTGACCATACACATGAAGTGTGACCAGCGGGGGATGCTCACCTGAGCCTGTGATGTCCAGAGCTTTTATTGGGACCCAATCACATACTGCCAGTGTGGCTGACCTATAGTCCAGCCCTTTCTGGAGGTGAAGCTAATGCCTTTACAGTCAAGTTCCTTACAGAGACAAAACTGATACAATGTTACCCAAAGCCATATAAATACATCACATTGTTAGACTTCCTGGTGGCCAGAGTTCCCAGGCACATTAGACATTCCTATTATGCATGACATTCTAACGGCCTAGAGATCACCTCCCAGAAGCCAAGGGTAATGGCTAGACTTCTCTTTCGTCAACATTAAATTATTTACTGTACAATCTTGAAACACTAAGCTTATTAAGCCATACAAAGAAAGATCAAAAGATTAGATATCTTCTCAGGTATTCTCGTAACCCTCTACAAATGTTAAAGATACTTCTTTACATCTTAGCTTTTAAGATATTACTTTAAATGTAAATGAGAAAAACCCCCAACTTTTCCATAAACATATCTGGCCCTGTGTTCTGGCTTTTAAGTTCTTGCCTATTCTCTTTTGGTAATACATTACAGGTAATAATGAGCACCTCCACAGCAGATTATTAATATATTGACTTTTATGCAATGCTCTTTACAAGCTGAATTCTATTTTTTACGTACTGTACAATGTTGCCTAGCTATATTTTATGATGGTAGTCTGAACAAAATATCTGGTCCTCATGTGGGTTCTTAGTTCTAGTGCCCTGCTCTAACTGAAAAAGTAAAAACTCTTTCCTACTTTTCCTACCTTTCTCATAATGCATCTTTAAACTCCAAAGTTGTGTAGAAATTTTACATTAAAAAAATGCATTGTTTGTGTTTATAGCACTGTAGTTCCTTTTCTTATGGAGAATACTGTAATATACGCCTTGCTTACTTCATATTTCCCACTATAAAGATAATGCTTTAACTATGATTTATTCTTGAGATTGATGGGGGAAATACAGATCCAAAATCACAACTCAATTTGATTGCCACCATTTTATATGACTAGAAAAGTGCTTCATCTTAATTTCTTTTTCTTCCTCTTATGTACAGGAATGCTTTCAGTTCATACTGCCAGCTCTACCTCATGCCATTGACCTTTTACGTGATGCCATTGTAAAAGTAAAGGAGGTGCATGATGAACTTGAAGATTTGCCTTCCCCTCCACCTCCTCTTTCCCCTCCTCCCACAACCAGCCCCCATAAACAGACAGAAGACAAAGGGGTTCAATGTGAGGAAGAGGAAGAAGAGAAGAAAGACAGTGGTGTTGCTTCAACAGAAGATAGTTCCTCATCACATATAACTGCAGCAGCCATTGCTGCCAAGGTAAGCCTGCTGAGAGAGACTCAGAGATCTAAAGGACCCACAGGTAAATGTACTGATTTCATCTCCCTTTCCATCCCATCCCTCCATAAATGTAATCCCTCTTCATGACATCCTAAAAAAGAACAGAGATGTCTATGATACTCCACCATTATGTTTCATTCTTGATGTAGATTTCTTGAAGGCATTGAAGTTTTTTTGAGCTCTCAGGCATTAAGGATACACTGTTACCTACTGAAATAATAGTGGCAATGATAAACATTATGACATTTAAGAACTCTTTGGAGATGTCATTTTTGTGGAAATATTAAATACACAATGTATAATCAAAACTTCACAAATTTTTAAAGGAATAGCAAACTGAAGATATAAGACCTTCTTAGATAATTCAAGAAATGAGTTTGGAAAGATTAATAAAGATTTTCGAAAAGAGAAGGCTTTTCAGCAGTTGTTGAATTTTCCTTAACTAAGCACTTATTCAAATATTACTTAACACAAATTATTCTAGTGGTATAGAGAGGAAATGAATATATCTGTATTTTTAATTTAATAAAGTAATAATTATTAATAGTACAATACCAAAACCATTACAAATTCTCTTTGGGCAATTCTGGGAGTAAATGTAGTACCATGAGGTACTTGAGTAAATTTAGTCATCTTAAAGTCATAGAACATAGTTTACATTATTATCCATACCTAGTAAAATCCACCTAGTATGCTTTAATATCTTCAGAAAGTAGCATATCATTTTTAGGAATGATGATTGTTCATTGATATTATAAAGATTGAAAATTTAATTGCTACAAGAAGTAATTTAGAGTTTTATGAATCATCTAGATATTTTGGCTATGAGCATAGTGAGTTTTTTTTTTTCCTAACATATTGATCAGAAATTATTTTGAAGTGTTCATTCAGGCAACCGGTAGGTAGTTCCTTCACTGATGATCGGATGATTCTGTCTCCAGATCCATTCAGTGGTCATTAAGTACTTACTTAAAGCTATTAAGTATTTAAGTAGTGTGTGATTTTTTTAATGGAATTAATTAGTGAAATAGGGGCATTTAAAAATTATTATATGTCCTTTCTCTTTTACTCTTAATTAAAAGAGTAAGAAGTACCATCAATTTCAGTCTTAAGAAAAAAGCCTATAGCTTTTAAAATCTAAACTGATTTTAGTCTAAAATCAGATAAAATCTAGACATTTGGAAAATTTTGACATTTCATTTTTCCATTTGTTTTCACTTTCCTTTTAATCATTTTGCTTGTATAGTTTCATGTTTTCCTGTCACTATATTCATAGTTGCTATGTGTTGTGCATTAGAAGCATCCATTCTACACCAGTCCTGCTGTTATCATGGCACACGGTGAGCAGCCCATCCCTGGCCTCATCAATTATTCCCATCATTCAACATGCAGTACAGATGAACGGGTAAGACAAGAGGCTTTTGCATTAATGATCTTGCAAACATACATCCTACTTTTTCTCCTTGGAGATAGGCTATAACATATCATAGAATATGTGTTGCTCTGTTCTGATAGATCTTCATCAATGCTTTCTTATAGAAGTATAAGTGCCACTGATTTTATTCCATCAAGGAATTTAATAGAGTTTCTCCTGTGCCTAAGATACTCTGCTATCATTAAGATTCCATAGTTTGTGTCAATGAAGTTTTATCCCATGACTTCAAAGAAATTTATTGCTCAGAACTTATTTTTGTTTTAGCAATTTAATCAGGTATCTTTAAATAAATTGCTGGGCTTAATTAAAATAACCCCATTAGAAGATCACTTTGAGTTGTAAAATCTACACAGATTGGTCAAGCCGATATTTGATCTCTGTTAACCTTGCTTTTTTTCCCCCATAATTTTGCATCTCATTTTCTTTTTATTCATTGTGTTCTCATTACAACCATTTGTAGAGTTGAGTCTTGATACCAATTTTGTGGTTCCTAATCTTCAGAGACAACTTTTAAGGATACATATTAGTTCAGCCACTGGCTGAATGATAGTTTGCAAACATTGCCGGATTGGAAAAGATTAAACTGATAAGTATAACTCATAATTTACACTTAGCAATGATAATTTGGACTATGGCTGCCAAAAAAAAAAAAAAATCACTCTGAATCCCCATTGTAGATAAGAAATGAGAGGGGGGAGAAATAAATAATAAAGTGAAATGTGGCTTTAAATACTTAAGAATAAGAAAAAAAAAAACAACAATATAGCATCAGCAGCCTCTTGGGAGATATACTACCAGATGAAGACTTTAACCCTATATTCAAAGCCATACCTGGTTGAAAATAAACTTGGGTTAGTCAAAGGCCTAGTAGAAAATTTAAATCTTAGTAAAATTATTAGTGAATATAAGTTGATGACTAGTATTTGAATTTTCCACATATAGCTTTGTTTTATTAATTATGAATATTCCAAAATGTACCAAACTTGAAGCTTGTCTGTCTTTCGTATTCTCATCTCATAAAGCAACCACAATAACTATAATAATCATTCTGGTTTTTAAACTAAAGTAACTGGAAGTTTCCATATTCATAACCAAGATTTTAAGTTATCATACTCTGAATTTTAGAGTATTACACTGAAAATTATTTGAGTGACTCTTCAGTTCTCCCAAGGATTGTGTATAACTAATACCATTCTATTAATGGATTTATAGGAGAAAATTAATTATTAGGGCTTAATTCTTTGGAGAAACTAGTTGAGAATAGTTATAAAACTCTTATAACTGGATGTTCTCATATAGCATCACGCAGGACTTTTTCATTTATTAGCTACTTATTAACTAGTATTGGTCTTTTTGACAGGTATTCAGTTTTGTGATTAGACTCAGATTTTTATGATTCCTTTGACAAATTACAATCAGAGTGATATATCAAAGAGTATAATGGTCTTATTCTTCAGACTTGGCAATCATAGAAAGGAATGAAAAGGAAGAAATAGATAACAGAAAAGAATGAAAAGGAAGGCCTTTAATATTCTTGATGCTTCTAAATAATCTACTTTAACTTTGAATGCTTATCTGTCACTAACTTTATTAATGAGCCCCACTGGCTCTGAATGACCTGGTTTGTTGTCAGTATGCCGGGAGATCTCTGCATGAGAACAGTCATTTGGAAATGTCTATATATACTATTTGGCTGGTTTTTATAAACTTTACCAATGTAAAATTAAATTTCAAAAGGGAGGACCTGATTGCCTATTTAAAAGAAACATCACAATTTCCTTCAGCTAATCACATTCTGAAGTATGTGAAGCAATGTGGAATAATGTAAAAATCATGCAACTTAAAATCAGAAAACCTGGATATAAGCCCTGACTCCACCACTTAATATTTGGGACAAATTACTTAATATTTAAGCTTCAGTTTCTTATCCGTAAAATGAAAATAATAATAATTGCCTTGTATCTCACAAGAAATTATTATTTGTAGCAAACAGATGACATATATAGAGAAAATTTTGTAAACTTTGTAAATTCAGAGTTGAATATTTACAGAATTCTTTCTAGGTACCAAACAGTATGCTTGGTGCTCAGAATACAAATATGAATAGATTGTTCCAGCCCATGCAATGTTCACAATCTCGCTAGAGAGTTGCTTTTTTTGTTACTTCTTTACTTTCCTAACTCAATTATCTACTTCTTATAATCAGGAAAGTGAAACCTGATCAGTATACTAACGGTTCTGATTACTATTATATTTATTGCCAAACTGATTAACTTCCTGTTTCAGGAAAAAAAGAGACTTGAGAAATGCCTCTTGTAATGGACATTTATTAGTTGCCTCTTCAGCAGACATTTCCCATTCCTTTTTCCTAACAGTATACCACATTTCCTAATCATGTAGTTTGGGTAGAAATGACTAAGCCACCAGGGTAGGTTGACTTCATACTGTATAATCAGCGTTATTTTTTTTCACTAGGCACAGGTATTATTAATAGTTCAAGGGGCACATAACTCAAGCCAGTCAGAGCCAGTGGTTTTCTTCTCTTAGGTTTTATTTGAACTACTGGAGACAGAGATTCTCTGTTTCTTACTGGATATTAAAGATGAAATATACAACCCCAAGTGTTTGTTGCCATCCTGGATCCATGAAGGGAATATCTGCCATAATGGAACCAATAGTAAAGAGGAAACCCTGAGAAACAGAAGATATAAAAAGAGATACTGGGTCCTAGTAACATTGTTTGAACCACTCACTCAAACCCCTCTTTAACTATGTGTACTTCTTGACTTTTCAGTTACATGAGCCGATAAATTACCTTTTCTAAAAAGCTAATCAGAGATAGAGATGGGTATACTGTTTTCTATAACCAAAAGCATCTTAACTAATAACCTCAATATATACTGTCTCTTTAGAAAGAGATGAAAAGTCTTCCTAATAATGACTAAAATATATCAAATAGGGATCCCTGAAGTTTTATATTTGGGTGAGAAACCTGATTCAAGAGGATAGAAGGTTGGAAAATGTGACATAAAGGAGGAGATCAAAAATAAATCCTGCCCCTCTGTGTTTACAAATAGATATGAAGGGCCGGGCGCGGTGGCTCACGCCTGTAATCCTAGCACTCTGGGAGGCCGAGGCGGGTGGATTGCTCAAGGTCAGGAGTTCGAGACCAGCCTGAGCGAGACCCCGTCTCTACTAAAAATAGAAAGACATTATATGGACACCTAAAAATCTATATAGAAAAAATTAGCCGGGCATAGTGGCGCATGCCTGTAGTCCCAGCTACTCGGGAGGCTGAGGCAGTAGGATCGCTTAAGCCCAGGAGTTTGAGGTTGCTGTGAGCTAAGCTGACGCCACGGCACTCACTCTAGCCTGGGCAACAAAGTGAGACTCTGTCTCAACAAAAAAAAAAAAAAAAAAAACAAATAGATATGAAGGTCTTTTCAGGGAGACTAGATTCAAATCTGAAAATGACAACTTGTGCTTTACAGTCTCAAGGCAACTGTTAGGTTCAAAAATCAAAGTCATAATGGGAGGCAAAGAAGGAATTTAAGACAAAAAGGGAATATACCCTTAGAGATACATAATATCAAATTTCATCTCACTGACAGAAATTAAATCTTCTGGAGAAATCCAAAACAATAATGATGTTCCCTAAGCTGCATTAGATGAAAGAAAATCTACTGCATGCTGTGGGAAGAAGAGTTGGTGATTTACTATTCGTAAACTATATGGAGAAAACAGTATGTCAAATCCACATAGGCAGTTAGGAAAAATCTGTCTTCCTAGAGCATTTATTTGGAACTTGAGAAAGAAAATGCTAAGATTGAGCAACCTACCACTCCTATATATTTGCCTGGAAATTAAAGATACTGTTACAAATAACCAGAGACACATTACAAAATTTTGGTCATAAAATTGAAGAATGTACAAGCACATATAAATGGTTTTATTATTTCATTTTATCCATGAGGATTTGGGCATATTAAATATTAATAATAATATGTACTGAGTACCACTCTTCTAAACATTTTACATTGGAGATGAAAGTAGTTAAGAACATAGAACTACCCAGTGGCTGAACTGGTATTCAAGTCCAGGCAGTCTGGTTCAAAGATGGGCACTCTTGACTACTCTACTACAAGAATAGCAGTACAAAGAAAAAGCAAAAGGGTAAAGTTCTGGGAGGTGACTAGCTAATTACAAACTCTCCTTAAAAATGAGAATTGGGATTTTGGGACCTTGGTCTGAAATACATAAATGATAAGATGCATTGCAGAACCTAAGAACTGTAAACAATAGAATGTGTTTACTCTGAAAGTTTACTGACCCAAGCAAAAGAACTTTAGGCTGTAAGCAGCTGTGGAGTAAGGAAAATATTTAGATAAATCAATAAAATGCTTTGAAGAACATGGTATGATATATGTTAAAGGATAATTTTTTAAATCATAACACTTATATAAATATAAAATAAATCTGTGTCAAAGATTTTATTTAATTAATGAGAGAACTAGTAAGCTTTTATGCCAGTTCAAACAAGAATTCAAAGGACATAGGCATATCAACAGTCATGAAGACTGAAATGAATTTATAAATAGATACAAAGCTTGGTCAGTATACACAGGACAATAATCAGTTGTTCCCGCTCAAGGCAAAAATGTATTTGTGTTTCTGTGGGTAAGAATTATTATTTGCATTATTATCAGTTTTCTACAACTTACAATCTTGTAAAATAGTGAAAGACAATGAAAAGTACAGATAATCCAGAAGAGTATACAAGTCAAGACATTCTAGTAATCATTGTGATCTCAAAGATATTTTTTTTTTCTAAGAGACACAGTCTTACTCTGTCACCCAGTTTGGACTGCAGTGGTGCAATCATAGCTCACTGCAACCTTGCACTCCTGGGCTCAAGTGATCCTCCTGCCTCAGTCTCCCAAATAGCTGGGATTACAGGTGTGCATCACCACACCCAGTTAATTTTTCTTATTTTGTATAGACAAAGGGTCTACTGTGTTGCCCAGGTTGGTGTTGAACTCCTGGCCTCAAGCAGTCCTCCCGCTTCGGCTTCCCAAAATGCTGGGATTATAGACGTGAGCCACCATGCCTGGCCCTCATGTTTTATCACAAAGATATGGCTGGTGTCATTAGATTTGGCTTGATTATTTACATAGGTGCAGCAAGAATGTTATTTAACCAGTTAGCCTCCTTGAATTTGTTTTATAAATACTGAGGCCACAAAATTAACTTCTGTCTGGAATTTTTCAGAGGGAATCTCGGATGCTACTTTTAAATGTCTCCATTTTTATCTCCCAAGATTAGGAAAGTAAGCCCAAGAAACGTCACCATATTTCACTACCCATCATTTGGGGTAAGTTCTTCTCTTCTCCAGGTCACCAAAACTTTATTACCACGTGTAAGGCTGAGACCCTCTACTCCAGGTACCAGGTTCATTTTCCTAGGAGGGCTTTTTAGGTATTGGCTTCAGCAGTACAGCCAATATTTGTTCTTCAAAGATGTAGTCATATCTGATTAGATGAACACCATTCTTAAATGTACACTGCAGATAAGACCTTAGTTGCACAATTTGTACAATTACATCCTGTTAAAAAGGAAGACATATTCTTATTTATGCAAATAACTATATTGTCAAGAAAAATTAGGAAACTTTGTAAGTTTCTGAAGTCTGAGAAAGTCAGTGAGAATCAAGTATCATTTTAAAATATTTTATTTTAGTCTAAGAAATCAGGGTCTACTAAATTGTATGGGTTATACATAGCTTTAAAAAAAAGAAAAAGAAAGAGAGCTTCCTCCTATATCCAGAAAATAAAACATTTACAACAGCCAACATCAATAATATTCTAAACAAATAGCCAGGAAAAGAAACTTCCTTCTGTGTATATTTTTCAGTCCTATGTTTATTCCTATAGTTAATATAAGTCCTATGTAATTAATTCTCATTCAATGGGGCTTTGGCTTAGCAGTCTGCTTTTATGAAGCTTTCTGCTTCTGAACTAAAAAGAATTTTGGAAATCCTAGCTCAGTCCACTGTTAATGGTCGAAAAGTTGTCTAAGCATTGTCATTTCAGAAGTATGGCCATGAGTGTCTATTCTTTGAAGTGTCAGTAGTTTGAAGTTTCGAGTAGTGTTCTTTCCATGAGGCTTTTGAGACTATCTTTCTTTGTTGAATACAAAAACTCTGGACTGTAGCTTATAGCTTAACCTAGAAGCAAGCATCAGAATCTATCTGTAGATGACAGTGACTTAATAGCTTTGGTTATTAAGTGTAACCAAGGACATCAAAATGGAAGAGAGTAAAATTCTCTATTGGTGGATAGAACATAACTATTTCAAAAGAATTTTGATCAGTATCTCCCCGTAGAGTTAAAACATTATGGACAAAACTCTCACATATATATTCAAATGATTTTTGATAAGGGCAGCAAGACCATTTATTGGGGAATGGACAGTCTTTTCAACAAAGGATGCTGACAAAACTGGATATTCGCATGCAAAAGAATTGAGTTTACCATTATCTAACACCATATACACAAATTAACTCATACTCAAGAGGCTGATGCAGGAGGACTGCTTGAGCCTGGGAGTTAAAGGCTACAGCAAGCTATGATCCTGCCACTGCACTCCAGCCTGGGCAACAAAGTGAGACCTTGTCTCTAATACATACTCACATACTTACATAAGTATGTATGTACATACACACATATATACTCAAAATACATCAAAGACCTAAATGTAAGACCTAAAATAATACAACTCTTAAAATGAAACAGATGGCAAAATCTTCATGACATTGGATTTGGCAATTATTTCTTGGCTGTGACACCAAAGGCAACCAAAGAAAAAATAGACAAATTAGACTGCATGAAAATTTAAAAACTTTGTACATCAAAAGATTCTTTCAACAGAACATAAAGTCAACCCACTGGATGGGAGAAAACATTTGCAAGTCACTTAACTGATAAGGGATTAATATCCAGAATATACAGAGAACTCCTAAAACTCAACAGAAAAACAAACAACCTGATTCAAAAATGAACAAAGTACTTGAATAGACATTTCTCAAAGAAGCCTTATGGTTAACAGGCATATGAAAAGATGCTCGATGTCACTAATCATCAGGGAAATATAAAACAAAACCACAGTGGGCTATCACACCCATTAGGATGGTCACTATCAAAAGAACAGAAAATAATAAGTGTTGGTGAGAGTGTGGGAAAATTAGAACTCATGCATTGTTGGTGGGAATATAAAATGGTATAGCCACTGTAGAAAACAGTATGGTGATTCTTCACAAAATTCAAAATAGAATTACTATATGCTCCAACAATTCCACTTCTGAGTATATACCCAAAAGAATTGAAAGCAGGGTCTCAAGGAGATACTTGTACACCCATGCTCATAGCAGCATTATTCACAATAGTTAAAATGTGGAAGCAATCCAAGTATTCACTGAGAGATGAATGGACAAGTAAATGTGGTATACCAATAGAATATTAATGCAGCCTTAAAAGGAAGGAAATCCTGCCATTTGCTACAATGTAGGTGACCCTTGAGGACATTATGCTAAGTGAAATAAGCCAGTCACAAAACAACAAATACTGTATGATTTCACGTCTTTGAGGTACTTAGAATAGTCAAAATCATTGAGACAGAAAGTAGAATGTGATGCATATGTTAATTAGTTCTATTTAGCTATTCCATGATGTATACATATTATTGTACATCATATTGTACATGATAAAATATACATTTTTATTTGTCAATTTAAATTAATTTTTAAAAAAGAAAGTTGAATAGTTGTTGACGGGCTGGGGGAGAGAGAAGAATGGGGAGTTATTGTTTAATAGGTACAGTTTCAGTTTTAAAAGATGAAAACAGTTACGGAGATGAATGGTGTTGATAGTTGCACGACATCATTAGTATGTATAATACCACTAAACTGTACACTTAAAAATGGTTAAGGATGGTAAATTTTATGTGTATTTTACAAAAATTTTTAAAATTGGGAAAAAAAATATTATGTACAGAGAGAGCAGTAACAATTCCCCAGGGACTTTACACAAAGCATATAATTTCTTAAATGTTTATATTAATAAAATTTTACCTATATAAGTTTAACCTAGGTAAGGCTGGGCTTCTCTTGATACGACAACTCTTTTTCTGTGCTGAAAGAACAAATTTTTGTGATTTCTAAAGGCCTTTTGGGAAATGTCAAAGAGTTTTAGATACCCTGCTATTTTTTTTAATTTGTTGTATAGTTGGGATGAAATTATGAGTTATCAGAGGAAATTTAGATACTTGACTAATATAAGATCATGGATGCCTGAGAAATAATTTCGGTTGCCTATTTAATCAAAATGACAATGCAAAATTTTTTAAAAGCGTAATGGGAAGGGTGGGGAAAAAAATTTTTTTAAGAAAAAAAAACATAGGTAACAGTTGTTAAGAATTGACTCTTTCGTACGTGAAGAACTTTTGTTTTTTGTTTTTTCCTGTAAATATTCAAGTGCATAATAAAGTTAACATGTAGTACAGAAAATTATTCTGGTAAGACACAGCATTTGTGCTATCTAGGAAGATCACATAGATCATGGATAAAGGCATTAATCAGTAAACCAAGGAAGACAACCCATCAGAATTAAGTCAACTTTGTTGATATTTTAACATTTTATTAATATAACTTATTTTCAGGCTCAGGTATTATCAATCAACAGAAATAAACCATCCTTCTAAGTGAAGTATCACCAGAATGGAAAAACAACCACCGCATGTACTCACTATCAAATTGGTACTAACTGATCAACACTTAGGTGCTCACATGGAAGTAATATTCTTTGGGTGCCAGGCAGGTGAGAGGAGGGTGGAGGGGATAGGTAAACTCATAACTAATGGGTGTGGAGCACACTGTATGGGGGATGGGCATGCTTGTAGCTCTGGCTTAGGCAATGCAAAGGCATTATATGTAACCAAAATTTTTATACCCCCATAATATTCTAAAATTAAGAAAAAAAAAAAAAGAAAATAAATAAATAAATTGGGGAAAAAAGAACTCCTTGCTATGTTCTGCTAGATTCTACATGATCTGACTCCTCCCGATTTTCTGGGCCTTTCTCTTACCATTCCTCTCCCTCACCCTATTGCTTACTAAATCCCATCTAGCTTTTCCTTTCCTCAGGGAATATATTGTCCCCACTATTTAAAATGTTCTTAAATCCACTCTTTGCTTGGCTAACCCTTATGTATTCTTTCTGTTCGAGTTTATCTCTTTCTCACAGAAAGATTTCTCTGATCCATACTCCTCCCTCCATTTAAATTATACCTGTGATTATTCTCTCTCATAGCACCTTGTTCTTTTCCTTCATAGCACTGATAATTTACAGTTATATACTTATTCATATGTTTATTTAATTTCTCTGTGTAACTGTAAACTCTAAGATCTATGAGTATAAGGATCACATCTCTTTTGTTCATATGATCTATCTAGCACCTAGCACAGGTTGGCACATATTATACACTGTATAAATATTTGTTAAATGTATTCCATGAAAAATTATGATGCATCATTCATCTCTATGGATAGATGTCCATTAACTAAGTTCCCAAGACTGATATAAAAAAAACCAAGATATATTTAGTAAGGCCTATTATGTATAATAAGAATTCTTCTGTGAAATAGACAGGTAATCATCATATTCTGTCCCTATAGTAAGCCAATATATAGATTCTCATAACAATGATAATAGATACCATTTTTAAAATGCTGACTATATAACAGACACTATTCTACGTGTTTTATATGTACTGTAGGAAATTAATATTGGAATACAGGTATCAGAAAGATTATAGCTTTTTATTTTCCTGAAAGGCAAATTTATATGGAAAATCAAATCATAATACGGACAGATGACTACCATTGAGAGCAACAAAAATTCTGAAATTTTTAAAGCAATGGAAGAATAACTTTAATGTAAATATTCCTTGTGAAAAACAAATTTGTGTGAATATTTAAGTTTTTACATTTATTAAAAAAAGATCTCATGTTCACCATCTAGACAAAATTATGAAGTGTGATTTTTCTTTATAAATATGAATAATAAATTCTTGTGGATTTTTGTATTATTTAATCTCAATTTAGGTCTTCATGTTTATTGATAAATTTCATCATGTTGGATTCAGCCCATTAGTATACTAAGGAGATCTTTTTTTAATTTATGTTAGCATCCAGTATATTACTTGACTTCTATCACCTGCAGATATGCCTTCATTCAAGTCTCTTAATAAAACTTTTTTAAGGATAGGCCATTTCACATACTACCAGACATTCTATTATAATTACTTAACATATAGTTTCATTCCAGCCCATCAAGACTCACTTTCTCTATCTTTTCCACAGGCTTTTATGAGAGTTATCAAATAACCTACTGAATTCAAGATACATTGGTTTCACAGTTTTGTTCTTTAGTAAAATTTTCGTAATACTTAATCATAGCCTCTGAGGGATCAGAGGCTCTGAGAAGATATATGATGTATATTTTCTGAAATAACCCATTTAGATATGCATATGTAATCAATCTTTATTATAAGCCCAGATCCCATATCACACACTTGGATGTCTAATAGAATTTTTAGAAAATGTAACCTACCTTAACAGTCTCTAAACAGAGAAGTTGCTAGGAAAGGGTACACATGTTAGAGCTGGCCATCAAGCTGAGAAAGCTCCAAAACCCTTTACCACAGAGACTGACAAGTTGTGACCTTTGAAGCTGTACTCCCTTGTACATGGCTGCTTTGGGAGATTCACTCCAATAACTGTAAATTTGCTCACTAGCTACCAAAAGTTAAATCCAAGTAACAGCTTCTGCTGTACAGCCTAGCAACTTTTTTTGTAAGTGTAAACATTTTTTTCAAAACAAAATTTTAAGTGGCAAAAATAATGATTAGAAGAGGAAATATCTGCTCATTTATGAATTTCCTTGGCATCAAATATAAATTTGTGTTTACTTTGTTGGTATTCATATTAGCATTTCAAAAGACATAGCTTTCAAATGGGGAAACAATATTTTGGCTATATATTCTGATTTTGATAATACAACTCTTCAATTCTTCTTTTAAAAGTATCTGCCCAACCAGTCAAATTACCTTTAGGACAGAAAAAGCAACATAGAGAATCAGCACAGTTTCTATGAAAGGTCTGCATTCCCATTACAATTTCCCTTAATGAGGAAAATTCTATTGTTTAATAATTCACAGTTGAAATTACACTGCATATCTGAAGAGGTGTGAGATCAACTAGGACAAATTGTTTTCTCCATGCAATGAGTTGCATAATAGGAATACAGATTAGTTCTCTAAAAGTAACAATGTTGTTTCTTTTGGAAGTGATTTAGCATTTCTCCTCATTTGTACTGAATTAACCCACTACAAATTCTGCTTACTGTAGGTAGATTCTCACTACTCCTTGACAAACCTTTGGTTCATCTCTCTCATTAACTCTCTCTCTCTCTCTCTCTCTCTATATGTGTCTCCAAATTGCAATTTTCAGACCTTTGGTTTTGACTCCTCCTCATTTCCCCTATTCTTTGCTCTTGCTTCTTGTTATAGTAAAATAAAGGCCAAGGCTAAACATCTGTCCTTTCTATTTAAAACTATTTCTCTGAATTAATACTTTGTTTCATTCTATCTTAAAAATTGCTTGTAATTCTCAAAGTTAATGGCTGCTTCTACTTCCTTATTAAGTATCAACTATATGCAAGACATTGTGCTCATTCTCCCTTGTTGAGTGTGTTGACCACTTCTTATTTTTTGAAACAATTTCTCTCATGGTTTTCATGACTAGATTTTTTTAATTGTGCAAGTAATACATGAGCATATACTCCTTATTTTAAAAAAGAAAATGAAACACAGATAAAAATTAACATCCTTTTTGTATACCTCGCCTCCCTTTCTCATTTACCGTCACAGTCCCCCAGAGGTAAAATTTTTTATCGTTTTGAAGAATATTCTTCTCAGAATTCCCATTGCTATTCATCCTAGTTATGGCTGTATTGTTCATAAATCACATAAAATGTCAAGCACTGAAATGGTGGCAATATCATTGGTATTGAGGATATTGGTACAGAAACTAAATAAAGGTGTCTAGGAAAATAGTGTTATGTCTTTTGTGAGAAAGAAATGAGGCATAATATTAGGAGTACCTTTTAGTCACAAAATCTGGCTGCTTCTTCGTTTCACATACTAAGTGATATTTGTTGGTGAATGTTAATTGTTCTTTTATCATATGTGTTATAAGTCTTGTACACAAAACTTGACAGTACTCAAGTTTCCATTCTTAGAAGACCTATCCCCACTTCTACAGGCCAGAACATCAACTAAATTATGTATAGCCTAAAATAGTAAATTTCATAATCAACATAAGTATTAATATTAAAATGATCTGCATTATTCGTCATTATGTTTGTATAATTTTAGAGTAGTGATACTCAATTACATCAGTCTTTACCATGTTAATAAACGGCCAACATTCATTAAATGTTTACTACTTAGAAGTGCTAAATAATTTATATACATTATCTAAACCCTTTCAGTAACCCAGGGAACCAGATACTATCATTATCCTTATTTTTCAGGTAAAGGAAATGGCTATTCAAAAGATATATCCATCAGGGTCTGAGAAGAACTCATAAATGAGTAATTGAGAAGAGTGTACAGGGGCCGATAGTGTTTACAAAGGTTTGGGCAGAATTTAGGAAAAGCCACAAAACATAATGGAGTACCCTGTGACTAGTAACAGTGGAAGCCATTAATATTTGTGGTCCTAATAAGGCAAAGGGAATGAGTGCTATTAGAATCCAAAGAAAGACCTGTAAGCAAGAATAGCAATCTGGCAGGAGCTGTGATCTTGAGTTGAGGTACACAGCCAACCTATGGTGACCTGGTAGAGAGTGAGCCAGAGCAATAAATAACAGACCTTACTGAACTCTACCTCATAATCTCCTGCCAGTGTTTTTCACTGGCTGAACCGAACTGGAAGCCAGAAAACACAAAATAGCTTGTTGATCCTGTCCATACAAGTTAGCTTGGAGCATAGAGGGTGAAAAATGTTAGAGAACAAATCTGAAAAGGAAATGGAAAATATCTAGGAATTAAATAACTTGCTCAAGATTTCAAACTATTAAATGGCAGATAAAGTATATGAATGACACTTTACTCCTAACCACAATGCTATACTGCCTCTCATATTAAAAAGTTTTATAAAATATTATTTGCCAGGGAAAATATTTTAAATCTGGAAGTTTCTATCCTATCCCAAATTGTTGGATGTATTTATACCTAACAGGAAGTGACACCAAATATGTGAGAGCTGACCAGCAAAGAATGCCCACCCCCAACCAAAACAAAAAGTCAGGCATGGGTATTGATTTTACATGTTGTTGGCATTTTCAGAATATTAAATCATAGTTGTTCCCCTTGTTCAGATTCCAGACTCCATCA
The DNA here is from genome assembly GCF_041146395.1 of Eulemur rufifrons. Taxonomy (NCBI): domain Eukaryota; kingdom Metazoa; phylum Chordata; class Mammalia; order Primates; family Lemuridae; genus Eulemur; species Eulemur rufifrons. The sequence continues at coordinate 94,809,563 of NC_090984.1, forward strand.
TTTCTCGTGGCGTTCAGGTGCTCCCACGAGACACAGCCTCCCTCAGCACTACTCCTTCAGAATCTCCTCGTGCTCAGGCTACATCTCGCCTCTCTACAGCTTCCTGCCCAACACCAAAAGTAAGTACAGTTCCTTGGTACCTCATACCTGCTCTACTATGGAAATCTGGGAAAACTAACCAATATTTCCTACTGCTTGTCAAGGTTGGATTGCATGCAAGATAATACTATGAAAAATGAATGGAATATAAGATAGTTACTACTCATTGTTTCACTAATTGTCATGTTAGACCGATAGTAGGACAATTGAGATTTCATGCAAAATGTCTTACTTCTGCATCACATGTTGATAGGTATTTTAAAACTTTGTAAGGGTATCACTTTCTGTAGCTCCTGTTTCTTTGTCGTAGATTTGTTACTTTGAGCATACTCATTAGTATAGATGTAAAGTTATATGTTTATGCTGAGGATGAATGTAGTTTTGGCCAATAAACAGCAAGATTAACTAAATATTGTCACCAAAGGGCGTTTTTTAACTTGTCCAGGCAGGGGTAGCTCCTTGCTCTAGTATCATTCCAAATTTTTTCAAACACATTCAACTTGGAATGTTGCTGCCTAATATTTGGAAACAAATCTAAATTTATTAGAAAGAAAGTTTTAATGCCAACCTTTGGGGGCAGGAAGGGTTTTCTTAGTCTTAATGTTTTCATAACTTATCACTGCATTGTGATGGGGAGAAGGATTAGACACTTATTTGCTGCTCACATCTTTGTATATATGATAAAGTAACTAGCAAATGTAGTTTTTGTTGTGACTGCTTTCTCCTGAAATGTCCTTTCCCTGGTTAAGTTAGCCATTTGTGCTTTCAGGTTCTCTATGTGATGGATCCAATATTGGCATCAAAAAATTAACAGTAACATTCCTTCTTATTTAATAAGACATGGTGTTAGCTATCAGGCTATACACTAAATTTTTTCTAGGTTTCTGACAGTTAATTTTTCAAACTGTGGCTTTTTCTCTGTCATCAAATTTAAGGACCCATATAGCTGTCTTCCTCAATTCCAACTTTTCTATCAATTTTATGAATGTTGTAATTTTATTTGACAAGAAGTGATCTCAAACAGTTCTTGATGAGGGTAGTACAATTTATTTTACCCTACATGGTAGAACCTTCTCAGCAAAATCTTCAGAGTGCTACTGTTGTATATCATTGTTTTTAGATATATGTCAAAAATAACTGATATTAATTTTATCATTTAAAAAATTGGGGTTCTAAATCTTCAGTGAAGAAAAATTGTAAGAATATTCTAGACATAAAATGTATGTTAATGCCATTTGGGTGCCAGTCAGCTACATTTTCAACTGAATGAAAACAAGTTGTTCTAAAAACTGGAATTGGATAGAAAAATTTCATCTGTGTCTTTTAAATTATTAAAACAAAATAAATTATATATAAATTTCAACTGCATTAAAATCCAATTATGTAAGCTAGACTCATTTATAAAGTCTGCAAAATAATTAAAATTAAAACTTAGGTCGATTATAAGATGTTTAATTCACCGAATATTAAGACCTAAATGTCGGGAATGTAGAACAATCCAAGACACAGTATTTTTTTCCTTAATGATATATTGGGATCTTAAATAATTTTTGAAAATATTTTAGATTAAATTTAATTATACATAGTAGTTCTTGAGCCATTTTAAAACTTTGTAATTAAATTTTAGCTACAAAGAGGATATCAAATACAATCTTAAAAATCACTTGGTACTTCCCAATTCACCAAAGTAAAATCTTAAAAAATAAAAACGTTAACATTTATTAAATTAATTTGCTTTTTGAAAAACTTTAAAAGAGAAGTGACTTGTCTTAATATATTTTCTTAGTTAACACTTAGATGTTCAAACTCACAATGAATTAAAATAAAGCACCATATTTTTATCTAGGAATAAGATTGTATTCCTTTTAGATAGTGTTCACCATCACTAGAATGTACACCTCAAAGATAAGATTAATTGACTCTAAACTAGGTGCTCTTATAAGTGGTTTAATATCAGTGATAGATATAGTCTCTGTCTTTGTGGAATTTACAGTTTGTCAGAGGCATATTATAGGTTGAGTATCCCTTATCCAAAAATGCTTGGGACAAGTGTTTCAGATTTCAGAATTTTTTAGATTTGGAATATTTGCAGATACTTACACTGGTTGAACATCCCTAATCTGAAATGCTCCAATGAGCATTTCCTTTGAGCTCAAAAAGTTTCAGATTTTGGAACATTCAGATTTTGGATTTTCAGAGTAGAGATGCTCAACCAGTAAACAGGTAAACATAATTAATTTTAATAATTATAATTTCACAATAATTTAATAATTATAAATTGAAATACATACAAACCAATGTGAACTTTTGTGCTGGGTGAAGGTTTTATAAATTATGTTCATCAACAATAACCAGCTGGCAGTTGTCACCAATCAAAAACTCTCAGGCTAAAATTTTTCATTAGTATGTAAATAGTCTAATTCAGTGACTTCAATATCCAATTTCATATATCAGTTCTTTTTTGTTTAAACTAGGGAAGTGTGGTCTATGGACCATCTGTCCTAGAGTCACTTTAGGACACTTATTAAAAATACAGATTCCTGGGCCCAATCTGGATTTACTGAATCAGAGCCTCTATCAGTATGGTCTAGGAATATGCATTTTAAACAAGCAACTTAGATGATTCTGAAGTACAGTAGTACTTATTCTTCTACTCTCTCCTCCTTATAACATGTTTGTTTTGGTATTTATTCTGGTCTGATAGCAAAACAGAATTTTGAAACTTCAAATAAAAGATGGTTCTCTTCCTTTTCTAATGACAAAGGCACCACCCCGTATCATATATAAGTACTCTCCAAATGTTAGTTATTGTTTTTAACTATCTATAATATTTTAACCTATCTTGTTTACTTAAGTAACATGAGCATCTTTCTACGTCATGAATATCTTTACATGTTTTAAATGGTCATCTGTAACATTATTTTGATTATTGTTTGATATTTTAATTGATTGATGTGGCATAGTTTTTCACCACCCCCTATTTTACACACTTTTGTTGTTTACTATTTTCCATTTTTAGAAACAATGCTAGAGATAATCTTCTGAAAGTTAAATGTTTTGATGTCTTCTCTTCATTAAACTTACCAACTTATATTAATTCTGCCTTTGTTGAAAGTATACGCAGAACTTTTAGGCCTTTGATTCCTACATGTTACATGGATACAAGGAATAGATTGTTTTTGCATCTTAATGAATTCAATTTAATGATATATTGGAAGAAGTAGTTTTGGCATTTGCATTTACTAATTTACTGGCAGACATTTAAAAATTATGGACCCAAAGTTTGAAAAGCTAACAACATTGAGTATGTAAAAGTATTGCACTGTGAGGCACTAAATATTGAGTACCAGCCCTAGTCTGTCATTTTATAACTTTATGAGAACTAATGGACCTCTGTTTCTTTATCAGTAACATCAGGTATTAAGTTAAATAATCTCTAAAGTCACTTGTAGAACTATAATTCTATTCCTCTGAAGTAGTTTCTATACCAACTGAATAAATATTTATTTTAGCCCTTCCCTCTGATATTTTTAATCTCCAATTAATATAAAATAAATAATTTATATTTATTTATTTCATCTTTTGCATTCTGTGCTAGTAGAGATTATTTACCAAAAATGTTCTAACTTTACTTAATATCTTACACATTTAAGTCAAGCTTGTCTCTTTTAAGTGAAATATTGATTTATCTTGTAATCCACTAGATTTTTATTCAAGTTATAGGAAGATAGGGAAATGAACTATAGAAATACAAGAAATGAGGCCGGGCGCGCTGGCTCACGTCTGTAATCCTAGCACTCTGGGAGGCCGAGGCGGGTGGATTCCTCAAGGTCAGGAGTTCAAGACCAGCCTGAGCAAGAGCGAGACCCCATCTCTACTAAAAATAGAAAGAAATTATCTGGCCAACTAAAATATATATAGAAAAAATTAGCCGGGTATGGTAGCGCATGCCTGTAGTCCCAGCTACTCGGGAGGCTGAGGCGGTAGGATTGCTTAAGCCCAGGAGTTTGAGGTTGCTGTGAGCTAGGCTGACGCCATGGCACTCACTCTAGCCCGAGCAACAAAGCGAGACTCTGTCTCAAAAAAAAAAAAAAAAAGAAAAGAAATACAAGAAATGGTGAAATTAAGAGTACTAGCTTTCAGTGTAATTAAATAGCTTTGATTGCTATGCAGTTTTTTTTAATAGTTTGAGATATACTTTGTGCAAAAGCACCCCAACAAAAATAACCTGTGCCATCATTATTTCAGCAACAAAATTGATTGGATATAGGCACGATTCAAAATTATATAACTAACTGTGTCCCATTCATGACTTTAATAGAAAGTATATCCCAAACTAAACTATCTTCTAGATCTTCATATTTTAAAATTATACATATTCGAAAATTAGGTATTTTCTGACCCCAAATCTCAGGACTATCTCCCTAATCATTCTACTTTCATTAAAGAGAAAACAGGTTAAATCAGAAGTTCATTCAATGAATATTTTTTAGTGCATATTATATATAAAATACTGTACTAGCTTGAAGGAAGGAGATCCCATAATCGATAGACTTACAAACCCTGCCCTCAAGGAGATTATAGTGAGGCTTATGTGAGAATATGATATTTATAGCTAATCAGTCAGATACGGGGTTGAGAGCCTCAGAGAGCTCTTCTAATCTTGCAGCGAAAGAAATTGGGTGACAAAAGGGTAGGAACAGGCATTTAATAAAAGAAGTACATGTAACAAAGAAGTATGTGGGGGCAAAAATGTACCTTTTCACTAGAAATCTAAAAATGTAGAACAACACAAATTTTACAATAAAATTGATAACTATTCTAAAATTATAATCATCAATCCTTTAATGGACAGTGACAAAAATGACTATTCACACTAGTAGGAATATAAATCTGTATTGACCCTTCAAGCAAACAATATGCACACATGCACATACACAGATATATATGTGTATATGTCACTTGCTTGAAAAATATATATTGAAATGTTTGTATTGTATAGCATTCATATATATGGGGGAATCTTAAAATTTTGTAATTTAACCAGTAATCTTATTCCTAGAAATTTATCCAAAGGAAATTTTCACAGAGACCATCAAAGACTATATACAAAGAATGTTTATCACAGCATTATTCATATTAGTGAAAAATTAGAAACTACTTTAATTCATATGGAAAATAATTTATAGTACACACATATATGAGTTATTCTATAGCCTTAACAATAATATTGTTAAGAATATTTGTGTGGTGAAACATGCCTGTAGTCCTAGCTACTCAGGAGGCTGAGCCAAGATCATCACTTGAGCCCAGGAGTTGGAGGTTGCGGTGAGCTGTGATCATACTGCTGCACTCCAGCCTGGTCAATAGAGTGAGACCCTATCCCAAAAAAAAGATATATTTAATGACATGAGAAAATGCTAAAAATAAAATATGTATTAAATTAGTAAATAAACCTGAATAGGGATGGAATTGCAGGTTATTTTACAATATGCATTTTTTTTGTTTGTTTTTTGAGACAAGGTCTTGCTCTGTCACCCAGGCTGGAGTGCAGTGGTGCAATCACAGCTGACTGTAACTCTGGGCTCCTGGGCTCAAGCAGTCCTCCTGCCTCAGCCTCCTGAGTAGCTGGGACTACAAACAAACGTGTGCCACCACACCCAGATAATTTTTAAAAATTTTTTGTGGCGATGGGGTCTCCGTATGTTGCCCAGGCTGATTTTGACCCACCTCAGCCTCCCAAAGTCCTGGGATTACAGGTGTGAGCCACTGTGCCTGTCCTGTTATTTTTTAAACCAGGAAATTGAAAGTTTTTTGTTTGTTTGTTTGTTGGTTGGTTGGTTTGTTGATTGGTTTTTTAGATAGGTTCAGATAGTGACAGGGATGTCTTTTTGCCTGTTTTTCGGATTTGTCGCAATATTCAATAAAGCCAACTGGAGTTGTTTATGTTTTTACAGGCATACCTCGTAACTATTGCAGTTTCAGTTACAGACTACCAAATTAAAGCAAAAATTACAATAAAACTATTAAAACATATTTTTTAGTTTCCCAGTGTGTACAAAAGTTATGTTTATACTATTCTATAGTTTAAGTGTGCAATAGCATTATGTCTCAAAAAAAAAACAATGTATATACCTTAATTTAAAAATACTTTATCATTAAAAAATAAAGATCCTCTGAGCCTTCAGCAAGTTGTATTCTTTTTGCTGATCATGTTTGTGTTTGCTTAAGGCTAGTGTGGCTGTGGCAATTTCTTAAAATAAGGCAACAATGAAGTTTGGCACATTGACTCTTCCTTTCATGAAAGGTTTTTCTGTAGCGTACAGTGCTATTTGACAGCATTTAACCTACAGAAATTCTTTCAAAATTAGAGTCAATTCTCTGCTTTATCAACTAACTTTATATAGTATTGTAAATCCTTTGTCATCATTTCAAAAATGTTCACAGCATCTTTTCCAGGATTGGTGAATTCCATTCCAGAATTGTATTCCATCGCAACAAACCCCTTTCTTTGCTCATCCATTAGAAACGATTCCTCATCTGTGGAAGTTTTACCCTGAGATTGCAGCAATTCAGTCATTTTCAACCTCCACTTCTAATTCTAATTCTTTGCTATTTGTACCACATCTACAGTTACTTCCTCCACTGAAGTTTTGAACCCCTCAAAGTCATCCATAAGAATTGGAATCAACTTCTTCCAAACTCCTGTTAATGTTGATATTTTGACCTCCTCCTGTGAACCAAGAATGTTCTGAATGGTATCTAGAATGGTGAATCCTTTCTGGAAGGTTTTCTATTGACTTTGCCCAGATTCATCAGAGCAGTGATTACTATCTATGGCAGCTGTAGCTTTACAAAATGTATTTCTTAAATAATAAGACTTGAAAGTCAACATTACTCCTTGAATCATGGGCTGCATAATGGATTTTGTGTTAGAAGGCATGAAAACAGTAGTAATTTCCTCTGCATTTCCATTAGAGCTCTTGAGTGACAAGGTGCATCATCAATGATCAGTAATATTCTGAAAGGAATCTTTTCATCCGAGCAGTAGGTCTCAATAGTAGGCTTAAAATATTCAATAAACCATGCTACAAACAGATGTGCTATCACCTAGGCTTTGTTGTTCCATTTATAGACCATAGACAGGAAGTCCTAGCTAGAGTAATGAGGCAAGAGAGAAATTAAGAGTATCCAAATCAGGAAAAAGAAGGTCAAACTATCACTTTTTGCAGATGATGTGATCTTATACCTAGAAAACCTCAAAGATTCTACCAAGAGACTCCTGGAATTGATAAATAAATTCAGCAAAGGCTCAGGTTAAAAAATCAATGTACACAAATCAGTAGCATTCCTATATGCCAATAATAATCAAGCTGAGAGTCAAATCAAAGACTCAATACTATTCACAACTGCTACAAAAAAATAAAATACCTAGGGATATACTTAACCAAGGAGGTGAAAGATCTCTACAAAGAGAACTATGAAACACTGAGGAAAGAAATCACAGATGATACAAACAAGTGGAAAAACATATCATGTCGATAGATCGGTAGAATCTATCATGTCATCAACATTCCCATCAAAATACCAACATCATATTTCACAGATCTACAAAAAATAATTCTATGTTTAGTGTGGAACCAAATAGGAGCCTGAATAGCCGAAGCAATCTTAAGCAACAAGAACAAATTGGGAGGCATCACCGTTACCAGACTTCAAACTATACTATAAGACTATAGTAACTAAATCAGCATAGCATTGATACAAAAATAGAGATAAAGACCAGTGCAACAGAACAGAAAACCCAGATATAAAACCATCCACATACAGCCAACTGATCTTTGACAACAATATACACTGGAGAATAGAATCCGTATTCAACAAATGGTGCTGGGAAAATTGGATAGCCACATGCAGAAGAATGAAACAGGATCCATATCTCTCATCACTTACAAAAATTATTATAATTCAAGATGGATAAAGGACTTAAATTGAAGGCATGAAACCATAAAAATTCTAGAAGAAACTGTAGGTAAAAATGTTCTAGGTATCAGCCTAGGCAAAGAATGTATGAAGAAGACCCCAAAGGCAATCACAACAGCAACAGAAATAAATAAATGGGACTTGATTAAATTAAAAAGCTTCTGCACAGCCAAGGAAATAATTAACAGAGCAAATAGACAACCTACAGAATGGGAGAAAATATTTGCAAGCTATACATCGAGTAAAGCTGTGGTTCCCAACCCCCGGGGCATGGACTGGTACCAGTCCATGGCCTGTTAGAAACCAGACCACACAGCAGGAGATGAGTGGCAGGCAAGCAAGAGAAGCTTCATCTGTATTTATAGCCACTCCCCATCACTCACATCACTGCATAAGCTCCATCTCCTGTCAGATCAGCTACAGCATTAGATTTTCATAGGTGCGTGAACCCTACTGTAAACTGTGCATATGAGGGATCTAGGTTGAGTGCTTCTTATGAGAATCTAATGCCTGATGATCTGAGGTGGACCTGAGGCGGTGATGCTAGTGCTGGGCAACAGATGCAAATACAGATTATCATTAGCAGAGGGGTTTGACTGCACAATAAATGTAATGTGATTGAATCATCCTAAAACCATCCCCGCCTCTCCAGTCCATGGAAAAACTGTCTTCCATAAAACCTTTCCCTGGTTCCAAAAAGGCTGGGGACTGCTGTGATAAAGCCCTAATAACCAGAATCTACAAAGAACTCAGGCAAATCAGAAAGAAAAAAATCAAACAACTCCATTAAAAAGTGGGCAAAAGTGCTCACTTCGGCAGCACATATTCTAAAATTGGAACTATACAGAGAAGATTAGCATGGCCCCTGCGCAAGGATGACATGCAAATTCATGAAGCATTCTATATTTTTAAATTAAAATTTAAAAAAAAGTGGGCAAAAGACATGAACAGAAGCTTTTCACAAAAATGGACATTTTAAATGGCCAATAAACATATGAAAAAATGCTCAATGTCACTAATCATCATGGAAATGCAAATTAAACCCACAATGAGATATCCCCTTACTCCAGTCAGAATGGCCTTTATTAAAAAGTATATAAATAATAGATGCCGGTATGGATGCAGAGAGAAAAGAATGCTTATACACCATGTAAGTGTTGGTGGGACTACAAATGAGTACAATCTCTATGGAAAACAGTATGGAGATCCCTCAAAGAACTAAAAGTCAACCTACCATTTGATCCAGCAATCCCACTACTGGGTATTTTCCCAAAAAGAAAAGAAGTCATTTTATTAAAAAGACACCTGCACCCAAGTGTTTATTGCAGCACAATTCACAATTGGAAAAATGTTGAATCAACCCAAGTGCCCATCAATTCACAAGTGGATTAATAAGATGTGGTATACATATCAGTACTACTCAGCCATAAAAAGGATGAATTAATGCGTTTTGCAGCAATTTGGATGGAACTGGAGACCATTATCCTAAGTGAAGTATCTAAAGAATGGAAAAACAAAGACCATATGTACTCACTACTAAATTGGAAATGAGCAATGAGCACACATGTGCACATAGGGAAGTAAAACTCAACGGAAATCAACCAGGGGGGACGAAGAAGGAGGAGACAGGCAAAAACTTACCTAACGGGTACAATGAACAATATCTGGCTGACAGGCACTCTTATAACCATGACTCAAGCATTATAAAAGTGAATGTAACCAAAATTATTTATACCCCATGATATTTCTAAATAAAAAAAGAATATATATCATACTATTTAAAAATTATATATTTTAATGTACCTAAAAACTCTTATTCCATAAAAGACGGGCTTCATAATTTCTTTTTAAACACAGAAGAAATTTGGAGGAAAAAAAGAAAATGGACTGAATTATTCTCTGGCTAGTGGGCAGGAAATATTTAGAAGTCAAATACTATATAGATTGTATTACCTTGGAGTCAAAACTATTATAGAACTTAAGTATCAAAATTATAAATGTATAATAAAATAAATAGGTAATTTGAAATGTTAATAAATCATGAGAAATCGAAGACTTATAAAAGAGGATTTCCCAAGGATAAAACCATGGGAGGGGGCATTGGAGGATCTGTAACTTCCTAACAAGATTCTAATTTTTGACTTCTCATCTCTTCATCACTGTTCGCAACTCTCCTTGATCTTTTTTATGCTTTTGTTGGTTTATTTTTATAATCATATTATAGTTCCTCCAGAAACACATTAGTAATTATTCTTCCTTGACACACTTGTATAATAATCACTTCTCTTACTTTCATTTCTTTCTTTCCTCTTCTATACTTTGTCTTAATACATTACAAATAAAACAGAATTGTTTTATAGTGAGGCGCCAGTTTTATTGAAAGGGCTGAATAATATTAATATAATATGAATATTATAGTGAAGTGAAATATTAACTAGATCCTACAGAATATTTATTTGTAGGAGTTTGTTTAAATTTTGAACCCTTAAGCAAAACTTTTTAAAAAATCTCTTCCAAATCATAGCTACCAAAAATAATCTAGAGCTGTACCAATACTGACTGATATTGGATGGAAGAAAACTATTTCTAAGAAAATGTTTTATTTCATGTCATTGATACCCATTATTACTAATTTTAAAAAAGCCATGGCATAATATTAGTAGAGTTAAAAAAATTTCTATCTCAGAGTAGATCTGAAAGTAAATTAGTTCTAAAAATAAAATGGTCTAGTCCTCAGGGCCAACAAACAGGAATATTTATTTAATCTGTATAATCCTAATCTAAATCAATATAAACTATGGGAATAAAAGTAGAGGTACATTAGTCATTCTATAGGTGAAAGCCAAAATTTAATAAAAAGAGCCGACAGAATTTAATATCAGCTGTGCTTTTTTTTTTAATTTTTATTGATGTATCCAGTTCTCTCATCAGTAAAACAAACACACAAAATATACCTTTTCTAAAAAAATTTTACGAAACATCTTATAACTAAAGAGAAGTGTGAATGCATACACCCAGTGATATGGAAGCCTACCATAATGCAATAAGCCTAAAATTTCTTTGAAGTTTTATACTTTATTTTAAAAATTAATATAAAATTGGCATTCTGGTCCAAAATATGTTTGTTTTAATAAAAATGTAACATTTACAATTCTTATTGGCAAGAGAGACTGCATAGTTTTCTGCCTGTTAACAGTGGAAATGGTTTAACAGTGCTCAGTTTTGGAAAATTGTGCTACATCAAAGGGAATCAACAACACATATTAGTTTAGGATCCAAGCAATTTCTTTTGTTGCATGTTATTTCTAGAATACAAAATCTTAAAAAAAAAAAAAAAAAAAAAAAGTGAATACCAATAGCAGAGTCATTTCACTGCTTTACAGGCCACATTCTAGTAATTAATCCCTGAGGATAGTTTCCCCAGTAATTAATCCCTGCCTGAAGAAAGATTCCCAGAATATTGCAAAAAAGGTGACATAATGTAATATTTTCAGACCATTTCCAGTGGATATTTTTAAAATATATCCTAGCCGAGAGACTGAATAGGAGATTGAAATGTTTTTGATCCTATGGTTAGTATCTTCTGTGATATCAGTGAAATACATGTAAAAAAAAAGATAGAGAAATGATTAGTGAAGACTTTTGTTTTGCCACTAAATTTTAATTTTCAATATATATAAGTAAATTAATAATGTCAGCTGAATCATAATCGTTATAATACATTCAGTTCTCAAACTTCATTTATATTGCCATGATCCTATATATAATATAAACATTTATAATTTAACCTGCCTTAGTTACTGATAGAGAATGTTTTACCTCATAGAAAAGTACGTATAAAAGTAGCTAATGTTGTAAGTCTCGTATAACTATCATTGAAGAATAAATTAACTCATCTAAATACTAATCTCTTGTGATTTTTATAAAATTCTTATAAAGAAATAATCAGACATTTGGAGTAGCTGTGAATTTCTTTTATCTATACTACTCTATCATAATTGATGATTAAGGGATTACAAATAAATTAGAACATTACATTTTAAAATCTGTTGCTTTCACTTTTTCTCAAATTTTAGTTTATATAGACATCTTTTTCAAATTCTTTCTGAAATTTTTCAGCATTAGGAATAATTATTATCTGTTTCAGGAACCACAAAAAATAATCATGTGAAATTTGAATTGCAATCTTTTCTGGCTTTGAAAACCACATTGGTTTTCTAAAGTTTTCCTCTTATGATAGTTTCAAAGGCAGATTTGTGTATAGGAAATTGATAGCAAGCATGGATAAACTGTCTGCTCCCAAAGTCTCTATTTAAATCAGTCTTCTATTTTTTACATTCAGAGTTTAGTAATGAGTATCTTTTTTCTTCTTATAAGTCATTCTTTAAGTTTCTGTTCTTGCATTTGCACTTGGAACTGAATGGTAGAGGAAAAATTTCCTCCGTATATAATAACATAAAATTTTCTCCATAGATGGAAAGATAAATAGACAGACATATTTACATATACATATACATCCTCTTATAAGCATCAATTTTTTTCTAGCCTGTTTATTCCCAGGCCTATTAAGAGACTACAGTTTTAACCTAGAAATCAGGAACTCTGGGTTTTGTTCCTAGATTTGGCATTAACTTCATGTGTACTCTTAAAGAAGATACCTCATGTTGCTGGACTTAATGCAATTTCATTCTAGAAATAAAAGACAATGTATAAAATGATGTTCACTTGTTACTGAACATCTTCTGTACGTCTTTACGGTTTCTGGAAGTTTTCAGAAAGCAGCAGGAGGCATCACACACTTTTTTTTATAGGAAACTACCAATTCTGTCTTTATAATCCAGATATTGTAAGTCTCTATGCAATATGAAAAACAGCTTTTAATATAAAGATGTTCTCTGAGATCAAAGAATATAGCACAAGAGAATGTATAGATACTATGAACTCACTCTGAACTCATTCTCCATGGGGAGGCCCTCTCTTATAGAGTGTTGAAGGTCTATTTAGTGTCCATTGTTTCTAAATTTGACAATTCTGTTCTACTAAAAGTGAGAATTGGTGATTATCTTTTGGCCATAATATTTAGTTAATGCTGAAGAATTAGTAAAAACAATTTATATCAAGTAAAGCCAAAAGTTGATGCAATTCTTATGTACCAAGGTGCTTTTTTTCAAAATGAAAATTCAATTTTCTCCATATTATTCCTCAGAAATCTCCATATGCCATCAGAGATGTCCTAAAAGGGGTAAGACAATCTATATCTTGCTTCCAGGAAATAAAATTCTGTAGCATGTTCAGGTTTCTTATTTTTTTCCTCAGAACTTTAACACTGGGAACTTTGTATCACACTGCTCCTTCTACTATCTTCTAATACAACAAGGAGAATCACAGCTTACTTGACCTATACTAGTCTGAATTCAGACTATCATTCTGCAAGTGCAGAAATCCATAGCATAAACCCACTTGGTCTGAAGCTTCCTCCTCCCATATCCCTTTTTGATTTTGGATTGCCTTCCTCTTTAAACAAAACATTAGTTTTATTAGGGTTCTATTAAAAAAAATACCTCATCTAGTAAAACACTTTGTGTTGAGAATTTTCCTTTGCTCATTTATATAATGATGTGAAACAAGTTGTTAAAATAGCAGTTTTACTTTTCATTTCCTCTATCTTACACAAGAGGAAAATTCAGCTGAAATGACAGAAAGCCTTGAGGTAGTGAATATATCTAACATTGGTCTGGCATTAAAATTTTCTGGTTGGGCAGCACAATTGTTTAATTGGGAATCTCAGTGACAACTGAACAACCTCAATGCTTGGGTCAGCAAGCAGAGGAGCTTCACTCTGTCACCTATCAAGAATGATGCTTGTCAGGACTGATCTTTCCACTTAGAGAACATTCATTTTTCTAGTCATATTATTGATGTTTTTGGATATTGCAGTGGAATAGACACTAAAACTTTGAAAGAAAAAAAGTACATAGGTATATTTGTAATTCTTTGTTTTTTGTAAGCCAAATGCAAATGTAACACTACTCCAGATACTGCTTCACCAGAAGTCCCCAAGATAACCAAAAGTAAGTGCCAATTTCCTCATCTCAGGAATAGTGCCATAACAAAGACTGAATTCTAGTGACCAGCCTATTTGCAGAGCGTGTCATACTACCTCTGGTTAGTTAACTCCTTGGCCTCTTCAGAGGTACCTCCGAGAGTCAATTGATGTTTTTGCATGTATTACTTACTACTGTGTAGAAAAATTTTTAAGTTCACTTTTTCTTTATTCTGTCTTTTTTTACCCATCTTCCCTCATTGTAGCAAATTAGACGGCCGGATGAAAGCAAAGGAGTTGCTAGTAGAGTTGGATCCCTCAAAGTAAATATGTTTCTAACATTTTTTGGCAAGATTTTGTCTATAGCCTACACTTCTTCCTTTTTGGAGGGTGGAGGGAGGAAGGGGGCTTTTTCCATTTTTCACCATCCCATTTTTTTTTATTTTAATATTTTTATTGGCTGTTGGGTCATATTATTTTTTTTGTTTCAGCTACACATAGAGCAACCAGCTGAAGGCAAGCTGCCAAATAACTAGCTTTGAATGGCACCACAAACAAGAGAAAGGGCAACTGCCTCATTACAGGTGCCTATAATTTGGGGTTCTAGAGTAAACCGTTCCTCTGATTGATGTCACTGACTGTGTGTTCCTGTTACACAGAGAACTAGTATTTATTTTCAGAATATTATCTCCCCTTTTAAATTTTTTGTAAAAAAAAAAAAATTTAAATGTTATTTTAGTGTCATTACCATTTGTAGTTCATTCCAGGAAAAAATTATTATAAGTTAATAACATTTATTCAATTTATGTATTTTTAAGAATTAGAAAGGAATTTTCTATCATGCTAGTGTAATAGGCCCACATATAGCTGATAGTGTTTAAGTACTCTTAATCCTCTGTTTCATTTTTTTAAAAGTATAAAATAATTGATACAACAATCAACAGAAATAGATATATATCTAAAATGTTTGCCCATTGTGTAAATAATTAATATACAATTTAAAGATTTCTGATTTGATGTTCTTGTTTGCTAGTTGCTAAATATCCATGTGTTCAATATATCCTGGGTACTCTGTACTCTAACTTTTAATCACAATGAAAAGTAAACAAGTTATCACCCTTAAGAAACACAGACATAGTCATTGATCACTTTTAATGCTGCCACCATAAATGCAAGTTAGAAAATTTGCTGAATTCTACAAATATACAGAATACCCCTACAAAATTAACTACTTTCTTATATCTCAATCTCATTTGTCCTTATAGCAATAGTCACTGTTAAATTAATCAAAATGCCAGATAATTCGGTGTACTAGGATGTCCCTAAATTCATTAACTACCTTGAGGCCTAACATTGAGTCATTTCAAAATATAACACACCTTCAGTTTATTTCCATTTAACAATTTATGAAACACTAATTTCTGCACTCTTTCTTCTCTTTGCCTCTTCTGCCTTCTTAGTTTTATTTTTTTGTTGTTGTTTATTTATTTATTTATTTGTGTGTGTGCTCGCACATGAGTGCACATGGATGAAGATGTGTTTGTATGTTTGTGATCTTTATTCCAGAAAAGCCATCCTCTTTGTTCTCTAACACTGCTTTATAGTGGGTAGCTACTTTATTAAAATGTTGTTTCACTAAGGATAATCACAGGGGATGGGAAGTGTTGATTGTATGCCTATCTGAAAAACTAGGCAACTTAAAATTATTCACTCAGAAAAATGTGAGTTTATGTATCCTGATGATATGTCAGTAGCATTCCTCACTGTCTACCTGTGAGGTATATTTTACCTTTGTCTTTAAGGGAAGATAAATCCATTATTGTTTAGACTGTGGGTTATGACTCAGATTCAAGTAGGAAGGTACAATGCAACATGACTTTTTGAAAATTACTGGTAGTAAAATAAAAATGAAAATGGCATCCATAACTGCAGCACCATCTGCTGTAAACTGAATTGTATGTGAATGTGCGTGTGTGCAGTTATCTTTAAGTTCAGCTTTTGGAGGTATAGAACTTCAATTAAAAAAATGTTTATTGTTAAGTGTATATACAGTATGATTATGTATATACACATATATGTTTAAGAACAAAATGCATTTTACATTTCAATCAATTTATGTTACTATGGATGCAGTCTTAAATCAAAAAGTATGTTTGAGAAAGAAAGTCATATATCTTTCAATATCTTTACTCCATATTTCTACCAAATAGATAATGTCAAGGTGAATCTCTAGGAGATTATAAGGAGAGTTATAGTATTTATTTTCTCTAATGCTTTGGGAAGAAAAAGTACTATAATTAAACAAAATAAAATGTTGGCTTGATGGTCACAGGTTTGTTGAGCATGCATTCTTATGTTATACAAAGATCTTGATGTTTTGAAATGTTTGCCAAAGGCAGTGAGAAATGTATAATGCTATGATCTTATTTTTAAAAGGAAAAAGGAAAACTGAAAAGAGAACAAGTTGCTTTTTCAATTCATTTTCTGATGTTTACATGTAGCTCCATCGAAAGCTGGAGGAGCTCAGAGATCACCTAGAAGGCAATGTGAAAGGATACTCTCTCAGAGTAAATGTACGATTTCATTCGGTGATTTTTTTTTTTTTTTTTTTTTTTTTTACTTCTGCTGACTGGTAATTCCAAAACTGATTGGTTTGTCCTCTCATCTCCATCTTTTTTACTTTCTGTCTCTTTTCCCCCTCTTTCTTTTCCAGCTGCGGCTTCATGCTCACATTTATGAAATAAAGATTAACTTGGCAGGGTATGGGACCCTCAAGCCATGCTGACTAACATTGCAGTTGATTTAATAATATTTTACCCCAATGCAAAATAAAATCTTTCTTTTCAATATCAGTATTTCTTATACAATTGTATAATTTTCTAAGGATATTTTGTGAGAGTTCACTCGGAGCTTTTCCATTGGCTGTGTCTTCTGCCCCTTGTTGGGTGTGTCGGCAGGATTATAAATTATGAGCTGGATCCAAGGAGTAGAACCTTGGTGATTCAATTTCAGTTTTCAAGGAAAATACAGTATTGTTATAGATAATCTGACAAGTAGACACATTTGTTCTGAGTTAACAGACTTCTCTTAACTCAGACTCTTTTAGAATAATTATGTCATTTTTTGTTTAAAAATAATAAAATTAGCAGTAAGCATCTTTACCAGGAACACCCTCATGTAACATCTTACAAATTCTTGAGCTAAAGGCTAACATACCTAAGACAGCTATTGAAGGAGCCAACTAATACTGTACACAATCATAGAGGCAGTACTAATAACAATAATAATTTTTGTGACAGTTCAGACTTTTAGAATGCTTAGTACTTCTCCTGAATATATCTTTTCAAGAAAAATCTCTAAAATGGTATATGGTATAAATATGGCAGAAGAGAAACTAAATTACTATACTATGTAATCTATGGCTTACCCTTGACATCCCATTCCTGAGACTCTGGAAACAGTTCCTATGAATCCTAGTTTGTGATTTACTTCTCCCAAAATTATTGCCATTTATTTAATTCATGTAATTATAATAGTTTTGCTGTAAAAAGTAGGATAAAAATTAGGGATATGGTAATTCTCTGGTTTCTCAGCTTATTTTTAATTATATATCATGCATAGTCATGTATATCTCTATATTAAATTTCTGATTATTAAAGTTCACAGTGGTTTTTATTAATATTGGTCATTAAATTCTGACAGCTAAACAGAGAAGTAAATTAATGCATGTCTCATTTTTCTGCTTCTTTTTTTTAGCCAGTCCTTCTTTTCCACGTATATTCTTAGAGAATTTGGAAAATAATCCATAATCACCTCCCAGAATATTCTACTTTTTTACAAAAAAAAGATTAGTATGGATTTAATGATTAAATCAGTCTAAACATGCCTGAATATTATTTTAGAAAGCCATAAAAAGATTGTAATATATGTATTTTAGTGTCATGCTCTTTCCTAACTAATCATGAGAAGTGATAGTTTTGTTCAATCAAACTGAAAGCTGAAACTTGCTAAGGTTTATATTGTAATGCGTTAGTGTGAGATTAAGATCAAATTAAAAGTTTGATGCTTTAAAAATTGGGTTATCTAATGCCACTCTTTAATTTCTCTTTTTTAACACCTGTACTACTATATAACATCTGACTCAATGTCTTCATCTTTTATTTTACTCAGAAACACTTTGTTCTGATTACCTTGTTTCTAAAAAGTATAAAAATATGGTGCATCATCTAAGGATCCCATTAACTATCAGATATAAAAAAACAAACAATGGAACTATCAAAAGTCAAATAGTACCTTCTCTAGAAAGTTCGGCTAAGAAAGCAAGCAAATCAAATACTTAGCTGAATTTGCGGTTTTTCTCCTTACCCTTTAATTCCTATTACCCAGTATACCTTGAAATATGCCTTATATGTTAAAAATTGTTGCTTAAAAGCAAAATAAAATTATTCTCAGAACCACAGACTATATTAAGCAGATTTGGTTTCCAAAATGAGATAAATGGGCATACAATGGTGGTTTTGCTTTCTGAAAATTTATTATGAGTTTCTTTTAATTCACTGAAATACTGCTAAATATTTCAGTAAGATGAAAGATTCAGAATTATGCTAATTAAATATTTTATTTAATACTTGGAGAAGGTGAGATATCATTCAGAAATGTGGGATATGGATTTAATTAATATGCTTCAATTGGTATAATGTAGACAATATACTATTTTTTAGAAAGGAAAGAGCCTTTCATCCTTTTTTATTTAGGATAAGCAATAATATAAAGTAGAATATTCTAAGATGTAGTTTTTGGAATAATATTATACTTTATTTATTTCTCATATGAAAACATATTCTTTATTCAGCATTGACTCTTCTGTAGCAAAAAACAGGATGTATTTGATTCTTGATTTCTTAGTTAAAAATGCATTATCTTTTCTGTACATCATATAAACCTAAGTGGGTTTTTAGTAATTTTAATAATAATAAAATCATCATCTTGTACCTAAGCAGGGTTTTCCTAATTTAATGACTTCAAAAATTATTATAAATCTTTAGATTGATGAATTCTTGAGAATAGTGACTGAAGAATGTAATCTCTTAGAAGAAAAAAAATTAATTTTCCATTTACTTAAATACATGAATCTAGTGGGAATAATATTAAACGTAATGCACAAGATTGAAGACCAGTGCAATGTTGAGAATTAAAAAACATAGGCTGATGTAAACTATTACTTTGTTTAGATACTCAAGGTAAATTTACAAAGAAGTTAATTAGTTGATGAGCAGTGAGGCCAAGGAGAACCTTAATATTAAAATATTCAGAAAAAAAGTAGATAAATGCTCATGAAATAAAGACCAGTAGAAAAAAAGAAAAGAAGGGAGTAAAAATACTCATAAGCCACAATTTTGCATCTTTATCTAAGTTTTCAGTCTATATAAGATGATAGTAAATTTCTATTCAGCTACAAATATATATAGATAGGTTTTGGCTAACCAAATATGTTAATTTTTTAAAGGCGTTGGCAAGCAAAAGGGAATATGGCTTATAAAGACAGATTATTGACATATAATTGAAACTAAGATGAAAGGCAATAAAATAGAAGAAATATGATAATTACGTATAAGTACTTGCTGTGTTAACACAAATAAAGGAGTGGTATTTGAAGTAAAAAAAAGTCAAGGGAGGAAAGTTACCACCTAAAATAAGATTATATTTTTAATAAGTGTTAAGAAAATATCTAAATCAAGTCAGAAAGTAGTGACTTTTGAACAGTGATTTTTAAATGTTTACAATTAATTTCCTGAATGCTAAAATGGGGCTACTATGAAATAGGGATAATATAAATAATGAATTAGATGATTGTGATTTCATAAATCTTTTAAGGTCAGTATATTCATTCCAGCCTTAGTTCTGAACTACTTTCTTATATTTTTGATAGATAGATACCTATTGTCTTTGAGGGTTTTTATACTTTTATAGTCATTGAGTTAATGTTATAACTCAGAGGTTGGCAAACTACAGCATATGGACCAAATCTTATTCTTTTGTAGGCCCACAAACTGAGAATGATTTTTTGCATTTTTAAATGGTGGACAAATATCAAAAGAAGAACATTTCATGGCATGTGAAAACTATGAAATTCAAGTTTCAATGTTCAAAAATAAAGTTTTATTGAAACATAGCTATGCTGATTCATCTGCATATAATCTACAGTTGTTTTCATGCTATAGCAGAGTTAAATAGTTGAAGAAAAGATTATATGGCCTGCAAAGCCTGAAATATTTACTCTCTGACCTTTTTTTTTTTTTTTTTGAGACAGAGTCTCACTCTGTTGCCCAGGCTAGAGTGCCATGGCATCAGCCTAGCTCACAGCAACCTCAAATTCCTGGGCTTAAGCAATCCTCCTGCCTCAGCCTCCCGAATAGCTGGGACTACAGGCATGTGCCACCATGCCCGGCTAATTTTTTCTATGTATTTTTTAGTTGTTTGGCTAATTTCTTTCTATTTTTAGTAGAGACGGGGTCTCGCTCTTGCTCAGGCTGGTTTCGAACTCCTGAGCTCAAACAATCCACCCCCCTCGGCCTCCCAGAGTGCTAGTATTACAGGCGTGAGCCACTGCACCGGCCTACTCTCTGACCTTTTAAACAGAAAAAGTTTGTCAAGCCCTGCTATAACTGGTTAGCATATCAAGGTAACATTGACATAGAATTTGTTATAATAGAGTCTGTGAAATTACCTTCATTTTAGAGCTTGAGAGAAAGAGCTGCTCGTTTTTCTGAAAATGGTTTCAGATTATTCTACATGGAAGCACATTTTTAGAACAGTTGATCTCCTGAGATATTCTAAGGTTATATTTTTATTTTCTTCTTTTTTACATTGTTTTCTCTAGCTGTTCTCTTTCTTCACATACCACCTCCCCCCCTCTCCCTCCCTCTCTCTCTCTCTCTCTCTCTCACACACACACACACACACACAAACACACACATAAACACACCATAAAATTGCCATTACGCCTTCAAATATGGAACTCTTATACAGATAGGGTATAGATTATACATTCCTCTTCTATTTGGGGGGACCTTATGGGGATTTAGAGTATAAAGATAAATTCTCTTCTTGCTCTCTCAAACTCTAAAAACATGTGTTTTTAGATTATTTTTGCTGTGCATGTTGCATTTTTCTTTTTATTACTTCATTACATCTTAATAAAGATATGTCTCCTAAAGACCATGAATCGACTTTTGATTTCTACTTAATTTCTTGTTTGACCTCACCTAAAATCATGTACCTTCTATAGGAAATTTTGTACTACTAGAAAACACTCCCTGAGGTATTCAAGTAGTACATCATATCTTAATATACAGCATTTAAAAATCTAAATGATGTCTGCATTGAATCAGCCAACTTTGAGTGGGGAAGAACAGCTGAAACATTAGTCCTTAGATGAGTCAATATTAATAGCCCTTAGATGGATAAACATCAGTTTGTTTGTAAACTCTACTTTCTTTAGGCAAATTTCAATGTCTCTTGCTTCTTGTATGTAGAAGATTGTTTGAGTTTCCTAAGTCTTCCTTGTTTGGCATTTTGACATTTACTTACATTAATAATATGCATTTATTTTCTTTTCATTTATAATAATTGTGTAACATTCTGAGTATCTTGGTAGATAATGTCTTATAAATATGACCATACTACAATAATGATGAAGATGACAATAAATCAATTTTAGGATTATTTCTTTTGGAAAACAAGCTAGTTTTGCTCCTTTTCACTTTATTAGAATTTCCTTAATGTGAAAATTTAATTGATTCAATTCTGAGGTTTCAGTTCAACTAAAAATAAGAAAAATCTATCTTATCCTATGCTTCAAACCAAAAAAAATACTTACATAATACTTATAAAATCACTTGCAGTAGCCTAGGACATCATTTAAAATGGAAGTGACACAGCTGTGAGGTGTTTAATGCTCATCACGGCATTACCCTCCTCAGAATTGACTTCAGTACAAAAATAAAATACTAATAAAAAAGTGCAAGTAATTTCTCTAGTAATAGAAGATGGAGAACCGATTGAAAAAAAAGATAAGACTCTCAAACTGTTTTGAAAAATAGTTTTTCAGTTTTATTAGTATAGTTATAGAAACAGAACAAACATGCACAGCAATATTTTCTTAGAACTAACATTTTGCAAAAGAAATTCAGATTTGCATATGTTGGAAAAAATGTTTAATTCTTAATATGTGTAGAATTGACCATGTTTTAGAAAGCACCTCAAAGCTATAAGTGGCAATGATACTTTTTAGTACAAATATTTGTGATAGTAAGCTTTAAAACTTCTGAATAGTATTTCATCAGTTCAATTTTTTAAGGATAGAAGAAAAAGGTTTTATATTCATTCATTCAATGAACACTGATGGAGCACCTACTACATTTACCTGTGCTGGGTGCTAGAAATACAGTTGGAGAACAAATCTGATAATAAGTGTGTTTCTGATTCCTCCACTGTCACCTTCTCCAATACCCTCATTTCTCCACCCTGTTTGTATTTTGGAACTTCATACAGCATATGTAACTGGAGAATGTATACTTAACAATTTCAGTTCACATGGATTGTGACAACCTAATAAAAGAAGAGGACACAGAATTGAACATGGCAGTGTAACAACCTAGAAAGTAATAACAGGCCAGAAAATGATCAATTCAAAGTTATAAAGGGTAAACATGGTTTTTAGTGTAAGATAACTGTTTTTAAAAAACCAATGATAAAATAGCTGTTAAAAACAATCAGTGAAACAATCTGATAAAAGATAAGTCTGGAGAACACTTTTGTGTTTAAGTTTTTGTGTCTTTTATGGTGGTGTTATTTTCATATATAGAGAGAGAGAGAGAGAGAGAAGAAAGAGTAAAAGAGTTCAGTAATTCTGAGAATGGAATAGTAGGACAGGAAATCAGAATACTGGAGCTGGCTTTGGTACCCTCTTTAGAGAATAATGTAAAAAGGTACAGTAGAGTTATCCTATAAACAACTTCATATGTAGTTTACTAGTATTAAGCCAGTGAAGATCCGTGTGGTACCATAGGAGAAATTGTCCAGTGTTCTACTTTCTCCCTTATATGAACATCTTCTCAGCAAGGTCATAGCGGATTCTAATTAGAGGGAGTCATCTCTGTCATGGATTTTTTTTTTTTTTAGCAAGGTATTTTTTTTATCACAAGGTTCTCTTTCAAATAACTTGAGGCTTGAGGTAATTTCAAACTCAAGTGTCTGCTTACAAAGGCTGTTTTATTATTTGGCCAGTGTGTTGGTGCTGGAGCCATCTAAACCCTCTGAGACCCTTACCGTGCTATCCTTTCCTCTTTAACAGTGTTTTCTTTTCCCCACTGCAAAACCAGGCTCGGCTTCCCTCGTGCTCATCTACCTATAGTGTATCTGAGGTATATTTTGCACGTGTTTTCTTACATGATCAAGAACATGCTCGCCCTCACCATTCTTCTTATTTTATTTTCCTTTTGCCTTGATTTAATTTGCCTTGCACTTTGCACTTGGCTGAAAGGGGTGAGGGTACCAAAAGGGAAAAGTTGCCTATTTTAGGGGGAAATTTCTATATTTTTATGATGCACTGTTATTTAACTTTTTTTTTTTTTTTGGCAGTCACTGTATCACATTGAAATGACTAAAACCCAAATAGCCACCTTGATTGTTAACACCACCTAATTCATAAAGATTCCTTTGAATCAGGTAATTTATTCTTAAACTCATATTGGCTAAAGATTCCAGTTTGCACACCTATATAGGTCTGTCTCTGATAGCTGAAAATTTGCATTAAATTAGTGGTAATCCTGTCCCATTATTCACAAACATAGAATAGCTTCCAAAATTGATTATTAAATGAAAACCAAATGTAATTCCTCTATTTTTATATAAAATAAAAGATTCATTCTTTTTCAAAAAAAGCTTATTAGGTTACTTAAATAATTTTTCATAAGTTTCTTGTGATTTAGAAGAAATCATCATAATCTGAAGAGTGATGTTCCTTTAACAAAATATTTTACATGCAATTTGACCTATGTTCTTTGTTTTTTGGAGAGGTTTAATTCTTATTATGTTAAACTGTAGCATAAATGTATTTTCTTGTTAAAAAGCAGATTTATTGAAATATTATTAACAGACTGATTATCTGTTAAGACTACTTTCAAAGCAGGGACACTGTTGAGTAGCTAAGAGGAAAGGCTATTACATACCTCAAAATATGACTAGTAAATAAAAGGATTTTAATAGTCTGTGAATTTTAATACCTTAGTTTTTTCCTTTACAATATAACATATTTCTACACACATTTACTTTGTGCAAGCCACTATAGCTGTTACATGCAGACAAGTTGTCATCTTAATTCTGATTGCAAAAATATTATCTCAGAATGTCATGCCAAAAAAAAAAAACCATAAAAATGGTACTATCTAAAATAGCAGGTAGTATATGCAGAACCACAGGCAGAATATCATCTTTAGACCTCAAATTTTAAGAAAAAGCTTTGAAAGGAATAGCCTCACAAAGTTGAATTTGTTGAGTCAATAGAATGACAGCCATCTTCTTTAATTTTTTTACTTTACGAGTTATAACTGTCAGATTTTTTTCTCTTAAAAGTGATTTTGTGGAGAGTTAATTTCTTCTTGAAACCATATTAGTAGGGAGAAGCAATGAAATGAAAGACATGTGAACTATTTATAATATCAAACAAAGACTTTTGAAAGAGAAGGTTGATATCATCTCATCACCACATTTTCCATAGATATTTTCACCAGGATTATGACTCCTAGTGTAAAAAATATATAACCCATTTCTTTCTGCCACTTCATCCAGGCAATTCTCCATTTCCCATGAAAATGTATAAGAAGTCTACCATTGGCATCATCTCCAATCACAGCCTACAGCATCCATCAGGGTATTACTTTCTCTGTGACAGCATGTATGCAGGAGGGCTCTCAGGCTGGAATGTGGAACTGGCTTCTTGGGGGGATTTTATGTATGCTATGGCATTTGCTCCATGGCACTCAGCTCTTAAATGAACTCTGGCTCCATCTGGGTTTGTTTCTTTCATTGTGACACATGGGCTTTCTTTATTTGTCATGAAGTATGTTTCTCTTTTTGTCATTTGTGGTAGGGCTTCTCTGTTCCACTCAATGCCACATCTCTGTGGTCTCCATAGTTGGTGTTTATGTTTAATTTATGATGCTATAAAGACCAATAAAATGAAGAACTCCTTAAGGAATCTAATATTCATGATAATCTTCCATACAGAAATAACCTTCCATAATTGTTTTCTATTTAATCTTAAATTGGTAAATATTTGCTTTACAAAATTAGACTATAAACACTGATAATTAAAATTTCAAGGAATATCCTGTTTCAATTTTTCATATGGAAGCCTCTTGATAGGACTCTTGGTTAAGTGTAATATTTATTTTATAGCATCACTATGGAGGTAGGCAAACCTTCCATGGCTCAATCTCTTCTTTCCCTTACATTTATATCATCTTCACTTACCCCCAATATTGAAGAAATAAAGTCTCCAACCCCTAAATAGCACATTGGCTTTACCAATTACACCTCACTATCTTCTGTGGCATTCATAAGATGAAAAAAATAAGCCTTGCTCAAAAATGAACCTATCCATGAGTTATACAAGAACAAGATAATTCATAACCTCAGCTAATTGATACTGCTTAGCAAATGTTAATCCACACAGTTGATAGCCGCTTTGTAAACAATACAATTCTCTTACTATGTGACAAGCTCTGTGTTTGATATCTCATTTATCTTATCTCAATTAATCTTTAGAACAGCTCTGTTTGGAAAATATATTATCATCATCCACATTTTAAAGATGAGTAAATTGAGGCTCAAAGAGGTTAGATATCTTGCCCAAGTCATAAAGCTGGCAAGTGAGTGGCAGAAAATTGTTTTTTCTTAAATACTATAAACTAAAAAGAAGAGGCTGAAGCACAAAAGAAAATTTTAGAGACTTTACTTGAGCCACAGTGAAGACAGCTGCCTGGAAAACTCAGACCCAAGTAACCTTGGATATGAACTGTTTGGCCTTTATTATAAGCAGGTTTTTAAAGCTTTTTTTGTCTTTAAAAACCTGCTTATAATAAAGAGGGGGTTAAAGTGAGTGGGCTGATACAAAGTTGTCTTTCAGGAATTCTCATTGGTTTACAGAAATAACATTGATTAGTGATTGGCTATACATTGTTAAGCCAAATGGTGTGGTATAGCATCCCAGTGGCATTATTAGGTTAATTTATAGCTACTTGTGGGAATTGCCAGCAATTTCAAGAGATAAATACATAGCTCAAGGGGGAAGTAGGATGTGATTTCTATCTCATTTTAATGTCTCTCTGGGCCTGATAACTTAAAAGAACTCAGATTAAAATCCCGAGATAAAAGTTCTTTTCTTTTTTCATTCTACTCTTTCTCTCGTTCAGGAGTTGTTAAAAGTCATCAGCTCTGTGACTGGCATGTAGTAGTCTTGTATTTTCACAGTATATATTTACCTTGTTCAGGTTGGTTATATAGTTTGGGTTATATATTGTGGGAAGATGTATCTGTAAGATGTAAAACTTTAATTCTAGGAAACATTAGAAAGATACTCCTTTGCATAATTTATTATTGTTATTTTTCTCTTATTTAGTCATTTAATAAATATTTATTGAGTACCTACTATGCCTTATTTAAATATAATCATATATCCTGCTGGTTATTTCTTGACCGTTGGGATTCATTTCACATTTGGAATACATAAAATATTATGAATGTAATGAGATCAGTGTCTCAGGTTGTACACTGTTTTTCATCCCTGGAGCCAAGTAATAAAAGGGAAGAATTCATCTTCCGAATTTCTAAGTAATCTGCAACTTTGCTCCAGCAGTGTTCATTTTTAAAAATCCTTTGAAAAGACTGCTTCAGAATTCCCTTGGTTTAAACCAAAGCCAAAATCAATGCTATATCCTGGTAGAAATAGTGCTCTTTCTGACTTATTTGAGAAGCTGGAATATATACTAGATATAAATCTATTATGATTTGTAACACAGTATCTAAACCCCCCCAAAAAATTAATAAACATTCAAGTTGTCATGCTTTTATTAGTTCAAATTAAACCCTTTAAAGCCTTATCTTTAATGTCTTAGATTTCCCAGTAGTAGGGTTGATTGAGATAATTTGAAATTTTGAAGCCAAATTCTCTTTCCTGTGGAGTGGAAAATGACTGAAACTTAATTATATTTTTTTAATGTTTTAAGAACTTTCAGCTACCTAAAGGGAAGGTGATGTTTTACAGTTATAACATGTAAAATAGTTGCCCTTTAGACACTATTAGAACATGTATTCTGACTAAACAAACCTTGGCTAAAGGTTTGGAGCTTTTGCAAGTGAAACTTTCGGTTGAATTGCAAATAGTAGAACTACATATTCAAATGAAAGGAGGGAGGGAAAAGGAAGAAGAAGGAGGCAACTGGACTTTAAAAACCATAGCATTTCCTATTTAAAAAGAAAAAAAAAAATAGGACCATTTTTTAAAAACCACAGAACTACAAACTAACTTAACTGGAAGAAACTATAGCCAGAAAATAAAGGTTCTACACTGTGGGGTAATCACCTAAGATTTTCTACTTTATAAAAGCTCACTTAGAAAATCTTTAATAATTGATTTTTTATTTATTTATTTTAATATATTTGACTATGATGTTCCACTTTCACTAATGTGTATTATTTTCATGCCATTTGTATACAATAGTTAGGAAAGTGAAGATAGTATGAAGAAATGTTAGAAATACATTTGAAGACACTACAACTCCTGCTGTTAAAGTTTCTTGATTCCATCTCACTTTTGAATTGTTAGAAATGAATTGGAATATATAAATTGTTTTGGTAAAAATAAGAAAATTAAGTACATATGTCTTTCAGACATTCCAAATTAGTGGCTTGACCAAGAAGATAAGGGGAAAACACATGACTTTTTATTTGACAAGGATATATGATAACTCTAATTAAAGCATTCTTAAAAAATAATTGATTGATAATTATTGAAACAAGATAATTAAGTACTTCTTTGGACTTGGGCATATATTTTTAAATTTCCATAGTAAAAATGTTTTTTTAAAACATGCTATTATAGTTGACATTATTGAACTTCTGTTTATCTTTGTATACCACCTCATACAGTGATCATTTAAAACACAAACAGGTCTTCAGTGAAAATAAGGCAAGAGAAATTTAAAGTTTAAGATGAGGAAATATTAATGCATGGATAACAAATTTAGGAAGTTTTTGAGCTAGGTGTCTCTTTGAGAGAGAGAGAGAAAGGGGATATATACATCCTGTCCTTTGTGGAAATAGGAATGAAGAAAGTCTATAAACTACTTACATAGAAATCCAGCTTTTTGCAAATACAGATTGGCTTATTGTCATGATGTTGTAAATTTTCTATCCTATGCCATAGAGAATATACAAACAAAATAGATTAATTAGAGACATGGGTAGTTAGAGCCTAAATAAATGGTAGCACATTATAGTATGCATTAAAATGTTATAGCTCACCTATATTTATACTTGGTGCTGTTTGAAGTCTTTCTGTGATCTCAAACTCAGTATGTCCAGCTTGGCTTTCTAAGTATCTTCTCTCTATCAAAGGTCATGTTCTCAAAGTTTCCCAGCATAGAAATCTTCTAGTTATCTTTAACTCTTTCTTGTTTTTCACCTTTGACATCCAGTGTATCATTAAATTTTGTCATCTTTGTTATTTCTTCCTTTGAATTATCTCCTTCTAATCTTTACTTTTAATACATACATGAACTTTATAACCAGATCTACTTTCAAATCCTGGCTTTGGCAAAACAAGTAATGAACTTGGCATGTCATATAGAAGACACTCAAAAAATATTTGGAAAATGGTTAGCACATAAACAAATAAACTTTTCTAAAGTTTGTAAAATTTCCACATCTGGGTTTCAGGGAAATGTGGTAGGTAATTTATGGGAGCTCTAGGGTCGTACCTGGAACACAATAAGCATTAAACAAACAAATTCCTTTTTCTTCTCTAGCATGGATGCTTAAGCCCTAATCACCTTAGACTTGAATTACTACAGGAACTAAGTAATTGGGTTCCCCTCCTGTAGTCCTCCTTTCCTATTGTGCCAGACTAATCTTTCTAAGCACTACTTTTATTCCTCTCAGTTCTCCAATCAAAAAAATTACAATAACTTAGCTGTTACTTGTTATATTAAGAATAAATGCCTCTGCCTTTCTTTCAAAGTCCTTCATATTTTGGCCAGCATTATTTTTCAAATATTATTTTCTAGGGACTGACTCCTCCCAATTTGCTCAGGACTTTCTATATTTTAGCACTGAAAGCCCCACATCTTGGAACTATGCAGTTTTAAAACTGAAAGTCCTACATCCCAGGAATCCCCTAAGTCCTGGACAGACCAGGATAATTGGCCACTTACTCCCTATCATGTATATAACTCCAAGGTGAACTGTCTTGTCACACTGTGGTCTTTCTTCTTGGCCATTATTTGTATTATTCTCTCTGCCTAAATGCCCTCCTCGTTTCATAGCTTGTCTTTACCCAGAAAGCCTCCTCTACCAACTCCCATTCACCCTAATCATCCTCTGAAGGCAATTTCAGTTGTTCTTATAGATAGTATTGCTTATATTGCTTTTTCTCCTTCCTGTCTGGCTATTTTTCTTCACTATCCAATACAGTAGCCAGTAGCCACATACAGGTTTTAAAATTAAATTCATTAAAATTAAATAAAATTTAAAAATTGCTTTCTCAGTCACCATAGCCATATTTCATTAGATACCTGCGGCTAGTGGCTATTATATTTGAAGGTACAGATATAGAACATTTCCATCATCATAGAAAGTTCTGTTACATAGTGTGCTCTCTAGTATACTGGGATAATCTTATACTCAACAGAATCATAGTCATAATAATTGTTATTATGATCACTACCATCCAACAACATTATTACCTGTACTTATATAACACTTAACTTTGACCAGAGATTGTTCTAGGAACTTCACTTATATGACCATTATATCACTATATAGTAACAGTGATGTAATTTTGCAATATAATATAGTTGATACCTTGGTATCAGCTCCTACCTACCGCCCACATCTCTCTCCTGAGTTATAAACTTGAACATAACTCAGCCCCCAAATTTGATCCTGCATCTACTATTTCAATATGATACTGCCCAATTACTCAGACTGGAAACCTGGGAGTTACCTTATGTTCCTTATGACCAATCAGAATCTAAATCCTGTAGATTCTGCCTCTTTTGTATCTCTACAATGTATACCTTTCTTCCAGAACTACCTCCAATGATGTGGTTGAGTTTCCCATCTGGATTACTAAAGTAATCTCCAAACTAGTTCCCCTCCCCTCATTGTTTATCCCATAAATATCACTAATCCATCTTAACACTGCTCACCAGAGTGAACTTGTTAAAACGTTAAGGTAACCATGGCATTCCCCTACTTAAAATATTTCAGTGGCTCTCCATGATCCCTAGAAATTGGCCTATACCTACTTTGTCAACCTCTTCTCTTACCACTTTCTGCATGGGCTAAACTTTCCCAGATGCCAGGATCTCTAACATCTGTGAATTTCACTTGCCTTTTTCTCTGACTATTCCAACTTTTCTTCATCTGACTAAATTATAATTGTCCCTTAAAACTCTGTTCATATATCCCAGTTCCAGGAAGCCTTTCCTGGTAATCTCTCCCTAGCCTCCACCCCCGTGTGAGTTAGGAGCATCTCTTACATATTGCTATAGCAGTTTGTCCTACTTCTGTCATAGTACTTATGATGTATTGTGTGTTTACTGTATTTACTTGACTGTCTTCCTCTATTGTGTTCTGAGCTGCTGGAGACCAGGGGCTGCTTGTTTTTTCTTCTTCTTCTTTTTAATCTATAATTTACAGGCTAGGTCAGTTTGGGACAAACAATAGGTATCCAATAAGTGTGGGTGGAACAAATGATTGCATGAATGATTATTTATGCTAGTGTACACTCTTTTATTATATTATTAAACTTAGTTGAGTAAAGATAGTGACTTAGGTTCTTTTGGGTTTTACTCTCTTCCCCCATCTAGCACACAGTAAACACGTGTGTTCAACTAGGGTTGACCCCTAGTCTGCAAAAAATCATGTTCTCATAAATTCAGATGGGAATTCATATGGACATCAGAATTGGTATACAGGCAAAAAAATATAGTAAGCTGAAGTTCATTATCAAGCCAGTAAGAAAATATTCCTGTTAGCTTTCAACAAAATTGAAGTCCAAATCTGGTGTTCTTAATTGATAAGTAAATTGTACACAGGGAACTGATTAAAACTTTTTCATCGGCCAGGCGTGGTGACTCACGTCTGTAATCCTAGCACTCTAGGAGGCCAAGGCGGGCGAATTGTTTGAGCTCAGGAGTTCGAGACTAGCCTGAGCAAGAGCGAGACCCCGTCTCTACTAAAAGTAGAAAGAAACTATATGGACAGCTAAAAATATATATAGAAAAATTAGCCAGGCATGGTGGGCGCATGCCTGTAGTCCCAGCTATTCGGGAGGCTGAGGCAGGAGGATGGCTTGAGTCCAGGAGTTTGAGGTTGCTGTGAGCTAGGGTGATGCCATGGCACTCTAGCCTGGGCAACAGAGTGAGACTTTGTCTCAAAAAAAAAAAAAAAACCTTTTTCATCTATTACCAAGACACAAGGGAGTATTGGCAGGCAACTTAAGTGAAAAGAAGGATCAATGTATAAATTTCCAGTAGCTTTTTTCATTACCCTTTATCCAGTAGTAAGAGAAATTCACACCAAAGATATTTTTATCCCTTATTGGGCTGATACCCATCATTCTTTACCTTCACAGGCCCTTCCGCACCACAAGCCAGCATTTGTCTCCATTTCTCTTTTTCTTTTGTATTTAACCCATTATATCGTCTATGTGGGAGATAATCCCAGTGCATGCTTACACAGCTTTCCATAAATTATAGAGGTTTAATAAATGCTAAGTAGATCACGATCATATCTTGCTGTGGTTCATACCTATAGATTTATAGATGAATTTGTTTTACCACCAATCTCTGTGTAATATTTAAAGATTCACATAAGTATCTTCTTAACTAGCAACAAAGTAAATTATCTTTTGCTTGTTCCTACAAACAACATGCATTTAGGTACATGAAATGTATAGCCTGAACTTCAGCAAGTAGGATTATCAGTTTTTTCTGATCACTTTTTGTTCCCTTTCAGAGCATTTCTTTTTCAGTTAGCGTTCTTCATCCACTAAACTATAGAACATAGGAAGTGATATGTATAAAGATGGTGCCATTCTAGATTCAAAAATAGAAATTTATTCATTACATATAATGAATGTAAGTGTATCAGGGATTAATCCTCTCTCAGAATTGAGAAAGATACAGTAATTCCTTTTTTAAAGTAGCTCAGTACTTCTTGAAGCCATTTGTTATTTAAAGCCACACTTGAGATTTCATCTGTGGAAATTCTCTATATTGCCTTTTTCTTTGGATACCTAAAGTCTCTAAATAGTCTATGCTTACCATGTGAATTTAGGGCTTGAGAGGGTGAGGCTTATTTTTATTTGAGAGTTTTAAAAAATAACCTCTTTATTTTTCTGAAAGAATCAAGAAGTTTAATCAGCATCTCACCATAGTCTAAAGTTGTTTGCGCTTTAGCAGTTATTAATGTTTTATTGCTTTTCTCACAGTGTCGAGGTAGACTTACTGAAGATCAGTTCAGCACAGTGTTTAAAAATTTGAGTTTGAGGCTAGATTTGAATCCCAGCCCTAGATTTGAAACCCTACCCTCCCTTATTAACTTTGTAACCTTAAGCAAGCTAACTTCTCTGCACCTCATATTCCTGTAAAATGGGAATGATACCACCTTTTTAGGTACCTTAAGGATTGAACAGCTTAGTACTAGGTACAGTGCTATTTTAATTATCAATATTTATTGTTATATTAAATGTTCAAAGGTAAAGTTATTTTTAGTTTGAACTAACTCTTTCAGATACATTATCTGCTACATTTCTCATACAGTAAAATATGTTCTGTATATAGTATTTGCCCATAAACTAACTGAAACATCAAGTGTTATTAGTTCCACTATCAAATTGACCTAACATCAGCACTTGTACCATTCTTTCCTTGCTTCTTTTTGCTAATCATTGTAAACTATATGGAATATGAAATATATGGACATCTATTTATAAAATATGTCTTTCTATTCATTCTGCCAGTTGACTATCTTCTCCAGTTTTTCTGTTATCTTTTTCTTCAAAATTACTTTCCTGTTTACTGTCTGGATTATTTATGCACATACACATGCCCAGAAGACAATGGCTAACCGGAATAATGCTTTTTTATTATCATTGTTATATTGTCCTTGAATTCCATTATATGTCATACATATAAGCAATCACCAACTTTTAAGTGGGGCAAAGCAGTTTCCCATGAAAACAACTTTATAAATGGTGACCAGATTTCTAGGCTAGTGTTTAAAAGTTTATATAACCCTTAATTAGCTGAAATTGCACCATAGTTTAACTGAATTGAGGGTTAAATGAACATATACAGGTTAATTTAGGAATCTGTCTACTACTTATAACATCATTTCTTGGGAAAATATCTTTAAACTTCTAATCCAGCCTACCTCAAGGCATTTTACCTGACATTCTGAATGGCAACAACATCTACATCCTGTTCTCTTCCTCTGACAACTCAATCTTCCTTAGAATACTTATGGTGGAAGGTAAAGAGAGAGGGAACCTCTGGAAATTTGAGACAAGGACTTCCCCACAGTATCATCAATCAACATTTGTTGAAGGAATGTATGAATTGGATGTTTATATTGAGTATTTATGCCTATATAAATTTCAATAAGCTTTCTGTAGTGTGATGTTATTATTCCTAGAGTACTTCTTGTTGTCTCTTCCTAGTGAATGCTGACTTTTCTGAATAATTCTTTATTCATTTATTAAGTGCTACCTATTAAATACCTTCTGTGTCCTTAGCATCTTGTAAACAAGATATAGGTCTTTGAGCAAGCTGAGAAGAGTAAAATAAATATATGACTGTGAGTTAAAAGAGGTGATGATTTCTATTGCCAAGTCTGTGCTTGACTTAATCAGATATGGTGAGCTGTCATTACATTTCTCTTTGCCCAATTTACCCATCTCTAAAGTTGGAATGAAGACCCTTATGTTCCTCAGAAGGGATTTTCTGGTGAAATTTCAGAAAATGGAAGGGATTCATAACAAAGCTAATTCATTATGAATGTAGCAAACAGGATTTTTAGTCCTATTAAAATAGTAATGGCACTATTTTAAAGGAATTAGATTGTGTTATTCTGTATGTATTTTACTTTTTACATGAAAGTTCAGTCAGAGAGCCACATGTGTGTAGAAGTCATGCTCTCAACCTAAAAATCTATAATGGTTTTGATATCCTGAGTGAATGTAAAAATTGAAATTGATATGATTGTGTTATTTTTACTTGGTTGTTTTTACATTCAGTTTTGCTAATACTAAAAGTAGATCACAATAAGGAAGTATTTATTAAGCATCTATACTACAGAGTAGATATTGACATATTAAGCACATAGAGGATATTACAAGAATTAATTATGAGGCCTCACTTAAGTATTTTACAAATTGGAATATTGTCCACTTTTTAAAAAATCCTAATCTGTATATTCATGCTATGTTATTCTGAAATATTACTAAAGGATATATCTTTGGCTTTGAAAACTAAAGCTATTTAGTGGAAGGGTCAAAAAAGTCTGCAGGAAAATCAACACTCTTGGATCCTATGTTCACAAAATAGTCATAAGGGAGTTATTTAAAAATTCACCAAATTTTCGTTAAGTCCCAAAAAAGAATTTGCTAAAGGCAGATTTTCCTGGGATAGATTTGAATTTGGGGAACCTTATTATATAACTTTTAAAATGCCATAATACTTCTTTAGACTACATTTTTCTCTGTCTGAGATGGTGTCAGTTTTTCTAAGGTTGGTTGTAAGGCTTATTTGCCAAGTATAGACGACTTTGAAAAGCAGAGATAAAGGCAAAGTGTGATATTACCCTTTATAAACATTACTTATTGGAGAATGCAAATTTTCATCCTTTAAATCCTTTAATCTGCTTTGCTGAGTTATCTAATACATTTGAGTGGTATAGGAGTCTCTGAAAGAAAGAGGAATCCAGTAAGCATTATAGGTCAGAATGATAAGCATATGCACACGAAATGTAGTTAGTTAAAAAGAATTTGTCCTTTTTTAAAAAATCCACTAACTTGAATTTAAGGGTATATTTTGAGTCCTGTAGAATCCATTTCAACCATACTGATAGTATTTCCCATGCATTTTTAACCACTTAATTATATTATCCAATAAATGCTTGCTACCCTTTACAGTTACACCTAATATTCTCCAAAGTAGATTAATCTATAAAATTTACTGTCTTATTAATCCCAAGTGTATTTTACCTATTATTCAAGATTTTTCAATAGTATCCTTTTTACTTTTTGGCAACATCTCCTTAAGACAGGATTTTCATCTTTATTCTCATTTTTAACAAGAATTAAAGAATTAAGAATTATAGACAGGTTGAGGTTTTTTTCTACAAGGTACTCCATCATCAGAAATAGGCTAAGCTAGAAATAGAAATGGATAATATATGGTGAAATCCTTTCCATTTGCTTTGAAAAGTCTAACTTGGGCCGGCCACAGTGGGTTATGCCTGTAATTCCAGCACTTTGGGAGGCTGAGGTGGGAAGATTGCTTGAGATCAGGAGTTTGAGAATAGCCTGAGCAACATATCAAAACCTCCACAAAAAAATTTAAAATATTACTTGAGTGTGGTGGCTCGCACCTGTAGTCCTCACTACTCCAGAGGCTGAGGTGGACATGAGCTGTGATCATGCCACTATACTCTAGCGTGGGCAACAGAGCAAGACCCCATGTCTAAGTGAATGAATGAACAAAAAGTCTAACTTGTATAGTTACATGTATTTGATGTCAGAGTATTTCATAGGTGTGCTTATTAGTAGTAATAGTAGTAATTATAGATAAGTCATAATGACTTGCTTCTCTTCAGCTTAAATATTTTGGGAACCCAGACTTATGTTTAGTTTTTCAATAGAGTATTTTATATTTATGAATAAGTATCAATGCATTGGTTGATAAGTTGAAATCACATATATCCTTTGAAATATATGTTTTTGTATCACTTATGAATCTACCTTTTAAAGTGTTTTTTACTTAATTCCCATGTGACTTTTGTTACTAGAGAAAGAAGAATTATGAAACACAGTAAGGTCTATTATATAAAATAATAATATTTTATAATAAAAGAGAATTGGATGTGGGTTTTACCTAGGAAGGCTAATATTGCATATATAGTTTGGAATTGAAAGGGGAGAAAAAGTAGGTATATTCTTACTCAGGTGTTACATTTTAATGGGAAAAAAAAAGAATGAAAAAAAGATAATGGAGTGTGGAAAAAAGAGTGAGAAAAGAGGGATGAAGATAAACAAGGAAGGAAGGAAACTAGCTGTAATTTTTCATTCCTTTTTCTGTTTCAATATTTAAAGAATAGGTCACTTGTTCTGACTTTCCCATATTAAATAGTTGCAGAACGTAAGCAGCAACTTACACAACAAGGACGAATTCAGAAAGACCATGAAGATATTTTTGGATTCATGTTTTATGAAACCCTGAATGGAATTCAGATTCATATGGACTTTTTATAACCATAATTTTCAATTATATTAACAATTTTCCATGTCCTATTTCTGTCTGCCTCAGGACAAGAAAAAAAGGGGTCTATTTTTGAAATTTTATCCATGCCATTCTGCACCCAGTATTGCCTGTACTCATAAAAATCCAGCTTGCTGCTATTTTTTCTCTCTTTGGCAACTTGTTGCTGTAACAGCATACAGCAATTAAATCTAATTCTGTTTGGGCTACCATGCTTAAATGTTCTTGCTGAGATGCATGGTATGAACTAATGCATGGCTCTGAGAAGGCTGCTGTGTGCATCTGTACTGAAGGAAAATTTCCTATAGCAATCTATCCCCTTCAAAATTAATGTTAAAGCTGTAGATTAATTATGACCTTCTGTACAATGCTTGAAAAAGAAAGGAATTCCCCAGGAATAAAAGTGAGAACTGAGGGAAAAATAGTATTCTTTAGTCAGATGCTACTAAAGTAGTCACTGGTACTCTTCACTTGTGTAGGCATCTCTCCAAAGAATGCACTTGAGTAGGAGAGTAGGAAAGAGAGAAAAGGATGCCAGTGAGACCTGACAGTGGTCGTATAAGGAAATGTTGAGTCAATCTTCATTTGTATGCTGTCTCAAATATTTGGCTAAGAGTCTGAAGTACTTGGATCAAAGTAAGACTGATTTTAATTGTCTTCCTATAAAATTTCACAGACTAATCATCTAGCTTAAAATATATGAAACATAACTCCTTCATACCATGACAGTTCCAAACTGATTTTTCAATAAACTTTATAATTGCCTTCAACATTTTAAATGTTTATTAGGAACATTGGTTTGATGATCCAATGATCATCATCCTTCATTAGTTCCATTAAGCATTCATCTCATTTCATGTATGCATTTTTTGTTTACAAGAAAATAAATTAAACCAGATGTTATTTCTTCAAGTGAAAAAAAACTTCCCTTTTTTTTCACATTACATTTTCATCTTGAAAATATGGAAAACAAGTGAATTTTCCCAAAATTCGTCATTTAATTTTTATATTCTTAAATCATTTTTTGGGGCCATGAGTTACTAAGTTTTGCTTAATTTATATCAGGATTTTCCCAAAGAAAACTAATGTTAAGTGCAGTAATTGAACCACACAACTGTCAGTTCCTCCAACCTTTGATATGTAGGCTGATGAAGTTTAAACAAACAAAAAATTTCATATGACCAGAAGCTCAGAATCATCTAAATGACCCCCTCTAGTTCATTTCCTTTACACATAGCAAGTTTATCTATAATCTCACTATTTCATCAGATTGAGAGCCATGTGGCACAGTTCAAGAGTTCAAGGGACAAGTCAAAATCATCTGGGGTTATTTATTCAAACTCAACAGCTACCATATTGCAAGGGTCTCTGTAGCCATTCTCACTATTACAGGCAGTAATAGTAGCATTTCTAAAGTATTCTCAGACCTATAATTACCACTCTTTCAGTCCACCTATATCACTATCCTTTCATTTGCAATTATCTAGCTTTCAGACATAACTGAGCTGTTTCAAGGCTCTGGTCTGAAATGTTCCCCAGCTAGAGTTATCTATTAGCCTTTACTTTACAGAGTCACATATCCTTGTAGCTATAGTCATACTATATCATTGCTTTAAGCTGTGTCTGAAATCACTTTGGCTTCCTTTTAAGCATTCCACCCAGAAAGGAAAATATTTGCAGCTGCTCTTAAGATTAATCATGATGTGGGTCAGAATATCTATCTTTTCTCTTACACACACATA
Organism: Eulemur rufifrons; assembly: GCF_041146395.1. Lineage (NCBI taxonomy): Eukaryota > Metazoa > Chordata > Mammalia > Primates > Lemuridae > Eulemur > Eulemur rufifrons. Next base: position 94,848,256 of record NC_090984.1, read on the forward strand.
CCTTTTTAAATTTTATAAGGTATGCTTTTTGACTATCACCTATTGACTTAAAAGACAATTTCAGATCAGAGGTGATATTTGTATTTTTAAGGTCTGCCATGTGTTTTGAAGGTTAAAGTAAGAAGTGTGAAGGGAAGAATAATCTAAGAATCCTCGTTCTGTTATTTATTACCTTATTTATATTCACTTACTTTTCACTGCAGTTTTCTACACTTCATTTTTTCCTGTGCTGCTTTTCCCTTTGTGTGTGTGTGTGTGTGTGTGTGTGTGTGTGTTATTAGAACCACATGTCTTGTTTATCTTTAGCTATTTCTTCTTCTCCTTTCCCTTTTCAATGAATAATAACCCATTTCAGCTACTGAGAAAGAATATGAGCCATAATAATTGTTGTTAAGGTGAATTTATGCTTTAAAGGAACAAAGTGAGATAAGCATAGCTGCATCAGTGTTCCAATATATTCTAGGCCAGCTGGCTCATAGGAATATGAGAGAGGTAAACTGGCTGAAACTAGCATAAATAGTTTAGGTATAACATTTCTAGCTATAAGAATTCTAAATCATGCAATGACCCTGTCAAAAGGCTGTTTATAAACAGATTATATGTGCCTTTTTCAGCTTATTTGAGTTAAAACATAATGAATCCAAGGTTATAGATTTGTGAGTCTAGGTAGCTTCACAGCTGTTTCATGATAGACTGTAAAGTAATCCCAAATTTCTTATTATAGATGTGTATACAGGGAAGGTACTGAGGAACAATGTGTGGATGGTTCAAAATAAATCTACCAACAATTGAGTAAAATAGACCTTAACAAATAGTATAATGGTCAATCTATATTATACTAACAGGTTTAAATTTCAGAACTTTGTAAAAAAAAAAAATCAAATGTTTGGCATTTTCAATAGGTTTCTATTTTCTTTTAAGTAACTTTCATTTTTCTGTGTTCAGTAAGAATATAGATGAGCAAAGAGAAAATAAAAATTACTCTTAAACTCTTCCCTTGTTAATTTCTGTTAGTTAACATTCAACAGAAAGAAATAATAACGATGGTGAATTGGAGAAAGGAGAGGAGAAAGTAAAAAGTTCTATAGAGAATGTAGAATAGAGAATAAGGAAACATATTAGAAGAAAGAATTATTATTGAAGAATTCTATGTGTGGGCTTTTTTTTTTTTTTTTTTTTGAAACAGTGTCTCACTCTATGTGGGCTAGAATGCAATTGGTATCATAGCTCACTTCAACCTCAAACTTCTAGGCTCAAGCAATCCTCCTGCCTCAGCCTCCCAAGTAGGTGGGGCTACAGGCATGCGCCACCACGCCCAGCTAATTTTTTTTTTTTAATTTTTTGTAGAGACAGGGTCTTGCTATGTTGCTCAGGCTTGTCTTGAACTCCTGGCCTCAAGCTATCCTCCTGCCTTTCTCTCAAAGTGCTAGGATTACTGGCTTCAGCCACTGCACCCAGGCCTATGTGGAAAAATTTTAACAACAGCTGGTATGTAAGAGTTGTAAGAGTTAGAAAATGCTGATAGATGAGTTTTTGCAGAGTTTGATTTGACGGTATTCCTGATGTGACAACTGAGCAATGCAAGGCACAGCAAAGCTACCCAAAGCTACCCTGAGAAGGGTAGAGAATGCATATTGATAAATGATGAAACTCTCTAGGACAGTGGTTAGAATTTAGCAGCATTCTGAGTCCAATAAATACTTATTGAAAGAAAAAAATAATGAAAAAATACATGGGTTGAAAACATTGGCATTATGTTTGCTCTTTTTTTGTTGTTGTTGTTGGTTTGTTTTTTAAGACAGGGTCTCACTCTGTGGTATGGTGTAGAGTGCAGTGGCATCATCATAGCTAACTGCAACCTCAAACTCCTGGGCTCAAGCAATCCTCCTGCCTCAGCCTCCTGAGTACCTGGCACTATAGGCATGTGCCACCAGGCTCTTTGACCAATTACAATAGTGTTCTTCGATTTGGAAGAGGTTGCTAACAATTCCAGGCTGGGAGAGATCAAGGACAGCAGTTCTAATACCCAGATTTTGGTAGCTGGTACCATAATCGTTATAACCATTATCATTCTTACCCAATTATTTTCATCAGAATAACATGTATTTATCCTTTATATTTAATAAAGGATGTACGTATAGTACCAGATGCCCTACCTACATTTGTAACACTCGCAAAAATTCTTTGAGGTGGGAACTCAACAAAGCATTTGAGCCTTTGCACTTTACTAGCTTTTCCTCAGCCTGGAAAGTTCCGCTTGATCTTCATCTGACCGTCTCAAGTCTTAACTAAAATGATGCGTATTCAGAGAAGTCTTCCTTGTTTATCCTATCTAAAATAGTTATACCCTATCATTAGTTACTTTTTATCCCATTACTGTGTTTTATTCTCTTTAGAGCACTTCTCTGAAACTAATTTACTTATGTACTTGTTAAAGTGCTTACTATTTGTCTATTCCTATTAGAATGTATTTAATAAGTTCCAAGGTAGCAAACCAAGGTCCTTGTCAATCTTGTTCATATTTTCCATCCTACACCTAGATCAAAGCCTGGCACTGGCTCTGGACAATTGAGCCTGGCTCAGGAAGTATTTGTTCAATTAATGAATAGTATTATTGTCCTGATTTTTATAGATGTAGAAACTAATGCTAAATGATTTGGGCTAAATTATTTAACTTTTAAAGCATTAGTTTCCACATCTATAAAACTATTGAATTTAGGTTATACATAGTTTGAGTTGTTACAGCCCACTTTAATTACCTTGCAAAATTTGCATTCACTCCATCCACACTACTGGTTCTACTTCCTCATACAAGTGTAAGTTCATATAACTCATTCTCGGGATGAGCAAGACAGATCAAATTATTTTAGATGTATGCAAACTTTTTTCTCAACATAAACCCTATACCTGTAGGTCCAGAGACATGCACTAATTTGGTCTGCTAATTTAGCAGACCTATCTTGCATTTTTCAAATTTCCCTTAGGACTTTTTCATGATTGAATTTTGACAGGATAAGGTTAATATTCAAACAGGGTTTTCATTGGACTTGGGTGAAAAAGAAAACTACAAAAATGCATTATGTATTAAGCCTTTGAAATTATGTTTTAAGTCAGATTTTTAAAAGAAATAATGTATACTTTTTATAAATTAATTTTTTGAATATGGTAAACTATTATAATATTACAGTAAACACAAAAACTGCCATTTATTTGAAGTGACTACAGTAGGTATTGCATACAATCTTAGAAACCGAAGGTATATACTATGGGACAAAGTCTCAAACTACAATTCAATTAACAGACATAAATTCTATTAAATAGGTGCTCTTAGGCCATAAAGTTTTCAGGTAAAATTGTTAACGAATTTGAAATAGACAGAAAAATTACTGGCTGTCCTATTTAGGATGCCCTCTGGATCATTTCTCCTACTTTCATTTTTCTGAGCTATTGTACACTAAGTTGTGGTATATGAATAGTGATCCAAATGATCCTAGTTTATAGAAATGCAAATTGTGTCCAGTTGATGATGCAATTGATTTTTGCCTGTTATTGATCAATTGATCTATCTGCAAATTCATTTCCACATTCCTGATTGTCCGTATGTCTGTGTTTTTTCTTTCTCTTTTGAACCAATTGGAACTTCTTACTGGTTCTCTCATTAATAAACACTTAAGATAAAATCATTGATACATGTTCATTTTATATTTGTATGAGTAATAAATTTACCTTTTTTAAGAAATTAATTCTTTTGCCAAATTATATTTTAAATTTTATTTATTTTTATTGATACATAATAGATATAATTTGTGAGGTACATGTGATACTTTATATTCATGTAATTTGTAAACATCAAATCACTGTAATTGGAATATCTATCACTTTAAATTTTGTCTTTATGCTAGAAAAATTTGTATTCTCTTCTAGCTATTTTGAAATATACTATAGATTATTGTAAACTATAGTCACTCTACTAATTAAAAAATTAACTTTTAACACAGCTATCCCTTCTCTGTAAGCTAAAAGTTTAGTTTTAATGGCAGTGGGTTTTCTGCCTTTCCATTTGATTTACCCCAGACACCCAAAACTAGAGCATTCAGAGAAAATGTAAAAGACATATATGATGTAAACAAGAATCTAATAATATTAAGTTATATTTGTTAATTATTTACTTGATTAGACCATAAGAGGTGTGATTAGCAACATAATATATACCGCATATGGCTGTGATACAAGGTGTCAGAAAGTTTAGCTTTTACCTCTCATTCTCAAAGGAACTTCCTACACATTTTTGAAGTCATTGCTACTTTACTAATACAATATATCTGTGTACATCTTCCATGGGCTTTATGAATGCTAGTTAAGCATTTAGAGAAATAAAGGTCACAACTTTTTCAACCAATACTGAAATATAGCCACCTTTCCTTTAGAAAGGAAAATAATATAACCGCACTTAACATGACTAGAAGCATTAGAGTTTTTTAATGAGTGAATAAGTGATATGACATTTAAGAATGATACTAATCTAGTTAGAAACTAAATATTCCAAAACTCATGCATAATGAAAACAAATGTGACTTTCTTCTAGAAGTGCCAAAAATACATAATAATTACAAATACTCAATAATTCAAGTTTTTATAGTAATATTGGCTGTATCCCTAAGGCTCCATTTCTTAAAATTAATTAATATTTTTTTAAAAACTTTCTATTCAAATACCTACCTAAATTAATCTTACATGTTCTACCTTGTAAGAGCTATCAAAAAAAGTAGTCAACATCATCAGTATAAGTCCAGAATATCATCCAAACAAAAGGATAATAGTAGTAACGACAAACATATTAGCTAACACTCATGTACTGTTAACTCTGGGCCAGATACTTTCTAAGCAAGCACTTTATATATATTATCTCATTTTCTTTACAGTTATCCTATGAGAAATTGAGGTTGTTATTATCTTCATGTTATATATAAGCAAAGACCTAGAGAGATGATAATTTAAGCAGTGTTACACAGCTAATAATGATAAATATTCAAATCCAGGCAATCTGGCTCCAGGATGCTACTCCCCAAACTACCTTTAATTATACTAGTTTTCCTTCACTCCTACATCCATATGCCTATTTTCAGTGGTTCTCATTGCTAAGAGAAATAGTCAAAAGCAAAGAGGCCATGAAAATTCAAGGTCTGATTAGGAATGCAGTGATTGCCATTGGTAGGTTTTAGAAAGATAGAGTCAACTGCTAGTGTACAGGTAATTAAATTTAGAAGTCAAGAGGGCTACATTTTATTACTACTTTACTATGTGACCTAAAGCCAGCAATAGTTTCTGCCTTCTAACCTCAAGAATGAAGATTAATGACCCTGTAAAATAATCAGTTATTCATCTGAAGATTCAAAAATGGTGTTACGAATAATCTGAAATTCCTGAGTCAAAATATTTTGTTTAACTGTATTATACATTCTATAATTGGATGGTATGTTTTTCTTCATACTTATGACCATTAAAATTCTCAGAACAAACATCAAATCCAAAATATTGTTGGTACCAAGAGGAGACCAGCCTGGTATTTACAGAGTTTGTGGAGGTCATTGAGAGTGACTCAACTTAGAATTAATGCTTTATATGGGAAAATATATTAAAAATACTCACCATTGATATCAAAGTCATATTTCCTTGAGTCATGGTGATAACCAATTCTATTCTTAGGTGTGTTCTACACATTATAGTATTAATATTTTCTTTCAGATCAAAGAACACACCAAGTTGCCTATAAAGGAGCATAAACAAGCTTTGATTTTCAATGGTAATTATAATCCACTTCACCAGCTATATAACCTGACAGTTACAGCTTTTAGTAGAGGTCAACACTGAAAAGGAAGAATTCTTCATATTAACCTAGGACTTAGAAAAGCTCAGTGGAATTTTAGACAATAAAAAATTATATAACACTGAAGAAACATATAAGAATGCTTCCCTAGAAAAGATTTATAAAATTGTTTTGCCTATAAATATTGTCTATGTGCCTGCAAAGGCTTATGTTATATATACATAATAGATAGCATTGTTGCTCTCCATCCATGAGCAACAATGGTACCAATGACTAAGAGTTCAAAGAATAATTAGTTATGGATACATACATACATGTGTGTGTGTTTGTGTGTGTGTGTATGTGTGTATGGAAGTTCACCTTTGATTAGAGGGTTTTAAATGTGATATGATGACTGTTAAATGGTTATTCCATTTAATTAATCATCTAAATCAATGGGAAAAGAGAAAATGAAGCAGAATTTTTTTTAACCCTGAGGTTTTTATAACTTTTTAAAGTAATGATATTCCTTTTTTTTTTTTTCTTTCTTGTTTTGGTCTATGAAATGGACAATTGATTAATTCAGTGACCAATTATATATATAATTTTCTCCCAAAAATGGAGCACTTCTTTTATATATGACTTGATAAAGGACAGCAAATAGAGGTGAGAAAGCTTTCTTAAAGCTATAAAATCCTACAGATAGTAGGAAGCTTGGAAAATTATCTGGTTCAAAAGTTTTTAAACTTTTTTCTTCCATGGACCCACTTGGTACCCAGTTAAAGCCTACAGACTTTTTTTCAGAAAAAAATATTTTTACACAAATAAAATAAAATACATAGTATTACAGAGAAAACCAGTTACATTGAAATCATGATCAAATAGTTTTTAAAATCAAATGGTTATATAATAATACATCTTTTAAAATGCATTAAATAAACTCTCGGAGCATACCTAATAACTACTATAATTTGAAATAATGGTAAATGTAAATAATATTTTAAGATATCTGTAACTACTTGAAGAGGTTCTGTTAATATTGCTATAGTTTATTGCCTATGCTCAGAATGAAGGAAAATAACAAATATTCATTGGGTTACTGAATATAAAGATTGTAATTGTATTTCTCCATCCCAGTAAATGTTGGACTCTTGACTTTTACCCACAGGTTCTCTCAAGGGGCCCATCAACCTTAATTAAAACCCCTGGGAACATCCACATTTTACAGATAAGGAAACCAAGACCCGTACAGAGGAGATAATTTAAAGTCACACAACTCAGAATTAGATTAATCCTAGCAGAGCTAATCTTAGACTATTACTCAACCTTTTTCTGAAGCTTTAGTCTAGAAGTTGGCAATAGTCTGTTATTTGTTACTGACTCAATGGTGTAATCCGAAGCAAATTCTTTAGTCTCGTTGTACCTCAAATTCCACCTATATAAAATATAGGTAACTTAAAATCTGCATAAGGATAACAACAACTTAGATTTGTATTGCTCTTCTTATGTACAATTGTTGTCACTTTCACATACATTATCCTACTTAATTTTCCCCATTTTATGGCTAAGAAAATTAAAGCTCCAAATGTTAAATGTCACATCCAAGGTCACATAGCTAGGGACAGGAAAAAACAGTACTGGAAACCATACCACTGGACTGCAAAAGACATTCCCTTTATCATGCTGCCTTTCGTGTCATTGAGTTCTTCTGTTGAATATGTGTTGTTATATCATAAATCTAATTAAACACAAATGAGTTATCACTAGGCTCAGGTGAGCCAAATACTAACATCTTAATTTATTCCAATAAAGTGATGAATGAATGGAACTGTGGAAGAAAGCTTTTCTAGACCGCTTCTCCATTTTGGTATAAGAAGTGAGAAGAGAAAGAAACAGAATTTAAGACTCTACGATTGTAATTGTAGAGTTGTTGGTTTAATGTTATTTAAATCAAACATTTTCTTTCCTACTATTTCTGGGTGGGCCAAAGAGGCAAGTAATTTGAGTAAATGCTGATGGGGCCCTTTTTCTCTATCCTCTTAAGCATTATTTTTATGAGTAGACGGTACCCAAAGAAATTCATTCTTTCAGAGACAGATTACTCTTAAATAAGTTTAATAAGGTAGAAAAATTAAAGTCAAAATGGGCCATAATGCATCAAAAATATCTATCATCTCTGTCATTCTAGTGACCTGACCATATGAGATTTAGAAGGTCCTGTTCTCCTAGAAAATAAGGAATCTTCTTAACCTGACCTGAAACCCTTGGTATAGAATACTTTCATTGGACTCCAAATGTCATTATTTCATTGATTTTAAGTGATATTAATGGTATTGTGCTTTCAAAATTCTTGAAATCGTCTTGCAGGTTACCCAGATATCTCTTAGCTATAATCCACATACTTTTCATGTTGTATTTCTTTATACTATCAGGCCCAAATAAGTAAAAATCCTTTGTAAGCTGATAAAACAGTTTTGCATAGTACAAGAGTGGCTATGATCATACTTATAAATAAATTTAGTCTGCTGAGATAGAAAAGAACAATAATTACTACAAAATAAACATTCAGATTTAGCAAATGTTTACTCTGTACAAAGCACTACATTTGACAGAGGGGGAAATAAAAAGAGAATTAAAGTCATGATCTTTTCCCTCAAGAAAACTATGGTATATTTGGGAAACCCTATCAGTAATTGGAATATGAATAACTATGAAAAGTCCTATAATAGAAGTTCAAATAAGATGCTTTAATAATTTAGGGAAAGCTAAACCTAGATTGTGGTGATGATTGCTCAGTCTTATAAATTTATTAAAAGTCATCAAACGATATACTTAAAATGAGTGAGTTTTATGATAGGTCAATTATATCTCAACACTGTTAAAAAGTTTAGAGAAAGAAGAAATTATGTCTGATTGTGAAACTTGGGAAATATTTTTTTGCAGCTGGTGGAATCTAAGCTGGATCATAAAGAACAAGTAGTATTTGGATCAAAAAATAAGCAACAGGTATTCTAGAGAAAGAAAACAAATTTTCCAAAGTCTAAAAGCTAAAGAATACAAGGCATTTTTTGGAGAAGCTAGGTCAGACTTTGCTCCATGCCTTAGATTATGTGGCTTGCATTCCTACCAGTGCATACGGCCATTTGGCTATAACATTTCTAAAATGTTCTGGCCAATCCTGATTGAAAAACATATAACTGTTCGTGGGTTTTTTTTCCTCTCCTTGAGTCAAAAATAAGCACTTGCCTCCATTTTGAGCTGAGGGTATGTCATCACAGAGTTATTTTACAATTGTCAATGGCTCCATTGATCATAACTACTGACATTGTTTCCATTTACACAGTTTAAAATCACTGATATATGTATTATCTCTGTAGAGCCTCACAACAATCTTTATTTTTCCCTTGAGGAAACTGAGATTATGGGAAGGCCCAGAGCCTAAAGTACTAAAGCCATGCTAAAGAGGTCAAGCTATTCTGGCCTGCTAAGAATAAAATGGGAAAGAGAAAATGGTAACATCAGTAGATGATCTTTGAACAGTTACAAATCTGCTAACTAAATTGGGAAGCCACACATGAATCAAAACTTATACAAGAGAAATAAAATAGATGAATTTAACTATTATCATCAATAACAGGAAAACAAAATTGGAATTTTTTTATGACCCTATAATTGACAAGGAACAGCTCATGTTAAATAAGTTTTACTGATAGTAGAGAAAAGCACACAGAAAACCTAGTTTCTAAATAGGTAGCCTTTTTGCTATTATCTTTTAACAGTGTCAAAAGATTAAAAGTTAAAATGTATCTTTCCAAACCATAGGACTTCTCAGATTACATAAGTAAGCAAATATACAGAAGCTTAATTTCTAACTTAAGATGTGATTAGTGTCTAGTAAAGTCATGCTAAAAATAGAGTTTTCTTAATGTCCGTCAAACAAGATGATTTTTTTTGTTCTTGACTTTGACCCCATCTGACCAACTGCTCCTAATTTTTCAATATAAGCCATACTGTATAGCACTTACAAGAAAAAGAATACAAATTAGCCTGGTGAGCAGCAAAATTGTGAAACCTGATTTGTGTTAATCTTCAGTCAAATGTAGTCTCCATTTTAATATTTATACATTCTTATATTGTTATGAACCTATCCTTAACATGGGTTTTATTTGTTTCTCTCCTCCCTTACTTCTGTGAAATACAGAAGGGAAAGGACGTTTGTTATTCACACATTTGTACCCCACTAACTGGTGTTACACATCTGGCTTCCACTGGAGAGCCCCTGACATCGCAAGGAACGGTGATCAAAATTCCACACACTAGCTTCAAGCTGGGGGCTCGTAGCTACTGCAGCATTGAAAGGGGATCTTTTCCTGGCTTCTTTAAACTAAGCATGGTGATGGGATGGTTTAAGGGAAGAACACCTCTCAAATCACATGACCACTGCTGCGCTTCCGTGTGTCCTGCTTTCTTCATAACAGCTTGGCACTACATTCTTTCCCTGTATCTTAGTGGGCTTGTGTGTGTGAGGGGGGTGGAGGGTGGGGAGATAAATGGATAGTTATACATTATGCATGCATCTTTCACTGTTAGAGTGATGTACCTTCCCTTATCTGTCACAAATTATGGTCACAGATTAAATCTGTGTCCTGAGAGATTGGGCCGGCTCTCTCTTTTTGGTGTGAGATTCATGTGTTTTGGTGTGTTTCAATGTTTATACACCCTCAGCTGTTCTGTGTGTTGCATTAAACATAAGTTTAAATGTTCTCCCATAAGAGTTAGCTTTTCATGTTGGGCTGAAAAACTCTTCATTTCTGTGTAGCAATTCATGTTATTATAACCTATGGCTTTCAATTGTACCTCCCATAATGAAGAGCTGACTTTAAACACTGTGCTATTCTTGTTATGACCTAAGCATAAGGTAAGTGATTTCTCTAACCATATCTAAAGATCGTGATTGTTTGTTAAAATTTTCTCAGCTTTTTTAAAGGTATTTTCACTTTTGTTCCTTACCATTTATTATGTGCTCTCCCTCCTTCTGTTTTCTGTTTTGTATCTTAAGATTTCTCAATGAACAATGTGATCTTCAGCAAAAATTATATTACACATGTAAACACATGTGGAAATGAATTATTTGATGTCACAAAGCTATCTTGATTAGTAAATGAATACCTGTGTTTTCAATAAATCCCTTGTGGTTTTCATTTCTTCCATTCACCTTAATATAATATACTGTTTCTACATGTTATTTTAGTTTTTATTCCAGTTGTCCACACCATAAAATCAAACGTTTATTGTAGTAAAATAACATGATCCAATAGAATAAAGTAGTAGGTAATCTGATAACCATACGCTTCATTTTTAATCCTGGACAAATATGCTGTTAGCCCAAAATCTCAGGGTTTTTTGTTTGTTTGTTTGTTTTGAGACAAGGTCTTGCTCTGTCACCCTGGCTAGAGTGCAGTAGTATCATCATAGCTCACCGCAACCTCAAACTCCTTGCTGGGCTCAAGCGATCTTTCTGCCTCAGCCTCCCAAGTAGCTGGGACTATGGCATGTGCCACCAAGCTCAGCTAATTTTTCTATTTTGTGTAGAGACAGAGTCTTGCTCTTGCTCAGGCTGGTCTTAAACTCCTGGCCTCAAGTAATCCTCCCGCCTTGGCCTCCCAAAGTGCTAGGATTATAGGCATGAGCCACTGCACCCGACCTCAAAATCTCAGTTCTATTTTGTTTTACAGACTTTCCTTTTTTTTTTTCCCATTGAGTAAAGCCAGGTAAGAGAAGGAAAAAAAAAACAACAAACCATAAAACTTGAGACAGACCTGTTTTACCTTCTTTGTGGTCCATATGTATGAGAATAATAGTTGTTTCTCAACTTCATCCTTTCAAGTAAATCCCATTATGTTGTGAGTTAGGTAAAATCTTCACATTGAGATTTTATAAAATTAAGTAGATAGTATAAAAATGATCAGTTTCATAGTGCAAGAGAGAAGGTCATTTGCTGCATGCATAAATAGTAAAGTCTTTTAAAATTTATTTTCCTTAGTGGTTTTTTATACATATATTCAGAATCAATAAATTAAAGAAATTCTTATAATCATTGATTTTAGAAGTGATTCTCCCCCAAATCTGGTTCAAATAGCCAATGTAATGTAAATGGGAAAACATTGGTTGTGCAGCTGTTGGCAATTTGTGACCCTTGATAACTGCTCAGAGTCAGGAAATTGAATTGCTCGCATCATCCAAATTTCTCCTCCTAAGTTTTTTGAAATATGTAGTTCTAAACTGAGGTGCCACAAAGCAACACTGGGGTTTCTTTATTCATGTTATTAATATGAATTTTTTTTGTTAATTTTTTAAGCCACGTAGGAAGGGGAGAGGGTGTTTTGTTGTGGTGTGGTTTGGTTTGGTTGTTTTTAGGGGTTTGTTTTTCTGGGGCCAGCTAGTCCTTCACCATTTCCATTATATACATTATGTAATGTATATAGTAGGCATTATATAAATCTGTTGGAACATTTTATGAGACAATTTGAACTACTCATCTGAACTGCTCTGTTCATTGTAAATCTCTTGTTTCTATCCATACACTAGCTCCACTCTAGATTGGAAGGGCTTAAAGATGAACTCTGGAGGAATAGAGGCTACGACTTAAGAGTAACTATTACTGATCAAAGGAGCTACTTTCCATTCGCAAACATTGCTTTGCGCTATGGGTTTGGGCTCCTTCTGTTTCTACATCTTGTTGAAGACTTTCTTAACTTCCATTTGACTTCTTTGAATTCTGTTTTTGTCTTTTGACATTTCCCCCTTTCTTTTCCTTCTCTCTCCCAGATTTTTCTCTCACTCTTTTAGCTTTCTCTTGTGTTCTTTGAATCACTTTTTAAAATGTAGTTTCCCTCTTTATTAAGCTTGTCTATTAATTTGTCTGTTAGTGTGTGTTTCTTTTCTTCTTTAAGGCTGTAGTGGTATAGTTATACTTATTTTCATCCCATAGTATGCCAACTTGCTTATTTATTTTGCAGCAAGTTCATTAGTCATTCTTACTCTCTTGGTATGAATTTTCAATAAGAAATAGCAGATCATTCTGCATTTATGTATTGTCCCCTTCTATAAGCCCACACTTTCATTTCTATTGTCTAGATTTACTCCCTCAAACCTCTCTCTCTTCTTTTTCTTTTCCTCATTCTATGTCTTCTTCCCTGTATTGTTTTCTTTAAGCAGTCATTAATTTCTTTCCCATTTGGTCCAGAATTGTTCTTCAATAAGACTCCTAAGTAAAAGTGTATAAGAATATTGTCTTCCAGATTAGCTTCTTCATTCTAGATTCTAGTGTACTTAAAACTAGTTAAACAATCTGGGCCAAAAGAGAATAACTATAACATTTGGAATTATTTCTTTTTCTTTTCTTTTCTTTTTTTTCCTGGTGTGAGTGTGTGTGTGTTTTTTTTTTTTTCCTTGTGTGTATGTTTGTGACCTTTTTTTAGTGTTGTTTCTTTAAACATTAACAATTGTTTTTTTCAGGGAAGGACAACCATAACCCACCCTAAGTTGCAACATTTCTTTCATAAGTTGTTTCATTACAATAGTAGATTGTGTTAAACTATAGAAATTAATTTGTTGTGTATATATCCACTTGGGGCAAGCTGCTGGGGAGTGGGAAGAAGAGGTGTGGAGCTAAATACAGTTGCCTTTGAAATTAACATGTTAATGCCATCTGGGAGGGCCCTTGAATGCAACATTTTTGTAACATTTTTATAAAAACTGCAATAGTTTTGTAACATTTAAGAGAATGTTTTACTTTGACCTAAACTTTTGAATCAAAGCATAAGGATTTCTGATTGATAAATTATATACACACCTAAGAACTGACAAATAATCGAATTCAATTTTATTGATTTCCAGCAGAAGCATCTTTCATAACCAATATTATAACTATTAATATAATACATTATTATAATAAATAAAGGATATTAAAATCAAAGGTAAATGTTATATATTAGGATTTCTGTTTTCCCAACATTAACATATATATACTAAAAATGACTAAAATGGAATACTTGATTACAACTTTATTACTCGAATTTCATTATTCTAATCAAGAAATATGCTAAATGCCTTAATATTTAGCATTTGTATTTACAACTGAATATGCAGTAACTTGAATTTTTTTCCATATGCTGATTTCAAATACAAATGAAAAAAAAATGCCTTTGGTTTATCTCTGTCCAGTTTACAATATGGTACCCCAGATTTTTTCTGGAAGTCAATTCTTTCCTTAAAGTAAGGAAAGGATAAATAGAAAAATATATGAAACAAATGTAACATTTTTACTAACACCTTATAACATCTGAGATATGTAAAGCCTTTGCTCCTAGACCTCAGGAGCTTGCCCATTAAATATACATTTCTGGTAATCCGTGTTATGAGCCCTAAATTACTGAGTTTATGCTCTCTCTGCAGGTCCAGTCCAGGTGCAGCAGCAAGGAGAACATTCTCAGAGCCAGTAAGTGTTTTATCATTTTAGGTCAGATACTGTACTAGAGCTTATGGTTCAATAGAAAGTAAAGCTAAAAATGACATTTTAGTGAAAAAAAAATGAAGAAAAACAATGATTAAAGTTTATATCAAAACTATGAATATTAGGGCTTTCACCTTCTAAAAATATTAGTTTCACTATATTAAAGAATTTTCCCTTAATCTGATTGTCTTTGCAAGCTGACAGCAGAACTTTAATGCACTCCCAGCAGGCTAGGAATGGGCCTTCTCTGTGACTAACACTCTCTTTAATTACCCCATTGCCAAAAGATATTTGAAAACAGACTAACTGAAAATAATAGTAATGTAAATCTATGAAAGGAGGCTAACTTTAAAGAATGTGACTCCTGAGAGGGTACATCATATCATTTTGTGAATATGAATTCGTGAAAGATCTTAACCTCACAGAGAGCATGTTTTAAAACCTAGAGCCCTGAACCAAGGGTAAAGAATCCTTAATTTTATTTTTTGGTTTCATCACTCACTAATAGCCTTAACTTGAACGTCATTTAACTTTGTGTATTATTCATTTTCCTATCTTATAAAAAGGAACTGTAAGTAGCTTTTCCTTACCTGTATCCTTGAAATGATGTCACATTGAAAGTTGTGCCATAAAAGCTTTGGGATCCTAAGAGAAAAGTGCTATTTAAATGCTAATTATTTTATTATTATTCTCTGTAACTTGATACCTTAATGACATCATCCTGATCTTTATCAAGAGAAGTAGTACAGGAGGACCATACTTAAACAGGAGCACTAGGAGTTTTAGCAAATTGGGATGATTTATATTTCCCGTAGAATGTCAGTATTATTTAACAATCAGAAAGTAATTGAAGAACTTCAAATAGGTAAAAATTCATGTTTTATTTTTTTTAGCGTAAATTTTTTCAATTTCTGTGTTATAAATCTGTCATCTTAGCTCAAAACCCTCAGGCAAGCACACTGCAATTCTTTGCCCAAGACCTTTGTATTAGAGTTACATAAAAAATAAATGTAAACAGACATGGTTATATCACAAGTTTCCACAACATTCAACAGACATATGAATCTGAATGGGGCTTTTCAGTAATAAGAGATGTATAATCCCTTACTAGGGATCCTATAATCCCTTACTAGGACCTAAAGTGGAGAAACTTAAGGGTCAGCAGAGAGATGATGATTACTATGTAATTCCCATTTATTGTTGATCCTGAAATCATGATGGGTCATTGGTAGTGATTATGATGATTAGGAACAAAAATAATTTCTTACTGAGAACAGATTCCTTTGACCCCTCTTTCATATCCATCATAGATCTTTGTATTAGATCTGTCTTTTATTTCAGTTATGTTCTTATTGGCTCATTAGCTATTAATCACTTTGGATGGACTTCATAATGGCCCAGGTTTTTCTGATCATGTTTTCTTAGGATGAAATAGTCATGTAGATGGTCCTCGTAACCATTTAGATCCATATGGAGAGCCCATCCAGCATCATAGCCTCATAGTTCTGTGACTTTTATAAGTTTATTGTCTTTCCTTTCAATACCACTTTGATAAGCTCATACTCCTGCCCATGGCCACACCCAGGATCCCTTCATCACCATGAGCTATTCTACCTCTGAACTTCTTAACTTCAATACCCCATTGCTTATTTTGACTATTTTTAATCTCCCTTTTTGTCATCCTTTGCCATGTACTATCATACTACAATCATATAGAACCTATTAACGGTTCTCCATTCTCTCAATGCTATATCCTTCCTCTATT
Source organism: Eulemur rufifrons (assembly GCF_041146395.1). Taxonomy (NCBI): domain Eukaryota; kingdom Metazoa; phylum Chordata; class Mammalia; order Primates; family Lemuridae; genus Eulemur; species Eulemur rufifrons. The sequence continues at coordinate 94,864,342 of NC_090984.1, forward strand.
CCTTTGAACCTTTTCTCCCTTGCATAAACTATTAATTCCCTTGTTTTCCTAGAGAACTTTTACTTATCCTTCAAGACTCAGTTCAAACATGATTCTTCTGTGACCCCTCTGAGTTCCCTCCACTCAAGGTGATTGATCCTTCTTATATACCCCTGCTATTCCATCTACTTTAATCATTTTTTTCACTTATTTACCAATTAAACTATCCTTAAGGAAAACATTTCCAAAATGTAGCCAACATAAAGAAAATTATAATCAACTTCTTTTTAAACATATATGTGTGTTATGTATATTATATGTACTATATATTATGTACTTAATATGTATTATAATCATATAATTATGTTATATATTATATAATTTATACATTTTATGTATATTATATATAAATATGTCAGCACAGACCAGTGGATCCTAGAGAAAGGAAAAAAGTTAAAACTCAATAGAGCTTATCTAGAATTTAGTGGCTTTGTCAAAGGAAGAGATAACTTTCCTTTGGCTCCTTAAAAATATTGTCAAAACAACTCATTGATAACAAAGCTGAAGTTATTCTTACTATAGTAGGGAGAATTCCATTTCAACAAAGTCTTAGTCTCAGAGTCAGTCTCAAAAAGGAAAGGGCAAAGTCAGGATATTTATGAGATTTTGAAATTTGGTCTAAAGCAGATATTTTAATGTGGAGGCTTGATTAGAATTGGATAAGGATCCCGATATAATCATTTCAGATTGACAGACATACCAAGGCAAGGGGTTCTGAGAGTCTTGGTATATAAACTGTCTTTTGATACTCTTTTTCAGAGTTTATGGCTCTTTCCAGAAGTTTCTGGAATGAGCAATAAGGTTATTTACAACTATGATCTTCAAGGGAAGAGTTTTCTGGAATAGTAAAGTCGTATTGGCAAAGACAGTGGAATAGTAATGTTATGCTAATGAAAACAATAAACTGTGTAGTTACAGATGGTTTCAGGTATCAGGGTTTTCCTTGGTGGTCATTCTTCACTGTGAACTTAAAGAGGTCATTCACATTTGCAGGTGTGATCAATCCAGACCTTCACCTCTACTTGAGGTATCACAGTGGTATATCAAGTGTCTGGGGGAAGTTGTCAAAGTATTGTTTCCCTGTTCTGTTGTACTAGAACACACCTGACCCATGCTATACAAATATGAAAAGGATTATGCTCAGAGTTTATAGTCCTTTTTTTAGCCAGAAGCTAAGATTATCCGAATTAAGCCAAGAGATAGATCCCATCCCCAATCTGAGCAGCCTATACAACAAGATACAGAGTTATTAGCCAATATAGTTAATTTTATGAAGCCAGGTGCAGTGGCTTATACCTGTAATCCTAGCATTTTGGGAGGCCAACTCAGGAAGATCACTTGAGGCCAGGAGTTTGAGAACAGCCTGGGCAATATAGCCATGAATATTCAAGAATCTCTGAGAGTTTTTACTAATTTGATTTTTAGAATTATGTTTGTTCTTTCTACCTTCCCTGAAGATTGGGGATGATATGGATAGTGAAATTTCTTAGTAAGTGACAGAGCTTTGCAAAATTGTTTAGTAATAGGCCACATAAAGTGGGTACCTCTGTCATTAGAGACATACATCAGAATTCCCCAGGCTGGGAACACAAAAACAAGCAATTTCTGTTGCTGTTAGAGTTGTTCGCTGTCAAGGAAAGGCTTTAGTTCATCCCAAGAGTAAGCAGTAGCAAAGACATATTCAAAACCCACTGCAAAGGGGAGTTTTGTGACATCCATTTGGACGTATTCCTGGGGGGCCTGAGGTTTAGGCTCTTAGCCATGTCCCACCTTTTTAATTTTACCAGGATTATGTTGGTGACATATGAGACATAGTAAGGCTTTCCTATCAATGGTAATTATGTACAGTAGCAAATCTGTTTTTTCAGTTGTCTTAGTCCATTCATGCTGCTATAACAAAATACCACCAACTGAATAACTTATAAAAAAAGAGAAATTTATTTTTTAAATTTCTGGAGAATGCAAAATTCAGTATCAAGGCCCCAGCAAGTTCAGTGTCTGGTGAGGACCTGGTCTTTGCTTGCAAGATATCCTCTTGAACACTTGAACACATATTGAACTTCCTGCAGAGTTGCACGCTATGTCCTCAGGTAGTGGAAAGGGCAAACTCTCCCCACAAGCCCTGTAAACCACTAATCTCATTCATGAGATTGGAGCCCTCATGGCCTGGTCACCTCCTAAAAGGCCCAACCCCACTTAATAATATTGCTTTGGCGATTAAGTTTCAACATGAATTTTGTTTGGGGATTAAGTTTCAACATAAACATTCAAACCATAGCAGCAGTAGTGGATAATTTCATGTAAAATTTGTGCAAAATTTCCATTTGAGGACCTTCAGTGCTACTAAGTAGCCAACTGTGAAAATTTACATTCAGATATCTCCCAGTCCTTCTTTTCTGACTGTGAAGCTGATCACTGGCATTCCATAATAGTGGCTTTGAACTGCTTTTAAACCAAAGATTTAGTTTCTTGGGATCTTATAAGGGCTATGATCTTAGTGAGACCTGGCCCTTCTGGCATAATGATCAGTCAAGGCATTTCCTTTAGCTTGTGTATTATCTCCTTTTGTTTGAGCTCCTGCTTTTATAATAGCCACTTCCTTACAAAGCATCAGAGCACTTAAAAGTTTTATAAATTGCTAACCTTTGTTAATTGAGGTTCCTGCCAAGGTCAAGAACCCTTCCTTATTTCCAAAGCATTCCAAAAGCATATCTACTGTCAATACATATATTAACCCTCTTATCTCTTGCTAACTGACAAGCTCTGGTGAGCTCAATGAGTTCTGCCATCTAGGCAGACTTTTGCCTCTGACAAAGTATCATGTTCTAGGGATGAAGTTTTATGATAAGCGGTATGCCCAGAGTAGGAAGTTATTGAAGAACTAATCTTAACTCATAAAATGTCTGTTCATGTTTGGTGCCCAGGGAAGAGGTTCAGTTTCTAAATACTTGGTTAAGTCATATAGTGGCATAGCAATTTAAGAAACATTGGAAACCCATTGCCTACAGTAGCCAGTGAGACCTAGGAATCCTCTTAATTAGGTTTCAGATGTAGTTTTGGAGGATCTAAAAGAGACTTTTTTATTATTATTATTTTTACATTTTTATTTTGCCTTGGCCAACGAATTTCTTAAGGAAGTACTTTTGGAATCTGACTTTCTTAGGGATTTTTTCCTCATACCAATCAAAAATTTCAGCCTGTTAGATGTTTGAAATTTTGTTGCCTTTTTGTTCTAAGGCACCCCTCATATCAAAAGTTCCTCAGAATGGCCACTTTAATTCTTCCATGGCCAGACTCTTACTAACAAAACAAAATAAGAGTAACAAAAGTTCTCATAGGTTAATGAATGACCCAGAGCATTATCCAAAGGACACTAATCCTAAAAGAAACCTGAAACTCTTGGTCTCCAGGGCCAGCTTGCAAAACACTTATTGGGGCCTACACCTGTCTTTTTCCTTATGAACTTAACCCATATAGAGATATAACAAAAAATGACAAAGCTAGAGACAAATAGTAGTGTTGTTGGTAATGAGACAGATTTTCACCAAGGGTAAAAGCATTTTTATATTTAGTCAGATTTATCAAAGGGGTCCTAAAAAGGATTTCCTACTCCCCAGGAAACCAAATAAACTTAGGAATTGAGGAGCTTAAAGAAGAGATATTAGATTTCAATCTAATGCGAGACTTATCTCAATGTAACAATTAGAGATTCTTGCCCTTCCCTAAATAGGATGCTTGAAGAGCCACAGAGAAATTTTCAAATCAAAAGTCTCGGGCTGTGGTAGAGAAAAGATCTCGGTCTTGACTGGGTCTCCCTGGGACCTCCAAGATTGTTGAATTCTGGCTCCTCGCAAATAAGACGTTACCACAGTAAGGGAGAAAACTACCTTAACAGAGTCTACATTGCATTTCAGTGTAGGTTCAATGTTGGAATATTTATGATATTTCTAAGTCAAATATAAGTTGGGCCTTTCACTGTGGTAGCTTGATTAGAATTGATCAAGATCATGATATAATAGCTTAGGATTGATGGAGATAGCAAGGCAAGGAGTGTTTGTGTGTATGTGTATGAGAGAGAGAGAGAGAGAGAGGTTTATTTTGAATTTTGTCCACTCTACAGAATGAAATTTACATGTAAGCAAAATTAATTAAAATCTGAGCAGAGCTTAAATTGAGCAAAGGGGCAGTGCTGACTCCAAGAAATTCTACTAGGATCCACAGGAATAAAGACAACATGTTAAAGTTTTAGTTCTAACATATTGGATTTTTGGTGTATTAGCTCATTTAAGTACAATCTTCAGATGTTTCAGTCAGTATAAGTGCCCATGAGGTAGTCAAGGCTTGTGGGTAACAACAACCTAACCAACTAGGTAGGAATAAGGAGCTATATTTTTCAGAGAATCAAGTCAATCCAAATCTGAAAAAACTAAAGCAGTTCATTCTATTTTACTCACATTGGGATTCCACTAGAGTCCAAGATGAAATATCATCTTTTATTCCAAGAATGAAGTCTTCAGGTAATGTTTTGGTACTCTCTTAACTAACTGATGACCATAGGAACACAAGGTCTACAATATCTCTACCTCATAGGATGTTTTTGGAAGCATCAAATGAATCACCATTGGATGCCAAAGTTCATACAAAGCCAGTCATAAGTGTCCTTCCTTTTGATCTTTCTTTTTTTAATTGAGGAAAAGTTTACAAAATATAAAATTAACCATTTTAAAGTGAACAATTCAGTGGCATTTAGTAAATATGCAATATTGTTCAACTACCACTTCTATCTAGTTCCAAGAACATTTTCATCACCCCAAAAGGAAACTCCGTACCATTAAGCAATTACTCATCATTTCCCTCTGCCCCCAGACCCTGGAAGCCACTAATCTGCTTTCTATCTCTAGGAGTTTACCTATTCTGTATCTTTCATATATACAGAACCATACAGTATGTGATATTTTGTGTCTTGATTCTTTTATTCAGCATAACATTTTCAAGGTTCAGCCATGTTGTAGCATGTATCAGTATTTCATTCTTTGTTATGACTACATAATATTCTGTTTTATGTTTGCACCACATTTTGTTGATCCATTGATTAGTTGATGGACAGTTGGGTTATTTCTACCTTTTGGCTATTTTGAACAGTGCTGCTATGAACATGTGTGTACACATACCTGTTTGAGTACCTGTTTTCAATTCTTCTGGGTACATACCTAGGAGGCAGAATTTCTGAGTCATGTGATAACTCTATGTTTACTTTTCTGAGGAACTACAAAGGCTGAACCATTCTACATTCCCAACAGTAGTGTACGAGGGTTCCAATGGCTTCACATCCTTGTCAATACTTGTTATTAATATTTTCCTCTTTTGTTTCCATTATAGCCATCTAGTGGGAGTGAAATGGTATCTCATTGTGCTTTTGATTTTAATTTCTATAATGAGTAATGATATGGAGCATCTTTTCATGTTTGTTGGTCATTTGTATATCTTCTTTGGAGAAATTTCTATGAAGTCTTTTACCCATTTTTAGTTGGGTTGTTTGTCTTTTTGTTGTTGAGTTGTAGGAATTTTTTATATATTATAGATATTAGACCCTTACCAGATAGGTGAATTGCAAATATTTTCTCACGTTCTGTAGGTTGTCTTTTCACTTTCTTGATAATGTTCTTTCATGCATAAAAGTTTTTAATTTTGTTGAATTTCAACTTTTATAATTTTTCTTTTGTTTCTTGTGATTTTGTTATATCTAAGAAATTATTGCCAAATCCAAGGTTATGAAGATTTGCTCCTATGTTTCTTCTAAGAACTTTTAGCTCTTATATTTAGGTCATTGATCCATTTTGAGTTAATTTTTATATATGGTATGAAGTAGGGCTCCAACTTTATTCTTTTGCTTAGATATCCAGTTGTCCCAGTGCCATTTGTCAAAGAGACTATTCTTTCCTCCACTGAATAGTATTGGCACCCTTATCAAAATTCAGTTGACTATAGATATATAAGTTTATTTCTGGGCTCTCAATTTTATTCTACTGATCTATATGTTTATCCTTATGCCAGTATCACACTGTTTTGACTACTGTAGTGAGCTTTGTAGTAAGTTTTGAAATTGGGAAAGGAGAATCTTTCAATTTTATTATTTCTGCTCTTCAGGGCCCCTGGCCATTCTGTGTGAATTTTAGAATTAGATTTTCCATTTATAAACAAAAAAAAAAAAGACCATTGGAAATTTGATAAGGAATGCATTGAATTAATAGATTGCTTTGGGTAGTATTGCCGTCTTGACAATATTAAGTCTTCAGTCTATTTTCAATTTGATCTTAACATGGGAGAGGCTCACTTTTACATCTCAGGTATTTTTACATTTTCACAATGTAGTAGGCCAACACATATAAGTGTCTGGTGGCAGTTCCACTTCTACTCCCACTTACAAAGTAATCTGTATGTCTCATTTCTTGAGAAAATTTATCAGACAAATGTTTCCTGCATTTTCTTGCCTTAGAAGTGAAACCAGTATACAAGTGTCAAACTTGGGTCTAGTATTCTCTGCTGTGCCAGACTACAGGCACCCCTTCCCAGCTGCCCCTCCACATGCTCCGGGACCACACAGGCCAGGACAAGCCCCAAGACTATGGTAGGCCACCCCAGAGCCAGCAGCAGAGGTCAGGGGCCTGTGTCCACAATGCACCTTTATAGCAGTGCCCAAGCTACTCCCAATGGAAGGATTTGGGGGATGATGGCTTAAAAGGGTCTTGGTCTATCTTTGATGCTATCAAATAACCTGTCTGAATTCTCATATTCTTTCTTCTGCTTGATCAAGTCAGCCGTTGATGCTCTCTATTGCATTTTTCATTTCACTTACTGTATTCTTCAGCTCTATAACTTCTGTTCAGTTCTTTTTGATTTCTATCTCTCTGTTGAACTGTTTATTTTGTTCAGATGTTGTTTTTCTGGTTTTGTTGAGTTGTTTATCTCTGTTCTCTTGTAGCTGAGTTCCTTAAAATAATTATTTTGGGCTGCACATTGTGGCGTATGCCTGTAATCCCAGCACTTTGGGAGGCCACGGTGAGAGGATCACTTGAAGCCAAATGTTCAAGACCAGCCTGGGCAACATAGTGAGACCCCATCTCTTAAAAAAAAAAAGTTTAAAAAATTTTTATAGTTATTATTTTGAATTCTTTGTCAGACAATTCATAGATCTTCATTTCTTTGGGGTTGGTTACAGAAAACTTATTCTGTTACTTTAATATAAAGTTTCCTTGATTTTTTGTGTTTCTTACTCTCCTGCACTGATGTCTGTACAAGTGATGAACCAGTTACCTCTTCCAGACTTTACAGGCTGGTTTCAGTAGAGACAGACCTTCACCTGTGGGTGGGTGTGAGTGTGCAGGCTGGATGGGGTGCAGCAGTTCTGGCTCCAGTAAGAGCACAGCATCATAGTCTCCATGCAGCTCTGTTAACTGAGGTCAGCATCAGCAAAGATCACACAGGTCATTAGCAGCCAATGTTGTGAGTGTCCACAGCAGTGATGAGGACGATTGGAGTTTTTGGTAGTAAAGTCTACTGAGATCATTCTGATCTCTTTTTCTCCCATGGGGGAAGTCATGACCTAGATGATCCCTTTTAGCACTGGTCAGGCTCATGGGCATGCATGTGGCGGCATTGGCCCAATGTCTAATGCATAATTCCTGTGAAGTAGCCAAGTAGCCATGGAGCCGGGGTCTGGAGCTCAGGTACAAGGGACCTTGGCTTCAGAATTCAGGGTGGTTCCAGCACCAATGCCCAGAGTGCAGGTGCCCTTGCAGTATTAGTAATGGTGTGTAAGGTCCAGGTGCTTATAAAGCACCTGGGGAGCTGGGGTCTGGGATGTGGGTGCACACAGAGCTATAGAGGTTCTGGGGCATTTAATTTTAAAATAATTTTATCTTAAAGGCATGTTTACTTGAAGACATTACTATTTTATTATAGACATTCATTATGCAATGGAATAGGATTCAAAAGGACGTCGTGGAAATAAACCACTCTCTGTGGTTGTGATTCTGGCATCCTAGGCACTGGCACTGACAGAGCAGTTTCAGAGTCAGGGTCTAGAGCATGCATGGTATTGAGAATGTGGGGCTACACTGATCCCTGGGTAGCACAAGTGTCTCCTTCTTGGAGGAGCAGCTCCCTCTCTGTGGGTCTGTAGCAGCAAAGGCTATTGTTTGCCTCAGTGGTGAAAGCAGCCAGTTTCATATACAGAGCAGCCTGTTAGGGTCCATGCTAATGACCACTAAGGGGACTTCTGCTATGAAAGCTGCAGGGCATCTACTGCTGCTGTTGAGGTCCTCAGTGGCAAAGTCTTCCAGTGTCCTCTGCAAAGCAGGCCACTGGGGACCACATGGTACCTACTGTGTGGCTAACGTTCATAGCACTCACCCTTATTCTTTGTTCCTAGCTTGTCTCCAGTTGTCTCTGTGTATGCCAGTCATCACAGCAATAGTTTCTGTGCAGTTTTTTCCATATTTTGCTCCCTTGCATTGTTTGGGTTTATAATTGGACTCGAGCTCTCCCAGAACTATTTGTGTTCATGGATAACTGCGTAATTATTGATTTTTGTGAGAGATGAAGACTGGTATCTTCTACTACACCATTTTGCTGATATCACTCTGATATTCTCTATTTAAGAGCTAATGGGTCTTTCAGGAAGTTCCTGGAATAAATAATGAAATGATTTGCAACTTTTATCTTTCTGGGTAGGAGTTTTCTGCATCAATAAAGTTATGTTAATGAAGGTTGTGGAATAAAAAAGTCATGTTTGAACTTACTCTAATGCAATAACCAACATTAGTTATCTAGGCAGAAATAGCCCCAGAGTATAAAATAATTTATCTGCACCCTAATTTGATGAAAAGGCATTCTCCTGCATTCAACTATGTATAAAGTTCTGTGTTAATTGCTGGAGGATCTTATTTATGATTTCTTATTTGAACAAAATGTAAAGAAACAAAATAGAAGCTTTGAGTTTTTAGATAAGACAAAACTAACTCGCCTTTTAATGAATTAAAAGATTTTACTACTTTAGTTGAAATTAACTGGAATAATGATTCAGTTAAGTCACTACTGAAGTAAGGGATTTCCTATGGCTCTATTTTAAAAAACTGACTCAGCATTGCCCTCTTATTCAAGGAACTCTTTTCTGCCAAGTTGTTTTGCCAATTCTCAAACTACGACATTCATCCCTAGTTATTAATGGGCTTTTAATTTTAAAATAATTGTATCTTAAAAGTTATGTTTACTTGAAGCATTAGTGTTTTATTGTAGACATCCATTATACAATGGAACATGATTCAAAAGGACATAGTTGAGATAAATATCATTCATTAAAAATTCTTCCTAGAACTGTTAAATGGAAAATTTTAGATAGAGTAGTTTAACTAAAGCTTTTAACTTTCTGTGATGCTTTGCTTTTTTATTTCATATGTAAAAGTTTCCTAGTCTTATTCTAGTAAACTGAACTTTATGATTATTAGATTCCCTCCCAGTGATTTTAACACTCAGGCAAAGGTTTCAGAAATTAGATTTAATTAAAAATTATAATATACTGAAAATTTTTCTATTTATGATTTCACTTATCTAGTAATCTCCTCATTAATCACATATGTTAATACCCATACTTAAATGTTAGTCACTTTTTGCCAGAATCATTTTAATGATAGTGAACTTACATATTTTCATGAAATCTTTCCATTACTCCACTACCATCAAGTTTAATGAATGTTACCTATAATGATAGATCCAGGCTATTACAAATCTCTTAACATGTAAAATATCACATGTCAAAAACTTTCATTCTTGGCCGGGCGCGGTGGCTCACGCCTGTAATCCTAGCACTCTGGGAGGCCGAGGTGGGCGGATCGTTTGAGCTCAGGAGTTCGAGACCAGCCTGAGCAAGAGCGAGACCCCATCTCTACTAAAAATAGAAAGAAATTATATGGACAGCTAAAAATATATATAGAAAAAAATTAGCCGGGCATGGTGGTGCATGCCTGTAGTCCGAGCTACTCGGGAGGCTGAGACAGGAGGATCGCTTCAGCTCAGGAGTTTGAGGTTGCTGTGAGCTAAGCTGATGCCATGGCACTCACTCTAGCCTGGGCAACAGAGTGAGACTCTGTCTCAAAAAAAAAAAAAAAACTTTCATTCTTATTTAAGGAAGCAATAAAACAACTTTTAATTATATAAGCTTTGTGATATAACAAGTTATACATTCTAAATTTGATGCACTGCCTAAATTCAGGCTTACACATAAGCAGAGAAAGTGGTTACCTTTTTAGTATATTTTCAGGTTCGGTAAACAGTATGCAAGCCTCAAACTCCTGCCCTCACTGGCTCATGTTATAAAAGAATGCACGCTTTGGAGTCAAACTACCTCTGCTCAAATCTTGGTTTCTCTAATTATTAGCTTTGTGAACTTGGACAAGTACTCAATATCTCTGTGCCTCAGTTTCCTCACCTGTAAAATGTGGTAATAAAAGTATCTACCTTATGGGTTAAGTATTAAGCAGTGTAATGTTAGGTACATAATAATCATGTAATGAATGTTAGCTGCTATTGTTGTTATTCCTACCAGTACTGCTAATATTACTATTTTTTGATGATGACGATAAGACAGGTTAATTTTTATTGACTGTTACTGTGTATCAAAGACTTTTCTATATGGTTCACCCTACTTAATCCTTACACACAACAACAACAAATCCTATGAGTAAAATTCTATGTATTTCTGCATTAAATAGATAAGGAAACTAAAGATTCCACTAAAGTTAAATAAGTCGTTTGTGGGTATACTAATGGTATGAGTTGGAGCCAGTATTTGAAACCTGGCACTCTGATTTTATTGCCCACATTTTTAACTAACACGCTATGTTGCCTGATTAATTTTAATATGGCCTTAAAAACTTGATCCAATATTGTATAAGTAAAAATAGAAATTGATATCTGTTACATCCATGGGTACTTATAAACAATTATCAGTGCAAAAATTGTTTTCTTACCACACATGCTATAAAGATGATATAACACTATTTATTAGTTCTATTACTTCATTCTTCCACCTATAATTCATTTCCCTCTGTCAACCAGTTTACTATTTTCAATAAAGGCAAAATATAGTTTTTTGGGGATTTCATATTAATAAAACTTGATATAATAAAACATTGAACTTGAACATAACACATCTTTTATAAAAGTGTTACATTTTTGACTATTTAATATTGGCCATTCTGACTAGGGTAAGAGGGTATCTCATTGTGGCTTTAATTTGTATTTCTCTGATGATTAGTGCTGTTGAACATTTTTTCATATGTTTATTGGCCATTTATATATCTTCTTTTGAGAAATGTCTGTTCATGTCATTTGCCCACTTTTTAATGAGGTTATTTGTTTTTTGCTGTTGAGTTGTTTGAGTTCCTTGTATCTCCTGGATATTAGTTCCCGGTCAGATTATTAGTTTGCAAATATTTTCTTCCATTCTATAGATTGTCTCTTCACTCTGTTGATTATTTATTTCTCTATGTAGAAATTTTTTAGTTTAATATAATCCCATTTATCTATTTTTGGTTTTGTTTCCTGTGCTTTTGAAGTCTTAGCCATAATATCTTTGCCTGGACTAATGTCCTGAAGAATTTCCCCTATGTCCCTATGTCTTCTTCTAGTAGTTTTATAGTTATGGGCCTTATGTTTAAGTCCTTAATCCATTTTGAGCTGATTTTCATTTATGGTGAGAGATAGAGTCTAGTTTCATTTGTCTCCATGTGTATGTCCAGTTTTCCCAGCAACATTTATTGAAGATAGTATCCTTTTCCTAATGTATGCTCTTGGCACTTTTGTTGAAAATCAGTTGGTTGTAAATACATGAAGTTATTTCTGAGTTCTCTATTCTGTTCCATTGGTCTATGTATCTGTTTTTCTACTAATACCATCCCATTTTGCTTACTATAGCTTTATAGTTGCTCTTATTATTATTACTAGTACTACTAGTATTACTATTGTTATTATAATACAATTATTCCTTAGAGTGAAGGCATTATCTCCAAAAATTCACTTTTTCAATGAAAATATGTTAACTAATTAGAGTAATAATTTAAGCTTTAGAATCCATTAGTCTTAAATACATTTATCAGGTAATTTGAATGTCACCTCTGAGGGCAGAGTTTTAAGAAAATGGATGCATATAGGGCCATTATTAGGGTATAAATGGAAGGGAAAACCTAAAGGAAAGTAAATCAAGCTTGGGTACCTTTTTAAATCACTCCCTCCTTCTTGAAACAATTATCTTTCTTGGCTTTTCTTTCTCCTAATGTTCCTTTTAAACTATCTGTTTTCTTTGTGTCTAGCTTCTTTGAAGGCTCCTTTTTTGGCCCAGTCATTAAATATTGGTGTTTTTCTGAGGTCTCTCTTAGACCTTCCATTCATATTCTGTATCCTGTGTTAGCAAGGTCATTCACTCACAAGGCTTTCATGTAAATCAAATCTGTAACTATAGCCCATAATTTTTCTCTAAACTTTGGACTTACATTTCAAATCATCTATTGTAGATTTCTTCTTGAATGTTCCACAAATATCTCATATTAAACATGACTAAAACAAATTAAAATCTCAACCTGCTCTTCTTCTCGTATTTCAAGGAGTAACATTATCCACCTAGTTGTCCAAACCAAAAATAATCATGTTTTTTATTCCATTTCCTATAACCATTTTTATCTTTCTAAAATAAAAATTTAAACCTGCCATACTCCTTTAACTTTAACTTTTTAATAGCTCCTTGTTCTTGGATAAAAGTCTAACTCCTTGAAATTGCTTATAGTCTGGCTTCTGTTTGCCTCTAGGTTTACCTCTACCACTCCCACCTTGAATTCATTGCACCGGTCATAGGAACCTTTCAATTTGCAAATAGTTTCCTCTTTCCCAAAATGTTTATTTCCCATCTCTTCCAAACCCTGTATAGCTTCTACTTACCCTACATTTCCTCCAGGAGGCTTTATGTCACATCCCAAATTTGAGCAAATTGCCCTCCTATGTTCTTCTCTAGTATCTTGTATTTTCCCTACTTTATTCAAGCCTATTTACAGTATGTAAATACTTCTCTATCTTCTCTGCTGTCTCCTCCACTCCACCCTAAGCATCTTGCAATACCTCATCTATCTTCTTCACTGATACTATTCCCAGAATCTAATTCACAGACTGTCTCTCAGTAAATGCATTAAATGGGTGAGTGAATAAATGAGAGGAAGGCCTTGGGCAAGCATAGCAGGCAAGGGACAGCAAAATATCCTACAAAGGAAATTAGAATGGGAACAGAAAAAGAAAACACTAAGCATTAGCAAAAACACTAATGTGTTTATTAAAAATACTATTTTTCTTAACTGTTCCTTTTCTTCAAATTATTTCATGTTCTCACTTTGGCCATTACCCCTTCCTTCATTCTCACTACTGCTACCCAGGTTCAGGATCTATTACCTCTTGCCTGTAGTATGTTAGTAGACTTTTGGTTTTAGTATTATGCCCTTTAATCTATCCTATATAGATAGGTCCTCTAGTTCATTTTCTTGCACCTTGCTATTAAGAAACATGAAGTTTTCTCTTTTTTAATGATCCCCAGGAAAGAAGATTTTGAAATAATCCTTGGAGAAGTATGCTAATTTCTTATAGCTCTTATTTTTATAAAATTTTTCCTCATTCCCTCTTGCCACATCTAATTCCTTATCCTCCTAATTGGCATTCACTGTATCAGACAACAGCAGATTACCATCACTTAGATGATCTTTTTCACATAACTAAAGATAACTAGCAATTGACTTCCATAAATATTTATTGAGTTATTGTATATAAGCTCGCTCTCTCTCAACTTTCTCATCTAATCTTCCAAATAAATCAGCTTTATTTTCAATGTTCTTTACTATATCCTCAAACTTTTAAAAAATTTCCTGGGGGTGGGGGTAAAAACTTGCCCATTGGGTGTAATGAACACTATTTGGCTGATGGACACACCAAAAGTGCCAACTTAAGCATTATAAAAGGTATCCATATAACAAAAACATTTGTACCCCCTTAATGTTTTGAAAAAATGGTTTAAAAACTAATAAATAAGAGGAAAAACAAGAAAAAATTATCTTTAGAGACAAAGTCTCACTATGTGTCCCACACTGGATTCAAATTCCTGGGCTCAAGTGATCCTCCCACCTCACCCTCCTGAGTAGCTGGGACTACAGGTATGCACCACCACACTTGGCTCTCAAGTATTATTGTTTTATTAGCAAAACCTAGATTCCTTATGTAATATTTGCTATTCGGTGTAAAATTTGGTCTCACTTATCTTGTTTTGCTAGATTATCACACTTTTTGTTTTATATGAAAATTGCATCATTCATTACTTTTAGTCAGTCTTTTTGATTCCTCATTGTCAATATTGTAGCTGATATAGCTGAAAGCATTAAGTTAAAAGATGGCAAAATAGGATGTCCCAGCTGTCATTTCCACACAGAGACACCAACTTAAAAACAATATATGGACCACAATACCTTCATGAGAACTCCAGAAAATAGGTAAGAAGTTGTATTATCCGAAGCCAGTGCAAAGCCAAGAACAACCACATTGAAGTGGATAAGAACTGTTGTACTTTACCTGTGACTTCCCTTTCCTCAAGTCAGTGCAGCTTAGCATGATCAGGAGTGTACATCTGACTCAGGGCTTTTCTCTGTGGGGGAAGAGTGGAACATGCATCCAACATTCTAGCTTTTCAGAGGGCTGCCCAAAGGACTGCTTTCTATCTCACCGTATTGACAGAACCAGCATAGCTTAGATGCCTGGGCACTACTGAAAGCAATGGAGAATGAAGACAGCTTGCTGAGGCATCATAGAGCCTGCCATGCCACACATACATACCAGTATTTCTCAGTGCAGTCTGGAGAAGGTGCCTAACCCCCAGCTTCCTCCTCAGGATGCAGAAGAGTGGAACTTGCATTCAGTGTTCTAGATTTTTGGAGGGCTGCCTAGGAAAATGGATTGTGTCTTGACTAACTAGGGTGCTGACAGGGAGCTGGCATACTTTGGATGCCTGGGGGCTACTAAGAATAAAGAGCAGGGGTGGCTTGCAGCAGCAGCACTACAGAGCCTACAGTGCTGTAGACAAACACCAGAAGGAGCAAGAGATTACAAGCTCCTGATAAAGAAACCTGCAAAACTTCTAATTGGTAAATTATGTGCACAGGCACAGAGAAGTCATATCCCCCAAAAAATGTTTCAGAAACCTCCCAGAGTCTCTAGCCAAGGTGACTAGTAAGGGTCTTACCCTGTACAAACCCAGTCTGTAAAGACTGAGAGATATGGACGTTTTTCTCAAATGCATAAAACTCAGCAAAAAATCACAAGGCACACTAAGAAATAGGGAAACATGGCCCAATCAAAGAGCCAGAATAATTCTCCAGAAACCAATCTCAAAGAAATGGATTTCTATGATTACCTAGCAAAGAAATCAAAATTATTATCTTTAAAAATGAGACTATCATTAAACAGAATTATTTAAAAGAACCAAATAGAAATTCTAGAGCTTAAGAATATAAAAACTGAATTGAAAAATTTACTAGAGGGTTCAACAGCAGACTTGATCAAGCAGAAGAAAAAATCAGCAAACTCAAACACAGGTCATTTGAAATAATCAAGTCATTGGAGTAAAAAGAAAAACAAGTGAAAGGAAAGTAAAGAAAGCCAAAGGGCTTATGGAATGCCATCATGTGGACCAATGTACACATTAAGAGAGTTCCAGGAGAAGAAGAGAGACCTAGAACTTATTTGAAGAAATAATTGGTCAAAAACTTCCCATATTTGAGGAGAGAAACGTACATCCAAACACTTGATGCTCGAAGGATACAGCTAGGGTGAGAGCATAGAGGCCCACACCAAAAAATGTTATAATCAAACTGTCAGAAGTCAAGGACAAAGAGAAAATCTTGAAAGAAGCAAGAGAAAAGTGACTTATTGTGTACAAGGGAGCTCCCATAAGAATGTCATTGGATATTTCATCAGAAACTATACAAGCCAGAAGGCAGTAGTATGATATATTCAAAGTGCTGAAAGGGAAGAAAAAAAAAAAAAAAAAAAAAAAATCTGTCTGCAAATAATACTATACCCATCAAAATTATCCTTCAAAAATGAAAGAGAAATATATTTTCCCAGATAAACAAAAACTGGGGAGTTCATCACAACTAGACCTGGCTTATAAGAAATGGTAAAGGGAATCCTGCAAGTTAAAATGAAATTACACTAGACAGCAACATGAAAGCATATGAAAATGCAAAGCTCACTGGTAAAGGAAAATATAGAGAGAGACAGAAGACTGTAATACTGTAATGGTGGCATGAAAAGCACATTTATTCTTAGTATGGAATTTAATAAACAAAAGCATAAGATATAACTATAAAAGTATGCCAATGGTTAAATAATATATTAAGATGTAATTTGTGACATCAAAAACAAAGTGGGAGTGAGTAAATGTAATAAGGTAATTTTTGTGTATGACTTATAGATTGTTATATTTTATGTAAGTCTTACAGTAATCACAAAGAAAATTCTTATAGAAAATACAGAAAAGAAAGTGACTGAGGAATCAAAGAATGTCAGTAATGCAAACGAAGACAGCAAGAGAGGAAAAGAGAGACAGAATAGCTATAAGAAACACAAAATAGTTAACAAAATGGCAATAGTAAGTCCTTTAAATGTAATTGGATTAAACTCCCCAATGAAAAGATACAGGGTGATTGAATGGCTTAAAAAGACAAAATGTAACAATATGCTGTCTACAAGAGATTCACCTTAGATGTAAAGAGACAAATAGGCAGAAAATAAAAAGACAGAAGATATTTCATACAAATCATAACCAAAAAGGCTGGGGTGGTCATACTTACATCAGACAAAATAGGCTTTAGGTTGGAAACTGTCAAAAAGAGACAAAGAAGGATATTATATTGATAAGAGGGTAAATTCACCAGGAATATGTAGCAATTAAAAATATATATGCATCTAACATTAGAGCACGCAAATATATGAAGCAAACATTGACAAAATTGAAGGGAGAAATAGATAATAATAATAATAATAGGAAATTTTAGTACTCCACTTTCAATAATGGTTAGAACAACCAGACAGATTAATAAAGAAACAAAGAACTTTAACAACAGTATAGACCAACTGGACCTAACAGACATATGCAAAACACTCCACTCAACAGCAACAGATTACACATTCTTCTCAAATGCACATGGAACATTTTTCAGCATAGATCACTTGGTAGGCTAAAACACAAGTCCTAACAAAGTTAAGAAGATCAAGATCTATGAAGTGTCTTTTACAACCACAATGGAATGAAAGTAGACATCAATAGTAGGAAAACTGGAAAATACAAAAATATGTGAAAATTAAACAACATACTCTTGAACAACCCATTAATAAAAAAAATAAATCACAAGGGAAATTAGAAAACATCTTAAGACAAATAAAAGCAAAAACACAACATAGCAAAACTTATGAGTTGTAGCAGAAACAGTACTAAGAGGGAAGTTTATAGTGATGACAACTACATTAATGAAGAAAGATCTCAAAGCAACAATCTAACTTTCTGCCTCAAGGAACTAGTAAAAGAACAAACTAAACCCAAAGTTAACAGAAAGAAAGGAATAATAAAATTAGAGCAGACATAAGCAAAATAGAGAATAGAAAAAGAACAGAAGAAAATCAATGAAACTAAGAGTTGGATTTTTGAGAATATCAACAAAATTAACAAACCCTTAACTAGACTAAGTTAAAAAGAGAGGAGACTCAACTAAAATCAGAAATGAAAGAGGAGATATTACAATTGATGCCACAGAAATCAAGATTATAAGAGACTACTGTGAACAGTTATACACCAACAAATTGGATAACCTAGAGGAAATGGATAAATTCATAAAAACATATGAACTACCAAAACTGAATCATGAAGAAATAGAAAATCTAAAAGATATCCATAACTGCTAATGATTTTGAATCAGTAATCAGAAACCTCTCAACAAAGAAAAGCAATGACCATAGGGCTTCATTAGAGAATTCTACCAAACATATAAAGAAAAATTTTTACCAATTCTCAAACTCTTCCAAAAACTTGAAGAGGAGGGAATACTTCCAAACTCATTTTATGAGGCCAGCATTACCCTGATATTAAAGCCAGACAAAAATAAGAAAAGAAATTTTGCATAAATATGATGTAAAAATACTAAAAAATCAAATTGAACAGCACATTTACAGTATTATACACCATGGCAATGTGGGATTTGTCCCTGGGATGATAGGATGGTTCAATTTATGAAAATCAATAAATGTAATATACCACATTAAAAGAACAAAGAACAAAAATCACATGATCAACTCAATTGTTGCAGAAAAGGCATGTTACAAAATTCAACAAACTTTCATGATAACAACAATCAAACTAGGAATAGAAAGAAATTATCTCAACATAATAGAGGTCATATATGAAAAGGCCACAACTAACATCATACTCAATGGTGAAAAACTGAAAGCCTTTTCTCTAAAATCAGGAACAAGATAAAGATACTCATTTTTTTTTATATTTGCCACTTCTATTCAATATATTACTAGAAATCCAAACCAGAGACATTAGGCAAGAAAAAGAAATAAAAGACACTCCAATCTGAAAGGAAGAAATAAAATGATCTCCATTTACAGATGACATGATCTTACATATAGACAACCCTAAAAACTCTCTCTCTCACACACACACATAAAATACTGTTAGAACTAATAAAAGAATTCAGCAAAGTTGCAGAATAGAAAATCAACAATCAAAAATCAATTGCATTTCTATACACAAACAATTAACAATCTGAAAATGAAATTAAGATAATCACATTACAATAGCATCAAAAAGAATAAAATACTTAGGAATAAACTTAACTAAGGAGGTGAAAGACTTGTACAGTGAAAATGACATAACATTGCTGAAAGAAGTTAAAAACACAAGTAAATGGAAAGACATCCCATGTTCATGTTTTGGAAGACCTAATATTGTTATTAATAAAATATCTATACTATCCAAAGCAATGTACAGATTCAGTGCAACCCCTACCAAAATGCCAATGGCATTTTTTTTTTTTTTTTTGCAGAAATAGAAACTAACATCCTAAAATTCATGTAGAATGTCAGAGGTCCTGGTATGCCCAAAACAATGTTGAAAAAGAGGAACAAAGCTAGAAGCCTCACACTTCCTAATTTTAAAACATATTACAAAGTTGCAATAATCAAAAACATTATGGTACTGGCACAAAGACAGACGTATAGGCCAATGGAACAGAAAATAGAGCCCAGAAACAAACTCTCACATGATCTTTGACATGGGTGCTGAGACCACTCAACAGAGAAAGGATGGTCTCCAACAAATGTTGAGAAAACAGCTATCCTTATGCAAAATGATGAAGATGGACCTTATCTTACACCATACACAAAAATTAGCTCAAAATGGATTGCAGGGGGTTAGTTATGCTCCTGGCAAAAATTGGGTCTCTTTGGCAGGGGTCGTCGCAAGGGATAAGGAAATAATAGAAATTAGCAAATAGAGAATATAGAAATAAAAGAAGACACAGACACAAAAGTATAGTTTTTGTAAAGATGGGGGAGTCAGGGGGTCCTCCAGCATTCTCGTGAGCTGTGAGGCCACGAGCGAAGTCCCACATCAGTATTTATTGGTACAGTGATTGGTTGTCAGTGGTAACAGATTTACATAATAACAGGTAGTTTGTTTAGGTTTAAAGTATCCCAAAAAGCTTCTAGAGATCCCTTGATTAACTCTATCTACATGAGCAAATGGTTACAAAATCTTTCTAAGACAAACTTCTAAGTTCTAAGATAAAATTATCATTTAGGAGAAAGGCTAAACAGAAATATAGTGGCTCTATGTTTCTTTGTCTAGCTTTTTGTTGATTGAGATGGGTAGTCAGGAGTGAAGCAGAAACTGTCCCTTAGGCTAATTGCTTTTAGCTGCAGGTGTCTGTCAGGCAGGCACTCTTTGATCAGTTCTCAACGTGTGGCCCCATACCGAGCTTTGTCGTACAGAAGTGCCAGGCGCAAGCTGACAGGTCTGAGACAGCGTTGCCATGGAAAGTGCTACTGATCGGTGAGATGCCCTTCTGAGGCAAGGCAGCTTTTGATATGTGAACTAACACGTTCACATATTCCTTCAGGGCAAAGCCCTGCAAAACTCCTGAAATCTTTTATGTCTCTGTAGGTCAACAGTGGATCAAAGACCTAAATGTAAGAACTGAAACTATAAAACTCCTAGGAAAAAAATACGGAGAAAAGCTTTCCAAGATTATAATGGGAAATGATCTCTTGGATATGACACCAAAAGCACAGGCAGCTAAAGCAAGCAAATACAAATAGGACTACATCAAACTTAAACATTTTGAACATCAAAGGATACAATCAACAGAGTTCAAAGGTAACTACAGAGTGGGAGAAAATAATTGCAAATCATGTATCTGATAGGCAGTTAATATAAAGAATATACAAAGAACTCCTACAACTCAGCAACAAAAAATCAGACAATCTGATTAAAAATGGCCAAAGGACTTGAATAGACATTTTTCAAAGAAGATATACAAATGGCCAATAAGCATATGAAAAGCTTCTCAGTGTCACTAATCATCAGGGACATATATCAAAATCATAATGAGATATCACCTCACATCCATTAGGATAGCAACTATAAAAAAAAAACAGAAAATAAGTATTAGAGAGAATGGGGAGGAATTGGAACCCTTGTGCACTATTGATGGGATTGTAAAATGGTACAACTGCTATGGAGAATAGTATGGAATTTCCTTAAAAAATTAGAAATAAAGTTTTCGTATGATCTATAAATCCCGCCTCTGGGTATATATCCAAAAGAATCAAAAATAGGATCTCAAAGAGATATTTGTACAGCCATGTTCATTCTGGCATTATTCACAATAGCCAAGATATGGAAGCAACCTAAATGTCCATGAACAGATAAATGGATAAACAAAATATGGCATATTCATACAATGGAAATTATTCAGCCTAAAAAAATAAGGAAACCCTGTCACATGCTACAGCATGGGTGAACCTTGAAGACGTTATGCTAAGTGAAAAAAGTCAATCACAAAAAGATAAACTCTTCATGATTCCACTTATATGAGGTATCAAAAGTAATCAAACTCATAGAAATAGAAAGTGGAATAGTGGTTGCCAGGGACCGAGGGGAGGGGGAAATGGAGAGTTGTTCAATGGGTATAGAATTTCATGTAGGCAAGATGAAAAGTTCTAGTGATCTGTTGTACAGCAATATTTATATGGTTAATACTTTTAAGCTGTTAATATAAATAGTTAAAAATTGTTAATAGGGTTAGAAAAATGAAATGTACATCGATTAAGCATCTGGAAAAACGTTGAAAAGTTAAGGTAATGGTTGATAATAGAATTTATTCTGGAATGGACATTTATTGTCCTTCAAAGTCTCTTTCTTATGATATGTCCTTTTACCATTCTATTTATAATAAGTGAATTACTGATCCTCATTATTAGATTCACAACCTATATATTAATGGCTTCTAAAGTTAGGCCTGGCCTCTTTTCCAAGCTCCAGACTCCCTTACTATATTGTATACTGGAATCATCCTTTGAAGTCCTGCTGGCATCTCACATTCCCCTCACCAGAAACCAAATTTAGAATCCTTTCCTCCAAATTGTTCCTGTATTGTTCTATTAGACAATGACACTGGCAACCTACTCTAATAACTAAGCTTGAGATCTCACCACGATATTTACTGTATCCCCATCTCGTTTCCAAAGCACAATCAGACATAGAACCTTCTGTTATGCCCTTTTTACCATTCATATTGTAACAGTTCAGGCCATCTTCATCATTTACCTTTAGGAGTGCAATAGCATAACTGCTCTTCCTATCTTCAGTCTCTCTCCCTTATCGTCTTCCATCAGTCAAGTATTACATTTTAAAGTACATATTACTTCTCTTCTGAAAATCTTGAATGATTCTCCACATTCTAAAGTACTAAGCCTCCAAATTTATCCTTTATGCCTTGTCCTTGTATGTCATCCTCACCACCTCCAGCCTCTAACCTTGTTAGGCAATTCCTCATTCCCTAAAAGTATTTTCAAATCTCTGTGATTTTGTTCATTCTGTTTCTCCAGTTTCAGATGTTCCTCCCCTTTTTCTCATTGTGTAAAGCCCAACTCAGTTGTCACCTTCTCTGTGAAGCCTTACGTTTTGTGCCCTCAGAATTAGTTATTCCCTTTTCTTTGTTATCAGACATAGTATTTTGTTTGTACCTTAAAACATAAGCATGCATATAATCTATTAGTTTTCCTTAAAATACAGAGTGATTTGTGTGTTCCATGAAACAGTATGGAAGATAGGAATCTTGTCTTACTTATTTCAGCGTCACTCCCTATGCTTAACAAAGATGGAAAGTATTTGATTCATATTTACTTAATGAAGTTGAAGGGGAAGAAGTCCCCCTAATGTGGTACAGGAAGAAGCACACCAGACTAAAAAATCAGGTGATCGGGTCTTTTAATCTTGACCCACTATTTATTTAGAGATTTGATTTTGAGCAAATCTTTTACGCTTTCTATGATTGAATTTGTTGTCCACAAGAAATCTTTATGGGTGTCATTGTCATGCTTAAAAACAATTTCCCGTTGGCTTACATGATAAAGTTATGTAAATGGTTTTTCAGGGGCTTGCAGGATAAAGTTCAAAGTCCAAAGCCTAGCATTAAGTGGCCTCCATGGTCAAGTTTTAGTCCAATAGAGTAATTTAAACATGGAAATGACAAGATCGAATTTAAACTTTTGAAAAAACATGTACTACTGTGTGAAGAATGGATTGAGTCTGGGCAAGATCAGAAGCAGGAGTCTGATTAGAGCCTGAATTAAAGTTGAAGCAATAGAAATAGAAAGCAGGATTTTTGAAATATTAAGAAACCAGAACTGACAGGATTGAGAACTAAATGTGGAAGAAAAGGAAGTCAAGAATAACTTGCAGTTTCAAACCAGGGTAACTGTATGATTTATAGTATCTTATGCTGATAAGACCTACACCTTATCTTCATAGTTTTGAAAAATAAGCAAGTATTTGCTAGTTGGGCTGGAAGGGGAAGAACAGTTGAGACAGGTATGTGCAAAAATTATGCTGTGTACTAGAAATTATTGAATTTGCTGTAGCTGGAATAAGGGTGTGTGTAAAAGCAAAGGGTGATGAAGTTGAAGAGAAAGGACAGATCATAAAAGGTCTGAAGTTTATCCCTAGAGTAATAGGAAGCTTTTGATGATTAAAAAAACAATTAAATCATATGCTGTTGAGATATTTCCCTGAACCCCCAGAATTTGGACCATGACATTGGAAAATATTGCCTGGGGTTGACTAAAAAAAATTGTTATTTCAAATCAAAAAGCATTTATTAAATTTTTCAGTGATACAGTGTTATTGTCAAATCTAAATAATACAGAAAAGTAGAAAGAAAAAAGTCATTCTCATTCCTACTAGTTAAAAGATCACTACTATAAATGCCTATAATTATTTCCTTTCAGTATATTTATTATATTGTATTTATTTTTCTCTTTACAGTTCTAATCATAAGTGATTCATACTTTTTTAAAAAGAACTATAGCACTCATATCAGAATTAGCTATGAAATTAACTGTACTTTTTAGGCCTATAGAAAACTTATATCATTTCCAGTGCCCAATAAATATAGAATAAATATACAGTTTCTACCAACATACATGGAAAATACCTTAAAAACTAGATTTCTCCTTTCACTCATGACACTTATCCAATCTTCACATTTGAGAAAGACCCTGCTTCATTCTCTATGATCACCTGTTCTTAAGTTTTCCTTTCCCAACTAAACAAGTTAACATCTACTATGTGCTTAAAGATCATGTTTAATATTGTTTATACTTTATAAAAGATATTAACTGAAATTTACTTTTTTATAAGTCATTGATGTTACTACTTACAGTGGGCATTCTGGAAGCTGAAGTCTTATGTGCTTAAATCTAATAATATGAGAAACACCAACATGTAGGGTGACTAAGATTGACTAAGGGAAATGCAGCTTTTATGAGCTGATAAAATACCTTTAACTGCAAAGATGACTTTGAACTTCTCTGGTCCATTTTCCTAAGGCATTATGGAGATTAGTTAATGCTTGGAAAGGGCTTTAAAGGGATATTTATCAGGTTCTACTTTTAGAAATATAATAGCTTAAATTTCTAAAGAAATGTTACTTTTTCTCTACTTTTTATTTAAAGAATATTTGGAACAAGGGCCTACTGAAGAAAACAAAATTCTAATTTTGCATTTTAATACTAATGGCATTTACAATGAAAATATTCTAAATATAGACTGACCCCAAAATATTTATACTTCTATTAATGCCTGTAAAATTATATCCTAGTAGGCTCTTTCTTTGAGAGACAAAAATTCTCGGTTAGCCTTTTGGCTATTTAGAGTTTAATAAAGGCATTCTAGAAGCATAACAAGGCAAGCTACAATTCAGAGACCCAAAAGAGGGCACCAAACCAGAAATCAGACAGCAAGACAGGAGTGAACCACGGGATTCCAGACCAATTAATATACAAACTCTGAAGTTTATATTCCTGAACCAGAATGACAGCAAAGCAAAAGCAAAGAGGAGAAAGATCTGATGAAAGAGGAGTGTAGGAAAGGCTGTGTCTAAAAGCTGGTATTTTACCACGGTGGCAATAACCAGTACCCACAATTATTAATGTGTTTATATATTACTAATGCTGCTGATAAGGGCAAGAACCTAGGGATCCTCATCTGAGGCTCTTTCTCAAGACCCTTCAGTCCTTAAGAACACCTTGTAGTGAAGCCCAGCCCCTAAAGACAGTCATGAAAAGCTCCTGCAGATCATCTGAAGCTACCTCAGGTCTAAAGGCTTTGCTTTCCTTTGTGGGAATATTAGCACTTGATTCCTATATTTATAGCTTTTAAAAATTTTGTACTTTTTAGTGTTTTAGCAAATTTATTTTTCATTATTTCTTCTAATACCATTTTATTTTTTCACTTGTTATTTTTTACCACATTCTCTCAATTTTTCCTATTATTAGTGTTACTAACTTTGATCACTTGGCTAAGGTGGTAACTGCCAGGTTTCTCCACTGTAAAATAACTATTTTTGCTTTATAGTTAATAAGTACCTTGTGGGATATACTTTGAAACCATATAAATATGTTGTTTTTCTGGAGGCTTTTACTTTCTAGTCTTAGCATCAGTTGATGATTTTTGCCTAAACCAATTATTACTGTGATGGTTGCCAAGTGGTGATTTTCTAATTCCAACATTTCTTCATTGAACAGTTAGCCTTCTGTTCGAACAATAATTTTCAAAAATCATTTCTATGTTTATATTAGCATATTTTCATGGATTCTTATTTTTATTTTAATAAATAGATTAAAATCTGTTACTGTCCTAATTTATTTTGATGATCAAGTTGTACCAGGTTTGGCCAGAGAGAGGCTCTTCAAGCTTGCTCTGAGATCCTTTTGACATGTTTACATCATTATTTGAGTATTTTCTCACTGAAAAAAGTTGTAAAGCAAGAGTAATTTCCTAGGAAAACAAAAGAATGAGAGAAAAGTTATTCTAGGCAGAGAGAACATCATATGCTATGACAGGAAACTATGAAATAGTACAGTGTATTATGAAATCTACAATATTGTCAGTTTTCTAGGTGATAGAATAATGAGTGATAAGGCTAAAAAAGAAGGAAGGAAGGGTTTTAGAGACTATTTTAAGGGATTATAGTTTTATCCTTTCAGTGACAATGAACCATTGATATAAATTATGGAGCTAACATCTTGTGACAACAATGCCTGTTTTATCATCTTGATGTACAAAAATCTCACGAGAATTTTAATTTTTGTTAATTCAGCTCTAGCAAATAGCAGTCCTTCCAGCCATGCTTTCTGGGTTTTTAAAGAAATGCTATGAGTCTCATTATATTGAATAAACAAGTAGAAAAACTTGTAAAACAATTAAATTGGAGATGATATGAGAAATTATTTTCAGATGTACAAAGGACCTATAGTCCTGAGCCTACAAATGTTACCATTGCCAGTGTTTCACTAGAGCTTTGGAACCAATTTCTATTAATTGGAGAGATTTATATGAAAGACTAAATGCTTCATACATCTGAGCTACACATTGTTTGAATTACCAAAGCCCTAACTATTTAAGCTGAACACATTAGTGTCATCTTTGCTCTTTAAGTTTCCTAGGGAAGCTATTCATCATCTTAGGTGGTTGCTGTTCAGAAAGATCCAGGAAATAGATATGCAAGGAATTCAAGCTGTAAACACTAACTGAAATAGAGTCAGTAACATTAATGGGAACAGAATATACAAAGAATGAATAATGATTTACATTTTAGATACCTTAAGGAATTCTTTTTAATGATTGTTTTAAAGAATAAAATTTCATCCTAAGGTTTTGAATCTAATCAAGATGAACTTGCATGAACATATTGTTTCTACCATATTCTGTTCTATAATCTGAAAGCATCTTTCCTTCATTTACTTTTAATTTTAAAAATGAGTTTTCCTGGGAGGCTGAGGCAGGTGGATCATTTGAGCTGAGGAGTTCAAGACCAGCCTGAGCAAGAGTGAGACCTCGTCTCTACTAAAAATAGAAAGAAATTATATGGACAACTAAAAATATATACAGAAAAAATTAGCCAGGCATGGTGACGCATGCCTGTAGTCCCAGCTACTCAGGAGGCTGAGACAGGAGGATTGCTTGAGCCCAGGAGTTTGAGGTTGCTGTGAGCTAGGCTGATGCCATGGCACTCTAGCCCAGGCAACAGAACAAGACTCTGTCTCAAAAAAAAAAGGGTTTTCAAACCAAAGTGAAACATTGTATATTAAGAATTAACAGGGTTGGTTGTTGTGGCTCACACCCATAATCCTAGCACTTTGGGAGGCTTAGGCAGGAGGATTGCTTGACGCCAGGAGTTCAAGACTAGCATAAGCAAGAGCAAGACCTGTCTCTACACAAATTAGAAAAATTAGCTGGTCATGGTGGTGCATGCAGTCTAGTCCCAGCTACTCAGAAGGCTGAGGCAGAAGGATCACTTGAGCCCAGAAGTTTGAGGTTGCAGTGAGCTATGATGATGCCACAGCACTCTAGCCTGGATGACAGAGCAAGACCCTGTCTCAAAAAAAAAAAAAAGAAGAAGAAGAAGAAGAAGAAGAAGAAGAAGCAGAAGAAGAAGAATTAACAGTCTAAAAAAGATGCATTTGAAGTGAGAAAAATAATTTCATTGGTATATACAGCTCCATTTCAAGATGGCCATGTCACAAGAAACAGGTCACTACTTTATAACAAAGATCCTATTGTTACTCTGCTCAGTAGGAAAGAATCAATTTTTATTAATACTTTCTGTGCCCCTTTGAAGGCTTTCCACATCACAGATATTACTGTTAGTAATTAACCATGTCTTTGATGATGGCAATCCTAAGTGAACCCATATTCTTTTTGCACTGTGTTCTTATAGTCTTTTCAGTGATTAAAACTACTGCATGGAAGATAGGAAATCTCCGTAACATTGTGGGTACTTTCATCTTCATGTCTGAACTGAACCAGAAAATATAAAGGAGACTAGCTAAGTTTTACTTATGGACACCTAGGCTTACTAGAGAAACCTCTAGCATCAGTTTGTGACCACTTTAGTAAAGCTTTAATTCCACAAATCTACTCAGAAAATTAAACCCATTGCAGAGGAGTGGGTTTAATCTAGATGTTATAATAATTCAACCTGTCACTCTTAGCTCAGTTCATACATCCAGTGGTGGGGAGTATATCTAGACTCCCTCCCCTACCTCCGCCCCTACTTCCATATAAAGATCCTATATCCTAAAGCACTTTGTATTTATGTTTGCCAGGTTAGGTAGCCTGCCTATAAATTATCAGTAACAATCATATGGTAATTTTACTATTGTAAATTTAAATAAATATTTCCTTGAACACTATGATCTTCTCAGTAGGATGCA
The DNA here is from genome assembly GCF_041146395.1 of Eulemur rufifrons. Classification (NCBI taxonomy): domain Eukaryota; kingdom Metazoa; phylum Chordata; class Mammalia; order Primates; family Lemuridae; genus Eulemur; species Eulemur rufifrons. The sequence continues at coordinate 94,892,521 of NC_090984.1, forward strand.
TGTTTTCACATATTTGTTATGATTTGTAGTATGGATGACTTTAATGGAGCTAATGTTCTCACAGATTCTCTTTGTGACCTTCAGTGTTCATATGTAAGGTAGCTATCAGAATATATTTGTGGCCAGGAAATAGTTTTTGCTTTATAGGAAAATATTTTCTCTATCCGAAAATAAAACTTTTTCATTATAACCTTCTTACCTTTTCAAAAATTTCTTGTTCCTTCCTTTCCTATTTCTACCTAAATGGATTTTATGGGCTTCTGACTGCTAGATAATAACTCATGTGGTCTTCAAAAGGCAAAAGTTCATGATTTTTTCTCAATTTTTTTCTCTTCAATCAGACTTCTATGCTGGACTCAGAATCAAGAAGAGGGTCGGGGTATGAGGGAGAATAGTTTTTATCCTTTTTCCTGCTGATTTAGTTTTCTAGTGGCCCAAAACAGTAAGAAGTGCTTTGGGTTTGTAACTTACAAAATAAGAGAAGTCAGAGACAACTATTCTTAAATTTTTTGAAGCTTTCATTTTGAAGCTCCTTGTAAAACACTGGTGTCGACATCAGAAAATAGCTGAAATTGTATTTTTTAAAAAATAGACATAAACAAAAAAAGCAAATAAAACTATTTGATTACCATATTTCTTTTGGAAATGTATGACTTCTAAAAATGGGCTGCCCCACACCTGCCCTTTGGGAGGCCCCCGTGAGAGACCCTGAGCTGTATGTTTGAGTGCTGTACATTCTCAGCCTGAGCCTCCAGTTACTAGTACCTCCCTGGGTTTGTCCCTGGTACTGTCCACAGAGCATTGTTTGTCCACTTTTGATTTGAAAATGGAAGCACTGGATCACCTAGATAGTGGTTTTCTTTTCTTTTTTTTTTTTTTTTTTTTTTTTTTGAGACAGAGCCTTGCTTTGTGGCCCAGGCTACAGTGCCATGATGTCAGCCTAGCTCATAGCAACCTCAAACTCCTGGGCTCAAGCAATCCTCCTGCCTCAGCCTCCCAAGTAGCTGGGACTACAGGCACATGCCACCATGCCCGGCTGATTTTTTATATTTTTAGTAGAGATGGGGTCTCACTCTTGCTCAGGCTAGTCTCAAACTCTGTACCTCAAGTGATCTTCCTGCCTTAGCCTCTCAGAGTGCTAGGTAGATAGTGGTTTTCAAAATTATTTTAGTTATAATCTTTTGTTAAATGGAGTCTTACAGGGACACATAATCATCTTGCATGTGGTAAGGGATACAACAGAACTGGATGTGTTAACGATACTATTTAGTTGTTCCTTTTACTCAAAAGAGCAGCTGTTGTCTATTTCATTCATTTTATTCTTTTATGGAGAAGTTAAGTGACAAATATTCTTTTTCTCATATTTACGGGACCAAGTTAACCCTTCCTTATTGGTGAAGTAGCTAACTGTGGGTCATCAGTGGGAAGAAGCCTCTTGGCATATAAAAGGTATCAATAAACATTTGTTGAAAACACACACACACACACACACACACACACACGCATCCCTACTTGCTAATGTGCCAGAGAATTAAAATACTCCTCCTTTTGACATTCCTGTCAGCAAATTTATTATATATCCAAAGGCACCTATGTTAACATGCAAATAGTTTAGCCAGGGACCTGTATTAACCCATTAGCATCAAAGTATGTTAATTTGTTCAATTTAGCCATTCCACAATGTATACATATTTCAAAACATCATGTTGTATGCCATAAATATATATAGTTTTTGTCAATTTAAAATAAATTTAAAATAAAATGTTTATACTATAGGTCTATTAAAAAGAGTGTGTGATTAATTATATATCCAGTGGGATAGTCACTCTGTGACAGTTTTCAAATATTCAAGGGGCTTAGAGAAGTAAAGGGGCAGAGCAGAAAGCACCGCTTTGCTTTTCACTTCCTAACTTTGGGCTCTGTTTAAAATATTTGCCATTTAGTCGTATTTCAAGTATTTACTGACTATCTACTATACGGGAGACACTATTCTAAAACTGGAAAGGATACAAAGGTTAATGAGGTAAAGGCTCTGCCTTCAGTGAATTTATAATCTACTAACAGGGCTAAGGCAAATATTTAAATATCTATAGCGTAAGATGGAGACTGATAGGTGCCAGAAGATAAATGTAAACAAGATACAAAATTATTTTAGAGATGGGAGAGATTATCCCTGCCTGCTAGATAACTACATTACAATTTCCAAAAACGACAACAACAATAAATAAGATCTACCCATCTCTATAGTTAGAAAACCATCAGGTAGGTGGTTTACTATTCTCTTGCTCTTATTATTTATTTATTTACGTGTCTTTCCTTTCTGCTGGACTGTAATGTTCTTTTTTTTTTTTTTTTTTGAGACAGAGTCTCGCTCTGTTGCCCGGGCTAGAGTGCCGTGGCGTCAGCCCAGCTCACAGCAACCTCAAACTCCTGGGCTCAAGCAATCCTTCTGCCTCAGCCTCCCAAGTATGTAATGTTCTTTATGGCAGGATATATCTTACTGTTAGTATCCCAAGTTCCTAACTGCCTGGTTCATAAAATGCACTCAGTAAATATTTTGTTGAATGGATGTATATATCACTGATAATCAAACTTGCTGTTTAATAAGAAAACTTTGGCCAGGCGCAGTGGCTCATGCCTGTAATTCCAGCACTTTAGAAGGCCAAGGCAAGAGAATTGCTTAAGGCTAGGAGTTTGAAACATAGAGAGACCTCATCTCTACAAAAAAATTTTAAAAATTAGCCAGGCATGGTGGTGCGAACCTGTAGTCCTAGGTACTCTGGAGACTGAGGCAGTAGGATCACTTTAGCCCAGGAGTTTGAAGCTGTAGTGAGTTATGATCACGCCACTGCACGCTAGCCTGGGCAACAGGCAAGACTCTGTCTCCTTAAAAAGTAAATAAATAAATAAGAAAACTTCTTTTCTATTCTATTACAAAGCACATTCAACAGATAAGGCCTATACAATTAAGAAGTAGAGTTTTCTTCTCAGAAACTGAACATATTTTAAAAGGACAGCTCTTACAAGATTATAAACAATTTGTGCCATAAAGTAAGTACAGCATATCACAGAAAAAAATCAGATCTGAGACCTGTGAAGCTGAATAAAAAGCAGAAGCAGCTACATCTATCATGCTCTCCAGTTCCACTGGTTGTAGCAGTATGTTTTTATGGTATTTGACTGACTAGGGCCAAACCTCAGTGAAATGAGATATAAATAAATTTATATTTCAATTTTAAGTGAATGGTAAATCACACATAATCCTTTTTAAGTGTTCACCTACAATTTTGAGTAGAAAATGTTATTCTAATTTTGTACTAAATAATCTTCAAGCTTTGAAAATCTTGCAATTTTGATTGTCCATAAGAAGAAGTATTAGGAGTATAACCAACTCTATATATCTTTTTCTTTAGGTACCTATGACAATGTCATTAGTCTTAGAATGGAAACGCTTTGGGGCAGTGCCTTTAAGTCAATTCAGTGACTGCATCTGGAGTAGCTACTGGGATTGAATAGAAGTGCTAAATTTAATAAGATGCAATGGGCAGAAACTCACAGTCTTCTGAAGGATATATATAATCATTATAAAGTGGTTTGAAGAGATGGGAGCTTATTTATCTCACATATCAAAAGTCTGGAGGCAGGCAAACCAGAGCTCGTACAGCAGCTCTACATTGTCATCATGGGCTTGGACTCTTTTTTTCTTCTTATGGTTCCATACATACTGTGTGTGTTTGCATCCTCGTGGTTGAAAAATCTCTATAGCACCTCTCAGTATCCAGGTAGAAAGAAGGTAGAATTCTAGGACAAAACATTTTCCTCTTAAAGCCTTATCTCTTTATCTTTTTATGTGTAATAGGAAGCCTGCCCCAAGGACTTCTCCCTACATCTCATAGGCCAGAATTATATCATAGGGACACTCCTAACTGCAAAGTGGCTAGGGAAGAAGGAGATTGTGGATGGCAGTTAGGACAGCCAAGCAACAACGTCAAGCAGTTACTCTTTTTTCTGTTTACCCTTTGGGATAAACACTTATAAGGTTCCAATAAAAAGCCAAGTTATTTATGCATGAAGGTACAGTACTTCAAGAAGTCTCTTTTTGTCATTAAATGATGCATTTTTTAATTCAACAAATACTTATTTTTTTGTTGGTTAATATGTGCCAGTTAACTGTTCTATGTATTAGGGATAACAACAGTGAACAAAAAAAGACAAAGTTGTAACCTTTCATGGAGCTTATGTTCTACTAAGAAGGCTATAAGCAAATAAATACAAATATTTACATATTATAGATATGGTTATGAATATACATATCAGTATGCACATGTATATATATGTATGTGTATATATAAATATATAGACACGTATAGCCATATATATATATGTATATGTGTATGTGTGTATATATATGTCTCCATGAAGCAAAGTAAAGTAGAGTAAGGGGAATAAAGAATGATAAGTATTATCCCATACAGAGTGTTCAACAAAGGCCTCTCTGATGAGGTACTATTTGAACAGAGACCTGAAAGAAGTGAGGGATAGATGGAGCTATAATATCTGGAGAAGAATGGTCCAAGCCAAGGATACAGAAAATACGAGGCCCTGAGAAGAGATGTACTTGGCATTATCAAGAAAAATCAAGGAACCAGTGAACCGGAGCACAGTAAATATTCGGAGAGGAGAACAGCAGGAGCCATAATTTGTTGGGCCATATAGGACATAGCACAGATTTTACTGTAAGTGACATAGAAAGTCGTTGAAGGGTTATGAGCAAAGATTAACACAATACAACTTAAAATTTAAAAGGATCACGAAAAGGTATGGAGAATAAATTGTAGTGTGACTAGGGTAGAAGCAGGGAGACCAGTTAGGAGGCTATTCAGTTTCCTGGGAAATTAATGATAGTTATGGTTCCAACTATTATAGTAGTAGTAGTGGAAGTGGTGAGTAATGATCATATTCTAGATATGTTTCAAACATAGTTTAAATATAAGAGAAGATTCAAAGATGTCTCCAAAGTTTTGGCTTAATAATTGGAAAAATGTCGTTGCTATTTACTGAGATGGGAGTTGCAAGAGAATAAGACATCATACGTGTGGGATAGCGGGGTGGGGAATCAAGAGTTTGATTTTGGTCATTTTAGGTATAATTGCCTGTTACACATCCCAGTGCATGTTGGATGATTACAAGTCTGGAATATATATCATCTACTAGCTATTGGATGATACAAAAATCTAGAGTTTAGGGCAGAGGTTAAGAATGGAGATATAAAATTAGTAGCTTTAGTGTATGAGTGATATTAATGCCATGGGACTAGATTAGGTCACATAAGGAATAGACAGCTAAATAATCCTTCTCCATGACTTTTTTCAGAGGAAAGAAAATTTCCAATAAAATCCTAAATAAATTCAAGTTTGACAACTTCATTTTACTAACTAGTGTATTAAGTGTCCAAAGTTTAGTGTAGTGGTTGAGGACATGAACTCTGAGGCCAAGACTACGTAAGTTTGAGTCCTGGCTCTTCTGTTACTAGCTCTGTTATTTAAAGATGTATAGTCTCTCTAAGTATCTCTTTCCCCATACATAAATAAGGATAGTAATTTTGTCTCACCATAAGGTTGTTATAAAGATTAATGAATTAATTTAAAACAATGCCTTGCCAGCCTGAGCAAGAGCAAGACCCCATCTCTACTAAAAATAGAAAGAAATTATCTGGACAACTAAAAATATATATAGAAAAAATCAGCCGGGCATGCTGGCATATGCCTGTAGTCCCAGAGACTTGGGAGGCTGAGACAGAAGGATTGCTTAAGCCCAGGAATTTGAGGTTGCTGTGAGCTAGGCTGATGCCACGGCACTCTAGCCAGGGCAAAAAGAGCGAGACTCTGTCTCAAAAAATAATAATAATAAATAAAACAATGCCTTGACACATAGTAAGTGCTCAAAGAGGATTAGCCAATATCATCATTAAATTTCATCAAGATTTGACACATAATGTAACATTGCTAACTTGGCTTAATGTTCCACCATAGAAGGCTATATTTCAGAGGCAGGAAAAACAATTGTTGGCCTGCTAATCTTCATTTGGGGACATTTGAAATTAGGAATTGTTGAAATTTATAAGTCATTCCCACTTTTTAATCAGTGTTTTAGCATCATATTCTCAGTTATTATCTTCCTATTTAGGTCATAGTGCTGTCGACATCACCAAGGTGGCTAGAAGACACCGCATGTCTCCTTTTCCTCTGACATCTATGGACAAAGCCTTTATCACAGTCCTGGAGATGACTCCGGTGCTTGGGACAGAAATCATCAATTACCGAGGTACTATTATATTTGCCTATTGCCCTTTCTTTTATTCATCTTTCCAAGTAAGACTCACATAACATCAACACACAATTTTCTTGAAAGAGAAAGATTATTAGCCATTATCACAATCATCATCATTCTTTTTGTTTCTTATTTCTACTCCACTGTAGGATCAGCCTTAACAGTATACACAGTAAATAAAACACCCATAAAACTTCTTTTTCGTACAAAATGGAAGAAAACTCAGCTGTGTTTCTGCTCTCCATCAAAATATTGATGCTCTAAAGAGGGGGCTATCAGCACTGAGTAAGGAAAATAGTTAACTCTGAGTCTGTCTGATGTCTTTTCTGTCAGAAATGGGAAATAACTAATTGTGTCTTGTAATCATGTTTTCCAGTTATGGAAAATATACATTTAAATGTAAAAATATTAAAAAAAATCAGTTTATCTATGGATTACCGAGAAGTCAGTCTGATCTCAGCTTTTCTGCTTCACCTGTCTTCTCGTTTTCTGTTCTTAGTCTTGAGAGCAGCTTCTACGGAGACAATGGATATATAGTGTGCCCCAGTAGTTTGTTTTTAATCAATCACTTCCATTTCTTTTTTGGGAGGTGGAGAAAAAATGTGGAATGCTTCATGAATTTGCGTGTCATCCTTGCACAGGGGAACAACTTCCATTCTAAAAATTCAGCGCAAGAGTTATATTTAGGCATCCAGTCACAGAAGACCAGCCTTTTAAAGAGAACACCAAAAAAAGTTGTATTTAGTGCAATCTGAATAAAATATAGTTTCTTAATTGTTTCTGTTATGCAAAAAGAAATAAAACAAAAGGATTAATTTTATAAATAAAGAACTTCATTCATAGAATCATAAAGTATTCAAACTGTAATAAACATTGAGAGCATTTATACAAACACCCTAATTTTTCTGCGAGGAAACTAAGACTCAGAATGGCAGAAAAGGAAGAGGAGTAAGGTCTCAAGACTTACATTCTTCTTTTTACTACATGATAGTGCTCTTCTTTCAGCATTAAAATATTTTTTAAAATAGTAGCTGACATAACAAGTTGTGTTAAAAGACCTACAATTAGTGAAATTTTAGATGTCAGATTTTAGCTCTTTGGTCTCTGACCCAACTTAGAAATTATTTTTATATAGTTTGCACTTATCCTGCACCTTGGATTCACATTCTTTAGATACATATATATAGATATATATAGATAGATGGATAGATATAAAATTACATTAAACCTTTTGATTTTGTTTTACTCATTAAAGGAAATAAGTACTAGGAAACTCACTACAGTGGGAAATTAGTCAGGAATTAACTATATGATTTCAGAAATCAATTTTAATGAAAGTTTTCTTTATTATTAAATGCAGATTATTGAGATATGTATTGATATCAACCAACCAAGAAATTTTCAGAAACTATGAATGTAAACTTGAGTTGTCACAAAGGATTAGTAATACTGTACCTATTATTGATATAAATTAACCATCCCTTGTCTTGTATTATTTCAAAGGCATTTTCCTTAACACCAGTCCTTAGAACAATCTGTGTATTCCATTTAGACAGAAATTTAGACAGAAATTCTAGTTCTTTTAAAAAAATGTAGACAGAAATTCTAGTTCTTTTAGAAAAAAAAGTAGTTTGAAATGACCATTTCATTTTTTCCACTAGAAAAAAAAAAATGCTATCAGATGTATTCTCTTTTCCCTTCATATGCTTGTTTACACTTCATTTGTTCATCAAATCAGTTGTCACTCATAAGTGAGTAAACTCTTCATGGATGGTTAACTTTTTGTCAAGTGTTTCCACCCATGATGATGAAAAATAATAATGAGGTTTACATTCAACCTTTTATTTGGATCACACTCAATTTTTTTGCAAAAGAGTAGTATCATTAGACCTCCTCAGCACTTTCGTTAGGGGTTTAAAAAACATCATATGTAAAAACATAATTGAGCTTGTACAACAAATATTTATTAAACATCAGCTAAATCTCAGGTACTATGTCAAGTCCTGTATAGACAAAAATGAATAAAAATAAGACTTCTGGGCCAGGCGTTGTGGCTCGCACCTGTAATCCTAGCATTTTGGGAGGCCAAGGTGGGAGGATTGCTTGAGGCCAGAGGTTCAAGACCAGCCTGAACAAAAGCAAGACCCTGTCTCTACAAAAAATAGAAAAATCAGCGAGGCATGGTGGCACATGCCTATAGGCCCAGCTACTTGGGAGGCTGAGGCAGGAGGATTGCTTGAGCCCAGGAGTTTGAGGTTGCAATGAGCTATGATGACACCACTGCACTCTAGCCTGAGCAACAGAAAGCAAGACTCTTGTCTCAAAAATAAATAAATAAATTAAAATAAATTAAAAATAAATAAATAAAATAAGACTTCTTCCCCATGGATCTCATAGTCCAGTGCAGAAGAGATAGGTAAATAATGTGGCTCTTGTCTCCCTTATTAGCTCTTTTGCAGGCTTACTTTCCTTTGTCCGTTATCCTCCTTGAAGTTTTTCCTGATGTCTACCTCTGCCTTTCCGTAGCTGGGCTAACAACCCTTCCTTTATGTTCCCACAGCATCTTGTTCATATGTTTTATGATAGAACTGACTGACATATTTGTTCACTATCTTTAGTAAATACCCTAATAAATAATGTGCATATAAAAAAGCAGAGCACTCTGAGTGTGAATCACCATAAATTGAATTGTCATAAGTTAAACAAGGCCTGTAATCCTTTTGCTGAAGGGAAGAGAATTTTCCCTAGAAAAAGGATAAGAAGTTCATTGTCACCACACTTTAAAGTGTTATCTTTACCAAGTATATTTTCATTTTAATGAGCAAATCTTTGTAGTTCACTTTCATTTCAGCTAGATATACCTCTAAACTATTTAATTTCATTTGTTAATCACTGAGTAGGAAAAGTATTTAGGGGGCACTGAGAGGCCTTCACAGTTCTCTGAAATTCTAAATATTTTGCCTCTGCAAATACTCTTCAATTACAGAAACCCCTAGAGGAAAGCCAATGTTTTTTGAGGGGAGTCCAGAACCACTGAATCTGTGAACCAGTTTGGAGCTGTGATATCTCAATATCTCTAATGATTTTTGTATGTCTGAGAAGATTCAATAATAATCCCAGGAAACTAAGGATATAACATGTACAGAAATGCTAAAAGTGATTGTTGTGAAAGTCATAGACATAGAGAACTCTATGAGGGAATTTCCGAGTATAATACATGAAATATTTAGAATATAATAGAAGAGGGTAACTTGGACATCAAGTAGTCTCTCTTACTTTAAAGACAAGGGAACCTAGGACCAAAGAGGTATAATAATGTTCTTAAAGTTAGACATACAGTTATTATTAAAGCAACTAGAACCCAGGATCGTTAACTCCCAGTCTGGGTTCATTTCACTATAGCACACTGCATCTCTACAAGTGCCTAGATGTGTATGCATGTTTAAAGTGTTTTCTGTTTGTTTATCTGTTTGACTACTAGTGAATTTTCTATTGTCTCTGGTCTGTCCTTTAGCATATCTACTATTTTCAGCTCCTTTTTGCAAGCAAGGCTTTTAAGAAGAAAGTTCTCCACTGAGATAAATAGCTTTCCTTTGGTTTCTTGGGATAGGTATACCTAGCATAACAATAGATGATAATATTTGTAAGCCTGCCATTTATGATTCATTTTCTTTACTTGTAAAATGCATGACATGAATAAAGTACAACTTCATACTTGGTATAGTACCAGCCACTAGAAGGCAGATTAAAATATTTTGGCACCATTCCCTGAAATTCCCAATCTTTTTCAGGTAACAGTGGAAAAACTATGAGCTTTCAATAGAAGGAATTTTGCTATCTTGGGAATTTTATTTTCAATTATAGACTCTAAGCTCTCTTAGGATTACATGATGAAAGACTTCAGGATCTTTGCTGGGTTCTTTGTTTTTCCACTTCAGCAGTTCTAATCAAGGAATCTTTAAGCTTTACTGTAGGAACTCATTTTGGAGCAGAGAAGGATCTCTTTTTAGAATATTGACCATAGCATAGAAGCATATGTTCCTGTCTAATTTCTAGCTAATTAGCTGCCTAAAGATAGGCAGTTATCTTAAGCTGAGATTCCCTACCCCCCAGAAGAAATTCAGAAGCTCCTGATTCTAAGCAATGAGAAGTCCTCACCAAGGTGGTTCACAAGTCATGCTGTGAGTTCATTAACTCTTCCTGATGGTTTAGGTACTATCCAAGAATAAGGAAAAAGGAATTAAGGGATATTGGAAGGAACTTTGCCACCAGACACTCTTTACCTTGCTCTACCTTTTACTAGCTAAGCAACCCTGGACAAGCTAGATAACCTTTCTGAGTCTTATCTCCCTTCTTTGTAAAATGAAAATAATGTCTACCCAATATAGGGCTATTGTAGGATACTATTAAAGGATATAATATTTATAAATAATCTAGCTTTCACTAAGCTGCTGTATTTAGAATTTAATAACTGTTTCTCTTCCCTACATTCTCGATAAGCACTTGTATATTACAGAGTCAAAGCTAGAATTCCTTGGCTCAGCTCCATTTGTTGGTTCACATCAACAATCTCTAGATCCTGTACATATTTTGATATAATCAAATTTAAATTCCATCCACCCAGATCATTCAGGAATATGTCTGTCTCATTAGAAAATTTAGTTAAGGAGCATTTTTCATTGTTTATCTGCTTATCTCTGATTGAGTGTTACATAATTGAAGCAAAGAGTTGAAATATTTATTCAAATATCTTAAGTGAAAGCATACATTTTTATTATCCAAATTACTGACTCCCATTTCTACTGCCAGTCTAGTAAGTTCTTCACCTAGAATGATCCCAACTACTTGTAAAAGGATATTGGTCTGTGTTGGCATTTGCTGTAGATTTTTTCATTTTTCTGTGAATGTGGCCACTTACACTCATTCATAATTCCCTTCAGGTATTCTTATCTCTTTAGACTCTTCAGTCCATGAACTTTATTACACCTCTAAAATACACACTCAGGTACAATGAACACTATTCTGGTGTCAGGCACACTCAAAGCCCAGACTTCAGCATTATACAATGTATTCATGTAACAAAAAATTTGTACTCCTTTAATATTTTGAAATTTAAAAAATGTACATCTTATTGTATTTTTCTGTTTCAATATCTTATTACATCATTACCTTTACACTTCTTTCTTCATTCTTCAAAAAAACATCTCAATGCCTCTATATAATTTTAATGACATGTATGTATGTATACATAATCACAACCTATAACTAATCATGATTTTTGGATCATATCCAAAAATTATATTACCAATCAGCCCCCTGTATATGTACTTTCAGGTGCTTTTTTCCGCCATTATGGTGGGTACCACATATATGCCTTTACCATTCAGCCCCTTTGTGTGGAGGAGTTCTTTTCATAGTTATGCAATTGAGTAAAATTACTTACTCATATAGGAATCAGGCCTATAACCTTTGCCTAATTGCTCTATGTCACAACCAGGTAGACTAATCTTACACACTTCTTTCTATCATACCATTATATATTTACTTATATATTTATTCTATCATTAAAAATTAAAGCATATTATAAATGTATTGCACTTTAAGCAATTCTGATAGAAAATAATTCATATTTAATCAAAAAAGTAAAAGAGAATTAATTTTTCAGTAGGATTTTCTAAGTTATTTTACATTGTTTTTGTTGACTATATCTGTGATCAAAACAAGGTACGGGCTGGGTGCGATGGCTCGTGCCTACTAATCCTAGCACCCTGGGAGGCCGAGATGGGAGGATCACTTGAGGTCAGGAGTTTGAGACCAGCCTGAGCAAGAGCAAGACCTCTATAAAAAAATAGAAATAAATTAGCAGGCATGGTGGTATGCACCTGTAGTCCCAGCTACTTGGAAGGGTGAGTCAGGAGGATCACTTGAGCCCAGGAGTTTGAGGTTTCAGTGAGCTATGATGACACCACTGCACTCTACCCAGGTCAACAGATCAAGACTCTGTCTCAAAAAGAAAACAAGAAGGTACACTCTTTAGATATGATTCTTAGTTTTTCCATTATTTTGGGGTACCTTATTATGTTTCCACATTTTCAATATACATGTCTTATTTGGTATAGTTTAGTTAGGAATTTTTTAATTCAGCATCTATTTTGCAGTGCCATAGTCTGTATTAATAGGATTAAGTTAGGATTCAGAATGTAAGTAGTGGAAAAAGTTTTTCAGCTAAAATGGAAAGAAAATAGAAATTTTCTAAGAAAGAATAGCATCAAAATACTGTATTCCTGCAAATACAAAAATTTCTGAGAAATGTGTCAGGTTTTTAGAAATGATAACTCATCCCTCTCCATTCTAAATGTTGTATTGGTAGAATTATGGAAATTAATGAAAGTGAAAAGGGACAAACTTAAGTGGCAGTAAAGCATTTGCCAGTACCAGCAAAACATTTACTAGAAATGAAAACTTAGTAATAGCTTTTTAAGTGAAAATTGATTAACTTTCCCATTAGGGCATACAGTGCTGCAGTAGTTACCTTTTTGACTGTTTTCTCTAGTAAAGACTTTTCAACTCCTGGCAGGCTGTTAGCTCACCCCAAGCAGCATGGGCTAAGTGCCAGGGAAACAAAATCTTTCTTTTATTTAATTGTGAAACAAAAGCCTAAGAAGAAAATCAGAGACAAAAGGATTCTATTGTAATCAACAACACTCATAATGTGTCTGAAAGTGTATAAGAATGGAATCAATTTGCAATACCATTTAAAATTTTAACTTGATTTTTCCAACAACAGAATTTATTCAATATATTGGATATAAACCTGAATGATTTGGCGAGACTAGTGGAAACCTGTGACTATAATTCCTTACTAATTTCCTTACTTTGATTTTAACAAAATGAAAATAAGCCACCAGTATTTGTTCAAAATCAATGTCATAATTGGTATACTGTTATGTATTTCTTCTTTCATCCCATCTAGGAGCTCTGTTTCCTCATACATTGTTTTCTTTTTATAAAATATTTCTGATATATTGACCTTGTTTTCTTTTTTATTAATAACCACAGTAATATCATAATATAGGACCAATCAATGTTGGAAAAGTTAAGAATTACTTTTAGAATACTAAGATACATGGTTCAAAATTGCAACCTATAGGAAGAAAATATTTTTTTCCTATGGAGCATTTGGCAGTTTATTATAGTACAATGACTGAGAGATTTTAAATTATTCAAACTATAGAATGAACATTTCTTTGTTTTGCATCAAATCCTGACCAACAAATTCACCCCTGGAACATAAGTGCCACCGATTTATCAGTGAAACCCTACTCTTTTGACCCAGGTATGGCAAGGTTTCCAACATTAAGTAATGATAAGGACAAATACTTGCTCTCAATTGAAGCATTTTTGTGACATCAAGGACAGTTTAGATAGTTTTAAAAATTATTATTTCCCCTAAAAAATACATCTTTCATTTTAATTAGGTTGAATGCTTTTTATAGTTACAGTTATTTTTAAAACTTAATATTTTATGCATACAAATGAATATATGTAATACAGATGTAAATTGTGACAATAAAATAAGCACAATAAAACTCTAACCCAACTTAAGAACTAATTCATTACCAATTCACTTTCATCTTTTTATATTGCTAAATCATTTCTAGTAATCAAATATTTGTATTTATTCCAAATTCTATAATCTTGCATAAAGCTTGTTTTATGTTCTATGACATAAGAACAGTAATGCTTTCCCTTACTCATTACATTGGCCAATAATGAGCATCCTTAGATGGAAAAACACAAATGCACAACACAGTTGCACTTTGAACAAGCTATGCATTTTATCAGAATAGGAATTTCACTGTACTATTCCATAAACATGATTTCTGGATTAACTACAGATTAATTAATGTATTGGTTTTCACCAAAGGAGATGTTAACCCATAAACCATTCAGTCTGTCTCAGTTTACACATATGTAAATTCTGTAATACGTAACTATGACCCATGATGCACCAAAATTTTGTCTAGTTAGTCTTTCAAACAAAGGCATGGGGACTAAATTATATTGGCATAGACTTGAAGGCATCCACCATGTTAAATATTTATTTTAGTGTCTGATAAGAAACCATGAAACTTTCTTTAAGTATGTTATACGGGCATATCTCATTTTATTGCACTTCACAGATACTGTTTTTTTTACAAATTGAAGGTATGGGGCAACCCTGTGTCAAGCAAGTCTGTCAGCATGGTTTTTCCAAGAGCATGTGCTCACTTCATGTCCCTGCATCTCATTTTGGTAATTCTCGTAGTATTTCAGAGTGTTTCATTATGATTTTATCTGTTATGTTGACCTGTGATCAGTGATCTTTATGTTACTCTTGTTATTGTTTTGGGGGCACCACGAACTGTACTAATATAAAACAGGAAACTTAACTGATAAATGTATGTGTGTTCTGACTTCTTCATCAACCTACCATTCCCCCATTTCTTTTCCTCTCCTCAGGCCTCCCTATTCCCCGAGACACAACAATATTAAAATTAAGCCAATTAATAAGCCAATTAATAGCCTCTAAGTGTTAAAGTGAAAGGAAGAGCTGCAGATCTCTCATTTTAAATCAAAACCTCAAGATGATTAAGCTTAGGGAGGTAGGCTGAAAACTAGGCCTCTTGTGTCAAACAGCCAAGTTGTGAATGCAAAGGAAAAGTTCTTGAAAGAAATTCAAAGTGCTACTCCAGTGCACAAGAATGGTAAGAAAGTGAAACAGCCTTATTGCTGATACAGACAAACTTTGGTCTGAATAGAAATCAAACAAGCCACAACATTCCCTTACGCCAAAGCCTAATCCAGAGCAAGGACCCTAATTCTCTTTAATTCTTTGATAGCTGAGAGAGGTAAGGAAGCTACAGAAAAAGAGTTTGAAGCTAGCAGAGGTTGCTTCATTAGATTTAAGGAAAGAAGCTGTTTCCTTAACAGAAGTGCAAGGTGAAGCAGCAAGTGCTAATGTAGAAACTGCAGCAAGTTATCCTGAAGATCTAGCTAAAATCATTGATAAAGGTGGCTGCACTAAATAACAGATTTTCAATGTAGACAAAACAGCCTTATATTTTAGAAGAAGATGGCATCTCACACTTTCATAGCTAGAGAGGAGAAGGTAATACCTAGCTTCAAAGGACAGGCTGACTCTCTTGTTAGGGGCTAATACAACTGGGTAACTTTAAGTTGAAGCTAATGCTCATTTTCCATTCCAAAAATCCTACTCTCCTAAGAATTATGCTAAATCTACGCTGCCTATGCTCTATAAATGGAAGAACAAAGCCTAGATGACAGCACATCTGTTTATATTCATGGTTTACTGAATATTTTAAGCCCACTCTTGAGACCTACTGCTTAGAAAAAGATTCCTTTCAGAGTATTATTGCTCATTGACAATGCACCTGATCATCTAAGAGCTCTAGTGGAGATGTACAAGAGATTAATGTTGTTTTCATACCTGCTCACACAACATCTATTATGCAGCCCATAGATCAAGAAGTACTTTTGACTTTCAAGTATTATTATTTAAGAAATACATTTTGTAAAGCAATAGCTGCCTTAGATAGCTATTCCTCTGATGGATCCAGGCAAAGTCAATTGAAAACCTTTTGGAAAAGATTCACTATTCTTGATCCTATTCAGAATATTTATGATTCATGGGAGGAGGGCAAAATATCAACATTAACAGGCATTTGGAAGAAATTGATTCCAACCCTCCTGGATAACTTTGAGGGGTTCAAGGCCTCGGTGAAGAAAGTAACTGCAGATGTGGTGGAAATAGCAAGAGAATCAGAATTAAAAGGGGAGCATAAAGATATAACTGAATTGCTGTAATCTTATAATAAAACTCTCGCAGATGTGTCTTATGGATGAGCAAAAAATGGGGTTTCTTGAGATAGAATCTACTTCTGGTGAAGACATTGTGAACAATTTTGAAATGGCAACAAATAATTTAGAATATTACATAAATGTAGTTGATAAAGCAGAGAATTAACTTCAATTTTGAAAGACGTTCTGTAGGTTAAATGCCATCAAACAGCATCGCATGCTACAGAGAAATCTCTTTTGAAAGAAAGCATCAATCAATGTGTCAGACTTCATTGTTGTCTTATTTTAAGAAATTGCCACAGCCACCCCAGCCTTCAATAACCAGCACCCTGATTAGTCAGCAGCCACCAACATGGAGGCAAAACTCTCCACCACCGAAAAGGTTATGACACACTGAAGACTCAGATGATCATTAGCATTTTTTAAGCTAAAGTATTTTTTAATAATAAAGTATTTTTTAATTAAGGTTTGTATGTTGTTCTTTTTAGACATAATGCTGTTGTGTGCTTAATAGACTAGAGAATGGTATAAACATAACTTTTTTATGTACCAGGAAACCAAAATATTTGTCTGAGTCACCTTATTGAGATATTCACTTTATGGCAGTGGTCTTGAACTAAACCCACAATATCTCCAAGATATCTTTATACTTCATTATAAAGGTTTTTTTAAAAAATGATGATGATGTAGACACTCAATTCTGTACATGCTTCCCCTTTCCTAGTGGCCCCCTTGATACTTGGCCTTAGCTAGTATTGTTCCTACCAATGGTCATTCGGCCAGAGTAGGTACGTGCGTCAAGACTGCCTTTTCAACTATTTTGGTGAGCACAGTGAATAGCTATTAGGTGAAAAAGACCTTTCAGTAACTTCTCACAAAGATTAGGTATAATGGTGGTTTGTAAATGTTGCAGTATCAGAGCTGTCACAATGGACATAAGTAAACTTTTGAGGAACTTACAGTCAATAGCAGCAGATGGACTTATGTCAAGGTTTTATGTTAGGAAGTCTTGGGTAGTATCTTTCCCTTTCAACATTCTGTTACCTACCACACTCTTCCTCTACTCCCAATTCATACAAATGATAGTAGCTTAGCCAAAGTGAAGATAAGGAATCAATTTCCCAGATCATCAAACTCAGAGCTCTCTGTTTACTTCCTCAAAAGCCTTCTTAGTGCTAACTATACAAGGAACTTTATAACTATGGAATTATTTGGATAAGTGACTTTGAGAAATTAGGATGCTTTGTGCTCTTACATCCAAAAGCTACTCAGCTCTCCTAACAATTTAGACAGCAAGAACAGAGTACAGACAATCCCTGACTTAGGATGGTTTGACTTACAGTTTTTGACTTTTCGATGATGTGAAACTGTCACAATTTCAACATACTTCAAATTTTGAATTTTGATCTTTTGCTGAGCTATTTTTAGATGGGCTTTGTGTTAGATGATTCTGCCTACCTGTAGGCTAATGTAAGTGTTCTTGGCACATTTAAGGTAAGCCAGGCTAAGCTATGATGTTCAGTAGGTTAGGTGTATCAAATTCATTTTCAACTTATGATATTTTCAATTTATAATGGGTTTATTGGGATGTAACCCCATTGTAAGTTGAGGAGCATCTACATTATCTGGGCCAGAATAAGTGCCAAAACAAATTAATATAACTTTTACCCTTTAGAGAATATGCTTGAGCTTAATGCACACAAGTCATACTTAACTTTAGGAATAGTTACCTGTTTTGATTTTCCTTGTGTGTATGTCCATCGTCAGCCATTTCAATCAATAAAAACTCTTTTTTTGTAGGACAGTCATCTCAGTTTTAAAATGCTAGCACTCCAGTTAATAGGGAATTTGTTAATCACCGTTATCACCTGGGAAGATAAATTTTATGAATGTCCTGCTGACAACATTAAAAGACTACCCCTTTTGATTCACCACGCTCCTACTGTTTTCTTACAGTACAAGAAAGCATGCCACAAAAAACAATATATCAGCCAGTATTTTCTACTCCTTGCTTCTTATCAACCTCTTGAGAGCTCTTAATTGTATAAATGGCCAAGTGTCTCCAGTTATAGATAGCCTTGCCTTGAAGATTTCTGACTCTGTACAAAATCCAGAAATATGTATATTTTTTGTATGGCCTTCATCTTCATCAAATTGAAAACATTATTTTACAGAACTAATGGAATTCCGTGTGTGGAGGAAAGTAGCACAGAGTGGACATAACTACTCAGACTCTGAAAGCAGGACTATAGCTTCTTGGCACACAGCCTAACCTTCAGCAAAATGAAATGCTCATTGCAGTCTATGAAGAGTTGTAAACTCCCACCATCAAATGTTCCTAAGCAAGTATATTAGTTATATTGATTACATATTGGGGAAGCCATCTTTTGATTATTATAAACGGGCTCTCATTGGAATGGGGCAACTGGCAAAAGGAAATTTTGCTCATGTTTTTATGAAATTACGTTTCAGTAAGTTCTTTGGCTCCCCCTGCTTCAGCTACTCACTGTTGTTTCTCTACAAATGCTAAACTCAAAACAGTCATAATATTCAGGTGAGAAGTTACTGCTGCCTGGTTCCTATTTACATTTGAAGGCTTACGATTCCTTTCTAAAATCACGCACCTAAAGTTTATTCAACACTAATGCTTAGGCTCCATCTATGGGCAAAGGGAAGCAATGGTTTAACATCTATGTAAGTATCTATATGTATGAAAGAGACACAGTCCCATGTGGTGAAGTAATTTGCAGCACTCCTGTGTATTCTTTACATTCCCAAATGGATCATCTGGTCAGACATTGAGTGAAATCTAATACTGACTCGTTAGAAGAGCTATCCAATTGTTTAGTCCTAAACTCCGCTGAGTGATATGGGTATAGTTGCTTGTGTAGGAGAGGTGTATCTGACATTTGTTCCTTCAGGTTTGGTTTGGTTTGGTTTGGTTTGTATCTGCTGCCAAGTGGGAGCTCTTGCCGTTTTTCACTCAATTGCATATTTCTGTTTCTCTCCAGATTTTTTCCCTTCCCTTAGGCTTTTAGACCAAAACTTGAGGTAATGCATGCTTTTCTCTTTGAAGAAACTTAACTTTTGCTCATAAGTTAACTTGATATTAACTCCAAAAGCAGGACTAAATCATTAGGAATCTAATTTACCTTAAAGATAGCCACCCCATACAGTAACATGAGTTCAGAATAAAAAGCTGGCCAGTTATGTGTTTTGCTAAATTTATATTAATAATCTTAACTAAGTATGAAGCAGTTACTTCTTTCCAGATGAAATGTTTTAATTTTCTTTCACATTTGAGGAAGCTCTGTAAAGACCAGATGGTAAATGTGTTCTACAAATATAACTTTACTAAATAGTTATATATTGAGATCAGAGAAATATTCTTTAAAAACTGTTATCCTTGCCATTAAAAAAGCTTTATTAAGATATAATTCATATACTATACACTTCACTCATTTAAAGTGTACAGTTCAGTGTTTTTAGTATATTCACAGATACATGCAACCATCACCACATTTTAGAACATTTTCATCACCTCAGAAAGAATCTCTATTAGCAATTCTTTCTATTCTAATAGAAAGAATGTCTATTTCAGCTATCATCCTCTTATCCCCTCATCCCCCATTCAACCCTAAATAACTACTAGTCTACTTTCTATTTCTATAGATTTGCCTATTCAGGACATTTCATGTAATTTGGATCATATATGGTTTTTTGTAACTAGCTTCTTACACTTAGCATAATGTTTCCAAGGTTCATCCATGTTGTAGCATATATCAGTACTTCATTCCTTTTTTTAAATTATTGTGGTAAAAAACACAACACAAAGTTTACCATATTAATCATTTTTAATTTCAGTGGTATTCAGCATATTCAAATTGTTGTGAAACAGATCTTCAGAACTTTTTCATCTTGCAAATCCAAAACTCCATACACATTAAACAATTCCCCTTTTGTCTCTCCCTCTAGCACCTGGTAACCACCATTTGACTACTTTAGTTGCTTATCCATTTATCCTTTAATGGACATTCGATTTACTTCTACCTCTTGGCTATTATGAATATTACTTCTTTGAATATGGGTGTGCAAATATCTTTTCAAGATTCTGGTTTCAATTCTTTTGAATATATACCCAGAAGTTGGATTTCTGGATTATAGGGTAATTATATTTTTAATTTTTTGAGGAAATGCCATAGTATTTTCCATAGTGGTTATACCATTTTATTAACAGTGCACAAGGGTTTCAATTTCTCCTCATTCTCAACAAAATCTTTTTTTTTTTTTTGACGGTAGCCATCCTAATGGGTGTGAGGTGATATCTCACTGTGTTTTTGATTTACATTTCTCTGATGATTATTAATGTTGAACATTTCATATTCTTATTGACTATTTTTTATCATCTTTGGAGAAATGTCTATACAAGTGTTTTTTGCCCATTTTTTAATCATGTTATTTGATTTCTTTGTTGTGAGTTATAAGAGCTCTGTATATATTCTAGATGTTAACACCTTATCAGATATATGAGTTACAATTATTTTCTCACATTCCATGGGTTGCCTTTTCACTCTGTTGATTTTGTTCTTCAATGCATAAAATGTTTAAATTTGATGTAGTCCCATTTGTCTATTTTTGCTTTAGTAACCTGTGGTTTTGGTGTCATATCCAATAAATCATTGCCAAGTTGAATGTCATGAACTCTTTTTCCTGTTTTCTTATAAAGTTTTATAGCTTTATGTCATATGTTTAGGGCTTTAATCCATTTTGAGCTAATTTTTATGTATGGTGTAATGTAAGAGTCCAACTTTGTTCTTTTGCATGTGGGCATCCAGTTTTCCCAACAGTACTTGTTGAAAAGAGACTGTCCTTTCCCTACTGAGTGGTTTTGGTATCCTCGCCGTAGATCATTTGACCATATATGCAAGAGTTTATTTCTGGGCTCTCTTTTCTATTCCATTGGTCTATATGTCTGTTTATACCAATACCGTACTGCTTTGATTACTGTAGCTTTGTAATATATTTTGAAATTAGGAAGTGTGAGTCTTCCAACTTTGTTCTTTTTCAAAATTGTTTTGGCTATTTGGAGTCCTTTGAAATGCCATATGAATTTTAGGATGAGTTTTTCTATTTCTATAAAAAAAGTCATTGAGATTCTGATAGGGATTATACTGAATCTATAGATTGCTTTGAGTAGTATGGACATCGACAATATTAAGTTTTCCAAATGCAAGACTACATTTATTTGTCTCTAATTTCTTTCAGCAATTTTTTGTAGTTTTCCAAGGTATCTCATTCATTCTTCTTTTTTTTTTTTTTTTTTTTTTTTTAGACAGAGTCTCACTCTGTTGCCCTGGTTAGAGTGCCGTGGTGTCAGCTCACAGCAACCTCAAACTCTTGGACTGAAGCGATCCTAGTGCCTTAGCTGGGATTATAGGCATATGCCACCATGCCCGGCTAATTTTTCTGTATATTTTTAGTTGTCCCACTAATTTCTTTCGTAGAGCCAGGGTCTCGCTCTTGCTCAGGCTGGTCCATAACTCCTGAGCTCAAGCGATCTGCCCATCTCGGCCTCCCAGAGTGCTAGGATTACAGGTGTGAGCCACTGCGCCCGACCTCTCATTCCTTCTTATGGCTACGTAGTGTTCCATTGTATGGATATACCGCAGTTTGTCCATGTATCAGTTGATGGACATTTGAGTTATTTCCATATTATAGCTATTATGAAAAATGCTGCTATAAATATTCATGTACACATTTTTGTGTGGACATGTTTTCACTTCTTTTGAGTTTCTCCTTGCCTTTTAATAACTGAATTTAAATAAAAGTAAGGGCTCCTCTGAAAGTCCAAGCTAGTAAAAGGCACTGTAAGTATGATCTATATCTATTGCTTTGATTAGACACGAAGGAAATAAAAAATACAATTCCCTTTCTTCAGAAGCTTAACAAACCACACACACCAACTTGAGACCTCTTACACATCAATTTTGCAAATAGTTGCTAACTTATATATACAAATTGAATATATAGTTGATAAAAACATATACCTGAGTAGCATGTAGAGTGCCAGTAATCAAAGGGAATTTACTATCTTGAATGAAGTCTTCAAATAGATAATGGACATATACTGGCAACAAAAAGGTATATAATAATCCAGGTTTAGGGAAGTCATAACCATAAACATGGAGATGAGCAAGCATTATACAAAAAAATGACTTTGCTAGAGGAGAGAAGTCCAGATGGGGAGTATTGAGATTAGGGGTTAACAGGATATTCTCTATTTTATATCCTTTTTGATTGAAGCTGGTTTGATCATATGATCTTTTTCTCTACTTACCTGATATTTTCTTCTTAGTCATAATCATTAATGTACTCATTCATGACTTAGTCATTCAACAAATATTTACTTAGTGCATTTTACATACCAAACACTGTGCTTGGTACTAGGATTACAAAGATGAGTGATATATGCTATGACAACAAGGAATTCACAGCCTGATGGAGAAGTCATGATAGTTTCACAAACAACCACAATACAATGTGAAAAGTGTCAATAACAGATGGATACAAAAGTAACAAGAATAGTAAGAATAAATGCAGTCCCTCCAAACCATTGTCTATCTTGTCACCAGGGAAATTCCTAAAATACAAATCTTATTATCTTTAAAGAGAATTAAATTCTGCTGGTAAGTTAACTTGACGTCATTTATTCTGCTTAAAAGTCCTTCATTGTCTGGGCACGGTGGCTAACACCTATAATGCCAGCATTTTGGGAGGCTGAGGCAGGAGGATCACTTGAAGCCAGGAGTTTGAGACCAGCCTGGGCTACATAGCAAAACATCATCTCTACAAAAAAAAAAAAAATTTAATTAGCCAGGTCTAGTGGTAAATGCCCATAGTCCCAGCTACTCGGGAGGCTGACACAGGAGGACCACTTGAGCCCAGGAGTTCAAGGTGACAGAGTAAGAACCTGTCTCAAAAAAAAAAAAAATCCCTCATTGGATTCCCATTTTTACCAGACTGAGTTTAAACTCTCTTGATCCTGTTTCATTTGTCTAAAATGCCCCCCTCTCCTACCTGGTTTTGAGTTATCCTTTAATCTCAGCTCAGGGTGTTATCTCATATACGAAGATTTTCTAGATGTTTCACAAATTATTGGCTAGGTGATTTTCTCTATGTCTCTCATATCATCCTGTATCATTTGTCTGCCACTACCTTCATCATACTATCTTGTAGCCATCTCTTTATTTGTCCGTCTTCCCCATCTCACATGCACTGTACATGTGAATTCCTTGAGAACATCTGCCAGGTCTTGCTGGTATTTTTGTCCCCAGTGTCTAACATATAGTAGGTTTCCAGTGTTTGATGAATGGATGAGTGAATTAGTCGAAGAACTAATTTAACTTGGTAAGACACAGAAGACCAAAGAGATGACATCTGAGCTGAACCTTGAATGATCCATAGACGTATCAGGAGGAGAAAGGGGGAAAGAATAAAAGCCTTCCTGTCCAAGGGAACACTATCTGCAAAGACACAGAGACTTGAACAAGCCCAGTAAGATGTAACGAATCATACTTTGTATCAGAAACTGGACATTTGTCAGAAATGAAGCTCAATCTCAGTATAAACGTTTCCCACATTGTGCAAGATGAGTCTTAAACTAGCGTTGCAGAATTCTTATAATAGGGCATGTTTATTATTTTGTAGCCTAATGCAGTTTGGATGGGTTGTAGCATTTAAATAGCTCCATTATTCCTTGCCATACATATATTTTTCTCAACCCAAAGTTATTATTTGAGCCTCCTCAAAAACTTGAGGGCTATTTTTTTTAGTGTTTTTGTGTATGTTAGGATGGGGGATAAATATTATTGTCAACTACCAGAACAAAGGTTTTACTTTCCAGAGTCAAATGTTATCAGATTTTTTAATAGATCTCATACCATGCAAACTCTCCAGAATGGAATTGCACAATAAGATGTATGAATAACTGAAGCATTAAAGACAGAAATCAAGTGACCTGATATTCTTTTATTTAAATTGACTGTCAGTGAGACCTTAGTCAACTTCCTTGTATTAGGTTGGTGCAAAAGTAATTGTGGTTTCGGACCATGATTTTAAATCATTATAACTAGTCTCAAACACATCTTCATTAATCAAAATAGGAACCATTACAATCAACACATTTTTGCCAGTGAGAAATAAGTTTGTTTATTCCTGTTTAAATCCCTGATTAAAAATCCATGGGATTCGACAAACACCTGGAAAGCATTTTCTATATCCTGCTGGTTGTAGAAGCGTTTTCCCTGTAAAAAGTTGTTGAGATGCTTGAAGAAGTGGTGGTCGGTTGGCCAGAGATCAAGTGAATATGGCAGATGAGGCAAAACTTCGTTGCCCAATTCCTTCAACTTTTGAAGTCTTGGTTGTGCGACGTGTGGTCAGGTGTTGTTGTGGAGAAGAATTGGGTCCTTTCTATTGACCAATGCCAGCTGCAGGCATTGCAGTTTTCAGTGCGTCTCATCAATTTGCTGAGCATACTTCTCAGGTGCCATGGTTTCGCCGGGATTCAGGAAGCTGTAGTGGAGCAGACCAGCAGCAGACCACCAAACAGTGACCATGACCTTTATTTTGGTGCAAATTTGGCTTTGGGAAGTGCTTTGGAGCTTCTTCTTGGTCCAACCACTGAGCTGGTCATTGCCAGTTGTCGTATAAAATCCGCTTTTCCTCACACGTCACAATGCAATCAAGAAACGGTTCATTGCTGTTGCATACAATAAGAGAAGATGACACCTCAAAACAACGATTTTTTTTATTTCAATCAGCTTATGAGGCACCCACTTATTGGACTTTTTCACCTTTCCAATTTGCTTCAAATGCCAAACAACCATAGAATGGTCAACATTGAGTTCTTTGGCGACTTCTCATGTAGTTTTAAGAGGATCAGCTTTATGATTGCTCTCAAGTGGTCATTGTCAACTTCCCATGGCTGGCTCCTGCACTCCTCATCTTCAAGGCTCTCAACTCCTTTGCAAAACTTCTTGAACTGTCACTGCACTGTACATTTGTTAGCAGTTCCTGAGCCAAATGTGTTGTTGATGTTGCAAGTTGTTTTTGCTGCTTCACAACCCATTTTGAATTCAAATAAGAAGAAAATTGCTCAAATTTGCTTTCTAACATCATTTCCATAGTCTAAAATAAATATACAGTAAACAGCAAGTAATAAGTCATTAGCAAAAATAAGGAAGAAATGTACATTAAAATGATATATAACATAGCCACATTTATTTAAGAATGTATTCCAATATCAAATGGCAAATTTCAACAATGGCTAAAACCACAATTACTTTTGCACCAACCTAATACTTCCATGTATCCAAATCTTGCAAAAGCAGAAGATAGTCATTATTCCTGTCCTCAATGCATTGCATTAAATCATTCATTTACATATTAAGCCATTATGAAATCTACAGCTGTCTGTATCAACAGTCTTTCAAACTTAGCACCTATTAATAAGACTGAAGCCCTTGTCTTCTTAGAATATAAGAATAAAGAGAGCCATGCTGAGTATCTTTCTTTCTTGCCACTGACGAGGACTTAGGATGGGAAAATGACTGTGCTAACTATTGATACTTGTGGCCAACAGTTCTTTGTAGATTTTTTTGTTGGTTTTTGTGGTGATAACATTTATGTAACATAAAACTTACCATTTTAACCATTTTTAAGTGTACAATTCATGGCACAAAGTACATTCACATTGTTCTATAACCATCACCACCATCCATCTCCAGAACTTTTTGGTCTTCCCAAAGTGAAACTCTGTACACATTAAACACTAACTCCCCATTCCTTCCTCCCCTCAACCCCTGGCCATCACCATTCTACTTTCTGTCTCTATGATTTTGACTACACTGGGCACCTCATATAAGTGGAATCATACAATGTTTATCCTTTTGTCACTAGCTTATTTCACTTGGCATAATGTCTTCAGAGATTGTCCATGTTGTAATATATATCAGAATTTCCTTGCTTTTCAAGGCCAAATGATATTTCTGTATGTATATACCACATTTTCCTTATTCATTCATCTGTTAATGGATACTTGGGTTGCTTCCATCATTGATTACTATGAATAATGCTGCTATGAACATGGGTATATAAATATGTGTTCAAGTCTCTACTTTCAATCCTTTTGGATATATACCCATAAGTGGAATTGCTGGTTCATATGATAATTATAAGTTTAATTGTTTGAGGAACTGCCTTGTAACTTTTTTAAGTGTAAGGGAAAGGAAGAGCAGCAGGTACAAGGAACATGAGTAGCAGTAGTTGTTGCTGTAGTGGTACGACTTAAAAGTTCTAAGATCTAAATTTTCAATCCTATCTTAGCCACCTATGAAATATATGTCCTTAAGTTAAGTGACTTACACTGTTTAAACCTCTCTTTTTGTCGTCTGTGAAATGAACATAATAATACCTTATTAGATTTTGTTGGATTAAATGACATGTGTGATTTTATTTAGTAATTTATATTAATAAACTGTTAATAAACATTTATTAGATTAATGGGGCCAGCTGCCAGAAAAACTCATCCCTTGTGTGATCTTTGATTGTTAATCACAGTTAGTGAACTATTCGACATCCCAGCAAAGTCATTCTTTTATGACCTGAGCTGGTGTAGAGCTTATATTTGATCTGCCACCCCAGGCCAGATTAATTCCAGATAAGGAGCCATCCTAGGGGGGTTTATTATGATCCCGGGTACTATGGGCCTCCCTACCAGTGACTACCTTATATACCTTATACCTCAGGTTCATTTGTGAGTTAATGTTATATGTGTATATACAAACCAGACCCTCTGGTCCCAAAGCATGGTGCAAAGCTCCAGGATAGCTCCAAAATAACTTCAACCTCCTAGGAGTGTCTGAAGCTAGAATCTGCTAAGTTCTCCCTTCAAATTCAGGTGTCAAAAGGAAAGGTTGAGTATCACTATAGCTATGGATCCCAGTACAAAATTAAAAATCTCTCTGGGTGCTCTTTGACAGCCACAGATTATGGTATAGATATGACCAAGTCCAAGAACCACACCACACACAACCAGTCCCAAAAGTGGCACAGATATGGCATCAAGAAACCCCGATCACAAAGATATGAATCTCTTAAGGGAGTGGACCCCAAGTTCCTGAGGAACAAGCACTTTTCCAAGAATCACAACAAGAAGGGCCTAAAGAAGATGCAGGCCAACGACACCAAGGCTATTGAGTGCACGCGTCGAAGCTATCAAGGCCCTCGTAAAGCCCAAGGAGGTTAAGCCCAAGATCTCAAAGGGCATAAGCTGCAAGCTCAGTCAACTTGCCTGCATTGACCACCCCAAGCTTGGGAAGTATGCTTGGGCACGCATTGCCAAGGGTCTCAGGCTCTGCTGGCCAAAGGCTAAGAATCAAACCAAGGCCCAGTCCATGGCTTCAGCTGTAGCTCAGGCTCCCAGAGGTGCCCAGAGTAGAGGCCTCTGTCTGCCAGCATAAGGACAGAATGACCACTACCTGTATGGGGCTGGGGTCCTCCTATACAATTTGTACGAATAAACCTGAGGCAGGATATGTTATGTATGTATGTATTAATTTAAAAAAATAGAAATCTGTGCTTACTTTTAGGTCCTAGGATCTAGAAATCAGTGGCTAAGTAGGTCAAAGCCCAAAAATACAGACTCACTTCTCCAGCTCTGGAAACAATGTAATTTTCTAAATTATGCAAATACCTTATATAAATCAAGTCCTGTATTACTTATTGGCTTGATTTTTTCCTTCCTCCTCTTCTCTTTTTTACCTCCTATTTTCTTTTCCTTTTTTAAAATTAATAATAAAGATAGGTTCTGACTAGAGGATTTAAGGAATTGGTCATGATTCTTGAAACTATTATCCTTGCTAACACTAATTCAAATTCCTGAGCCAAAAGTGCTTGTCGTCCAGAATAGTTTGAATACTGACTTCACACAAAAGGTTACCGGTGCTCTTATAGTCACTAAATCTTTTAAGTTAATGAACCCAAAATCAAAAGCTAGGAGTCCTGTGGAATGATTGGGAAGGTCCTTCCTGTTTTTTACGTTTCTCTTTATGAAAAAAAAAAAAAACTTGATAAAATAGAAATGATGTGCTCATTGTAGAAAGCTTGGAAATATTCAGAAAAGTATAGCTAATGAAATAAAAATCATAAACCAATCTAACATTCTGAAGTCACAAATACTTTATATTTTTGTCTGTATTCTTTCCATCTTTTCTATTGATATGTACACATCTTAACATAGTTAAGATTATACACTGCATGTGCAAATTTGCATGTTTTTAAAATATATATCAAAGAATTTTCCTATGTTGTTGAATATCTTCAGAAGTATTACTTTAGCCTGCATAATATTTTATCCTAAGCATAGATCATTGTTTATTTAAATATCTTATATTAATATTATTGATCTTTTGGTTTCTTTCCCCTTTTTTACTAATGTAATCAACTCTGAAATAAATGAGTACGTAAAGATTTTATCCGTTTTCCTAGGGTACATTTCTAGAAGTGAAACTACTGGGTCAATGAATGTGAACATGTTTAAGATTTGGCTTTCCTTTTAAAGAAAATTATACTTGAATTTTTAAAGGATTAGTAAAACATCAACTGAACACATCTTTAATGACTATATAGCAACTCATATTCAAATAATCTCTGCAAGCTTTACTGTGAATTTGCTGAATATAATCTTTTATTTCAAGCACCAGGATGCATCTCTTTCTGTCTCCTATTCCTTGGCACAAATATCAGGAGGTCTGACTGAGGCCATTTACACGCTGTGTCAGACAAGCACTCGTACCCATCTTGTTTATGACTGCCTGCTCACCCCATTGCTCCCAATATTTACATTTTCCTTCTCTTCTCTTCCTTCAGATGGAATGGGGAGAGTCCTTGCTCAAGATGTATATGCAAAAGACAACCTACCCCCCTTCCCAGCATCAGTAAAAGATGGTTATGCTGTCCGAGGTAAATATTTTGGTTTTCTTGAGTATCATCAGTCTCACATTGTCTTTTTTTCAGATTTTTGGCTCAGCCCAGGCACCCAGCAACTGTTACATCTGTTTCCCCATGGTTGTGAGAATAACTTCATTCACAGATAACTGTGTTAATCTACACCTTTATATTTTCTGGCACAAACTTGATGAAAACTTTTCAATTAAAGTACTATAGGTACATGAAAATTCTTACTTACAAATAAATTTGTAGGAATTAAATAAAAACACTGTACTAGGGTTTTTTATTTTTTTTAATTCTTTTGGCACTATATATGCCAGACAGCAGACAGGGGTGGTCTGGAAGTTTTCCAAATGTTTTCTAGTTGAAAATATCTATGTGGTCCCAGAAAAAAGAACAGATTCCCATCACAGGGATAAAGTGAGGCAGTCTGTTCTCCTGTTTTAAGCTCAAACATCAATAAAGGGTTTCAAGAAAAGCAAGCACGAAGGAACTCTCCAAATCACTGAAAGGTGCCATATTTCAAAGTTCTGGAGCCCCAGATAGTACCAGCAGCTCAATCCCTCAAAGATGTCTGAGATTACATAAAGCTTAAAAGCAAATGATAAATAGCATTAGCCTGCCTAAAGTCCAATCTAAGAGCCCAGAATGAAAATTCAACTGAATTGCTAGTAGCTGTTATTGTTTTTGTTTTGATATGTACAATAAGATGTTTTGAAATATGTATACATTGTGGAATTGTTTAGTTGAGCTAATTAACATATGTATTACCTCACATATTTATCATTTTTTGTGCTGAGAAGATTTAAAATCTACTCTCTTAGTGATTTGCAAACCACAATACATTGTTATTAACGTCATTGGTTATTAACTCAGGGCTGACATCTTTGAAGAAATACTTAAAAAACAGTTTTCAGCTTATCAGAGCATTAGGAATGCAAATTTCTTTTTAATGGTCAGTTATGAAGTCTCTTACTTGGTTTTGTTTTTGCATTTTTTAACTACATCTAGCCATTAAAATATAGGTTAAGCTTCCCTAATCCAAAAATATGGAATGCAAAATTCTCCAATCTGAAACGTTTTGAGCACTGACATGATGCCACAAGTGGAAAACTTCACACCTGACCTTGTGTAATAAGTCACAGCCAAAACAGTCAAAACCTTGGTTCATGTACAAAATTATTTAAAATATTATATAAAATTACCTTCAGGCTATGTATATAGAGTGTGTATAAAACAGAAACAAATTTTGTGTTTAGACTTGGGCCCTATCCCTAAGATATCTCATTATGTATGCAAATATTCTAAAATCCAAAAAAGTTCAAAATCCAAAACACTTCTGGTCTCAAGCGTTTGGATAAGAGATATTAAGCCTGTAATTTCCTTTTTCTTATAATTAAATACATTCATTGATCTCCGCCATGTTCCATCACCGTCTCTTAACCATATCTTTTTATGTTGAAGACAGTATAGCAAATCATTAAGGCCATGGGCTTTGAGCAAAGTTCAAGTGATGTGGGTTCTAGTACCAGTTCCATCTGTGTAACTTTGAGCAATTCACTTAAATTTTTGAGCCTCAGTTTTCTCATATGTAAAATTGCAATAATTTTAACAACACTCACCCCAACAGACTGTTGTGAGAATTAAATGAGACCGTAGAAAGCCTTAGTAAAGTACCTGGCACACACACACACACACACACACACACACAGAAAAAACACTCAATAATTGTTTTTTTTAATGTTTATTGATAGTAACTATTATTATTATTATAAACATTTTTCTTAGACCATTTCAGAAAATGGATAACATTTATCTGAATTGTTACTCTTCATATTCTGTGTAAATAAAATGATGGAGAGATTGGTCTTATGTTTTAATTTCCATTAGTGTATTCTTTCTTGGCAAGACTTCTTGCATTTACCTCCTTCAGCTTGATATCACTAGACTAGAGTTCTTCTGAAATTGGCAAAGCTAAAACATAAATAGCAATCCCCACTGGCTCCTATGGTTTTTTCTCCCAAATTGATTCCTTCTACAATGTTATTTGAATAAATATTGTCCAGAAAGAAAATTATTTTATTTTTCTGATGGCCTCATTGGCTCTTCTTGTTTCTTATCACCCATCTAAAAAGTAAATTCTGTTTTGATCGTTATAATTTGTAGCCTATGATTACTATAAAATGACAAAGAATTCTTACTTCCAAAGTAGAGCAAACAACTACAGCAGATGAAATACCAAGGACAAGGAAGTCTATTGTTTTTTTATATTCTTGGTAATATAAAGTAGAGGGAATTTGAGGCAGAATTACTCCCACACCAAATGTTCTGTGATTTTTACATGAGGTAACAGCAGCTCAATGAAAAGAAACTGTTGTTGTTAGCTTTTCTTGTTGCCAAAAAAGAGCAATTAGCCTACATGTACCATAAAAGAGCCTTTCTGCTACTGTACAATCTGTCAAAAAAAGTTATGTAAATTTACCATTTGGTATCTTATTTATTTTTTCATTTTAGAATGATGTTATTTTTAGTATTTCATCAAAAAAATCTAAAATGGCATCTCATATTATATTAATGAAAAGTCCAAGAGATTATCTACCATGCAGCTGATTCACATTATTTCTTTCTTGCAAAGTGTTACTAGTTCTCTAAGATATGTAACGTATAACAGAGACATAACACATAACAGATAACCATTGCGGATATGGTTAAATTTCAAAGTAGGAATGACTAGTGTCTTTAGTAGACAAAGACACATGGTCTTATAACCATGATGAATTTGTCAGTTTACACCTCCTCAACTTTTTCTGTAATTCAAGATAAACTCTATGAATCCCAAAGTCCTCTTTATCATATTCAGTAATTAAGGAGATTTTCATTTCTTTGAAGGTAAATGCATTCATTCCTCTCTTCTGTGTTATAATACCACCCCAGGCAGTATTTTCATAAAGAATATCCTTGAGGCAGTTGTTGTGGCTCTCTACCACACCCTACTTCAAGTACCTCCTTCTCTCTACCTTGTCTTCCTTTACTCCCCACTCCCTTTATTCTCCCTTTTTTCTTCTCCTCTGCCTTTGCCTTAGGCTTTCCAGTAATAACCAGTGGCACTCGTGAGCATTGCTAACCCTCTAGGTGTAAAGAGGTTGCTAACTTGCTCTGGATCACTAAGCATTAGCCAGTATCCTTCAGAAACATGTGGGATAAAACTCCAAACCAGTTGGAAGATCACTTGCTTTAAGGTATGTGGGTTGAAAAATCAAGACAGTAATAAAATGACTAAGAAAATAAGAAATAAGTAGAAACAGCTTAAAACAATAGAATAAAATCTAAAGAAGGCAGGAATCAAATGAGGATGATATAAATAATAGAAAGACCTATAACCTAATAAACCTAAATCTGCATTCAGAAGGGAGTGAATTTGAAAGATAAAAGTAGAGAATAGAAAATGAAAGTGGCATATTAACAATTAGAATCAATACAATATTTTTATTCTTCATGTTTTTGAATTTTATTTCAACCTTCACACTGATTAAGCTAATCATCCTCCTCTTGATGCATCCACACCCTCCTGTATAGATGTGGTCCCATTATCTAACAATTTCTTCTTAGATATTTATAAAGGCAAAAATATCCCAGAATCTCAAATTCAGCTCTCTTGAAAAAGTTCAATTTGAAAGGCTTATCCGTTTAGAACTTGTTTTGGAATCATTTAGGAAAAGGTAGTATTGTGAACAAGCCAGGAATTATTTTGAGAACAATGGGTAACATACAGTTCTAAAAGGATATATTCAGAGAAATCCTTGCCATTTGGGTAAAGTGAATTTTTAAGTGTTTTTCTTTTTTACATTCTGACTGAAAATACCGAAAATCAAAAAGAACATTTTAAAATTACCCGTTATCTCACTCGTTGGCCACTGTTAACATTTTGTGGGTTTAACCCACTTTCAGTGGGTTACATTACACTAAAATTCAATATAGATAGTCCACAGCCATTTTGATTTAGAACTAATTCATATTATTTCAATGATATTAATGTTTCAGAGTTTCTGCTGAGTCCATTTAAATCCTCTTTGGCTATAGCTGGTTCTCCAACTCATTTGAAAGCCTATGATTGCCCTCTAGTATAGGATACTTTTGATGAAGAAGAGAGCCTCATGATATAGGAGTATTATTCATGTAAGTATGTAGATGATTTGGAATAATTAATTTTATTTAATTCCAAAAAGTTTAAGGAAATAATACTTCCTTTCCCAGTACTAACAATTAATGGGCATTTTCCCCTGGAAGACAATTTGGTAAAGAATACAAAATGCCTTCTTACTTATCTATCCTATGCTCAACTCCCTGCTTTCCATAAGAAAAGTGAGAATATTTGAAATTCCAAACAATTTACCTAATTTAAATCCGTAGTATAATTGCAGCAAATATTGATCCTCTTATTCTAGCCTTGTCACCTTTCCGTCCCCAACCTCTCCTAATCTTAATTTTAGTATACACATAAATAGTATTGCCTTCCACCTATCATCCAGTCGTAGTTCCATAAGCAGAGTATACAAATTATTATTCCCCCTGCTTTATTCAAACTTTGTCAAAAATATTTCCTGGGATCTCAGAAAGTTATGCCATGAGTAAAGGCCTCAGTTTATTCAGCCTTAACATGGAAATGATGAGACTCTTTATTATCAAGAATAAATGAATAGCTATGTGGTGTTTCAAGAGGCTTAAGGAGAGATCACATATGGCTGGAAAAGGAAAATAAAGGATAATTCTATGGCAAACGGCTTGGGGATGATCATTGTATACATTGCTACAATGAATAGTTATATAGTGGTATCAATTTTATATCAAATGATATAACCAAAAATCTTCAAATAAATAGAATAAGACTAAAAGTGTTTTCTAGACATTAACAAAAGAAGGAAGAAGAGGGAACAGTTTCAGGCTTTAGCATTAAGCAGTATGAATTGGTTACGTAATGCATTTGCTGTTAGGGTTTGGTTTATATTGCTTTTATCACTTTCTTCAAATTAAATTCTACAGTTACAAAGCAGAAAAGAAAACTCATTAGCAGCTATGTCAGAATTGGGGGGGGACAAAAGATTCTAAGTTTTTACACAAATCCTTGGCATCTAAGTCCTTACAGAAATCCTTGGAATCCATCCATCTTTTCTAGTGGCATACTGTGGTTTACTTCATTTCTTTCCAAGCTTTAGGTTCATGTGCCATCATGCCTCTACTTCTGCTCCCTCCCACTCAAGCTTGTAGCATTCATCTTGAAAAATGACAACTTTTTAAAAAACCTGTCTCCTTTAATAGATATTTTAAAATAAATATAGTCATGTACCACAGAACGATGTTTCAGTCAACAATGGGCCACATATACGACAATAGTCCCATAAGATTATAATGGAGCTGAAAAATTCCTATCACCTTAGTGACATTGTAACCATCACAAGGTCACATAGTGCAATGTATACCTTTCCTATAGTTAGATATGTTTAGATACACAAATATGTATCTATTTTATTACAGTTGCCTACAGTATTCAAGCACAGTAACATGTTGTACAGGTTTGTAGACTAAGAGCAATAGGCTATGCCGCATAGCCTAGGCATGTAGTAAGCTACACCATCCCGGTTTGGGTCAGTATACTCTATGATGTTCACACAACAAAATTTCCTAATGATGCATTCCTCAGAACATATCCCCCTCGTTAAGTGAAGCATGACTGTATCAGCAAGTTAGGTGAATTGATAATTATTTTTCTGTCTTATAAGATAAGCCTTGGTGTTAAGTTAAAAGCAATAATTCTGTGGTTCACTAATTTTTTTCTTTAAATTTTCTTAGTTTGAATTTGTCTATATTCAGTTCAATCTTATAGTGCTCTGCTCCTCAAAAAGGGTAGTCTATGGACCAGCAGCATTAACATTAGCTTGTTAGAAATGTAGAATCTCAGGCCTTATCCCAGACCTACTGAATCAGAATCTCTATTTTAATAATATCTCCAGATGATTTGTAGGCACATTAAAGGTTGGGAAACACTGTTATAAGGAAAATAATAAAAATGACTCTTCTGTTGGTACCAGGAACCTTCTATATTATTGGTTGACTGAGCCTTCCTTGGCCAGCAATATAGAGACGTGTTTGCCAGATGGAAAGGTTCAGGGTAAGCTAGAGAACATAGTTTAAGTGGGCACATATTCTCTCCCCAGTTGGTATACCTTCCCTCATAAGAAAGGACCTTGCTCCTTAGAATCACTTAAGAGCTCTTTCACATACTGACCTCCCTGAGACTCTATACAGGCTTGCTCCTATACTGCCCCAGATGATCACCAGCCACTCATTGTTTGGTGACATTTATTTAGAGCATTTGTGCAGAACATTGATAAAAGCATTTTGCATATATGTGCATGTGTGGGGGAACAGGAGAAATGAGAAAGATTGAACTTCAGAGGATTTCAAAAAAGAAATAAAGGAAGTAGTCCCTACTTCTAAGGAGCTCATAATCTAGCTGAAGAGGTAAAATATACACATTTATGGAATTATTTAAGAAAATTTACACAGCCCAATAATAATAAGTCAATTTGCAAACTTCCCACCTAAGTATTATTGGAATGACAAATTCATTTCTTTATTCCTTTAACAAATATTTATTGAGCATCAACAATGAACTAGGTACTATGCTAGACAGAATAATGACATGATCTAAGTTATATAGAATTAAAGCAGTGTTTCTAAATACTCTTTTTTTTTTTTGAGACAGAGTCTCACTCTGCTGCCCAGGCTAGAGTGCCATGGTGTCAGCCTAGCTCACAGCAACCTCAAACTCCTGGCTCAAGCAATCCTCCTGCCTCAGCCTCCCAAGTAGCTGGGACTATAGGCGTTTTTTTCTATTTTTAGTTGTCCGGCTAATTTCTTTCTATTTTTAGTAGAGATGGGGTCTTGCTCTTGCTGAGGCTGGTCTCAGACTCCTGGGCTCAAGTGATCCTCCCACCTCAGCCTCCCAGAGTGCTAGGATTACAGGCATGAGCCACCACACCCAGCCTCTAAATATTCTTCAGATGGTGAGTGTTTGTTTAAGTTTTGAGGAAGACATACATGGATCTGCAGGAATATATATAGCAAATATAGAATTTTGGTTTGGAAAATATTATTTATTTTTCATTCATATATCTTTCCAAAAAAGTTCTTAGGAACCACATTCATTCATTTATGGAACATTTTGAATACTTGACATATTGAACATGTATTTAATACCTATTGTACAGCAAGTGCTAGAGAGTCTCCTAAGACAAATAAGCAAATAACTACAAATACATCTTGGTTTTGGAGATGAGTTTTCGCACATTGCCCAGGCTAGTCTCATATTCCTGGGCTCTAGAGATCCTCCTGCCTCAGCCTCTTGAGTAGCTGGGACTAATGATATGTGCCACTGCACCCGGCTTACAAATACATTTTAGAGTTATTTCAGGCTACCCTGGGGAAACCAAAGAGGATGTAGGTAACTCTTGAGGGAAGGGGAGTCAGATATGACAACATAGAGAAGGTGATGCTTCAGCAGAGTCTTAAAAGCTAAAAAGCCTTTAATCAGAAGGCAAGAATAAGAAAAAGACACTTTCTGAAATAAAATTAAATTATATTAAATTTAAAAAAGCAAAGAACACTTTAGTAGAAGTAGCATATGTCATGGAGCTGAAATACGAGTCTTCTTGGTACTCTTAGGGAACTACAATACTAAAAGTTAAGAATGGCTACATTATAAAGTGTGAGGAAGACATGAACCAGAGATCTCTGCATATAATGTTCTTTCTATACATAATAATGGAGCATTTCCACTTTCTATCTTTTTCTTTTCCCACTCTCCCTCTTCCACCCACACCCCCCTCTTCCCCTCACACCCCCCACATCCCTACGTAGCTCTTACTCATCCTTCATATTCAAATCAGAAATCCTTTTATCAGGCTTTCCCTGACCCTTCAGTGTAGTTCACTACTTTAATTGTATACTCTCATAAAACCATGTTCCTTTCCTTAGAGTAGTTTTCTTAATTTCTATTTATATATTCATTAATGTGATTATTTGATTAATATCTGTCTCCCTCACTGTATCAGTGGCTTCCAGAATTTTGTTTTAACCACACCCATGGGAAGAAATATGTTAAATACATTATGTATCGCAAGCCAGTGATATACACGTGTATAACATAATACAATACATATAAATGTACATACACACATACATATACTTACATATAAGTAAGTAAAAACAATTTTCATGAAAGAAGAGTCATCCTTAGCATATGTGAAGAAATATATTTTCTATCCTTTTTCACTAAAAAATTATAATTTCTATTAAAATTGTTTATAATTAAAATTGTTTTTTAATTGATTTCATAGCCTACATCCATTTGTGATCCAGAGTTTGCAAAAAACCTGATGGGCACTGCATTAGAATAGAAACAATGTCTAGTGTCACTCCCTGCTCTGTCCCTGGTACCTTGTATGGCACTTGGGGCATAAAAGACACTCAGTGGTAATTTACTGAATGAATAAAAGGAAAGAACAGGTTTAAAAGGTAACATTTTAAAAGTGTGATTATCCCCATTTTTATCAACAAGAAAATTGAAGGTTAGAGAGGATTAATAATTTTGCTGAAAGCCATGAAGCTAATAATAGGCAGAACCAGGATTCAGATTCATCTTTGTTTTACTCTAAAACCATGCTAATTTCCCCCTTGTGCAGGAAGTAAAAAGAGAAAATGTTTAGGGTGCTATGGGAGGTGGTAAACTGATAAGTATTTCTCTACTAGAGAAGTAATTAAAAATGTTTATTCACATTTGAGATGCAGCTAGTGTGGAACACTGAAAGATAATTGATGTTTCAATTTTCTATAGTAAGAAAATCATCATTTGCTTTGAAAGACTGCAAAAATAAGTGGGAGATAGATAAAACAAGGTTGGTAAAATGTTGATAAGTGTTGAAGGGATAACTTCTATGTTTGTTTTAAATTTTTTTTAAGTTTTTTTAAAAGAACCCATGGAAGTAGCTTAATTAAAATAGCATTGCAGGAAAACTCTTCTAATTTCTACAAATGAACACTGAAAAATATAATAGGATTCCAGAAAACATAAGAAAACCAAGAGTTTATTAACTGAGATAATATCTATAAAGCACAGATACAACATCTACTGATAGAAGAGATCTAATGTAAATTTTTGTCCCTTTCCACATCAGGTTAACGACCAAAGCCATCTGTGTAAGAAAATGACTCATTGTAAACAGTATTTTATATAAGGCTTGAGAAAAAAATACCACTTTTTGGTTACATAAAGGAACAATTAATTTCATGTGTCCTTTTTAAGAGGGAAAATGTTTTATTATTTATCAGTGTGATTGCAAATATAACTAAAATATTCATAAATAAGGTGTTATCTTTTCTGTATATATGCCCCAAACCCTGCTCTATGCAGATGACACGGTCACGATCATAAAATTCATTAGTTAGATAGACCTTGCCTTGCCAGTAATATTGGTCTGAAAGCCACATTATATGTCAAGAAAACTGTCCTGAATTTTCAAGAATATTTTTTCATCCGGCCACTATTATACTGTAGAAAAAGAAAAAAGGCTGGATAAGAATTTTTTTCCATCCCGGTTCTGGAAATGTTTTTTTTTTTCCAATTTAAAAATAAACAGCCAATGGAAAATGTGATGCACCACTGCCTATACATTCTGATTCAGAAATGGCATTTTGATCCATTATTAAAAAAAAAAAAAAAAAAACAACTGTGCTGGGAATTAAGAGATTGGGTTTTAGTCCTAACTTTACCACTTACTAAAATTTGTGTGAGGTACTTAACCTTTTTTCTACCTGAGTTCCTTCATTCTATAACTCATTTCCTTCAGCTGTCAAATGAAGAAAAGCATATATGTTCTTCCTACTTCACCTGGTTATTATGGAGACCAGACTGGGCGATAAATAAGAAAATGGTATGAAGTAGTTAAAAATTTTATAGAAAATGGGGAAATATGGATATATATACACATAGTAATACACCCATATATACCCATAAGTGTGCACACACACATCAACCATACAAACATACATATACATGGATAAGGTGTCATTTATTTAGGAGGATAGGCCAAAAGAAATTCTTATTAGAAAAGCACAAGTATGGAAATTATGGAGGGACAGGAAGACCATCTCCAGTGAAACCAACAGAGGGCAAAATACTATTTGTCAGTATGTGTGAGTTGTGGATACCAGTGATCAAACCAGTAGTAACAAAGCCATTATCAAGTCTAAGAGATCAGAAAAATATTTCACTTCTCTGAAGACTTATCAAATAATGTGAGTCAAAGTTTAGAATTCCAATACTAGGTTCTTGTTCCTTGCTATAGGTCCATACTGATGATTGTTCTTGTTTCTGTTCCATCTCACAGCTGCTGATGGCCCAGGAGATCGTTTCATCATTGGGGAATCCCAAGCTGGTGAACAGGTGAGATTCATAAGCCTGAAAGGCACTGAAGATTTCAGCTTCACATACTTTGCACATCTAATTCTAAACTTCTCCTACCAGTGAAGTAGAAATCTTAGAGAGGGATTAGTCAGAAGGTCGTGAAAGAGATGAAAGGATGATTCCTGTAAGAACCAAAAGAA
Source organism: Eulemur rufifrons (assembly GCF_041146395.1). Lineage (NCBI taxonomy): Eukaryota > Metazoa > Chordata > Mammalia > Primates > Lemuridae > Eulemur > Eulemur rufifrons. Next base: position 94,932,382 of record NC_090984.1, read on the forward strand.
TTATTTCCTAATTTCAAGGATCTACATCTATTCATATATAGCCTAGTGTTGTTGGTATGTCTCACAGACATGCCCCAAAAGTATTTTCAGCCCTGTTACTAGGTGATTCTTTTTTCCTATATTGAAAAAAATGATGTTCCCACTAGGATTAAAATTTCTAGGTGGTCTTCTCAGACTTTTCTCCAACTTGTGTTATAAACAGGGAAATTTAGAAGAAGCAGATTATTTAACATCTCTGGCTAGTTATTTAGATTCATTTTCTCATTTGGGACCTAGCCAAGGAGCAGGTATACATATATTTCTATTAAGAAATGAAGCAACAGTGGACTATAATGAAAATACAGTACAAGTCTTTTTATTTAATACTTTTGAGAACAGTAATTGACCATTTAATTGAAAATCAGTTAAAGTGGGAAATTATTTTATATCTTCAAAATAACTATAAATTTAACAAATAAATGAACAGTTATTTGTCAATAATTTAATGAAGTATCAAGGCTATTCTTTTAATAAGTATGTTATTAATATTTGAATTTCTATCAGGTCTTTCTTATATAAACCACACCCAAAAGGCATTGTCTGTGATTTTCAGTTTGGGTTTCTTTAAAGTGAAGAAAAACTTAAGGACTCTTGCAAATCCTAGAAGTATAGAATCCTTCTAGATTTTTATTATAGTTTTATACTTTTTTACAGTTGCTTCACCAACACCTAGTTTGACAGCATTTCCTTTTAGCAGCATTTTTAATGGCAGTTTTTAAAAGGCTTTACTTATCATAGAAAAAGCTCTTTTCACACTCATATATCATTGGTATATGTAATATTTACTTAAATTACATAATTCAATAACAACTTTTGCCACAAACTGGCACAAACAAGTTTAGGAACAAATTCAATTGATTACTGGAGTGGTAATTCACAAGTATACAAGAGAAGAAAGTATGCTGTGCCCACTGTCATGTTTAAGAGGAAATAGCATCTGTCAATCCAGTGAGTTATAAAGGTTGGTCAGAAGAGCAGCTACCTTATTAAACAGAACCAGAGAAAGACAAAAGCACTTTTCTCCTCTTCTTTCTGCTCCCCTTCAAGGTTTCCTCTTCCTGGAATAGAATACTCAGCTGTTACTACCAAGTCTAATAAGCACTATGTAAAAATAAAGCTGGCAAAAAAATAAATAATTTTTAAAAATGAAGGTGGCGGTTTTGGCAAAAGCTAGGTCCCAAGCCTTTTCTTCCTTGGCTTATCATGTAGTTTCATGTGTACTAACAATAGAAAAGGGTTAAGGAAATATATAGGAGAAGGATTGTGTCAATAGTGGTAACCCTAGACCCCTCATTCTAGCATCCAAAAATTAAGAAGATCCATATACAGATCTCTGAAGATAAGCTGGCACTGTAGTGATGTAGATCCTTGTCCACGTTGCACACAGGCTACCTTTAGCTCCTGTGACTACTTCCCTGACAAAAAGGAAAAGGACAGCTAGTCTTGATTCTTTTTTTTTTTTTTTTTTTGAGACAGGCACTCACACTGTCACCCAGGCTAGAGTGTAGTGCTCACTGCAACCTCAAACTCCTGGGCCCAAGTGATCTTCCCACCACAGCCTCCCAAGTAGCTGGGACTGCAGGCATGTACCACCGCATCCAGCTGATTTTTTTATTTTTTTGTAGAGACAAGGTCTCGCTTTGTTGCCCAGGCTGATCTCAAACTCCTGGGCTCAAGTGATCCTCCCACCTCAGCCTCCCAGAATGCTGGGACTACAGGCATAGGCCACCATGCCTGGCCTTGATCCTTTTCTATAAATAACTTACTTTATGACCTCATAATTTATTTGACTTCTTGATACCTACCTATGTCCATAAGCAATGAACATCTAAAGCATCCCTTTTTGTTTGTTTGTTTGTTTGTTTTTTGACAAAGCCACAAAATAGCAATTATTCAAGGAGTACTTGTCTGATCTTCAACTGAGTCTGTCCATCATTTATCAAGCACACCTACTGCATGTACCAGGTACTAGGTTCTGGGGGTATAAAGTAAATTAAGACATAATTACTGTTCTTAAGGAGCTTACATCTACTGGAGGAGACAAAAGTATAAACAACTAAATATAATACAGTATATTAGGCATTAAGCTAATGGTATCAGTCAAGTGCTTATGGAGCACCAAAGAGAATGCTGAGCATTTCACCATAGGACAGTTAGGGAGACGACATTGGAGCTGGGCCTAAGAGAGTTTTCAAAAGCAGAAATGGGAAAGGGATATTCTGGGCAGAGAGAACAGTGTAAATCAAAACCCAGAGGTGTTTTTAAAAATTGCATGGAATGTTTAAGGAAATGCAAATAGTTGTGGTAGCCACAGCCTAGTATTCATAAGGATAGGTTACAGTAAATAAGAGTAGCCTTATTTACTATTAGTTAAAACCTCTAACTGTGAAACTTAAAACAACAGTTTCTAACTTTTTATGTTTTTATAAAAGTTTGATGGGAAAAAGATAAAAACTATATAAGAAAAGGATTTTTCTTCAAATTACCTGTAATGTTGTTTATCTATAACTGATGGATCACACATACTTTATAGACATCTCAGACATCTTGCAAGAGCTGAATTGCTTACTTATTAAAGATACATACACTTGAGCATTAGGATGCCATCGTGTACACTAGGCAGTGATTTAAAAAATGTTTTTTCAGAGTACTAAAATATTTGACATTAAATTACTTACAGTTTGGCACTGTTTGTTCCACTGTTTAGCACTGTACGCTTTCAAAGAAAATATTGGCCGGGTGCGGTGGCTCACGCCTGTAATCCTAGCACTCTAGGAGGCCGAGGTGGGCGGATCGTTTGAGCTCAGGAGTTCGAGACCAGCCTGAGCAAGAGCGAGACCCCATCTCTACTAAAAATAGAAAGAAATTATATGGACAACTAAAAATATATATAGAAAAATTAGCCGGGCATAGTGGCGCATGCCTGTAGTCCCAGCTACTCGGGAGGCTGAGGCAGTAGGATCGCTTAAGCCGAGGAGTCTGAGGTTGCTGTGAGCTAAGCTGACGCCACGCACTCACTCTAGCCTGGGCAACAAAGTGAGACTCTGTCTCAAAAAAAAAAAAAAAAAAAAAAAAATTACTAGTAGATGGTGGGATAAAGGTTTTAAAATTATTATTTAAAAAAAAAAAAAGAAAATATTATGTAATTATAAAGGGCTACCATTAGGCAAAGTGCAAAAAATCCAACTCAATACATTTATTAATGAAAAGTCAAGATTTTAACATTTTTACTGTCTATAAAGCAATCTAAGGAATATCAATAAAAATAAAAAGGAGACAATAACTACTGTTCTTAACAATCTAAGGGCAATTTTTCACAGCTTGCTGGAATCGACCATTTCAGTTGATTTGATTCAACTGCAGGTTATATGTCAACTCTAAGTAAATACATAAGTGTTTTTATATATCTAAGAATATCTTTAATATTGGGTTTAATACATGTGAGCTGATGGGAATCTTTCACCTAACATTTCGAATTGCTCATCTTATAGAAGAGCCAAATTTCTTATTTAATAACCACTCACACACACACACACACGCACACACACACACAAGACCTTAAAAGTTGATTTAAGCCAAGAATAGAGAAAATTGGAGGTCCAACCACAATAAAACTTAAATTTACAGAATATTGTACCTTGAATCTGACTAAAGTGAGGCAGGGCTCTAGGCTAACACAATTCAGTTTAAGAAGCAACTTCCCTGAAATTCAGTTTAAAATTTTCTTTCCACCTTAGCCAAAAAGGCATTTTCAGCAAAAAAAGGATTTCTTCAGGTCTATATAAAATGTCATTGCTCCACAGGCTCAGAAGATAGTTTTGACATTAACACCTCTACTAAAAAAGCACATACCATAACAAAACCTTAAATGCTTTTCATCAAAAATCACTGCACTGCAAAATGGTCATGTATAGTGGTTTAAGAAATGTCCCAGACAATAACTAGTATCTGAGACTGAAAATCATAAGATTTCTTAAATGCATTGGGCCCTAAACTTTTTATTTTAAATCCTAAGGATTGGCCAAGTGTGGTGGCTCATGCCTGTAATCCTAACACTCTGGGAGGCCGAGGCAGGAGGATTACTCCAGGTCAGGAGTTTGAGACCAGCCTGAGCAAGAGTGAGACCCCATCTCTACTAAAAACAGAAAGAAATTAGCCAGACAACTAAAAAATATATAGAAAAAATTAGCTGGGCATGCTGGCACATGCCTGTAGTCCCAGCTACTTGGGAGGCTGAGGCAGAAGAATTGCTTGAGCCCAGGAGTTTGAGGTTGCTGTGAGATAGGCTGACGCCACGGCACTCTAGCCTGGACAACAGAACAAGACTCTGTCTCAAATAAATAAATAAATGCTAAGGATTATTTTGGTGGAAACATTACATTAATATTTAACAACTCTGAATAAGCCTGGAATGTCTTTTGTTCATATAACAAAATAAGGAGATATGGCCGGGCATGGTGGCTCACGCCTGTAATCCTAGCACTCTGGGAGGCCGAGGCGGGTGGATCGCTCGAGGTCAGGAGTTCGAGACCAGCCTGAGCAAGAGCGAGACCCCATCTCTACTAAAATAGAAAGAAATTATCTGGCCAACTAAAAATATATATAGAAAAATTAGCTGGGCATGGTGGTGCATGCCTGTAGTCCCAGCTACTCGGGAGGCTGAGGCAGTAGGATCGCTTAAACCCAGGAGTCTGAGGTTGCTGTGAGCTAGGCTGATGCCACGGCACTCACTCTAGCCTGGGCAACAAAGTGAGACTCTGTCTCAAAAAAAAGGAGATATGAGGTACATAGCTCAATGCCAGATCTAATTCAAAGTATCTCCTTCTCTGTGACTGTGAATAACTGTGGGGAAAAAACAGGGAGAAGACTGGAGTTGTAAGCCTGGAATGAATCTATATTTCATGTAGTTATTGTGATAAGATGAGATAATGCATATTTGTTCATTCATTCATTCTGGAGATATTTATTGACTATCAACTGTGTGCCAGAAACTTTCTTTTTATGTTTTGTTTTCTTTGTGTGTATGTGTGTGCATGTGGTTTTTTGAGGGATGTTTCTTTTATTATTATTTTTAATTGACACATAAAATTGTACATATTTATGGGGCAAAGTGTGATATTTCAATACATGTACATAATATGTAATGATCAAATCAGGGTAATTAGCATGTTCATCACATTGAACATTTCCACTTCTTTGTGTTGGGAACATTCAAAATGCAATCTTCTAACTACTGGAAAATATACAATAAATTGTTCATTATAGTTGCCCTATAGTACTATAGAACACTAGAACTTATTTATCTTATCTAGCTATACTTTTCTATCTGTTAACCAATTTTTAGCTATTCCCCACTCCGCAATCCCTGCCACTATTAATCATTATTCTACTCTTTACTTCTATGAGATCAACTTTTTTAGCTTCCACATATAAATAAGAACATGCTATCTAGCTATAATTTTGTGTCTGTTGACCAATCTGTCACTATCCTTACCTTCCCCTGGCCTTTCCAGCCTCTAGGAACCAGTATTCTACTCTTTACTTCTTTGAATTCAACTTTTTTAGCTTCCATATGAGTGAGAACATCCAGAATTTATCTTTCTGTGCCTGACTTATTTCACTTAACAGTGTCCTTCAAACTCATTCATGTTGCTGCAGATGACAGAATTTTGTTCTTTTTATAGCTAAATAGTATTCCATTGTGTATATATACCACATTTTCTTTTTCCATTAGTCTGTTGACTAATGGATTGATTCCATATCTTGGCTATTGTGAATTGTGTTGCAATAAACATGGGAGTTCAGATATCTCTTCCACACACTGATTTCCTTTTGTTTAGCTATATACCCACTAGTAGGCTTGCTGGATCATGTGGTAGTTCCATTTTTAGTTTTTTGAGGAACCTCCATGCTGTTTTCTGTAATAGCTGTAATAATTTACATTCCCATCAACAGCATACAACAGTTTCCCTTTCTCCACACCCTTACCAGCATTTATCTTTTAATTTTTTATAGTAGTCATTCCAATGGAGGTAAGATGATATCTTATTGTGCTTTTGATTTGTATTTTCCTGATGATTAGTGATACTGAACATTTTGGATAAACCTGTTGGTCATTTGTATGTCTTCTTTTGAGAAATGTCTATTCAGCTCATTTGCCCATTCTTTAATCAGATTATTTTGTTTTTTGCTGTTGAGTTGTTTGAGATCCTTGTATATTCTGGATATCAATCCCTTGTCAGATAAATCATTTGCAAATATTTTCTGCCATTCCACAGGTTGTTGCTTCACTGTTTTGAATGTTTCGTTTTCTGTACAGAAGCTTTTAGTTTGACAGAATCTGAGTTGTCTATTTTGCTTTGTTGCCTAAACCTTTGAGCTCTTCTCCATAAAATCTTTGACCCACCCAATGTCCAAAAGTGTTTCCCCTGTGTTTTCTTCCAATAGTTTCATAGTTTGGGGCCCTACATTTAAGTCTTTAATCCATTTTTTTTTCCAAGACAGAGTCTCACTCCATTGCCCAGGCTAGAGTGCCATGGCGTCAGCCTATCTCACAGCAACCTCAAACTCCTGGGCTCAAGCAATCCTTCTGCCTCAGCCCCCATACTGATGTCTGTGCACCTGGTGGAACTATCACCTCTTCCAAACTTTCTAGAATGGCTTTCAGAGAGCAAAACTTTTACCTGTGGTGAGGTTTTAGTATGCTGGTTAGAAAGGGTGCAGTGACTCTGTTTCTGGATAGGTGCAATGATATAAGTCTTCATACAGCTTCTTCAGCTGTATTCAACATCAGCAATAACTATGGTCACCTCAGTGAACTAGGTTGTAGAAGTTTATGTCAGCAGCATAGGCTGTTAATGTCCTTGGTGCTGAGGGCTTTTGAGGGCCTCCTATTTTGTTTTCTCCACAATGGGAGATTTAGCCAAGGGTATCCTTCTTGATGTCATGGCTGACACAGCCTACAAGTGGCTGCAGCAGTACTGGGTTCTAAGTACAGGTTCTTGGAGAAGCTCTGGGGCTGGAATTCTAAGCCTGCGGTCTCATGACTTATTTTAGCACTTGATCCTAGGGTACAGGTAGGTTGTTTACAGAACGAGGATATGTGACTCTAAGGTACCCCTTAGCAGCTTGGGCCCAGGGGCCCAGGTTTAGCTGTGATTCTACCCCTGGGGAACAAGGCAAAGCACTGGCCCAACTCTGGGTAAAAGGAGGTGCTCTGGAGATTTGGGCCAGAGCAGCTGGTTATGACTACAATTCAGGAGCCAGTACCAATAGGGCTTTAGTGGCAACTTACATCCCAGAGGATGAGGCAGCATGTAGTAGTGACTCTAGACCCCTCAGTGGTGGGACTTCGCAACATCTGACTCTGTGAGGCCAGGTCAGTGGCAGCAAGTTCCTCAGAATACCATAGCACAGCTGTCATTTGGCCCCAGGGTAGGGACGTGTCAGGGAACAGTCCAGCAACAACTCCACTCCTCAGAGAAAGGAGCACCTCAGAATCTAAAGGGTTAGTCCAGCTCCAGGGAAGCAGGGAACCATAGTTATTTGGTCTGTAGAGCAGGGTATCTCAGCTCAACCAGTACTCTGTTTCCCTGGGACACATGGTACAATGTCAGCTCAGCCCTGGGTTGCACACCTGCTCATCTTGTAAGGATGTGTGCCAGACACTTTCTAGGCCTTGCAATGATAGAATAATATGTCTGGAAAGAGGATGACTAAAGAAGATTAATTCAGGGACTATTTCCAAAATCTGGACAAGGTTAAGGAAAACCAGCAAAGGAATTTGAAGCACTCAAGCACTAGCAACAGTGAGATTCTGTTACTACCTCTTGGTCAGAAGGAGCAAAAGGAGACAATGGTACCTGAACCTGGGAATAATCACAGCTATGGGAGCGGACCACCCAGTAGGAGCTGTGGTGGTCTTTAGTAGCAGGGTTGCCCTAACCATCACCAAATTGTAGTCTAGCAGTAAAAGAGCAGGGGAAATAAAAAACCCTACCTTTCTCTCCCTCCTACCCTGTAATCTCTTGTTGGTCCCTCTCATTGGCTGAACCTAACCAGAAGCCAGAGTGATAGGAACCTGGTTAAAATAGTCCATAGAGGTCAGCCTTCTGGGTCACAGCACAGGGTAAAGACTGATGATGTGATCTGGAGAGAATAAACAAAATAAACAGAAAATAAAAAAAAATTTGTCTTTGTAAGACTTATATTCTAGAGTATGTAATGCACTTAACACTATACATAGCATAGATTTTGAGTTCAATAAACATTAGTTATTGGTAGTATTGTTTGCAACAATAATATTGTGGAGAAAAGATTTTTAAGGCTTTTCTAATAAATAAATTTCCAGTTTTACTTTGATTGTACTTCCAGTGGTGGGATATTTTTTCTTAACTATTCCCTAAGGGGTGTGTGTGGTTATTTTATTGTATTTTATTTTACTTTGGCAGTAAAAGAATACATAACATTAAATGTACCATCTTAGCCATTTTTAAGCAAACAGTTCAGTAATGGTAAGTATATTTATGTTGTAGCGACTTAAGGTTATATATACAGTCGTGTGTCACTTAACAATGGTTATACATTCTGAGAAATGTGTCTTTAGGTGATTTTGTCATTGTGTGAACATCATAGAGTGTAGTTATACAAACCTAGAGGGTATAGCCTACTACACACTTAGGCTACATGGTACAGCCTATTACTCCTAGGCTACAAACATGTTCAGCATGTCACTGGACTGAATAATGTAGACAGTTCTAACAAAATGGTAAGTATTCACTTAAATGTATCTAAACAGAAAAAGTACATACGGTGTTACAATCTTATGGGACCACCATTGTATTTGCAGTCTGTCATTAAGAAAGATGTCATTATGCAGCACATGACTATACTTAGGAAGCAGACATCTTTGGAAAGGTGTCTTTTCTTTTTTAATTGGGGAATTAATGTTGTCTCAGGATTTTCTTTTGGGGGGGAATTTGAAGCATTCCTTTTCCCAACTCTGACCTAAAACATGGTCCCTGACAAATGACTCTCCTGAGACCAGATCAAATCTACCGGATGAATCTTACAAAAGTATGCTTTTCCTATGCTGCAAGAAGTTAGCAGCATATACCGTATACTCTCTCTTATACCATCCATATGAAAGTTCAGGCAAAAAAAATCTTGTTTTTCATTTTCAAAAAAATATTTAACCCAGATTGTTATAGACACTGTATAAGAGCAGGGGAAATAAAAAACCCTACCTTTCTCTCCCTCCTACCCTGTAATCTCTTATTGGTTCCTCTCATTGGCTGAACCTAACCAGAAGCCAGAGTGATAAGAACCTGGTTAAAATAGTCCATAGAGGTCAGAGACTGATGATGTGATCTGGAGAGAATAAACAAAATAATCATTTTGAAATTATTTAATTACATTTTCTAGACTTATTATTAACTGATAGGTGAGCTAATATGTTTTAGAAAGGTTTTCAAGAGGAATAATTAAAATGATATTTCTGAGGTCAGGTACGGTGGCTCAAACCTGTAATCCTAGCACTCTGGGAAGCTGAGGCAGGAGGATTGCTTGAGGTCAGGAGCTCGAGACCAGCCTGAGCAAGAGTGAGTCCCCTTCTCTACCAAAAATAGAAAAAAATAGCCAGACATGGTGGTGCTCACCTGTAGTCCCAGCTACTTGGGAGGCTGAGGCAGGAGGATCAGTTGAGCCCAGGAGTTGGAAGTTGCAGTGAGCTATGATGATGCCACTGCATTCTAGTCTGGGCAAGAGAGCAAGACCCTATCTCTAAAAAACAAAACAAAAGATATTTCTGGCTTGCCTTTATTTAACCAAAAGGTTTATTTAATAAATCTACTGTATTTCTAAAAATCGGAACTTGAATAAATTACAAAGGTGCTAGTTTTTCATAATTGTCATTCATACTATCATATGGCCTAGCATTCTTAAAGACTTCAAATCACTTTACATATATTGGGAATATGCACATTATTTAAATGAGAGGCAATAGTGGCAAATGTAAGTGGCAGTTCTTGAAAAGGAAAATAGGCTACCAAGAAAGACATCTAATAGTCATTACCTTACAGTATATATAAAATCAGCCTAAATCTCTTTGGTGTGAGTACACCTGTTTGTGGGTAGCTTTTATCACATAGACACAAAATGAATAAAACTGTAAGAGTTTCTTTTATGGTTTATTTCTAAAAAATGTTACATCTCAGCAAAGTGTATCAACTGTCTTTTTCATGTCTGTATTTCCAGCCAACTCAGACAGTAATGCCAGGACAAGTCATGCGGGTTACAACAGGTGCTCCAATCCCCTGCGGTGCTGATGCAGTAGTACAAGTGGAAGACACTGAACTTATCAGGGAATCAGATGATGTACGTCATCACCAGGTCTTACCGCACCATTGTTCCCACAGCAGTATCGTGTCACACCCATTTTCTGCAATGTTTATGAGAATAACCCAGGTTTTTTGGTTATGTTGGGATCTTACAATGTGTGGGTCTCCAGTAAATAAGAAATTAACTTAAGGTTGAAAATCTTTTGTTATAGGAGGAGTTTTTATGATCTAACTGTTATTATAGCAGAATTTGAACCATATTTGACCCAAGAAATTTCACATGCAAACAAGGAAAGAAACTCAAGATAGAAGAGCAGAGATATTAACAGTGACATACTTTCTAGCTGAGAAATTTGTCATTGAGACTAGCTTCTGATAAAATGTGAAGGAGTTCATGAAATCAAAAATTAATAGAGAAGAATTTAACAAAGAAGACATGGGCAAGTTCCTGAATATTACACTAAGCCAAGTGTTTGAACAAAAATGATCCTTTCACCTCTGTTTTCTGTATTTCCAAGAAAGGCCATGCCACAAAATGACAGCCTGGAAATATTAAATTTATATACATTCCCCCTCCATTTATTTTATAAAATAAAAGATTTTGGGATCTTTGGGGGTCTAAGCAGGCCTTTATCTCACTGAAACTAGTGGCAACTCTTGAAATCACAGTATCAGCCACTAATAAAAGTAGAAGAGATTCAACTGAGGTTTTAGTGACTGGCTGTCTTACTTGTTTTGTGAAAAAGTTTAAGATATTTTACATTTTAAAAGCTGAGGTTAAAAATAAACATATATTCTCCTGGGCGGGTAGGTAGTGAAATCTGGCCATGTTGAGAGACAGCCAATTTTCTTGATCTGGAGATTTTCTTTTTAATCAGCTAATCACATGTAGGGCTTATAAAATTCAACTCTTGGCAAACAGATCACATTGCCTGCTGTTAAAACTGTCCAAGTAGATTTATTGGCCTCAGGGAAGCCAGGAGAGCATTGAAATCCAGAACACATACCTCCACAGACTCTGCCAGATGACAAGACACAGTTCCAATGTCACAATATTATTCAAGCCCATAAATGTAAAATTGATGATCACCATTAATTTACAGAAATCTACTACCAGGTAAACTATAACTCCTTCACTGAAATTTCTGCAGGTATTTGGGAACCTTGGCATGGTATTAAACCCATAATTCATGGGAACAGAATAGAGATATTACCTTCATGCATAGTTTATCTATTGGGCTAGCCATATGTGTGTGTGTGTGTGTGTGTGTGTGTGTGTACGTGTGAATATTCCTTAAGAATGCTACTTACAAAGTAAGATTCAATATTTGAATTGGTACATTTTTAAAGCATGAAAATTGGAGAAAATATCTATTGGCACCAAACATCCTAATTTTTCAGAAACCTGTGTTAGAAATTCATAGTGTTTCAAAGGGTTTAGTAAATGGTTTTCTGTTTCCCTATATTTGTGTATATAATCTGGGCCTATCTGAGGATAAAGCATCTGAATAGTTAAATTCTACTGATCAGAAGTTCTGTTAAATTGTTTGGTTTGAAATTACATGACCTGCTCTTATCATAGGGCACTGAAGAACTTGAAGTGCGAATTCTGGTGCAAGCTCGACCAGGCCAAGATATCAGGCAAGTTCAAAATATATAGAATTTAAGGACAACTTTTGTTTCTACATGATCATGGACTTAGGAGAGCATGGCTATTATAAATCTGCAGCTATGTCAATTAACCATTAGCTTTCAGGGATTTACCAAGAAGCAAAATGAATTTTCCAAACTCTATATCACATATCTCCCTTGCCTATTTTTTAATGAAGATAGCAAAGGCAAGTGAAATAGTCAAAAGCAATATGAAAGAAGTACAGTCATGAGCCTACATAATCCACAGTTAATTCTAACCCTAGATAATGTGGAATTACCCAACCCCACCCCTAGATAATCCATAGTTTGGTATTAACTAAGATAACCTCAGAACTAGATATTTATATAATTAGTTTATCAGCTAATTGCTTATCAGCTAATAGAGGATAGCACATCCTCTACTGACTACCAGTAATAATGAAATAATATGCTGTTCCTTATGTACAAAGATGAGGCTACTATCCTACCACAAATAGTTTGTGTACCTTATATTATTTTTCTTACAATGGAATATGTTTACTCTGATTCCATTAATGCTAATTTGCTCAACATCCCTTTATAACAAAACTATACTTCTTCCATCCCTGTGGCAGCATACCTTCGCTGCCAGATCAGATCAGAACCAACCTAAGTGGTCCAAATGGAAATTACATCTGTGACTATAACCTCATTACCGTTATTCTCCTTGCTACAAAGCTCACCAGCTATGGACCTCTTATCATTAATGCCATTAGGTATTTTCATACAAATTCTAGCGTTATATCAAAATTTGCAATTGGTATTTTAACTGTAATATAGTACAAAGCAATTTGTAAAATAATTTTCAAATATGAAGTAATATATTCGTGTTTAGCAGTAATAGATATAAATCCTATTTTGTCTTCTATTGTACAATTTAACTTTTAAAATTAAAAAAGCATAGAGTTTTGAGAATCTCATTTCATTATTTTATTAGTGCCTCATTTCTTGACTTTTTTCTCTTGAGTGTTCTCCTTCTTTGACACTACAGTTTCCCTCTGAGTTGAGAAAATGTTATTCTTATTCATACTGCTTATGGTTCTGCTTTGATTTTCAGACCCATCGGCCATGACATTAAAAGAGGGGAATGCGTTTTGGCCAAAGGAACCCACATGGGCCCCTCAGAGATTGGTCTTCTGGCAACTGTAGGTGTCACAGAGGTTGAAGTTAATAAGTTTCCAGTGGTTGCAGTCATGTCAACAGGGAATGAGGTAAAAAAAAAAAAAAAGTGGTGGGGAGGCTGGGGGTCTTAAGATAAAGGTATTTCTGACATTTGCTCTATGTTGTAAAAAAAACATTGGGGATTATCAGTCTTACCACTGGGTCCATGTTCTTGTAATAGGAAAGTAAGAACTTGATAGTTCAAGTTCAGAAGATGAGAAGAAGGAAGAAAAAGAAATTAAAAAATGTTCCCTTCCATTTATTAGAATAACATATTACAACCAATGGCCTTTCCGCACACTCAGTGCACATAAACAAAGAATGTTAGTTCCTGGCTATAGATATTAAACTGTGCAAACTCAGTTCTTACTCTAGGACAAGGAATTGTGCCCATTCTTCTGCTGAAATGATGGGCCATTTCTGTGTGGGAAATAAATTAATGGATCACGATACCATGCCTAGCCCTTCTTCTTGTGAAAAGTTCCGTGCGATGTTTAATCACCAGGAGGAGTTTGATAATCAGGGTTATTTTTCATTTCTCTAAATATAGCATCTCTAGTGGCATGCTATTCAGAATGGGTCAAAATGTCATTTTGGGCCTGATTTAGAAAGAGGAATGTAGTCAATCTCTTTCTGAGAACTCTTGAAAAACTTCCTGTTTTGTGTTTTGCTTAGGTTGTGCAAAACTTTAATCAGAGGCTCTAAAATCAAACTGGGAATATTGAAAAGTGAATCTGCTGTAAACCCAAAGCCTTATTGCAGAAGCAGAAACTATTGAGATTTTTAAAAATAATTCCTTTGATCTTACTACTAAAGAAAAGCTTGACTGGACTTTTTTTTTAAATTTCTAACTGTGTTCTAAAAATAAGCCCTTCGTTAACATTATTTTTAATTTATTTATTTATTTATTTATTTATTTTGAGACAGAGTCTCACTCTGTTGCCCAGGCTAGAGTGCCATGGCATCAGCCTAGCTCACAGCAACCTCAAACTCCTGGGCTCTACCAATCCTACTGCCTCAGCCTCCCAAGTAGCTGGGACTACAGGCATGCACCACCATGCCCGGCTAATTTTTTCTATACATTTTTAGTTGTCCAGCTAATTTCTTTCTATTTTTAGTAGAGATGGGGGTCTTGCTCTTGCTCAGGCTGGTCTCGAACTCCTGAGTTCAAACGATCCTCCCACCTCGGCCTCCCAAGTGGTAGGATTACAGGGGTGAGCCACCGTGCCTGGCCTATTATTTTCAATTTTTTGAAGTCTTGGAAATGAAAATTTTCAGGAATCTCTCTATGACCCTTATAGTTCTTTTGACTCGAGCAAAAGAAAAGAATAGAATGTTTTGTTTTGCTAATGGAGAGCTAAATCAACATTCCAGATTTGCTTACTTCCCATTATAAGTGTACTGGTCATTCCATAAAACTACTGACCCAAAACAAACATTCTTTTCAATTTGATCTAAATGGCAATGATTTTATTAATAATATCCCAATATAGGACCAACTGATACTATATTTAGCACTAGAAAGAAATTTTTGTTAAACTGGTTAATTCAGTGAACATTCTTATTTCTGATTTGCTTGTATGCTTTGTGCATCCAAGTGAGTTTATGAAGTTTGGAAAAACTAAATAGAATTAGCAAACTTAGATGGGCATAGTGGCTCACACCTATAATCCCAGCACTCTGGGAGGCCAAGGCAGGAGGATTGTTTGAGGCCAGTAGTTCAAGACCAGCCTGTGCAACATAATGAGACCCCGTCTCTACAAAAAATAAGAAAAATTAGCCAGGCGTGGTGACCCACGCCTGTACTCCCAGCTAATCTGGAAGCTGAGGAAGGAGGATCACTTGAGCCCAGGAGTTGGAGGCTGCAGCAAGCTATGATCATGCCACTGCACTACAGCCTGGGCTGCAAAGCAAAACCCTGTCTCAAAAAAGAAAAGAAAGAAAAAGATTAGCTAACTCATAAATAAGTATTTAGTTAATAGGAAACTTTGTTTAAGCTATATTGCTTATATTCTTTCTAATGCTTTTGTAGGGCTGGACTGAGTTCTCAGTTATCCCACACAATATATTGGTAGTATTTTTTTAAAGCTACTTTTTATACTCTATTAAAACTACTTACTGGTAGTAGGGTTAGGTGATGGGGTGAGAATAGAAATGGTACTTACATCATAGAATCTAAGAAAGAGTTGCAAGTCTTAGTTCCCTGCCCCTGTAGACCTGATTATCCTGGAACAGGCTTTGACTAATTCTATATGATTCATTCCCCTGCACTCTCTGGCCTGCTATACTAAATTATACCATGGTTTTCCAAGAAAATAATGCTTCTAAATTCTATAATCTCTGGCTCCATATAGCTTGATATTCCTCCCCTTCTCCCATCCAAAATTACCTATTGTTATGGCTCTCTATGACCATACACTTTAGTGTTGTTCAACACATGTTTATTGGCCACCTCTCTACCAGGTACTAAACAGGAACCTGGTGATAAAAGAGATGAATAAAGTATAGTATCTCTCCTGAAGGCTTGAGATCCTCAGATACCCAGAAAACAATAGCAAAAAAAAAAAAAAAAAAATTCATTTATTTTCAGAGAGGTCAAAAGAAATTGCACTTTGGCCGGGCGCGGTGGCTCACGCCTGTAATCCTAGCACTCTGGGAGGCCGAGGCGGGTGGATTGCTCAAGGTCAGGAGTTCGAGACCAGCCTGAGCGAGACCCCGTCTCTACTAAAAATAGAAAGACATTATATGGACACCTAAAAATCTATATAGAAAAAATTAGCCGGGCATAGTGGCGCATGCCTGTAGTCCCAGCTACTCGGGAGGCTGAGGCAGTAGGATCGCTTGAGCCCAGGAGTTTGAGGTTGCTGTGAGCTAAGCTGACGCCACGGCACTCACTCTAGCCTGGGCAACAAAGTGAGACTCTGTCTCAACAAAAAAAAAAAAAAAAGAAATTGCACTTTATCTATTAATATGGCAAAGCCAAAATTTAGCCAGTCATAGTACAAGCTTCCCTTAAGTATTGGTTCTGATTTCCCCTTGGTACGTATGATTTCACATATTCTACTTCTTGAATCCAATGTGATATATTGGTAAGCAGGACAATTGCCTTAGGCAACCCAAAGAAGGTCATATATGTATACTATTTAAAACCTGCTCAGTATTTGTTTGAGCTTTTTAAGGATGGTAGAATTATTTCAAAATTGAGGACGTAGAGTTATCGACTTTAACTAATACAGAATAGCTGTATTGAAATCAACATTTGTTGATCTCAAAAAAAAATATGCATATTAAAATTTAGATAATACCATAAAGTGATTATGTGATTGTGGGCACACATTTCCCAACTTCATGCATTTGTTCAATAAATAAATATTGAGCACCTATTACATGCTAGAAGGCCCACCAAAGGGTTGTCTTAATTAAATATTCAGACTCAAAAGATGTGAACACACCATACCTTGGACCAGTTTACTTACAAAGATATTGAACAGAAAACTCAGCATCTAGCAGGATAGCATCAAGTTTTCTTCTTTAGTGGATCTAGTCCTCTTAGTAGTCCACACAGCCATCCACAAGCTGTTCCATTTCTTCAAGTGACACCTCGGGTGCAAGGGAATAAGACTTATACTAGGAGAGTGGGGGAGCCACCCTGACTTAGAAACCCTATATCCTACAAAGGAATTAATATTTCTTATAACAATCTTAGGCAGCTTTCAAAGTCCCCACAAAGTAAACACTTAGTTATAATTGCCAACATACTCAAGGAAGCCTAAAGTTGTGGCTCCCCATTAGATATTTATAGGTCATTTATTGTCCCTCCCAGTCTATATAAGTTGCCGATCAGAGATAATTTTTATCATAAGAAATGTTGCTTAGTAACAAGTTCACATTTCATCTTTTTCAAATTTCCAGAACAGAGCTGGAAAGTTAACCTAAGGCCAAGAGGATACATTATCTGTAGAAAATTAGAAAATAATAACAAAAATGACTAAAAGTCAGTCTGCTTTTTATTATCACCATGTACTGACAATTCTAAACAATGTCAGTGGATAAAATACTCCTCTCTGCTGGGGCAAACCACTCCTACCACCCCTTCTCTCTAAGTATGCTACTGATGCCAGGCACTATTCTGATATTGGGAATATAGCAGCAAGCAAGACAGACAAATTCCCTGCTCTTACAGAATTTATATTCTAATGGGGAGGTAGCAAACAAACAGTGATAAATGATATTTTAAAAAAGTAAAATGATAAAGAGTATCAGAGGAGAGGCCGGGCGCGGTGGCTCACGCCTGTAATCCTAGCACTCTGGGAGGCCGAGGTGGGTGGATCGCTCAAGGTCAGGAGTTCAAGACCAGCCTGAGCAAGAGCGAGACCCCGTCTCTACTAAAAATAGAAAGAAATTATATGGCCAACTAAAATATATATAGAAAAAATTAGCCGGGCATGGTGGCGCATGCCTGTAGTCCCAGCTACTCGGGAGGCTGAGGCGGTAGGATCGCTTAAGCCCAGGAGTTTGAGGTTGCTGTGAGCTAGGCTGATGCCACGGCACTCACTCTAGCCCGGGCAACAAAGCGAGACTCTGTCTCAAAAAAAAAAAAAAAAAAAAAAAAGAGTATCAGAGGAGGTATATGCCAGATACTATCTGTTGAAACTTCACATTAGCCCTTATGCTCTCCCCTATACCGATAAGGCTGGAGGCCTGAAAGCTGGATTTCCCAGACTCTGATCAGCTATGGAGTACAACAATTAGGTTTTGCCATTAGGATATATTCATATTACATTAGAAGATAGAAAAGGAGAGCTAGGAACAAGATAGCTGACTAGATACAGGTATTATGTGCCTCCACGAAGAAGAACCAGAATAGTAAGTAGATACTCACATTTTTAACAATATCATCTAGGAGAGAATGCTAGGATTCACCGGGGAAGTGATGGGAAGCACCAAAAGTAAGTAAGGAGAGGGCTCAAGGCAGCTTGCCCAGCCAAAGACTGGATGAGAGCCAGGAGAAGCTCCTGGATTTGGGGAAACAGTAAGAGAAAAATTCCCAAGGATTCATACTCTGAAACTGACTTTCACAATATTGCTATGGAAGGATCGTTTGAGCTCAGGAGTTCAAGACAATATTGCTATGGGAGAACCCCACAACTCACACAAGCCTTGAGCCTAACATAGGGAGCTGCCTAGAGATTGCACAGAGATGTTGCTCCAGAAAGGGAACCTACACAGCATCCCACAGGCATTCCAGACACCTCTAGCTGGGTGCCATTGTGAGAGCCTACATACTGGGGATCTACAGAGATGGCTGGTACTGCTGTACTGCTCTGAGGAGGATGAGGGGAGACTGTGGGATCCCATATAACCCTGGGAAGTTCCCCACCACCCTGATGCAGGCTGCTGCAGAGACTGAGATGTGAGCGGATCGCACTCCCCACGCTTCTTGCCCAGGCTGCTTGCCTGTAAAGGGCTCTACACTTTCTGGTCATGGGCCCAAGGTGCCATTTTGAGAGTTTAATGCTGGGCTATACCCCATCCTTAGGCCAAGTTCAGGCTGACACAGTTGCAGCCACTACCTGGCCAAGGAAGGGACAGGGAAACCAGGCTCTCGTAGGCATACCTAAAACAATACCCACCACCCTGCAACTGGCCCCTGTGAAAGTGAGACACAAGTGGACTGCACTCCCCACACCTTCTTGCCCACACTATTTGCCTGAGTGGGGCCCATCTTTTCAGGTCACAGGCCCACAACCGATGCCATTTTGAGAGTTTAACCCTGGGTTGCACTCTGCCCTCAGGCCGAGTTTTTTCTTTCTTCTTTTTTATTGTCAGTGATAATTAATACTATATTGTTTTATTAATTTTTTATATATATATATTCATGGGGTACAAATGCAATTTTTGCCTCATTGATATATTGCATTGTGGTAAGGTCAGGGTCTTCAGGGCATCCATCACTGGAGGAACACACCTCAAACCTACCAAACAACCTCCCATCATCAACCCCTCTCTCACCCTTCTCCACCTCTCCAAGTCTCCATTATGCACAGTTCCACACTCTGCTTCCATGTGTATACATTATTTAGCTCTCACATATAAGTTAGAAAATGCAGTATTTGTCTTTCTGTGCCTGAGTTGTTTCACTTAAAATAATGGCCCCCAGTTCTGACCATGTTGCTGCAAAGGACGTGATTTCATTCTTTTTTATAGCTGAATAGTGTTCAATTTTGGGGCGTATATACTAATCTATCCAGTTTTAATATGAAGACATTAGATTACAGTAACAGTTAATGTATAGGAAAACTAGAAAATACAAGTAAGCGTTCATTCATTTACTTAGTATATTTTGAGTTCCTTCTATGTGCCAACTATCATTTTAGTTGCTGGGAATACAATAGTAAACAAATAAGACAACAATCCCTATCTCCATAAAGCCTATATTCTAATGGAATGCAAAAAAATAGAAATCACTGCTAACATTTTGCTATACAGTCATCCAGAATTATTTCTATCCTCATATAAATATTTATTTATAAAAAATAAATACTATTTTATTATCTGCTTTTTTTATAGCATATCACAAATATCTTTCAGTGTCAGTAATATATATCTGTAATCCATCTTTGATAGCTGCATAACAATTATATTGTATGGTTTCTCATACTTAATTTTTCAGTTCTCTATTGTTAGACATTTAATTTTTTTATCATTAAAATAGACAGTGATGTGATGAATATTCATAGTTATTTGCATGTTTCATTATTTTATTAAATTCAAAGAATTGCTAGGTCAAAGGGTATGCCTTACTTATTTTAAGATTGTGTATTGCAGCCAAGTGTGGTGGTGTCTCACAGCTATAATCCCAGCACTCTGGGAGGCCAAGGCAGGAGGATCGCTTAAGCCTAGTAGTTCGAAGATGCAGTGAGCTGTAATCATGCCACTGCACTCCAGCCTGGGCAACAGAGCAAAACCTTATCTCTTAAAAAAAAAAAAAAAAAGATTATGTATTGCCTCCAGAAATATTATACTGAGTTACCCTCCCTTAAATATTGAGAAGTACTATTTTTCCATACCCTCACCAATACTGAGCGTTATTGTTTTTTAATCTTTGTATCAGTAGACCAAGAATGATGGCCCACTTTTAGTTCTTATCCTCCTTTATTAATTCAGTCATTCAACAAATTTGTTGACATTTAATACATCTCAGGCCATTATCATATGCCATTTACCCAGATTTTGTATCTATGCTCATCTCTTTTCATTAAAATCCAGTCAATTTAAAATCCTATCAGTCTTTCAAATCCAGTTTAGACATTTCTTCCTACATGAGGCCCTCTATTAACACACTGACCACATTTGTTCTCTCCTTCTTTTAAATACCTATACTAAGCTTTATTTGGATCAGTCATGCTGCATTTATCATATACTGCCTTGTACTGTCATCATATGTATTTCTTTTTAAAATTACTTTTTGTTATCATTAAATATTTTGAAAATAGAGAAAAGGAGAAAAGTCATACATAATCTCACCATGCTTAACCCAAACATAATAACACTTGATTTCTTTCCATTTTTTCACCTATTGTTATACGTTTATGTCTTTTTAAACACTGTTTTATTAGCTGCCTAGTATTCTATTAAGTAGACATGTGTATTTGACCTTCCTTTATGTGCATCTTCATACTCATTGAAGAACAACACATTGTAGTTTTTTTAAAAAAAAAGCATCAAGGCCGGGCGCGGTGGCTCACGCCTGTAATCCTAGCTCTCTGGGAGGCCGAGGTGGGCGGATCGTTTGAGCTCAGGAGTTCGAGACCAGCCTGAGCAAGAGCGAGACCCCATCTCTACTAAAAATAGAAAGAAATTATATGGACAGCTAAAAATACATACAGAAAAAATTAGCCGGGCATGGTGGTGCATGCCTGTAGTCCCAGCTACTCGGGAGGCTGAGACAGGAGGATCGCTTGAGCCCAGGAGTTTGAGGTTGCTGTGAGCTAGACTGACGCCACGGCACTCACTCTAGCCTGGGCAACAGAGTGAGACTCTGTCTCAAAAAAAAAAAAAAAAGCATCAAAAGAGTCTAGTTGCCCTGTTTCTATGTTTTTTAAAAGGAGAATTGATGGGGGTGGGTGGAGGGAGGAGTCTCTCTGGTCAGGCTTCTTAGATCTTTTTTAATCCAACTACTTATTCCCACCCCTATCCTCATTCTACTACTTCAAGTTGTGTTGTTTTTTCATTCCCATTCTCCCTCCATCTTTCAAACCCACTCTTAACTCTCCATTTTTTTCTTCCCAATGCTCAAAGAACTGATAGGTGCTCTAACTAGAGTGTGCTCTTTTCCCACTTTGAGGCCACCACAGTGTATAGTATGTTTTCTGGTGAGTAAACAACCAGTGGTACAGCAGAATAGGTTTCTACTAATTATTAACAGCCCTAATTTAGAGCTGTAAATATAGCACATTTGTGGCAGCTATTCCATAAGTCTATATTTATCTATCTGGCTATCCATCATCTACATATCTATATATATATGTATATGTCTAGTTTATCAACTATATATTATATCTATATCTATCTATATTAATAGATAGATTCTATATATTCCAAAACTGAAAAGCTGGCATTTTATTTAATCTTTAAAGTAATTGTGTAAATTTCTATTCATGACAATAATCTCAGGTATGGAATTTAAATTTTATATTGAATTAATGTTTTATATTAAATTTTATTTAATTTACCTCATAGTAAGAGAGAATAGTTTCAATTAATCCATGCTTTGATTTCTTATTTTCTTTATTATAAGGGTATTTGAGGATGGTCATAAAAGGATATTTTAGTCACTTGTAAATAATAACAGCATGTATTTATGTAGTGCCTCTCTTCTAGGGATTTAACAGTACCTAATTAATATTATGTCATTAATCTTTACTACACCCCTCTGAGGTATGTATCTGGCAGATGTCATTATGCCTCTTCATAATGACAGTAATAAATATTCTATAATGTACTATAGAAATAAACATATGTGCTGACGACTGGGTTTACAGACCAAGGAATCAAGGTATATTAGGTGTCAAGATGCTAGCATGAGGCAACAAACTGCCAGCTCCAGGTGTAGCCCAAAATCTTGCCTTTTAAAACTCCTTGTCTGTTCCCCACTATTTTCCCTTAAAGACAGTTGAGAAGAGATTCCCCTGCTTTATTTTTAAGCCTAGGAGCTGGACCCTGGGCTTAATATTTTATAAACATTAGAGATTATCTATCATCTGTATAGCACAAGTAATATAGGAAATTTTAAAATAGTAGAAAAAACTTAGACTGTAGAAGCTCATAATCTAGTTGATAAATTGTGTATTGTAATATAATATCTAGAGCAACCACTAAAAAAATCTATTAAAAAGATACATTCAAAAACACTAGAGATAAATCAAAATGGAATTCTAAAAAAATGTTCAAGTAATCCACAAGAAGGCAAGAAAAAGAAAACAGAAACAAAAAAAGAGGGAACAAACAGCAAATGAAAAATAACAGGCATAAGCCCTAAATTATCAATAATTACATTAAATATAAATGGTCTACTTTATTTGTAATAGACTAAAACTTGAAACAGCAATAAAAAGGCACAAACTATTTCTACATGCAATCACCTAGATGGACCTCAAGGGCATTATGCTGAGTGAAAAAAGGCCAATCTCAAAAGATCACATACAGTTTGATTTCATTTTTATAACATTCCCAAATGATAAAATTATATTAGTGGTTCTCAGGAGGTAGAGATGAGGATAGGGAAGGGGGATCATGGCTATAAAGGGTTAACATGAGGACTATCTTTGTGGCAGCTAAATAGTTGGTATCTTGATTGAAATAGAAATTACACAAATCTACACATGTGGTAAAATGACAAAGAATTATATGCATACATTCTACCAATGTCAGTTTCTGGTTTTGATATTATATTATAGTTACATAAAATGTTACCACTGGAAGAAACTGAGTAAAGGGCACGGAGAACCTCTATGTATGATTTTTACAACTTTCTGTAAGTCTATAATTATTTTAAAATAAAAAGTTTTTAAAAGAAATATGCATATATTAAAAATTAGAGAAAAAAGTAATAGTTTAATAGTATTTGGTGGATACAAAGTACTAGAAAAATAAAGGTGCATGGGATAGAATTTTTAATGGAATTTTTCTCAAAGGAGATGAGCCTTTGGTACAGTATTTAAATAATACAAAACATGGCCATGGATCGGCAAACTGGGAGACAGTACTGAGTAAAAGTGAAAAGGAAAAGGCATAAAATTGGTGTTTGAGAAAGATAATCCCGATAGATATGTGGTATTGAGCTACAGACATATCAAAACCTCCATGCAAAGACCACCAGAGAAACCTGTTGATCAGTTTTTTTAAACGGGTATTAAATTTGCAGAAAGAGGGCACCACCTTGACAGAGCCTCAGTAACATCTCTAAAGGGTAAGTTACAGATAGAACGTATTGGACTGGTTGTGCTAGAGTCAGTCAGTCACAGGGTGATTTTAGGGCTATGGGATGTATGGGTAGGGCTTGGTCAGAATTTGTAATCTAGGCAAGTTGCTAGAACAGTCAGTAGTCTTTATCTTTGGAACATATGAGTCTGTGTGGAATTACTATTAAATCAAATTGTCCATGCTCTTATCTTAGAACATATGATTTGAATGAGCTAACTTTAAAACAACTTGAGCTAAGATAGTTTGTGTTCCATGTCATGGATTGGCAGTTTATCTGTTTTGCAAGTCATAGGACAGTTTTACAAGTTGTAATTTCAGTGTCATTTCTCAGTCCCTCCTACTTCCGGTCTAATTTCGGCCTAAATTTTTAGACCATTATCTTCTGGAGATGTGGTCAGTCTAGATTTGTACTTTTTGATGGACCATGATTGGGTATTAGGTTTTTCTATAGTTGTTGTATTGATCTCTACAACATCATGCCTTCATATTTTCTTTATTGCATGCTAATTTGTTGAATTATATAGCTAAACTGCAGATGCACAGCAACACTTAAGGCTCTAAAGATTACATATTTGGCTCCTGCCATACAGACAAACACTAAGACAAGATTATTATCAAAGTTTGCATGGTATCTCAAAGCCATGATTCTAGACTTGAAATCTAGACATGAAAATATGTCAAATATTTTAGTATTCTTCCTTTAAAAGGAGAAAGAAGCAAATCTTTGTATTACCTGTTAGCCAATTATAGCTGAGGTATGTAAGACATCTTAACAGTTTTATTATTGTGAATTTGAGAAAGGCAAAAATCAAGAAGACGTGTCAGAGGAGACAAGATATTAAAATAAGTCATAACTTAAGACAATATTTGTAGGCAATATTATTTTAAATCAGCAGTAACCGTGATTATTAGAAACTTTTATTTAAAATAGTTTAAGAACAGACCATAAACCTAGAGAGTTAACAGAATATTTTGGCTGTAAAAATGAACCTTTGTTATCTGGGCACAAAATAACTTGGCAGTTTTTAACAAAAAGAAAACCCAAATTCCAGTAACAATTGGCAAGGTGTATATACTTTTTTTCTTTATGAATAAACCCATATCATGTAACCAACTTTGTTAATAATTGCAACACATGGTCTTAGTCCATTTTGGCTGCTATAATAAAATACCATAAACTGCGTAGTTTGTAAACAACAGAAATTTATTTCTCACAATTCTGGAGGCTGAGCAGTACAAAATCAAGGCTTTTTCTTACTGTCCCTCACATGAAGGAGGGACAGGCGAGTTCCCTTCAGCCTATTTTATAAGGACACTAATCTCATTCATACGGGCTTCACCCTCATAACCTAATCATTTTCTGAAAGCCCCACCTCCTGATACCATCATCTTAGGTGTTAGGATTTCAGCATATGAATAGGGGTTGGGGAGACACAAACATTCAGACCGTAGCATACATGTTACTCTTCACTATATGTAGTTCTTATTCCCAAGCAAATAAAATTCATTTCTCTTTAGAACTTACATACTTATTGTATAATATCCTCAAAATTTATTTTTTATCTTCCTTCATATTCTGATACAATCACACAATTTTTACTTTAAGAAAAATATTATTTTTTCCTAATAAACAAAACACAGTCATTACCTTGCACAAGCATTCCTCTAATTTCATATATCCTTTTTAACCTGTTAATGATGTTTACTTTATAATACATTTAATAAGAGCACCAGTATATTAAGCATTATACTGGCCACATATTCAAGATTATTTATCAATTGCTCAAATTAATATTAGTTTAAAGTCTTAGCATTAACTAAGGATCTGGAATTTAAAACTTAAGTTCATATGAAATCTTATGATTTTAGAAGCATTGTAAGAATTCATCTCTTTTCACAGAGACATTCCATATCATCATTCAGTTTAGATGAACATGAATTTTGAAATTTTCTAGCAAAACCAGTAAAGGAAATTTAAGGAGATTCACAATAGGATTTTTTTTCATTAATAGACAGGTCTTGCTCTGTCACCTAGACTGGAGTACAGTGGCACAATCATAGCTGACTGGAGCCTCAAACTCCTTGGGCTCAAGCTAAATGATCCTCCTGCCTCAGCTTCCTGAGTAGCAGGGCTACAGGCACAAAATAGGATTTTTGTATGGAAAATAAGCCCAAGACTTGCAGAACTAGAATACTGTTCTAATATAACTTTCTTACATGGTGGTACAGTTAGGAAGAAAACACAGGACAGTTTGGTTTAAAAAGTGAAAATAAACAAATTAGTCTAATTTGTCCAAAGAATCATCTTAATAGAAATATGAATTTTTTCTAATACAATTTGTAGACCTCTGTATTTATAAAGGAAATTCTTAAGGACTCCTTAAATTACATTTAAAAGCTCTGAATGTTCCTCTTCACTTCTTATAACCTAGTAACCAAGGCCATTAGATTAATTTTCAATTAAACCTTTTTTTCCCCAGAGTTTAATTAAAAGCTATTTGGAACAGGAGCATGCTCCATGGAGCTTATAATGTGATTTTTCTTCCTCTTTTTTGTGTTAGATCTGTTTATCTGAATTATCTGGGTGTTTTAAGGTCTGTCCATAATGACCAGAATTAAGTTTTGAACAATTTTCTAGTAGAGGGAGAAAGAAAAGTAAGGATATATAAGGGAGCCGGTTGCATCTAAAATGGAAATAGTTACTGACCACTAAAAAGTCAATCATCTTTGCTTTGCAAAGAGGGGGAAAGCCTTAGATGCCAGCAAACCCATTTCAATACATGAAAAAGAGAGGGTCATTGCAACCAGTTCAAATAGAGTCTTAGGCCCTTAACAATTCCATCAAGACCACTATTAAATCTCTGAAGAACGGAAATGAAGACAGAGGTCTCTTACAATAAGCTAAGTGATTTCTCTTTAGACAAACAAGACAGAGAATCTCCTCCTGAGGGTTTAACAAATGAACTTTTACTTTTTTTTAAAAATGTTCTATTCAAATTTCATTTTGAAACTTTGTATAACAACAAAAATGCTAATCATTGAATGATATTCCCCTTTTGTTCTAAAAGTGCTTTCAAGTGAATAATTGTAGTCATGTCAAAAGTACCCCAAAGTGGCCACTGCAATTCCAAGTTGTCCTTGATGAAATTATGCTTTTTGGAGAGATAAATTCATGAAAGAGAAAACAGAAACCAGAGTTATAGCAGGAGGTAGCACAGTTTATTATTAAATGAATCCATGAATTCATTAGCTAAAGGTCAATCAAAAGGGAAAATATCACTTATACATTGTATCTAAAGTCCTCAACACTAAGGTTGAACCCCTAACAGCTAACCCTAAAAATCAACAGGCCAGAATGGGTAGACAGATCTCTCCCAAAGCCAATTTCTCAAACATAGACAAAACTAAGAAAAGTTCCCATATGCACACAGCAATGTAGCCGATTGGCAGGTAGGATGGTTAATATCAAATAAATGCTTTACCAGACCTTCATCAAGGAAAACAAAAATTAATACAAATCTGATCAGATAACAAAAAAGTCCTGGGAACCTTATATTAATGACAAACAAAATAAATATCAGCTATCTTTGGGAGACCAGCAGAAAAGGATTCAACTTCAGAATAATTGTTGGACTTATCATCATAGACCAAGAATCCTCTGAGCAAAGAGCTTCAGGAAACCTCAGTAAATTGCAATATAACCAATAATATAACTGGTGATAAGGCTTCTGGAAGTCTTGGTGGGACCTCCATAATTATCAAAGTCCTAATACAAAGACCACCAGGGAAACCTGTTGATCATACAAAGCTGGATATTTTAAGTTTCTGAGCAAAGGAAAGCATCACCTTGACAGTGTAGGGGAGAAAAAAATAATTTTTCCTCATCCTTATGAGTTCTTACACCTGGGACCCCTATAACGAAAGACAGATTAACAAGAAAAAAACATAAGTTTATTAACGTGTATACCTCATGTATACATGGGAGATACCCAAAGAAAAATGAGCAACTCTCAAAGAGGTGACCTAGACGTTTGGCTTATGTAGCGTCTTCAACAAAGAACAACAAATTCTTAGAGAAGTGATGAGACAAAGGAAAAGAACCTTAAGTCTACAATTACAGAAACTTGTGGAAAGACAACTATATGAGAAACTAAGGAGAGAAATCAGTAGACAGAGAAACTAAGGCTAGTTAGTAAAATTTGATAGGTAGATTCCTCTGGTGCCATCTCCAGGCTGATAAGTATCCACAGTTTTATCCCTCCTAGTAGAGAGGAGCATAATGATGCCTTTGTAAAGTTATGTCCTGCTTTTAGGCAAGGGGGGGAAAGGAAGAGAGCTTTTCTTGTGTCTGTTTCTTCTCAACTGCCCTCAACTCAAAAATAATTTTTATGTCAAAGGGGCATATCTTGGGGGGGCATATTCTGCTATCCTTCAACAGAGTCTCAGTAGTGTCTCAAAAGGGGGGATATATAGAAGAGTACTTTTATGATTTTGAGGACTGTGGTTGGTCATGGGGTAATTGTAAGGTAGAAGTTAGTAAGCAAGGTCCAGACAGAGATTAGTCAGAATTTGTAAAATAGGTGAGTTGCTGGAACAATCAGTCTTATCTTTGGAGTGCATGAGTCTATGTGGAGTTACTGTTAAATCAGCAGCCAACTATCTATAGTTACTACTGTAAGTAATATATCATTAAGGATATAGATCTGATCCAGCTTGTGTTAAAAACAAGTTGATTTAAGATAGTTCAAATTACATGTCCTGGTTTGGTACAATTTATCTGTTATGCAAGTAATAGTAGTTTTGCAAGTTAGTATTTCTGTTTTATTTCTCAGAAGGAAATAGTTTGTAGGCAAGGCAGCCAATTAGAAAGCTTTTACGAGGAAGGAAATTGCAGAGCACGTAAACAGGTGGAAAACCATACCATGCTCGTGGATTGGAAGAATCAACATTGTTAAAATGTCTATACTACCCAAGTGATCCACAGATTCAATGCAATCCCTATTAAATTACCAACATCATTTTTCACAGATACAGAAAAAATAATTTTACGCTTTGTATGGAACCAGAGAAGACCCCATTTAGCAAAAGCAATTTTAGGCAATAAGAACAAAATGGGAGGTATTAATTTACCAGACTTCAAACTATACTATGAGGCTGTGGATATTAAATCAGCTTGGTATTGGCACAAGAACAGAGACACAGACCAGTGGAACAGAACTGAGAATCCAGATGTAAAACCATCCTCATGTAGCCATCTAATCTTTGACAAAGCAGACAAAAACATACACTGGGGTGGCCAGGCGCGGTGGCTCACGCCTGTAATCCTAGCACTCTGGGAGGCCGAGGCAGGCGGATCATTTGAGCTCAGGAGTTCGAGACCAGCCTGAGCAAGAGAGAGACCCCGTCTCTACTAAAAGTAGAAAGAAATTATATGGACAACTAAAAATATATATAGAAAAAATTAGCCAGGCATGGTGGCGCATGCCTGTAGTCCCAGCTACTTGGGAGGCTGAGGCAGGAGGATCGCTTGAGCCCAGGAGTTTGAAGTTGCTGTGAGCTAGGCTGACACCATGGCACTCACTCTAGCCTGGGCAACAGAGTGAGACTCTGTCTCAAAAAAAAAAAAATACACTGGGGAAAAGAATCCTTATTCAATAAATGGTGCTGGGAAAACTGGATAGCCACATGTAGAAGACTGAAACAGGACTCACACCTTTCACCTCTCACAAAAATCAAATCACGATGGATAACAGACTTAAGATGCGAAACTATTAGAATTCTAGAAGAAAATGTGGGAAAAACTCTTATAGACATTGGCCTAGGCAAAGAATTTATGAAGAAGACCCCAAAGGCAATCACAGCAACAACAAAAATAAATAAATGGGATCTGATTAAATTAAAAGGCTTCTGCACAGCCAGAGAAACTGTCACAAGAGCAAACAGACAACCTACAAAATGGGAAAAAATTTTCACAGGCTACACATCTGATAAAGGACTGAAAACTAGAATCTCTTTAGAACTCAGGAAAATCAGCAAGAAAAAATCAAACAACCCTATCAAAAAATGGGCAAAGGACATGAATAGAAATTTTTCCAAAGAAGACAGCAGAATGGCCAACAAACATATGAAAAAATGCTCAACATCTCTAATCATCAGGGAAATGCAAATCAAAACCACAATGAGATATCACTTAACTCCAGTGAGAATGGCCTTTATCAAAAAGTCCCAAAACAATAAATGTTGGCATGGATACGGAGAGACAGGAACACTCATACGCTGCTGGTGAGACTGCAAACTAGTGCAACCTCTGTGGAAAGCAATATGGAGATACCTTAAACAGATACAAGTAGACCTACCATTTGTTCCAGCAATCCCATTATTGGGCATCTCCCAAAAGAACAAAAGACATTCTATAAAAAAGACATCTGCACTCGAATGTTTATAGCAGCACAATTCACAATTGCAAAGATGTGGAAACAACCCAAGTGCCCATCGATATACGAGTGGATTAATAAAATGTGGCATATGTATACCATGGAGTATTACTCAGCTATAAGAAATAATGGTGATATAGCACCTCTTGTATCTTCCTGGATAGAGTTGGAACCCATTCTACTAAGTGAAGTATCCCAAGAATGGAAAAATAAGCACCACATGTACTCACCATCAAATTGGTTTCACTGATCATCACCTAAGAGCACATTTAGGAATAACATTAATCGGGTGTCGGGCAGATGTGGGTGGTTAGGGGATGCGTGTATACCTACATAATGAGTGTGATGCGCACTGTCTAGGGGATGGACACGCTTGAAGCTCTGATTCGGTGGGGGGGGTGGGCAAGGGCAATATACGTAACCTAAACTTTTGTACCCCCATAATATGCTGAAAAAAAAAATAGAAGGCTTTTACACAAATTCAGAAGTAATATAATAAATACCTGTAATCGGTTTGGGGTGGTAACAGAGTAAATGAAAATGCAGGGTCAAGGAAGAGATGGATTAGAATGTTCTTAATGATTGAGGCCTTTGGGAAAAGATTGGACTATAAAGGGAAAAAAAAGAATCAAAAGTTAAATGTCTGAAAGCTGGGAAGATAGTGGCACCATTGACAATACCAAAAACAGGAAATTGAAATTAATATTATGTTTTGTTTTACTTTGTATTCTTTTTCTTTTGTATTTTAACTGTAATAAGTTTCCAGCCTTATTCCCAAGATAACTGGAAGTATAAGGTAATAGAAAATAAGATTCAATTTTAAAGGGGAAAATTAGGAGTTTATTCTAGTGTATTCAGCTTTATAGTCTTTCATTTAATTCTGTAATATTTTCTTTGAAAATACATAAAATGCACTGTAAATCCTACACTCTTTTTTTATTTTTTCCCCATAATTCATATGTTGAAACCCACACTCTCATTCAACTAGCTATTATTTCATTATGTCAATTTTACAGACAAATAACTGGTTCTGCAGTGATCTCTAATTGTTCTGTTATTTCTGGAACTGTTTACAGCAAAATAACAGAGAACAACATGAATGGCAAAGAAAACACCCTAATAACAGGGGAACCTCACTTAGTTGGTGGTCAGTACCCTGCTATGAAAAAAAAAGTGATATAACCACACAATTTTCTTTCTGAAGCAACTGTTTTGATTAATGTAGTTAAAAAGCTGCTAGTCTTGGCCTTTATAAAATTATAATGACTTTAATAACTGTGTGTTAATTAAGATCAGAAAATTAATCTATGTTAGCATTGCAATAGCAATTTTCCAAGCACTGCCAGTGACTAAGGATGCAAGTGAGTAGCAATGTCACATGGCATCTGGCTACGTTAAATTAGCCCAGTATTTGGAGAGAAGACTCCCAGGTGACACGGAATAAGATTCTCAGAGTTTTTCTCCTGCCTACTGTAAGACGATAGTTGGTTGCAAAGCTACTGTTTTTCCAACATAAAGCCAGAAATCTGGCCACATAGTTTTACTGAGTCAGAGAGAAGATTAAAGTAGCTTATGGTTATTGTTTGGGAGAACTGATATATGAAGCCCTGGGTATTGGTCATATAAACAGCCTAAGCATCTGATATGTGCAGGCTTTCCTTTAACCTCCTGAAATAATATTCCAGATTTTCTCACTTCAAGGAAGTACTTCTTTTTTTACTTTAGAATATTTCTGAAATCAAAGCATATCTTAAAACTGATGTGTAAATTAAAGTTGTATATGTGTGTGTGTATACTCTTAAGTATCTTATGATCAAATAGTCTGTTCACATTATAAACTAATTTTATGTGTACTAGCATCTAAGAAGAACAACATGAGAACAATTGGAAGGAAAGTGGATGTTCTTCCAACATCATGTATCATAAAGAAAGGAAAGAGAATCACATTTATTGTACATTTATCTGCATAAACTGAGTGTTCATTATCTCAATCCTAACAATTACCTTACAAGATAGTTATTATTACTAACTATACTTTACTAATGAGAAAATTAAGACAAAAGAGTTTGGGCAACTTGAATTTTGACCCTGTCTGAATTCAAAGCTCTTCCTACTTTGTATTCTTACTACCTCATTGGAACATCCTAATATAGAATAAGCCTCTTTAATTTTCTCCATAGACATAGTAATAGGTATTAAATCTCTAAAGGTCAGTTCAATTTAGAGTAATGGAATTGTGGGTATATGTAGCTAAGTATTACTTAAGTTTGCTAGTATGAGAGACAAAACATCTGTCTCCCTCTCCTTAACTTCTTTTTTTTTTTTTTTTTTTTGAGACAGAGTCTCACTTTGTTGCCCAGGCTAGAGTGAGTGCCGTGGCGTCAGCCTAGCTCACAGCAACCTCAAACTCCTGGGCTCAAGCGATCCTCCTGCCTCAGCCTCCCGAGTAGCTGGGACTACAGGCATGCGCCACTATGCCCGGCTAATTTTTCTATATATATATTTTTAGTTGTCCATATAATTTCTTTCTATTTTTAGTAGAGACGGGGTCTCGCTCTTGCTCAGGCTGGTCTCGAACTCCTGACCTTGAGCGATCCACCCGCCTCGGCCTCCCAGAGTGCTAGGATTACAGGCGTGAGCCACCGCGCCCGGCCAAGTTTAACTTCTTTGATGTTGACCCCACTTCAGAAAAGAGATCAAAAAGCTTGAAAGAAAAGATAAACTATTGTTCTCTTCAGACTTAAGAATATCATGTCAGACAGTCACTACCTCAAATGTTCCTAGTGAATGAGAAATTGGTAAATAATATAGGGAGGAAAAAAGATAATTGTTTTATTTAGTTTGACCCAGTAACCAATCACTAGGAAGGCTCAGTATCTCCAGAGCATTATTGTCAAATTGTGGCCAAAGCTGGTGTGATATCTGGCCTGCTGTTCAATCACCATTGAAATTTCTGCATTTTTTTTTTTTTACTTCTATAGGAACATTTTCTTATCCTCCTATACTTTCAATATTTATTCAAAGATCCTTTGGTCATATACTTTCTACATGCCAAATACTGTTGTAGATGCTAGATGTGTTTAGTAGATTTTTTTATTAGCAATAGTCAACATTATCCTAAAAGAATAATCTGTGACATTTTTGGCTTTGTAGCTGCTAAATCCTGAAGATGACCTCTTACCAGGAAAGATTCGAGATAGCAATCGTTCAACTCTTCTAGCAACAATTCAGGAACATGGTTACCCCACAATCAACTTGGGAATTGTGGGAGACAAGTAAGTAGCAGATTTTATTTTAAAAAGTTGTTATTGTACAAATATGAATTTTTAGAATACTAACTAGATGGAATTGCTGCTAAGGAGACAGAAATTTAATATCATAATTTTCACTTGTCTCATTCTTCAGAAGCCAAAGAAATATAGAGGTGTTTATGTCCTTTAGGGATAAATAGTTTCTTGGAATGTCTATAATAATAGGAAAAATATTTTACTTTCCTATGGTTGTGTTATGTTTATAGGCATCTTTTTTAATAGTGTTGGCTTTATTCCAGTGAAGCTAATGGTAAAGGTGTTATTACTATTCACACTTTTACTCGTTTCAAGAAAAACATAGGTGAGAAGAGAGAGATTGTCAAAATTAGCACTACCTGATTCTTTTTAAGTTTAGGTACAACTGTTTTCTAGTATTTTTATATGAATTTTTGTATCCTTATATAACCCAAGTTTTTCTAGGCTTCACCCACTTTAAAATACAAAGGGAGGCACATTGACTATAATTGCCCATTTTTAACAGCATATTACCCCCGTCAACTAAATTAACTCAGCCTTCTGCTAAATTCCTCAGATATTTCTATGAATCTCCAGTGATATAGCCCATGTGATCAACAGCAAGTCTGTGATCTGTGCTTTCTGAGCATCCCACTACCACACAATGCTGCTGCTGGGCTATCTTTCACCAGGTACTATTTCCAGGTCACTAGAGGCATACCTGCTTTTAGTAATACTCAGACATCAGCCCCATGGAGACAAAGCTAGAAACAAATCTGAGTGATGAGTACCATGATGAATCTGTCACCCATAATCACCCCTTTCTCTCTTACCACCTTGTCATTGAGTAAAGCTCATTATGCATGATCCTTCTTCCTGTAAGATGAGTATTTTCCCAGCACTCAAATGTGCTTTTCAAGAGGTTCTGCCCTATCATTTCACAAGGTATGCTCTGACAAGCTATGCTATGAACTTCACCTAGCACTCAAATTAGACACAGTCCAAACCTTGGACACAGCACCTTGCTGATAACCTGAAAGGTAGCTTTCATGTCATCTCACCTTTTAAAGTTCTCTTCTTTCCTCCTGATTTTTTTTTTTTTCTTTCTCTGAGAACATTGAAGTAGAGGCTATTTGATATATTTTCAAATGTCATTCTTTTAAAAATCTTCACCATTTATATTTACCTGACTGATCAGTTCTAAAGAAGTTCATTATTAAATAACTAGCCAACTAGGGGCCATGCTAATGAAGCCAGTGTACAAGTTACCAGCATCACCCTGACTCAGGGTCCCTAGTCCTGCGAAGAGAGTAGAAAGAATCCACTGCAAAAAAAAAAAAAAAAAAAAAAAAGCGCCAATATTTGGATTTGGACCTGAGAATAACCTGTTCTTTCATATAAATTTCAAGCACCTAAAACTGTCCTGATTCAAACATAGCTTTTTAAAACACAAAAATCAACTTCTGCTGAGAAAAGATAAGATGAATCCAAGAATTTTAAAAGCACAGAGATAGGCAAGCAAGCCTGAAACTCCAGGGAACAAACTCACTGGATTCTTTAGTGTTGTTTCCCATCTACCAATTGGCTCTGGCCCTACCTCCAAGTGCATTAATGAGCTCTAATAAGAATATTGTAAGGTTAAAAGGAGCTTTTTAATCATTTTTACCCTAAGCTCTTCTGGACTGTAATTCTGTTCATTCTCCCTCTAATTGTTGTACTTTCATATTTTAAAGAAAAAGTTACTTAATATGCTATATATACTGCCATTATCTTACTATAAAGGCCAAAACACCATTGAAAGGCCCATATGTTGGTTTACTAATATTTAATTGTTTCAAGTCTGCACTATTGATTTGTGGTGGACGTTTCCTAATAATTAACGTTGATGTTATGTTTAACTCCAAAATGTGCCTTGAAAACTGTATAAAGAACAACAAAACTATAAGCAGGTAGAAGCAGTTCAGAGACTGTGAAAATCTTTAGTGTATACCCTTTTTTCTGACAGCAATACCTTATGTCAAACTGAGAATAAGTTTTTAAAAAACAATTGATGCAAATCTAGGCTTCCCCAATCTTAGAATGCTATATTGAAGTGGTCCAGAGTGAATGGTTTAGAATGCAGAGTGGAATGTGGGAGGAGGGAATTTATAACTGTTCTACTGGAAATCTGTGCTAGGAGTTTAGCAAAGGAAACAAGGTACATTTAATCTACAGCCTGTTGATATTCTGTAAAGGTTGCCATCCTCTTCATTATTATTCTTATGTAGCCGTTTGCTAAGGAAAGCAAATGTTGCCATACAGAATCCTCTGTGTGAAGCTCTCCAGGGAAACAAGCAGAATCATGGGAGAAACTCTACCCTAGATTTAAAGCAGGGAGAGAAGTAGCTCAAGAATATCAGAGAGCACAGAACACTTACTCAGCCATGACAGATAAGGGTAGGGAGTGACAACTCTATTCATGTCATTAAAAAAGGTTTGAGTCTGGTTTTTAAATTGTATATGATTCTACTTTTCAGCTCTTACTCTTATTACCTACCATAATTTTGGCAATCAATGTGAAATAGAAGAGTAAGACTTTGTAACAATTTGAATTGAGTTGCTAGCTGGTGTGCCTTTGCCTATTGTACCCTTTATTTTAAAACAGGGTACTTTAATAGTACTGTGAAGATTGCAGAAGGGGCACTTAAAATACCTGAGAGTTAACCATTATATTTGAAAAGCATTCATTTATAAATACTATGTGTATATTAAAATACATTTCCTAAGACATAATTTCTCACACTATGTGGAACATAGTACTATTGGGGTCCCTAGTCTTTTGCTTTAAAAAGACAAATTTTAAAACCTGGAGATGTTAAGTATTAAATAACTTGCCAGCATTATACAACTAGTTAGCAGCAGAGGTGAAAATGGAATCTAAATTTCTTGAGATTAACAATTCATAATTCTTTGCTATCATCATGAAGACGTTATTTAAATATATCAGAAGAGTAGTATCACTACAGTCTAGAGTGATCAGAGAACATTTTATAAAGGTGCAATTTTAGCTAAAAATTAAAGAATGAGTAGGATTTAAATAGGAAAAGAGGATGTGTTAATCCAAGTAGAAAACAGAACGAACAAAAATAGAGAAGTAAAAGCAAATACTATATAGAGAAGTAGAAATGAACACCTACTCAGGTTAGGCCAGACTGATTAGAACAGGAGGTTCAGGTGGAAGGATACTGCAGGTAAATTTGGTTAGAAATTTGAGGCCAAATTTTGAAAGGCTTTGCAATTTAGGCAGAAGTACCCCATTCAGTTAAATGTGAAGCTTTTTCTTAGCAGAATTGTCATAATAAACTATTATTTTAGAGAGGTAATTTGACAAAAATGTATCACAAGGGCTAATGATGGAAAGAGAATGGAAATAAGGAGAACAATACAATTTATTTATTCATTGTTAAGTCAGTCACCAGCAAGTATTGATGGTGTACCTATGCGAATTACCTGGAGATCTTAGTGAAAATGCAGATTATGATTGGGGCAGGCTGAGATTTTGCATTTCTAACAAGCTCCGAAGTGATACCAAGCTTTTGGTACATGGATCACGGGACATAGCAAGGAGGTAGTAAATTCAGTCATGCATCTAATATAAATTTTAAGCAAAAGACTATTGAAGATACAAAGTTGAAACAGACACAGATCCTGTTTTTGAGGGATTACAGCTCAGTAGTAAAAATATTTTAGTAAATTCCAGAGCTTAAGCTCAGGTTTGGAAGTAGAATTCAAAAGAAAGGGATTAAATAAAAGAAAAATTGTGAAGGGTATTAGATAGAACAGAACAGTGTCAGTATTGATTTATCTTTATGTGGATTACAAAGCCTCAAAATGGTATGTGTATGTAAA
The DNA here is from genome assembly GCF_041146395.1 of Eulemur rufifrons. NCBI lineage: Eukaryota > Metazoa > Chordata > Mammalia > Primates > Lemuridae > Eulemur > Eulemur rufifrons. Next base: position 94,969,663 of record NC_090984.1, read on the forward strand.
CACAAAATGCCTATAAAACCCAGCTATTAGGCCTCTTTACTACAATTTTATATCCCTGTCTAGCAACATACTATTTCTTCATGTTCATCCTCCATTCATAATCTATCTTTTCTTGGCTTTTGTAGCTCTTTTTCCTATGCTCATTCCCTAAATATAGGTCACCCTTAGCTTTCTGTCCTTCTAATTCCTTATGATGATGACTCCCAAATCTTATATCCACAGCCCAGATATGAAACTAGTCAAGCCTGGACATTCCAAATTGGTACAAATTTATGTGAGTTTATATACTTTTAAGCACCATCTCATTTCTACCTTAAAGATGGGATAGTAGATTTCCTAGTTTTCTTTCTTCATGGCTGGTTCAATAACCTATTAGCCTCCTTTCGTCCTCCTAGCAGCATAAGCTACTGTGGGGGAAGAATCTAAGGCAAACAAAGAAGTTTGGATAGGTAAATAAGTACAGAGTGCTATAGGTGCCAGCCAAGGCTGTGGCGGCCAGAACTTAGTTAAGATATTGGTCATTTGGGCACATATGTGCTTCTCTGTGTTGGCATTTTTTTCTTTTCTATCAATTTCCTGATAAATTTTCTTTGAGGAATTGCTATCTTGTATGGCCTAACCAGGGTGGGAAAAGGATTTGTTAGTTCTGGGCCAGGGTTATTTTGTTTCCCACCAGACAATAAGCTCCATGAGGGCTAGAATAAAGTGTGTCTTGGTAACGACTATGTCCATAGCACTTAATAGGGGTACATCTCCTAGATTAGACGGCCCTCCCATCTTTTCCTATATCATCTTCTTTCCATGAAACCAGCTGCCACTATTCCACCTGTACAACACTGTCCAGAATAATCTTTCAGGATCCCTTCAAAGTCAGTCCAAAAACCTTAGCCACAGGAGCAGGCCAGAAAGTATGGCACTGACAACAGAATTGCATTAGTAACTAAGACACATCCCCAAAAAGTGCACAATGTAAAGCTTTGTGGCTGCGGTTTATTTGTTTTATATTTCTGATGAAAAGGATCTCGGTGGGAGAGCTTCCAAATGGATCTGGCAAACTTTTAATTTTAAAAATTGATGAGCTGCTCCCTCAGACTTAAAAGAAGATCTTATACATTTACCTCTTGAGTATAACAGCAGTAATTATGATCCAAATACACAGAATCCACTTGAGGAAACTTTTTAAAATAAAGTCCAGCATTAGTTGAGCTTATATTAATATAATCCCTAAAGCTTATATTAACATAATCCCTAAAACTGATTTTAACTATTCAGTTACTTATATTTCTACATCAACTTTAAGACAGCTCAATAGTAAAGCTTCCAAACTGCCAACCTGGACCTTCTTCCTTTGAAGGCCTGAAGGGCTGGGGAATACTCACAATTAAGAAAAGGGTTCCCCTACCTGGAAAATTGCCATCACAGAAGCCTGCCCTACTCAAATCATGTTGGGTTTGCTTGGCTGTGTCACAGATTGGTGTTTGGGATTTGAATTGCCCGCTTTTGCTGCTGCCAATTTGTGAAGATGCCTCTTCACATTAAAGCAAGAAGCAGAAGAGGAACAAGTACTGAGATAGCAAATTGGCTTCTTATAAAACTGGCACATTTAGCAGGAATTATCAAGGCAGACTTAACAGTACAGTTGTTATTTGGGCAAAGCCTTACAACTTCCAATTTGTGAACCAAACATGTCCTAAATTCTTAGTGCTTACCTAATGTTCTTAAAATAGGAATTTTCTAATCATCAAGGAGAATTTAGATCTGAATTTAATTGGTTCTTGTCATCTTTATAAACTGCCTGCTTCGCTTATGGAATAAATACCATTTACTGCTTAAAATGCAAAATTTTAATGTTTAAGTCAACATAATACATTCATTTTCTCAACATTTATCAGCAGAGGTCTCTCATTTTCTATTTGTTAACAAAGAATATTCTTTCTACCTTAACAAGCATGTGTTTATGAACAAGGGATTCTTCCCACTCTCGATGAGAGACTTTTTTAGTGGCTACTACAGTTGCCTGTCTTAATCCTTGAGAGTAGCTATTATAGTTGATATTTGTTTCTTCTAAGAATAACCTCTAGGTATTACTGTAGCTTTAGAAATTGTTTTCCTACCCTAACCTCATAAAAAGTAATATCTTCCAGAAACCCTTTCCTAATTATCTCAAACCAATTCTGATCATTTTGTCCCACTTACCATTTCTCCTTATATATTTTTTCATTTTAATTAATATATTAATATTTTAATTCAATGATATCAATGTAATTACTTACTTCAATCATTTTCCTAAATTTCTTTTCATATGTTTTCTGTACTAACTTGTAAACTTAAAGGCAAGGACCATGCTGATGTTTTCTTTTTTCTTTATGTGACTCTGTAATACAGAATACTCAGTGAGACTGAGGAAGGACAAAATGATGGCTCTCTATAGTACGTAGCTTGATTCCATACATGAAGTAGACACAGAAAACGTTTACAGTTGAGGAATTTATCCTTGACTTCTGAAGGAATTAGGATATGATTAATATATGTCCTGAGCTATTTTTGTTATCTTGGTATGATTAACTGCAACTATTCCTTAATCTACAAATCCTAGAACTTTTTCTCACCATCTGACTGTCATCTTCATTCATCTTAAAATGATACAATTTGCAGTTGGTATAACAGATGAAATAGGAAACTAATTAGCAGCTGTTGTCCATCTGTGTGTTTATATAAAATATTTTAAAATAAAAATGCATTTGCATTCTGAATATTCTGAAATTCATAAATCCTAAACTTGGATAAAGGCTCTGTCTTGGTTTTGAATTTCATAGCAGACTTCATGGTAAAGCAAAAAGAACTTTTTGCCAGAATCAGGATTATAGTAATTTAGGCAGATGAAAATTTTAGAAAGCAAAAAAAGTCTTAACTGAAAGTGGGCCCCCAAAGCTAATCAGAGTGAAATCTGAAAAGATACAGTGTTCAAAAGATATCATACCCTCCAGATATATTCTCCTCCTTCACAGAAAATGATTAGTTAATATAGTTTTGAGAAAGCCACATTCATTCTCTAGTACATTTATTTTGAAATATGCTTCTCCTTTCTCTTTTTTCTACCTTTCTATTAAGTTCAAGCTTATGTGATGAAGTTAAAACTCTAGGGAGAGTACTATTAATATTGGTAGCCATATCCCAAGTTGAAGATGAATGTCATGGCTTTGGGAAGAAAAGATGCTTTTATTTTTTTCACTCAGGTCAAATAGTAGAATGTTCCTATGTTCAAAAAGTGAGAGGGAGAAGAGCATGATCTACAAGATGCAATTGCAAGGATTGGATCAGTTTCTCCCTCTAGCCTTTAGTTTATGTGTGAAGAGAAAGTAGTCATTGTGTTATGTAACTTTGGGTATTTCCACACTGAACACAATATATTAGAATCAAGAGGAACATCTGATGTTAGCTAGTCCAGTCTTTCACCCAGTAAAGGTGTTAAGGAAAATCTCTAACACTTAGCTATCAAGTTTTTTGTTATTTGGGGGGTTTTTGTTTGTTTTCTTTTTTTTTTTCTTTTTTTTTTTGAGATAAGGTCTTGCTCTGTCTCCCAGGCTAGAGTGCAGTGGCATCATCACAGCTTACTGCAACCTCAAACTCCTGGGCTCAAGTGATTCTCCTGCCTGAGCCTCTCAAAGTGGTAGGATTACAGGCGTGAGCCACCGCACCCAGCAAATCATCAGGTTTTTATTTGAATTCTTTTAATGAGAAAGATCTTACTGCCTCGCGAAGCAGCACATTCTATTGTTGAATGGCTATTATAATAAAGATGTTTTTCCATTACACTGAGCCAGTCTTTCTCCCTATTTCTCCCATCCTTTAGTCCTAATTCTGCCCTCTGAAGCAACACCAAATAAGATGACTGCCTCTACAGCCTTTCAGATATTTGAATACACAATCTTGTTTCATCTTAATCCCTTCTCAAAGAAAGTACTATTATGGCTATATATATGTTAAGTAATATCTTTTTCTATCCCCAGACAATATTATTTGTCCATAATGTAATTACAGTTGTAATAACTAAACCTATTTATTCCCAAAGCTACTGTGGAGAGAGTGACTTGAAATCATGGCTCATTCAGCTCGTTTACTGAGTGCCTTCAATGTGCAAGGATTTGGCAGGACAACCATGCAGACTGGATGAAATGAGAACTTGTCTTGTGAGATAGTTATATACTGTTGTATCATCTTTAAAATTTGCCTTTTATCACAATTTGTTGCCACTCTTTATCCATTTAAGTTATTTTAACTTTAAATCCCATTTTGACATTAATATTGACACTCCTGCTTTTTTGCTATTTACATTTGTCTGGTGACTTTTTGTCCTACGCATTATTTTCAATCTTTCGTCTCTTTAAGTGTCCCTTATAGATACCATTAAAATAGAATTTGAGCTAAAAAAAAAAAAAAAAAAAAAGGGCAATCGTACATCTGCTTTAAATTACTGTAACTCTGATTTTAGCATAAATTTTTTGCTTTACCAGGAAGTTTGCTATAAATGATTCCCTTGATGTTTTTGCGTTCATCTTACTTTTTGTTTACTGTCTACACAACTTTATTATTTCTTCCTCTTCCTTTCCCTAATGTTGGTCTGACCCAGGTACTATTTATTACCTTTTATTCCCTTATTATTTTGAAAATTATGCTATACCATTCCCCTTGTGTTTTCTTTCTAATTTCTTATAATCAAATATATATTTATCCTCTATTATATAAAAACAAAGTATTAACTATATCCCTCTTACAACACATTCCCATTTCTCCTATGAACCCCCTACACCAATAAGATGAGACCTTAGAATACTTATATTTCCCCCATCTCCTTCCACCCCTCAACTTTTAGGTAATGCTGAACTAGTGCTTTTATTAATAATTCTAGACTATTATTAAGTTTTCTTTTGCAGTATATCTCTACAACTTTGAGAATCCATATTTATTACATAATTATAATTCCTCAGCTTAGTCATTATCCACTTAGATTTAGCTACATATTTTTATAAATGAATATGTGTATGTGTATATATTTCACTACTGTTTGGTCTCCTCCATCTTCCCCTATTTTAAGGTCTCTTTTCTGTTTCATTATTCTCTTTACAGTCATTTTTCCAAAACATTACTTGGTCAATTGTTATCTGAATTTTTGACTTTTCACAAATATCATTCTTCTATTCTGATTGATAAATGGTTTCTAAGTGAGTATAGTATTTCAGGGTTGTGTGCCTTTTCTTTCAGAGATATGTTGATGTTAATTTATTGTTTTCTAGTTTTCAGTATTGTAGGTAAGAAGTCTAAAAAACCAGTGTTATTTTTCCTTTTTAGTAGCCCAATCTTTCTGTCAGGCAGTTTGTAAGATTTTCTCTTTGTCTTTGAAATTACAAAATTTTACCAGTACATACTTAGGTTTCTGTTTTTTCATCAATCTTGCCTGGAACTCAGTAATCCTTTTCTATTTCTAAGCCCAACTTTTTTCAAATAAATGAAATTTTCCTCTTGTCTCCCTCTATTCCTTTCTATCTTTATGGAATTCCTATTAGTAAAATTGCTCTGTCCTCCATGTTTCTTATTATTTTTCTGTATGACTTTCATCTTTTTGTACTTTTGTACAATCCTTCGAGATATTTCTACCACTTTTTTTTCCTAGGCCATTAAGTGAATTTTTAACAGGTACTATACTCAACTTGAAAATCATGTTTTTTGTTCCAGAACTCCCTTTTAATGTCATAATTGAATTTATATTAGTGCTTTAATTGTTTGTTATTGTTAAAATTGTCTATTCCCCTAGTAGTTTTATTTCACTAGATGTCCTAAATAGTATGCTTATTCTTCTATCTTCCAGTGGCATGCTTCTTAGATTGCTGGTATTTTCCTTTACCTACTGAGAGTTCTATTTACTGTCAGGGCTCAGGGAGCTGCTAGGGTACTTTGGATCTGATGGAAATGGAGTTCTAATGGAAAAGAGAATCGCAAGTAGTAAAAGGCACAGAACTCTCAACTCCTGAATTATCAAAGCACCAATGGCAAGCTGCCAGTCTTCTATTGAAGTACAAAAAACAAAAGCAAAAAAATCCTCTGTGCTTTCTGGACTCTTTAGTTGTAAAGACTGAGCTTTCAGTGCTGGGTCAACTTAAAAATGATACCTTTGTGCTCAACCTGGATCCCAACCAGCCACAGATTCTTAGAATCAGTGAAATGTTAGAGATGGAAAGGACCTAGGCCAAATGTCCTCATTTTCCAAATAAAGAGAATAAGACTTAGAAAAAGATGATAATTTTTTAGGATCATCTAGGTAATTAGCAGTAGAGATAAAGCTAGATTCTAGACTTTGTAACACTCAGTCCTTCCATTAATGGCTCTACCTTCTGTTACATTCTTAGCATTACTAAAGCAACTATGTTACAGAATGCTTTCACATAATATTGATACTCTAAGAGAACAATGGTTAGGTACTTAATAATTCAAGTGAAAATGAATAGAAAGTGTTAGTAAATCAAGATTCATGCTAGTATTAGAATTATCTTTAAAGAAATGGTTAACTATCCAAATCAAATTAAAACTGCAGTTGTTAATGAAGGAAGATTTAATTGATATCACAATATCCCTTTAAGGTTTACCACTCTGAGAAAAGGGAGACTACTGATATATACCTAGAAAATTTAATCTTCTTTTTTTTTTTGAGACAGAGTCTCACTCTGTTGCCCAGGCTAGAGTGAGTGCCGTGGCGTCAGTCTAGCTCACAGCAACCTCAAACTCCTGGGCTTAAGCGATCCTACTGCCTCAGCCTCCCGAGTAGCTAGGACTACAGGCATGCGCCACCATGCCCGGCTAATTTTTTGTATATATATATATTTTAGTTGTCCATATAATTTCTTTCTATTTTTAGTAGAGACGGGGTCTCACTCTTGTTCAGGCTGGTCTTGAACTCCTGACCTCGAGCGATCCACCCGCCTCGGCCTCCCAGAGTGCTAGGATTACAGGCGTGAGCCACCGCGCCCGGCCTAGAAAATTTAATCTTCTTAATCCAACAGCCCCTCTAGTGGCAATGATGAGAAAATATTTCGAATTTTATGAGTACAAAGACATATATTTAGATAAATAATGATAAAGAGCTTTTATTTAACAGTGTACTATGTATAAGAAAGTGTCTTTCACAATGTGAATATTACTGCAGTTTGGAAAAATAGTAGAAAAAACACAAAGGTGACCTTGAACCTGTCACTGCCTTTCTGGAATCTTCTGATCTGTAGTCAGATGTGTTATTCATTGCTCCACTGGCCCACAATTTGTCACTGCCTATCTGAACCTCAGTGTCTTCTCTTGTCCTGCCTACCTCATAGAGTTGTGAAATTAACACAAAGGTAGAAAAATGTATTGTTCTTTTTACAACATAAGTATTATTGTCTTTAATTTTATGTCTTAAATATCAATTGACCTTATATATAGGAAGTTATATTCTTAAATATAAGGTCAGATTATAATATTTTGTAGTTTTAGTCTCCTAACCTTGAGAAAATTAACATATTATGCTTTATTTATTTGGTAAAACTGAGAAAATTACAAACTTTTCTTTCTAATATAATATTCATGATTATAATCCTTGTTTTCTATTTCCTTATATCATTATTCAGAGTAATCTTTTAGTCTTAGAAAGCAAACTCAGTTATCTGTTAAGAGTCTGAAAGAGGGAGTATGAAGTAAATATTAAAAAATATTGCAGCAAAAAAAAACATATTAGCATTTGTCAACTCTGAGAGATGGATACATGGATGTTTATTACACTATTATGTTGGAAATGTTTTCTAATTTAAAATATAATATGAATCATAAAAAATAAAGTGAATTTATGTAAATAAGCTCTTAAGTTATATTTAATCAAAATCTTAGTTTCTGTCTAAATATAGGATTCAGAATCATGTTTGTTTCATTCCCTAGAACTGTACCAACATGTCCATATATACAGTCTTTTGCTGGTCATCCAGGACAAATCCATACCTGTTGCCTCAGCACCCTCTATTTTTGATGCTTTTGCACAAGAGTCTCCTGTGAGAATCTTCCTTCTATGACATGTCATATGCCTGAAAAAAAAACTGTACAATCACATCTGATTAGATAGGGAATGGAACAAACATTTAATGAGAAGCCAAAAGTTATGGTCCTAGCTCTGCCACTTACAGCTCTATTTAGACTTTAATATGCTATTTTGCCTCTCTAAATATCACTTACCTTTTCTTAAAATGGGCAAATAATACCTGTTCAGTCTACTTTACAGATTTATTGTGAGGTAATAAATGGAGTTCTAGATTCTCTGACTATTATCATACATTTGTACTGTCTCTCTAGTAAGCCATGATGTCTATCTAACTAGATCCCCAGATACCAGAAATGTACAACAGAAAGTAGAGTCAGAGAGGGGCAAAGGAGGATAAAGAAAGGCAGGTCCAAATAATGGGCCCAGCTTTGTCATTGGACAAGATGATCTTTCCAACTTTGAGATTCAATGGTTTTGTGGATCTACTAGCTACAGAGTAAAAAGTAGCATTGAGCATATTCTTTAAAACATGATAAATTAAAATAAGGTTTTAGAACAAAAATCCCTTTTAATTTATTTCTACAAATTATAAAATTTCATGTGGACAGTTGATGACTCTGCAGTTTTACAAATTAGGAAAAAAATATTTCCCGGATAACACAAAAATAACGAGTTAGGGGGGAAAAAAATTACTGAAAGTATGTTTAGTTTGCAGTCATCAGCTAGCCTGTCCCAGGACCTTTATCCACCTACAAAGATTAATACCATGACAATGTGCATGTCATTGCTGCTTTGTTTCCCATGGCTTTACAATAATCCTTTAGATTCAACATATGTTTTACATTACACATTGTAAGATTGGTCAAATTAGCTAATATCTCTTTGTATTAGCACAAAATCATATTTTGTTGATAATATTCATTATCCATTCACTTGAACCACATCCTATATTATGGTGTGTTTCTGATGTTTTTTCCATTTACTCCATAGGTCAGCCATTGGGCTCAGCATAATAATAATATGACCTAGCAAGGCAAGGAGCCCAGAGCTCTGGGCATCAGGAACCCATCACATGCACATTGTATAGTATTCAACACAACAGAATAATTTGCTGTCTTTTTACCTAAAGAAAAATGAAAAGTATTAATGAGAAATCTGTTCAAAATACTTAATTCAAAAATATTTTAAATACACCCATTATTCAATATAATTCTTCTTAGATATTTGCCAAACCAGTTTAACTTCAAAATCCATGTAAGAGATTTTTTTTTGAAGCTTTTAATGTTTTATACATAGATCTACCATCAATGAATACCTTTTTTGGCTGCCTATGCAATCAACTGAATGACTTTGAAGGGTCCCTATGTTGGTAGGCTGAACCTCATGCGAGCCATTTTTCAAACTTTTACTTTTGTCCCTTCTCCTTGGAAGCTTGCTTTCCAGAGCCAGAGCAACCCCCAGTACACTTATGGACAGGCCAGTGCTAGAGGAAAAGAAGAATTTTACCCAGATCCTGTAAGAGAACCTCATAGTAAATAAAATTATTCTGGCTGGAACCAGGCCTACCTTGCCATTTGGACTTTTCACATGTAGTTCTGTGAATGTATTTAAGTCCCAGTCTATAATTTTCTTCTGTGTTAGTAATGGATATTCTCCAGAATAAAAACTGCAAAGCATGCTAAAGTTGAACTTTGCCAGGTTGCTAGGTATTTTTGTGTGATTAACTTCTGTTAGCACAACAGCAGTAATAATGACAACTAACCTTTTTTGAAAACTTAGTTTGTTCCAGATACTATTCCAAGTGTTTTATATGTATTATATCATTTAATTCTCATAACAACCTTATTATCCCTACTGTAGGGATGGAAAACTAAGGAAATGAGAAACTTGTCCAAGGTTACATTTCTAACAAGTAGTGGAGCCAGGATTTAAGCTCGAGCAGTCTGACTCCAGAGTTGACATTCTTAATCTCTATGCTATGCTATGCCACCTCCCTACTAGCTTATCTCTTAGAGAGCCTGTGAAGGTAGTGTCTCTGGTAGGTCTCAAGTTCTTCTCCTTTCTTCTCTCATGACAGGATAAAAACTGAAGTGCTATCCTAGTTACAAATCATGCCATCTGGAGTCTAACTTTTCTTCTTCCTCTCTCATCAAGTAGTGTATTAAGGTAAAGGGACATGAATAAACTTCACTGTCATGAGAGATATATACTGTCTCATTGAGAGATCATCTGGTTTCAAGTTAACAAAAATTGCTGAAGCTAGCTTAAGCAAAGGAGAGATTTTTGAGGAGGATATAGGGTTATCTCATGGAACCCAAAAGCAAGAATACAGCTGGGCCTGAAAAGGGACTAAAAGTAGGAACTAGAAAATCGGAAGTCAGGATTACTGCCTTTATAGTTGTTCATGTTAGATATCCATAGACAAGAAAGGGAAAGGAAGAGTCAGGTAGTTTAAAGGCAAACACTCCCTCCTCCACAGATAAGAAGTTCTCAGAAAAGAAGGGTGTTGACTGAACATGTACCTCTCAAAAGGCACCCTTTCTCTGTACTGCATCGCTTAAAGGGAAATGCCAAGGGCAGGTCACATTGGTCAGTTGCTTTGTGTGGATTTAAAGTGACTCGGGGGGATAGGCGGTACATGGGCAATGTATGTAATTTGAACTTTTGTACCCCCATAATAAGCTGAAATAAAAAAAATAAATAAAAGTTTATTTTCAACAAAAAAATAAATAAATAAATAAATAAAAATAAAGTAGTAACTAAATAGTCCCTTTCAGCTACTCCCTACTATCCTGTCCCTCCATAAGCCTTGCTGCTTGGCATTTTGTTTATTCTCACTTGATCAATCTCAAGTTAGGTCTTTTCAACCCTTCTAACATCCAGAGGATAAGACCCTTTATTTCTCTCCATCTCTTCTCCCCAGGCCTTTGACCTGTGCCGTCAAAGGGCCTTGTGCACTTTACTTTTCAGTTGACAGTCAGGAACCTGCCTCGTTTTAATCCCTAATATTCATCTTATACTTTTACCCTCTCAGAACATTTTGTATGGTCTCTACCTTCCTTGTCCTTTTTTTTCTACCCTTTCTTTTCCCAGTAAACCCCTACTGGCTCTTCATATGTCTAGGGATCCCCTCCCTCATTTCCTAATAGATTAACTCCAAATTCTTAGGCTTTACTCTTTAGGGCCTTCCAAAATCATGTCCTGTCCTACCAATCCCAGTCATTCCCAATCAAGTCCTTCATTATATCCAGGCCATTTTCCATAGTGATCTAGAAATACCACAGACATAATCACTATTCCAAACCTATGCTAATACAGACCCTCTTGCTTATAAAGCCTTTTCACATTCCTTTCCACATCTCAAAATCCAGCTTATTTCTCGGGGGCTTACTTAAGTCATTCCCTCTAAAGAGTCTTGTGTGACCTTTCTAACACCTAGGGTGACCAACTATCCTGGTTTTCTTAGGATTTCCTAGGATGTCTGACTTTCAGTTCTAAAATAGAGATATTCCTAGGCAAACCAGGATGGTTAGACATCTCTCAACACCTCACTGTCTCCCTTCATTATACTGCCTTGCTAGAGCAAAAAGCCCTGTGAAAGCACCAGTAATCTCTACTTTAGTACTTACAAGGTCCTTTCTCCACAATAAGAGTTATGGTTCCATTGGGCAGAGACCCTTTGGTTCCCACTTCAATCAAAATATAGTGCTGTACTCATGTTAATGCCACCTACTGGTGGTTTACTTTTAAGTTGGCACTATATCCAAAATCTTTTCCTTGTGTGTTAATTTATTTGTCTTTATTGTTTTCCAGCCCAGATGACTTACTCAATGCCTTGAATGAGGGGATCAGTCGTGCTGATGTCATCATCACATCAGGGGGTGTATCCATGGGGGAAAAGGTATGAAAATATGGAGCTCATGAAAATTTACCTACTGTCATGTCCTTGCATGTGGTCAACTAAATGTGGTTTGGTTGGCATCTGGTATTTATAACCAGGCCCCCACAAAGCTGAAAATCTATGGCTCTTCAGAAATTACTGGTCCTGAGGCAGCGTGGTAGGTTAGGGAGCTTACCTCAGGAGCAGCCTGGAGAATCCCACAAGTTGCGGAATGGTTTTTGCTATTCCCCTGGAGACTTGTAGTCTGTTTCTCACTCAATTTTGTTGTATTAGGACTCCCTTTATACATGATATTTACCCCCAAGGTTAAGTTCCAAAATCCTTCCTTCTACTTAAATTTAAACATGATCTCCCAGAGCCGACGAACTCACCCACCACATATTCCAAAACTAACCAAGAGCCCTTAGCTCCACTTCCTCACAGAGAAGAAAGAAAGGATTAGGCATTTCTTTTGCCTCTCTTTACAAAGGTGATAAATAATAATAATGAAACTATATATATACACACATATATGATTTTATAGAACTAAGATTATTTGTACATGGTAATGCTTAGTCCTATGAAAACCTCAATTAGAATATTCTCAATATCATTAAGTTTATATATCTTAATGAAATGTGTTCATTCATCATGACTATTGGGTCCATTGAATGACATTATAAACAAAATATTCTTTACCATAATAACCAACCTTATGTATTGGCTCAAAAATATTTCAGATCATGTGCTTACTTCGTCAGCACATATACTAAAAAATATTTCAGACCACAAAATATTTTGCCAGCCTAGAAGCCCTTTCCATGTTTTCTTTTATCTTATGTTAATGACTAAGCCGAAAAATTATGGTATTTTCATAATAGCATTTTTTATTAAAATTCATATTTTCAAGAGCTTGATTTATTTTAAGCTAGATGTAATATATATATCATTGTTCTTGGTCTCTGCCTTCTTTAGCTATAAAACTGCCTAAATTTATAACCTAACTCTTTGAATAGTAAACTCTATTGGCTCTGAGAGCAAATGTCAGAATTTAGTAGCCTAAACAGAGAACGCTAGCCTTCCATTCACAAACTGTAGTTTTTTTGTTTGAGAATAGCACTTCAGTTGCCAAAAGCCATGGAAGAAAAAGAATCTCAGTCCAAGACTACCATCACAAATTACCTCCAGGAGTGAATGACGTATGGGTAGATGTTCTTATAGCAGACAGATCGCTGGGTTAATGTTCACGTAAGGCCTCCCAGAAGTCTTTAGCCCCAGGTAGAGCAAACTGCTGCAGACCTCTCCTGAGATCACAAAGGCTAGGGGGCGGAGGTCTGCACTATGGTAGAGCTATAAGAAATAATTTGCAACATGTCTGTTTTCATTACCATCCAACTGCCTGTGGTACTCTCAGTATCACAAAAGCATACCCTGATGTCAGGACTATTTAAATGTTAAATTTGTTATTTTCAGAGATTGTTTCATATATAATCTATCTTAGCTCCTAATTAACTGAATTATGGGGTAATACCTATTTGGCAGACCAAAGTCTGTCTTTTCTAGTACTTCTGGAGAGGTAACAAGCCTGTAGCATATACAGGCTTGGCAATTGTGGCTCAACTGTGGTAAAGACAGAACACTTCTCAACGTAACCTTCTTTATTACTGCTAACAAAGATGTCAATTATCCTACAGATTTGCTCACAAATAAACAAAGCCAATATAGATAAGCATATTGGTTTTATTTATTTTACTCTCTCTGTGGTAAGATACTTACAGTAAACCTTTAATTTGGTAGGAAAGAGATTTTAGGAACTGAGCATCCCACAGTATTCCTTAGGAGCTAATAACAGTCCTTCCTACCTCCTTGAATGGGAATGAGATAATAGAGAACCAGGAAGAAAGAGATAAAACATACTGCAGCATATTCCTGCCAGGCAACAAATTCTAGTTCCAAAAAGAATTTCAGGGTACCTTAGTAGCAGAAAGAAAAGCACAAAAAATAGAACATCTGCTTCAGCCCAGGAGATGAGCTTGAAAACCAGTTACAGAAAATACAGGGAGATCAAGGAAAGATGCAGAAGCACTCTGTAGCAGGCATGAATCTTAAGTGCAGAAACTCAGGTATGCTGACTTCTACAGTATGGCCATAAAAAAAAAAAAAAGAAAAGAAAAGATAAAGAAACTCAGGCATGCAAGAAATTTATTTCATTCAATTTAAATCATACTCTCTGAGCACCTATACTACAGGACTGGCAGAAAATTTTATTTAATCCACAAATCAGGCTCACTCCCTCCAAGACTTACGCCAAGGAACCTGGAAGTCCTTGCACCAAAGCATCAGGGAAACATATGTCGTCACTAGTTTGCACTGGATAAATACAGAATATTCTTATAGTGCTATTAGAGTTCAGGTCTTTGCTCCTCTAAGGATAAAACGGCAAGGGCATTGTCAAATCTCCAGGGACTTCCCATAAAGCAAACAATTTCTGAAATATTTATATTAATAAAATTTTATCAATACAAATCTAACTTATGGCAGACTGCACATCTCTTCTCAGGTATGACAGCTCCTCCCATGAAACTCTTATATCAGTAACACATCAAACACACCTAATTATTTCTAGCATTTCTTTTTATAAGATGAAAGAATAAATCTGGGATTTTCTAGGGACCCTCTAGAAAATTTCAAAGATAATTTTAGGTGTGAAAGATATTCTGAAAATTAGTTCTTCAAAATTTTGGTCTGATCTTTAGAAGGCAAAATCAAGAGTCACCAAAAAAGAATTGGGCACTTGATTAAGATAGGATCATGGGTACCTGAGAAACAACACTTGTTTACTTAATTTTTCAATGCAACAATAAAATATTTGAAAATAAACATAAAAAATAACATGATTGCAAATAACCTTGACTCATTCATAAATGAGGAACTTTTGTTCTTTTTTATTTCTTTAAATAATCAAAAGACAAAATAAACAGAAAGCACAAAAAGGCCACCTACACAAAAAGAATAACCTGTCATATTGTAGTAAAGACATTACTTGTTACCAAAGAAATAAGCTCTTCAAAACTGAGTGAACTCACTAAAATTTATTTCTCAGCTTCATTTCAGACACAAGTATTATAAACCAAGGCAAATAAAAGTCTATTTCAAAGTTTTGTCCTTTATTATATGTTCTTTTATATTCTGGAACAAACACTTCACTTTAGAACAAAGAGTGACCCCCCAGACCTGTAAGAGTCCTTGAGACCTTTTAAGTGGACCTGCAAGGTAAAACTATTTTCATAATAATATTAAGACTTTATCTGCCTTTTTAATTCTCTTCTCATTCTCTCGCCTTCCCTCATGAGTGTGTGTTTGGGTTTTTCCAGCAGTTAAATGATGTGTGATATCTTCTCAGATCAAATGCAGCAGATATGAGAATCCAACTGATTTCTATTAAGTCAGACATTAAAGAGATTTTCAAAATTATAAAACAATGCATAAAAAATAAGTTACTTATGTTAACATGAAATGCCTTTATCACTGCTATTTTCAAATGAACCAACAAATAAATGTTTTTTTAAATTTCTTAGTTTTAATTTCTAATAAAGTAAATATCGGTAGATATAACTCACATAAACAAAAGCTCTTGGGGATCCTTAATGAATTTTAATTTATATAAAGGGGTCCTGAGACCAAAAATTTAGAAAACTGTACTTTAAGAGAAAAAATATTCTTTTTCCTTGAAAAACAAAAGAACACACAGTTATACTTCTTTGTTGTTATTGTTCCTGATATAATTACAACCACCCATATTAATTATAATGTTTAAGAAAATAACTGATTTCTATTTCATAAACTAGAGAGCATAGGTAATTAATAATTCAGAAATCACATGTAATCACTTTAGCAGACTAGCAAAGCTTATAAACACAAAGAATACAACTTCCTACAGCCACATATATCCCTTTTATACCTTCTTAATGTAGCAAAGATGAACACTTTTTGTCACCCAGGCTGGAGTGCAGTGGCATAATCATAGCTCACTGCAGCTTCCAACTCCTGAGCTCAAGCGATCCTTCTGCCTCAGGCTCAGCTGCACCATGCCTGGCTAATTTTTTTTTTCTTTTTAGAGACAGGCTCTCACTATTGCCCAGGCTGGTTTTGCACTCCTAGCCTCAAGCAATCCTCTGTCCTCTGCCTCCCAAAGTGGTAGGATTACAGGCATGAGCCACTGCACCTGGCCTAAAATGTATACTTTTATTATACTTAAGATACATAAATAAGAGAATGAACATGGCTGGGATTTCTTAATAACTAAAATTATTAATCTAGTCTTGCCAAAGATTTGTTTTAACTATATGAATTTGAATTCTTAAAATTATTAGGATAATATATTTTAGTATAGCACATTTAAAATATTATAAGTTAAATTTCTTTACTATCTAGGAATTTTAGAAATATTCTATTTATATAAGCACTATTTATCTCTAAGCAAATTAGAACAGAGCACCTTTAAGAGAAAATATAATTTTATGTATGAATACCCTCCAGAAATAGGAAAATATTTCACACTCACAAAATGAAGTAAACACTTTTCTGTATTACAGTTACACAGACACAAAGACAATATAATATAAGGAACATATAGCTGCAGTTCTACCTGCAACTTGAGCTGTAAGTCAAGAGTAAACACAGAACCATAAAAATTCATCAGTCTACTATTAAAGACCTATTTTCCTTCATAGAAGGCACAAATCCTTAATTGATTTGGTCTCAAAATGAACTAATGAGAAATAAACAAGAAAGACTAATAAACCAGATTCTCTGTCTTCTCTTACCCAAAACAGAACAGATTTGCATCAGCTATTTACAGAGATCACCAAATGGTCAGACCATAAATCCAAATCCCAGTCACTGCTACCACAGGGGTAATACCTTATTGGCTGTGTGTAGAAATAAATACAGAACCAAAATTAATAGAGAAATTGAGATTAGAATTTCAACTTACAAATTTGTGGTAAGAGGGCCTATTCAGTCCACTGCATTCATTATCAGTTTCTATAGCTTAATTATTGTAAAATAGCCCAAGGACACAACCCAGAAGGTTGTGTTACACTGGACACTCAGTAATCTTTTTTGCCCATTTCAAAGTCTTTTGCAATTTTTCTGACACTGGTGTTTGTCCTTACCTGAGTTGAGGAAAAGACCTTGCTCCTTCATTCATTCATTTTTCTTCTTATCTGACTCTGGGTTCCAGAATATCAGACAAAGATCCTTAATGCCCCCATAGGTAGACAAAAATTTAAGAACAATGATGATCCTCAGCCTTTATCACTATGTCTGGTACAAGGTTTCCTTCCATCACAAGGAATATGAAGTCCTTTTTCATGTTCAAAAAGAATGAAGTGGGACATTTTTAAAAATGGGTTTTTTGTAAGAAAAATAAAACATTTTCATTCATTCAGCAAATATTAATATATAAAAATCTGCTTTCCAAACTCTGTATCATAACCTTTAAGGGCCTGCATTATGGCCTCTGCCTCTCTCTCCAGCCTCAGCTTACGCCTCTTTCTTACTCATTCACTACTTTCTATTGCCTTTTCTGTTCTAGACACACTCTTTATTGCTTTAGATGCTTTTATGTGTACTTCCCTCTTTCTGAAATTCTCTTCCCTCCATGCTTCACATGCCTGAATCCTTCTTATCCTTCAGAGCTTAGCTAATGTATGGCTACCTCTTCTAAAATGTCCTTTCCTTACTCTCCATCTCACCCATTATTCTCTATCCCAACACCTGCTTATTTCCTTCATGGCATGTACCACAAATTGTATTTGTTTTATTTGTTGGTTTACTTATTTTTGGTTGTTTCCTTTGCCCCCCAATAAAACTTAACAGTATATCTTTGTTTCAGGGACTATGTCTTTCTTGTTTACCATTAAATCCCTAGCACATATGGAATTCCTGATACATAGTAGTCACTCACAAATGTTTGTTGAACTGACAGATGAATGTGAATGTGTGAAACATGTGCTATTTACTAGGGATTAATTTTATATGTATATATATATTTTTTTTTTCCTAAAGACAGGGTTCCTGTTGTCACAAACTTTATAGTCCAATAAGGGATACATATCAGTTACCAGGCAATTGCAGTATAACCTAAGTGCATGATGTCAAAAGGACATAGTGCTATAAGAGCACATAAGAAAAGTGTGGAGATTTCTGCTTCTACTATGATGGAATAGCATATTTGGACCAATCCTCCCACTGGGAACATCTATAAAAACTATATACAATTTTTTAAAGAAAAGAAAAAGCAGGTGTCTGAAGAGAACAACCAAGACAGCCAAGACTCAGGATACCTAGAGGAAAGTAAGCCACAGAGAAGTAAAACTGGAATTCTTTACCATATTTTCCCTCAAAGCAGTTACTAATTTCTAAGCCAGGAATGAGGTAGGAGGAAAGGTGTAAATGGTACAATAGGGTAAGAAGCCAAGGATAAAAAAGAGTAGCTAAGAAGTTAATAAAATAAGCAGAATTTCCATCAGTCTTAGGAGTCAGGGCCTGCCATGGACAAAGAACCCTGGCAAATATCTCAGGCTTTCAGGTGAAACCTTTGAAAGGCTGTGCTCTAGGAATAATGACAAACTGGAAATACACCAGCCTTCACAGGGACTGGAATCCAGCTTCAAATTATCTCAACCCCTCATCAGGTCAAGATAATCTGAGTTTACCTTAACTAACTGCCAGAAGAAATTAAATTCTTTCTGGAGGAATATATCATCATCCAGAGCTTCTTCAATTTTTTTCACAAGCAATGTTTGGGCTTCAATTTTAAAATTAGCAAATATGCCAGAGATAGAATAAAATGACTAAAAATTAAAAGAAGAAAAAATTGAAAGGGAGACCTAAAAACAATCCTGATATCTATATTGTCTCACATGGACTTTAAATTGCTGTTATATGTTTAAGAAGAAGGAATGACAAAGTGGCAAATTTCACTAGAAAACTGGAATCTATTCATAAGAATCAAACAGAAATTTTAGAAAAAGGATAGAAACTATGGAAAAGAGAATAAAAGACATATGGGATATTGTGAAAGGTCTAACATACATATAATTGAAGTTTAAGAAGGAGAGGGAGGCCGGGCACAGTGGCTAACATCTGTAATCCTAGCACTCTGGGAGGCCGAGGTGGGTGGATCCTTTGAGCTCAGGGGTTCGAGACCAGCCTGAGCAAGAGTGAGACCCTGTCTCTACTACAAATAGAAATAAATTATATGGACAACTAAAAATATATATAGAAAAAATTAGCCAGGCATGGTGGCACATGCCTGTAGTCCCAGCTACTTGGGAGGCTGAGGCAGCAGGATCACTTGAGCCCAGGAGTTTGAGGTTGCTGTGAGCTGGGCTGATGCCACAGCACTCTAGCCTGGGCAACAGAGTAAGACTCTGTCTCGGGAAAAAAAAAAAAAAAAAAGGAGAAGGAGAGGGAGAGAGTGAGCAGAAGCAACATTTAAAATTTTTGCAGAGAGTTTTCCAAAACCAATAAAAGACATCAAGACAGAGATCCAAGGAGTTCCACTAACCTCAAGCAAGATGAAGAAATCACACCTAGTTAATCAGCAAAATTACTGAAAACCAAGGACAAAAAGAAAATATTAACAGAAGGACACATTACCCTGAAAGGACCAACAATAAAACTAACAGAAATGATTCAAATGGAAATGATGGAACCCCAGAAACAATGGACTGGCATTTGTAAAGTGCAGAGAAAAATTAGTACCAATATGCAGCTGTATATCCATCAAAAATTTCCTTCAGAAATGAAAGTGAAATAAAGACATTTTCAGCCAAACAAAAAGTGTGCAAACCTACCCTAAAGGGAGTTTTTCAGGCAAGATTATGAAAGCATGGAATTGTAGAAAGGATTAAAAAGCAAAGAAAGTGTTAATATGTCAGTTAATATAAATGAGTATTGATTGTATAAAATAATATCTTATGAAATTTAAAGTATATATAAATACCATATATTAAATATATAAATATATATATTGTCTAGTAGCATATGTAGAAAATATATATAATAGTTAAAATATAAACATATATACAAGCACAGACATTTATACTTAAAATATATGTAAAATATATAGCACACAATTGCATAAAAAGTATAGAGGAATAAACTGAGTTAACATGTTTTAAAGTTCTTGGATTATCTGGGAAGTGATAAAAATACCAAATTATGAAAGACTGTAATAAGATAAGGGTGCATACTGTAATCTCTAAAATAACCATATAAATAATAATATATAATAAGAATGTGTAACTAACAAGCTAATAGAAGGGAAAGAAAATTAAATAAAAAATATTTGATGACTCCTAAAGAAGGCATATAGAAGAAAAAAAGAAAAACAAACAGAAGTGATAAATACAGAACAGATAGTACAGTGATAGTTTGAAGCCCAAATATAGCAGTAATCATACTAAATGTAAATAGACTGAATCCTCCAATTAAACATTGTAATTCTGGATTTATTTTTTAAAACAGCCAATCATGGCCGGGCACGGTGGCTCACGCCTGTAATCCTAGCACTCTGGGAGGCCGAGGCGGGAGGATCATTCAAGGTCAGGAGTTCAAGACCAGCCTGAGCAAGAGAGAGACCCCGTCTCTACTAAAAAAATAGAAAGAAATGATTTGGACAGCTAAAAATATATATAGAAAAAAATTAGCCGGTTGTGGTGGCACATGTTTATAGTCCCAGCTACCTGGGAGGCTGAGACAGGAGGATTGCTTGAGCCCACGAGTTTAAGGTTGCTGTGAGCTAGGCTGATGCCACGGCACTCTAGCCCAGGCAACAGAGCGAGACTCTGTCAAAAAAAAAAAAGAAACAGCCAATCATATGCTGTTTATAGGAGACACACCTTAAATATAAGGACAAAGAATATTAAAAGTAAAAGATTAGAAAAAAGTTGTAACAAAAGCCAGCTTTATTGATATCAGAGAAAATTAAGGTTAAAAGGATTATCAGATATTAGGAGGAACATTTTATCATTTTAAATGGGTCAATTCATCAGGATATATAACAATTCTAAATTTATTACATCTAATAATATAGCTTCAAAATAAAAATAAAATTATTAAAAATCAGTCTGTCATCCAGTCTTGGGAATTCAGAGGAAGCTAAGAAGATGGCTGAGACTGAGATAAGGGTGGGGTGGAGAGGAGTGTAGAAAAAGTGAGTATTCAAGGCAGAAGAAAGAACATTTGCAAAGACTGGGGACAAGACAGCTTAAGAAACTAAAAACAATATAGTCTTGCTAGAATGTGGACAGAGAGATCAAGAAAGAGTAATGTGGCTGCATGGGAAGACGGTTGATGGATGAGAGCAATGATTGGTAAAAGGATGCTAGAAAATATAGGAATCTTAGATATGATATTTAAAAGATAAGACTACTTTTTAATGAAGTTTTATAGAGTGACTTGATCAGATTTCTCAGACTCTCTTACTACTATGGGAGAAATGAGTTGGAGGAGGGTGGAACTACTGGCAATGAAATCTATTTCAGTAATCCGGGTGAGAGGATGTTGGCAGAGCCTGTGGAGATGGAAGGAAACACATTTTAAAAATAAAGTGTATCATAGTTTGTGAAATATTTAAAATTTAGGCAGGTTTACTCTTAGTTTAGTGAACAAGATATGTAGTAATAGATCTAGAGGTTGTATTACTTAAGAGAAATTTTAAGGACTGAAATTTTTTTTTCTCTATATCTTAAGAACCAACTGCAGGGCAGTGTTACATTTCATTTCCAAAGATCAGGTTTTGTCTGGTCACTATGCATTGGTCATAGCCAAAGTTTGGTTGTGTTTTTGTTAGCAAAATATAACGTTGTAACAATTAAACTCCCTTGACTCTCTGTTTTAGAGTTCTCTCCCTATTTTTCATTTTAGTTGACTTATTTAGATTTAGTAAATCTAAATAATCTGTGGGCAAATGTCCAAGTCTCTCTTCAAGGAATGTATGTTGCTTTGAGTCCATTAAGCAGAATATATGTGGGTTCTCTGATCAGACACAACTTCTTAAGACATATTTATTAATATCCTTTCTCAGACATAAAATTCTGTCTTAAAAGAGAGACAATAACTCATCAAGTAATGATATTATACATTAATGTAGTTGTTTTATTTATTATCTAACATCCCTTACTAGAATTTCTATGATGGCCAGGGACATTGTGTTTTTTGCTCAAAGCTAAATCCCCTTGCACCTAGATTGGTTCTCATCATCATATACCAGGTGCTTAGGAAATATTTATTGAATGAATAAATGAATGAATGAGGAATGAAGGAAATTTATGTTAAGGAAATCAACTTCACTAAAATAAGAAAAATGTTTCTTTTCATTCTTATAAATTTCATTTAATTTTCATTTAAAATGTTGAAAGCCTGATATTAAAATGTTTGAAAATAAAGTGATTATTTTTAATGTTTGCAGGACTATCTCAAGCAGGTGCTGGACATTGATCTTCATGCTCAGATCCATTTTGGCAGGGTTTTTATGAAACCAGGGTATGAAAATAATCTTGTTATCTCATATATGGGGTTGGTTTGGCTTACTTTAACTAACAAACTTTTAAGTGTCTTCTTTTTACATTTTCTATTTATGGATTATCTATTCTATAAAAGAAATATTATAGTATTAGAATCCTTTGCACAAGTGCAGCTCCTATTTGAAATAGAAATTCATCTTCCTTATGAATCAATGAGTTTGGTATAAACAAAGCAACTTTCCAAACTTTTTTTCCTGTTTAAAGTCTAGTTCTTTTTCTCTTCTTCTTTTTCTCTTTCTCCCCAAACTACTTCTTTCTCTTTTTTTAAACAGTTTAGTATGAAAATTTGCCAATATGCACAAAAGTAGGGAGTACAATGAACTACCCCCCCATCGTGTACCCATTACCCAGCTTCAGTAACTATCAACATTTTTCTATAATTGTTTTATCAATCCCTCCCCCACACACTGTGCTTTTTTGGAAAGAGGGAGGGCTGTATTGTTTTAAAGCAAAGTCTAGACATCATGTCATTTTGGTATCTATCTCAAACAATAATAATAACAACAACAACATTCTCTTACATAATCACAGTGGTGTTATTCATCTAACAAAATAAATAATAATGCTTAAATATCTGATCATAGTCAAATTTCTCCCAAATGTCAAGAAAAGAGAATGCCTTTTTCTAATTGTCTTGTTTGAATCAGAATTCAAATAAGGTCCACTCATTGTATTTGGTTGTTAAGTTTCTATTACATGAGAACATTTTCTCCCCACTCCCTTTTTTTTTGTTATGCCATTGACTTGTTAAAGAAACTAGATTACTTGTCTTGAATGGATTTGGCTGATTGCTACCTTGAGCTGTGTTCCTCTATCTCCGGCATATTCTATAGATTGAAAGTGTTAGATCTAAACGCTTAATTAGATTCAGATTCATTTTTTGTCCTTTGCAAGAGTACTTCGTAAGTGAGGTTTCACACTGCTTCTTACTGTCTCCCAGGATGAAAGAAAAATAACCACATGCCAAGATTTTGCCTATCTCCTGAAAACTAATCAGTCCTAAGGAAGGGCTAATAGAGGCTTGGAAATCAGTTGTAAATCCTCAAAGAATGCCAAATGTTGGTGTTGGTGAAACATATGTGACCATGTCTTTAAGCAACAGCCTGTCTGCTCAGACCTCTGCTACTCTATGAACTTTGGAACCTTTAATTCTCTGTTCAAAGACCTCACTGTATGGGTGAATGTTCCAGCACACCTCCGTGCTGTCAGGGACAACAATAATGATGCTTTAGTTCAGATTGTACTCTGATGGATGCTCATACACACCCTAAGAGAATGGAGTAGGGGCTTCCCAGTTGATATAAGTGAGCTATGGGGAGCATCAGCAAATTCCAGAAACCTTTTAAGTGTCAAGCCAGTCTCCCTGATATCCCTGATTTATTGGGTACCTCGTATAAGTTCTGGGACAGAGAGCAAGCTTTACCTCCACAATTTGGCCATTTCTAGTATAGAGTTAAGATTATCCCTAAAGCTTTCTTTATAATTTGAGAAAATTTTGAAATCTTGGCATTATATTAATATTTCTATAGTTGCCTGTTGAGCGTGCCCTGATATGGCTGCTGCTGACAAGGCCCTTTTGTTACTGAAACTGTTACATTTGGATCATTCTTATTACGAATAATATTTTGTCTTAAGCAAATATTATTATGCCGTTGAGTATATAGGGGTTTTTTTCCCATCTTCATGGTTAGTACACTAATTTGGCTAGAATACCAAAGACATCCCAAAAGCATATAAATGTATTACTTACTAACTTCAAAAATTGAATTGATTGTTTAATTCAAAAGTGGAGGGAAGGCCGGGCGCGGTGGCTCACGCCTGTAATCCTAGCACTCTGGGAGGCCCAGGCGGGTGGATTGCTCGAGGTCAGGATTTCAAGACCAGCCTGAGCAAGAGCGAGACCCCCGTCTCTACTAAAAATAGAAAGAAATTAGCTGGACAACTAAAAACATACATAGAAAAAATTAGCCGGGCATGGTGGCACATGCCTGTAGTCCCAGCTACTCAGGAGGCTGAGGCGGTAGGATCGCTTAAGCCCAGGAGTTTGAGGTTGCTGTGAGCTAGGCTGACGCCACGGCACTCACTCTAGCCCTGGCAACAGAGGGAGACTCTGTCCCAAAAAAAAAAAAAAAAAAGTGGAGGGAAGAAAGCTGATATTACTTGCCTTCACCTCTAGGGGAGGATTATTTGTGTAATATCTATTACTTAAAATACTCTCAGCACCTATGATGATAATTTTTGTAGTCTTATTTTTTATCTATTGTTCACCACTTGCTTCAACTTTAGGAGTTCATCTGTTCCTAATGTTTAATCTCCTTCCTTGAAGTCGTATCACTCTATGACCTCAGCCTATAAATGCTGTTACATTCTGATCTCCAGAGGAAAACTAAACAATAGGTGTTGAGTTCCAAACAAATGGCTTTCCCAAACTTAAACAAAAACTTCAGGATCTAGCAATAGGACACTCACAATAGCAATGCATAATAAAATATTTTGTTGTAATGGAATCTTTTTTAACGAAGTACCTTTAGAGAAATCGACTTTAAATACAACAGAAGGAGGAAGGTATTATGCATTCCCTCCTCACTCTTATTATCTGTGTTAGTTTGCTGTAATATTGTAGTTTATAAGTTTAAGTGTGCTTCCTTTAATTGACTAGAATTTTATACTTATCTAAAGTAAGAAAAACTTAATGGTAATTGCTACTTAATAGTAGAACAAATACATATAAAGCTCAAATACAATTTAGCTTTGCTGTTTCCACATAGAATGCATTCAGAATTTAATTAAGCTCTTTCATTTTAGAGAAAAAGATCATCAGAAAAGCATTTGGAGTATTAGCAACCACATCTACCAATCACTATTTCTATGGGTCATCTACAGTGAACATAGCTGTTACCCAGAATGTATCTTGGAAATTATTTTCATCACACAGTAGTAATCATTGCCAAATAACCTATCCATAGATCAATACAACAATCTAATCGCATTTTTCTAAAATACAGCAAAGAATCTGAAAGTAAGCCAAAAAAAAAGCCTCAAGTATTCAAAATAGATGTCACAAAGTCCATATACTAACACTTCACAGCACATCCCGTGAGATCTTTATCCAAATATGAGCCATAAAGTTAGAACAACCTTAATTCAAATCTTTGTTCCCCCATTTAGTAGCTGAGTGATTTTGGCCAAATTGCTTAATCTGAGTTTCAGTTTCCTCATCTATAAAATAGGATAATAATTATTACCTTGTAAGCTTGCTGTGAGACTTAAATGAAATAATGTATATGATGCAGAGATGTTACTTTAAAAATAGTGAATTTTATTATCACAATTATTATTTTCATTTTAACAAAATAACTACTACTACCACTCTCTGGTTCCCAAACCTAAAGCCAGCTTTAAGAATTGAGATGATGGAAGTCTGGCATCACAGGGAACCACAGGAAAAAAAAAAAAAAAACTAAAGAAAAAAAAAAAAAACAGAAACAAGAACTATAGGAACACAGCAATGTGGGGTTATGGTTTATAAGTGAAAACAACCTCTAGTACTCTTTTGTGACCTAACATCACTGTATTATACCACAGTAGAATACATTAATAATGACTACAAATCATCAAAAAATGTTAGTGTTACCATATTATTATAAAAAGTAATAAGTGATCCATTTCTGAAAGATGAACCTACAAAAATAGTAAAAATAAAAATAATTTGGGTGCTTAAAAGGATGATTTTTCATCTATCTGGAAATTTCAGCATTCACTAAGGATTCTGCATCACTTAAGTTTCATTAATATAATGAGATTTTTTTTAGGTAAAATTCTATATAAGGGCTAA
The DNA here is from genome assembly GCF_041146395.1 of Eulemur rufifrons. Taxonomy (NCBI): domain Eukaryota; kingdom Metazoa; phylum Chordata; class Mammalia; order Primates; family Lemuridae; genus Eulemur; species Eulemur rufifrons. The sequence goes on from NC_090984.1 coordinate 94,996,032, forward strand.
TTAATAGGAAAAAGTTACTATTCTCAACTTCCCACTCCCTCCATGTCACTAACCCCTCCTATACCCCCATGATAAGAGTTCATGTCAGAATCCTGAGGAAGTATAATTTGAGAATGTTTTTCAAGTACTATTGTTTTAATTTTGTTCTAGTCAATGATATTTATTTGTATATTTCAAAAATATCTCTTGATAGGAGGGAGGTTTTTTGTATATTGCTAAGGATAGTTTTAAAAGGTTAAGAAATACTCATCTTCAATAACAGGCAATTATCTGATAGACATATATTATCAGGTAGTCTTCTGATTTTTAAGAATGATTGTTATTAATATAAATCTCCAGCAAAACTAGTAGTATACATTATTAACTAGACAGATGAGGAAACTCAGAACCTCCAGGATTTGGAGTCTGCTTCTATGGCACTGGCAAGAAACAAAAAGAAAGAAAGAAAGAAAATTAAGAAGTCTGGTTACTTGCAAACAGAAGGTTCTAGCAACAAATTTACTTAAATGCTCCTAAAATACTTCAGAGTATTAAAGGCAAGTTAACAGAAAAGTGTTTTTTATATGATAAGTGATCTGTATGGATAGCCACATAAAAAGAAAGCTGAAATACTTAATTACTCATCATGTTACTACTTAGCAATCACTGACAAGTAAACCCTTTCTTCCCTCTAGTCTGCCAACAACATTTGCAACTTTGGATATTGATGGTGTAAGAAAAATAATCTTTGCACTACCAGGTAAGAATAATTGAAGTTGTTTCTTTTCTGGAAAAATCACCAAAATTTTTTTAGACTTCTCACATGATTCATCCTCTATCACATCACTTAATTTGGAATCTGTAAGACCTAGGCTTAACTCAGCTTTACTGAGACTGTTTCCTCAACTATAAAGTGGGACTAATAACTATGTCATAGGATTGATGCAAAAGTCAAATTAGATAGTATATTTCAAAGCACATTTCAAACTCTAAAATGATAATCAAATCTTAGCTGTCACTAGATCTTTCTGGGACTCCTGCCTTTTCTTTATAGGAGATTGGTCAAAGTTAGCAGTGTAAACACCCCTAACAACTAGAAGTATTGTGCTCAAGGGGAGAATGGGCCTTGAGTCACTCATGCATATGCTAGGTGAAAAAACACAAAGCTGCCTCTGGTCCTTGCCACATGTGGGCTGGGGTTGGGTGGAGGAGGAAAAGGAGAGCAGGGGCTGCTAGTACTGGTGCTTCTCAGTGGAATCCCACCCACCATCAGTCTACACCGCCACTCCCCCCTTGCTCCCATGTGAGCAGAAACTCACATTCTCAGATTATAGAAAAAGCAACATGGTTCAGTTTCAAGGATTTTCAGATTTAGTTTTTTATTAAATTAGGGTCATGTATTTAAAGTCATTATGAATCTTGATAAATTTTAAACCAGTTTAGAAGTTTTGAGTATCTACTTTTTTTAACTTTTAAAATTATCCTCTGATAATTCTGTCCAATTCTCTATTTTTTTGGCGTAGATTCCTTAAGAAAATAACCTACTCATTCCTGTAAATTCACACATCTCGTGGCTTTGGGATATTTATTTGCTTTTTATATTAAGTAAATGTCAAAATGTAAATATAAAGAAAGAGAAACAGGAATAAAAATTTTAAATTAAAAACATTTGAAGCTCCTATCTATATGCATCAAAGAGATTAGATTTCTATAATGTGGGAAATTTTAAGAGAGGAAACGTTAGTAAAATAGTCCTCAAAATGTATCTATAGCATGAAACTCCTTAGGGCCTTTAATATTTCCTTGGATACTCTGAAAACCATTATGTAAACAAATGTGCTCCGCTTCCTAGCTTCATTTTGCCTTAAAGAGCCTCTTTATTTTGTCTACAGAAGATATGACTTAACCCACAGATCATCAGTGATACTATAACAAAGAGTGTAATTGTGGGAGCCAATTTCACTAATGAAGGGTTGTTGATCTGCCACAGAAGTTACAAAATTAAAACTTATTTTCAAATTGCTACTCTAATTTGAAACTTTCTCTGCTCAGCCTGAATGAACCAAGAGAGGGCAGCAACAACTCACATGTTCAGATTGTAGAACCAAGTGGTTTTCAATTTCAAAAGTATATTTCTGCTTTCCTGAGAGTCATGCATTTAAAGCCATCACGAATCTTGACAAGTTTTAAATCGGTTTCAAAGTTGTATGTACTTACTTTCAATTTTTTTAACTTTTAAAAATTATTATAGTGACACATTTGCTATAAAAAAACATTAGAAAATATAGATAAAAGATTTTAAAATGTTATCAGCCAGGCATGGTGGCTCACGCCTATAATCCTAGCACTTTGGGAGTCTGAGGCAGGAGGATTGCTTGAGGCCATAAGTTCATGGCCAGCCTGGGCAACATAGTGAGACCCCGTCTCTACAAAAAATTTAAAAAGTAGCCAGGCGTCCTGGTACATACCTGTAGTCCTAGGTACTAGGGAGGCCAAGCCAGGAGGATTGCTTCAGCCCAGGAGTTTGAGATTGCAGTGGGCTATGATCATGCCACTATACTCTAGCCCAGGCAAAAGAGCAAGACTCTGTATATAAAAAAAAAAAAAAAAAAAAAATTATACATAATCCCCCAGCCACCCAGAAATAACCACTATTTACAACTTTTTGATATCAATCTTTCCATTCTTTTTTCTTACATAAAGTAACTCATTTTTAATGCAGTAATTTCATAGAACAGTGATATTATAGGAAGTTTATTATCAAAGAAAAATGAGTGGGTTTCTTTGGTTTTTGCTTTTCCAGAAAAATTTCTATCTGCTTGTATTTTCAGGCTAGGAGGCAAAGGAAAGTAATTGATGCTTATTACTTTGTTGTTCTGTTGGACAACTTATTTTCCAGTGAAATTATTTGTATCACTCATCTCTTTTTGCAACTTAAAAAAAAAATTCATTCTTGGCTGGTCATGGTGGCTCACGCCTGTAATCCTCACACTCTGGGAGGCCAAGGCAGGAGGATGGCTTGAGCTCAGGAGTTCGAGACCAGCCTGAGCAAGAGCGAGACCCCATCTCTACTAAAAATAGAAAGAAATTAGCCAAACAACAAAAAATAGAAAAAAAATAGCTGGGCATGGTGGTGCATGCCTATAGTCCCAACTTCTCGGGAGGCTAAGGAAGGAGGATTGCTTGAGCCCACTTTGAGGCTGCAGCGAGCTATGATGACACCATGGCACTCTAGCCCAGGTGACAGAGTGAGCCTCTGTCGCAAAAATGAAATTTTTGTTCTTAACAACTTTTGTGGGTGAAGAGAATTGAAGGTATGGTTTTAGCTAATAGGCTAAACTGACTGTTGCCTTTTACTTTGATGATGCAGTAAGCAGCACTTAGCCATGCCAAGGGAACCTAAAAGGCTAAAAGCCATTTCCCACCCCCATTATATCCATACATACTCACATACAACTATGAATTTGTATACAACCAAGATCCCTTCTGGTTTTAAAATTTTAAAACCAGAAGGGATCTTGAGAATCATGTAGTCTAAATCTTTCATTTTGTGGATGAGTAAAATTAGACTTAAAAAGGGTTACTAAGGTCACACAGCTTGGTTGGTTTAATAATGCCCCACAAAAAAACAAGTCTGTTTTTCACAGCCAACCCTTTCTCTCTTTGAAACATGTAACACACCTGTATTTCTTCTTGGAGAGGTATAGTTGAATTCTTCAAGTTATTTTTATAACTTTAAAAGAATTTGGTATTTGTGTTAGTCTGCTCTGGCTGCCATAAACAGAGTACCACAGACTGGGTGGCTTAAATAGCAGAAATTCAGACTTTCTGGAGGCTGGAAGTCCAAAATCAAGGTGCCAGCACAGTTGTTTTCTGATGAGGCCTTTCTTCGTGACTTGCATACAACTACCTTTTCACTGTGTCCTCACATGGTCTTTCCTCCACGTGCACACACTCCTGGTGTCTCTTGCTCTTTTATAGGGGCACCAGTCCTGTTGGATTAGGGGCCCCCCATTATGACCTCATTTACCTTAATTACCTCCTTAAAAGCCCTATCTCCAGTTCAGTCACATTGGGGTTAGGGCTTTACCAGCTGAATGGGGCAAGGGAAGGGGGACACAATTCAGTCCATAACAGTATTCATCTTCAAGCCCTTAAGCCACATTTTAAATCATTTGGTTTTATTTTTTTTAATTTTAAAGAAATACCTGGGTAGAGAAGATTATGGATAGATTTCCTTATGTTTTATCTGTATTTTCTAATTTTTTGGTATAAAGCTTGTATTACTATAGTAATTTTTAAATGCTAAAAAAATAGCAAGTATTAATAGATATATAAAACTTCTAAACTGCTTAAAAACTTATCAAGATTAGTAATGGCTTCCAATGCATGGCTCTCAAGAAAGCAAAAACAAATGATGTTAAGCAGCTTCTGGACATGAGAAGTCTCTGTGTTTTACTGGAAGACCAGAATGTTTACACCCTCTATGGCATTTGGGTGACTGTCCCTCTATTCTGGCATCCTGTTGGATTCAAGGTGAGAAGAGGAAGACTAGTGGTTGGTCACTTCCATCATGCTCTGTGATACCTGAAGATATAGACAGATGTGATTGTGTGGCAAATTTTTATGTGGTGTACGATAAATAACTGCTTGGTTAACTTTCAGGGAATCCTGTGTCAGCTGTGGTCACCTGCAATCTCTTTGTTGTGCCTGCACTGAGAAAGATGCAGGGCATCTTGGATCCTCGACCAACCATCATCAAAGCCAGGGTAATGTTTTCTAATGACCAGAAACCAAAATTAAAACCTGATAACAATTAAGGATATGATTTTCTAACTGTCCAAAACAAACATCTAGAATTTTATATTAGTTTTGATGGAAAATGTGTTTATATTCTCCCCTTTGTGATAGAAATGGTGGAGAAAGGGTCCCCTTTGTCTACCTCCTATGTGACTTCTAAGTGAATCATTTTCTCCAGGTAGAAGTCCACATAGGAGTCCAGAGAGCAAGGTAAAAATTTGAATGGATACTTAAGGACAAAACAGTCAATAGAATGAAGCTAGCACCACCCTAACACTAGCCTATATGGAACAAGGGACAAGAATTCTCTTTTCACAGTGCAAACCCATGGAGGACAGCAATTAACCTGTTCACTTTTTCTGTGACCCCACTGACAAATTTTAAACAATTTAGCAAAAGATAGAAAGAGACCCTGGTGATTCAGGAGTAAAGGGTAACCATATTGTTTGGAAAAGGATTATTAAGGCTGAGAAATTATACTTCATTAAACGTCACTTGGAGGCCTGGTGCAGTGGCCCATGCCTGTAATCCCACTACTTTGGGATGCTGAGCAGGAGGATCACTTGAAGCCAGGAGTTCAAGACCAACTTGGGCAACATAGCAAGTCCTCATCTCTACAAACAAAAATAGAAAATTTAGCCATGCGTGGTGGCAAGCACCTATAGTCCCAGCTACTTAGGAGGCTGAGGTAAGAGGATTGCTTGAGCCCAGGAGTTTGAGGTTGCAGTGAGCTATGACACCACTGCACTCTGGCCTTGGCAACAGAGCAAGACCCTATCTCAAAAAAAAAGCGGGGGTGGAGGAGGGAGCCAGGCATCGTGGCTCACACCTGTAATCGTAGCACTCTGGGAGGCTTAGGTGGGAGGATTGCTTGAGCTCAGGAGTTTAAGACCAGCCTGAGCAAGAGCAAGACCCTATCTCTACTAAAAACAGAAAAAATTAGCCGGGCATGGTAGTGCATGCCTGTGGTCCCAGCTACTCTGGAAACTGAGGCAGGAGGATCACTTAAGCATAGCAGTTTGAGGTTGCTATGAGCTAGACTGATGCCACAGCACTCTAGCCTGGGCAACAGAGCAAGACTCTGTCTCAAAAAAAAAAAAAAAGTCACTTAGAAATCAGAGTTTCTTTCTCCACCAACACTAACTTCAGTTTGACTTACTACTACTCAACTAATTATGTTATACATTTTCTGTGTTACTAATGAATAATGTTCTTGACAGTATAAACTACTCTACCAAACCATTACTTTTCAAGAGTCCAGAAATAAATTCAGATATGACATGAAGCTATGATTAGCTGACAGGAAGAACAAAAAACACAGAAGAGAAAATATTAATAAAATATTAGTCTGAGAATATATAGGATAAAAACATTAAGAAAATCTAGGCTTTAGATATTCTTAACATTGACTAAATACTGTGACTTTGGGGACTAGTACATACAGATATCTCCTTTTCTTTTTAAATTTCATTAAACATTTAACTAGATTTTTTTCAATAATCACAATGGTGGTCTTATTTGAAATTAAATGGAAAAAGAGAAAAAAGCCATCAATGAACAAAAAGTATTCTAATCAATTCAAAAGTTCAAAGTCAGGCAAGCATGGTAGATCATGCCTGTTATGCCTGCATTTTGGGAGGCCAAGGTGGGAAGATCACTTGAGGACAGGAGTTTGAGATCAGCCTGAGCAATATAGCGAGACCCCCATCTGTACAAAACTTTTTTTCAAAAATATTCAGGTGTGTTGAGGCGCTCCTATAGTCCTAGTTACTCGGGGTGTAGGGGAGGGGGTGGCTGAGGCAGGGGGATCACTTGTGCCCAGGATTTCAAGGCTGCAGTGAGCTACGAACAAGCCACTGCGCTCCAGCCTGGGTGACAGAATGAGACCTTGTCTCTAAAAACAAATTTAAAAATAAATAAACAAATAATTTTTTAAACAAATTCAAAGTCATAAAGCTTAGATTTAGACAGTCAAACTAGTAATATTGAATTTACTCATTATTTTCATTATTTGCTAAATTAAGGAAACAAAAATTCACATTGTTGTACGACAAAGAGAAAGAGGCTTCTTTTTGACTTTGCAAAGCTCTTATGAATCCTTTCATTTATTTCTCATTTTAACATCTACCATCTATTCTTTAAAACTGACACTGTGACCGCCATCCATCCTGACAACAGTGATGAGATGGTGCTCTGTAATCAAATTGATGGCTGATATGTTGTTCATGATGCTCTGTCCATTTCTTGTCAGTTCTGCATATTGAGAACTGATCCAAAAATCAGGCAAATGCCTTCCTCCTACAGCAGTATCACTGGGACTGCCAGTATGAATCATCAGTAAGCGTGGCTATTTAATCTCATTTTTTAGCTCCCCAAATCGCTGACATAACTGCCACTTTAGAAGCATAAGCCTATTCACTCCCTTGAAACATGGCAAATCTTATCTCTATCTCTACTTCCTAACCATTCAAGATGTGGCTTACACGCTGCACTTACTACTGTTCCCCAAAATAGATGCCATTGTCATTGCCTTTACGAATTCTTGCCACTTTGGGGCCGTGGGGTAGATGTTAAATGCTGACATTGGTGAATCACACTGCTGGACTCTGACGTCACCATTCTGTGGCTAGGACAGTGCTGCATTATTTTAAAAAGGTCAGCATACCTTCACCTGCCCCAAGGCAGAACTCTAATCTTCCCCAACCTTTCTGATTGTGGGTCATAAGACACTCATTCCAATGAGAGTCCTGCCCCATACCCTGAAGGCTATTACATTTCAACAGTGGCTATCCATAAACACCCAAGGGAATAGGTTCAGAGAGCTTCCAGATAGCTGAACATGTTCCTGGAGCATGGCATGCCCAGGGGAGCATGGAAACTCCACTCCCCTTCTCCCACACCTGGCTTCTTCATCTGTATCCTTTGTAATATTCTTTGTAATATGCCAGTAAACACACACAAAAAAATTTTAAATCAAAAGGTCAGCACAGAAAATGTCATCCTTTTATATCAAAGCATTCAGAAGAGCATCAGTTTAGAATAAACATGTCCCTTATTTCCTTAGTTGCTTGTGGTTGAAGTTGAAATATTTTTGATTTTCAGTCCACAATCAGAAATACAATCCTAGCAAATCATCGAATAGAATTATTGACCCAGGGTTTCCACATAAGAACATCCTATCATGTGTTTCCTTAATATACCGTCAAAACACCCTATACTGCTCTTGTTCTCAACTCTTTTCTCTAGAAACCTACCTGAAGTAACTCCCATTAGTGTTAACAACTCACCTCAGACAATGATTAAGAGAAGGAGAAGGGAAAAGCATGTTCTAGAAGATGGCCAACTAGAAGCCCCTAGTGCTCCTCTCCCTCACAAAGAAGCCAGAACAGCAAAAAAACAACTACATTTTAAAGAAAATAACTGAGGGAGAGCAGCAAAGTGTATCAGAAATCCTGGTGAGCACAAACTCAGGATGGCCACATGAAATGGAAGGAAATGCCAGGCCTCCACCATCTCCTCCTCCAACCAGGATCAGCTGGAAACCAGGAGGAACTTCTACCTATGGCAAGGAGGTATAACTGACCCATACCAACTTGTATAAGGATTTTTAAGTTGTGTGATAAGTTTTAGACAGATGATTTAACAGGATAAATATGCTCAAGCCTTTCTCTGGTATACTAATAAAAACAGTGCCTTATAACTTTTATAGTACTTACCAAAAAAGTTAGTGTAGTAAAGCTCTTTTGAGCACTCTTCGGAAGCTTCAAGTAGACTGTAGCAGAGACCAGGCCTCTAGCACCACCCAGGGGCTCAAATGTGTCATCCTGGGCCTCCCCCCAAAATCGAATCCACTTTGGTCATCTGTTTTCTCACAGACTCTCTCTTCACTGTACTATGCAACTCTTAGTTCTAATCTGTTCCTCTGAATCCTCTGGAGCATTCAGCTCCTCATCACTGCCATCAAATCTTCTAGAGACCATTTTATATTTAGAGCACTTTTAGGTTCTCAGCAAAATTGAGCAGAAAGAACAGAGTTCCCACATGCTCCTGCCCGCCTCCCAACACACACAACCTCCCCCGCTATCAACATCCTGTACTGAGTCAGTAGTACATGTGTTACAGATGATGAACCTACGTTAACGTATCTTATCACCCAAAGTCCATTGTTTACCTTAGGATTCACCTCTCATTAGCGTACATCCTATTTGGACAAATGTATAATGACATCCATCCACCACTGTAGTATCATACAGAATAGTTTCACTGCCCTAAAAATTCTCTATGCTCCTCCTATTCATCTCTCCTTCCGTCCTAACTCCTGCCAACCACTGCTCATTTTATTGTCTCCATAGTGTTGCCTTTTCAGAATCTCATATATTAATATTTGGAATCATTCAGTATGTAGCCTTTCCACTTAGTAATATGCATTCCATGTCTTTTCATGGTTTGATAGCTCATTTCTTTTTACTACTGAATAATATTTCATTGTCTGGATGTACTACAGCTTATTTATCCATTTATCTACTAACGGATATCTTGGTTGCTTCCAAGTTTTGACAATTATAAACAAAGCTGCTCCAAACATCCATGTGCAAGTTTTTATGTGGACATAAGCTTTCACTTCATTTGGGTAAATGCTGGATCATATGTGGTAAGAGTATGAAACTGCCTGTCTTCCAAAGTGGCAATACCATTTTGCATTGCCACCAGCAATAAATGAGAGTTCCTGATGCTCTACATCCTTGTCAGCATTTGGTGTTGTCAGTGTTTTAGATTTTGGCCATTCTGATAGGTGTATAGTGGTATTTCATTGTTGTTTTAATTTGAAATTCCCTAATGATATATGATGTTGAACTTTTTTTTTTGAGACAGAGTCTCACTCTGTCGCCCCAGCTAGAGTGCAGTGGCATCATCATAGCTCACTGCAACCTCAAACTCCTAGGCTCAAGCAATTCTCCTGCCTCAGCTTCCCGAGTAGTCAGGACTATGGGCGTGCACTACCACACCCAGCTGATTTTTCTATTTTTTGTAGAGACAGGGTGTCACTCTAGCTCAGGCTGGCCTTGAACTCCTGGCCTCCTAGAGTGCTAGGATTACAGGCATGAGCCACCCCATTGGCCATGAACATCTTTTCATATGCTTATTTGCCATCTGTATATCTTCTTTGGTGAGAAGTCTGTTCAGGTCTTTTGCCCATTTTTTAAATTGGATTGTTCATTTTCTTATTATTCAGTTTTAAGAATTTGTTGTATGTTTTGGATATACAAAGTCCCTTATCAGACATATCTTTTGCAAATATTCTCTCAGTCTGTAGCATATCTTCATATTCTCTTGCTTTTTTTTTTTTTTAGCTAATTCTCTTCTCCCTTAGACATTTACATATAGACCATACCATATATTATTATAGCAAATTATACAATTTTATCTCTTGAGTGACTACTATGTGCCAGGCACATATTCAACAAACAGAGGAAACAGGCCTAGTCCACAGCCTACTACCCAATTTTGAATGAATAAAAGGAATCATGAGAAGTGAAACATCAATCGTTTGCAATGTTTTATTTGCCAAAATGTGTATGTCTATGTTTATACAAGGTGCATCATTCTTTTAAGCATTGAAGCTCATAGTAAACAGGTGCTTTCTTAAGCTAAGTCATGTAAGTCATGTACAAAAACTAGTATAATGTTGATACAAATAAATATATTGGTTAAGACAGCATTCTGCATTTTAGTAAAATACCAAAAAAATCTAGCGAGTTTCATCTCTAACTGCAAAAGAGACTAGAAAAAAATCTTATTCACTTCAATTTGAAGCAGCTGATTCTTGTTTCTTAAATTTATATAAATATCTTCCTTTAAAACAAATAATCATTTTTAAATTGGTGAAAAAATAACAGTTTAAAAATCTTAAGATCATAAAGCTTGAAGACACTTTAACCTTTGTGTAGCATAACCCAATTTTGAGCTGAACAAACAGGTTTGGGAAAGCAAAATAACTTGCTAATATATTAATAGCACACCAGTTAGTGGTAAAGCTGGGAGTATAACGTAGGTGTCTGATACCATCCCAAATTTGCACGTATTCCACTGTACTACTGTAAACCAATCAGTACCATTTCTAGGGAATAAACCTTGCTGAAACATTAGCAAATAAAACTGTCATGTGAGAAGCTCTTGTAGTTTAGTAATAAAGAACACACATATACACACACACACACACACACATACACACACAGATTATGTTAATAAGAGAGAAAAAGAGATTTGCCCTAAGATAAGCACAAAAGTACTTAGGAATAATAGCAAGTTCTCCCATCAGTAGCTATAGAGTATAAATATAAGCAATATCAAATGAAAGAGTTCTGTTTAATTTATTCAAGGAAAGAAACACTAAAATTGAATTTTATTCTGGATTCCAGAGGAAAAGCATATGATGTTACAAAACCAAAATGGTATAACTTTTAGTAGAGACTACTTTTATTTGCCTTAATGAGATTGTATATCAGTATTAGGACTCTAGGGGCACATATGCAATAGAAAAAGAAAGTACTTAATCCCTTTTATGTTGAAGATGAGTATATGAATGAGTAGCTAAATAGTGCCTTGCACATATTAGGTTCTCAGTAAATATTTACTACATGTATAGATATATGGAAGGAGGGGGGTTGGGAGGTTGGAAGAATGGATATTAAATTTGTTTCTTTAGGTCTGCCTCCTTTATTTTCAATGTTAAGATACCTGCTTCAATTTCTCAATTCATAGTTCAAAGACCTATAGGTTTTCACAACCCATAAAAAGAGACTCCAAAAATAGACCTTATCTTTTTCATCTCTCCTTTTCCCCACTATGAACACCAGCTTCCCAGCCGCCTTTTCTTTTTTCACCAGAGCAACCCAACTCCTAGGCTTCCTGTATTAAGAACATAAGGTGGCAATTATGGAAGTAGCAGAATACCAAGGATATTTTTCATGTCTACTGTATTCTTACATAACCTCCACCACCCTGTAGTTTTAAGAGATGATCAGGTGACCCAATTTGTTTTCTTTTTCTCTTTATTCTGTAGTTATCATGTGATGTAAAACTGGATCCTCGGCCAGAATATCATCGGTGTATACTGACTTGGCATCACCAAGAACCACTGCCTTGGGCACAGAGTACAGGTTAGTCATTCACATCTACAGGTATCCCTATGCACCCATCCTGTTCAAACACAAATTTATATGTAATAGTCTTCCTTGGTTATAACTCATTTTGTAATTATTGTAAATTTTTCTTATTGAAAGGTTACCTAAGTTAAATTGCACCAAACGGTACAGCATAACAGGACAAGAGTAAAAAAAAATTAACAGAGGTTTAATTATTTCATTGAGCCATTTTTCTAGATAAACATTTGAAATACAAATCTAGAATTACAGAAGATTTTGATCTGTTTGTTCAACGAATAAGTTCTCTACACAATGCTGGTTGTAGGAAAAGGAGAGGATTATGGCTATGCCACCTTGTAATGTGAGATTAAATCCCAGTTTATAATGGGATTCTCTGTAGCCTCTACTATAGTGTAGATATTGGTAAACTTTAAGGGCAGAGAAATCAATATTGATAATTCAGAGTTCTCTAGGTATCTCCTCTAGATTTCAAACTTTTATCCCCAACTTCTCTAGTCAAATCTTTCCTAACTTTTGATTCAACTGCAGAAAAACTGTTTTACCCTTTAAACAAAGATCCTATCAAATGAAAACATCAACTAAAGTGTGACTAAGTACATGGCCTTTGCTATCAGAGAGACCTGCATTCAAATTGGCTACCACCTAGTTAGTAGGATCATAGGCAAGTTATCTAAGACTCATAAGTCTTGTGAGAATCAAATAAGATAGTTAAGCAAAGTGCCTAGTACCTTGTCTGGCACTTTAGCAAAGAAATGATAGCTGCTACCATTATTATTTTAATGGTTTTAAAGCCTCTTTTTTGTCAGACTCACATAACATTTAAGCCTGAATTGAAAAATTCTATGGCATTTTACACAATTCTATAAAAGCCTGGTTTTATTCTTTTAAGCAAGAATTTCTAATGTTCACTTTAAAAGTTTTAGTGACAAGGTGGTAGGATATAGTAGTGTGGCCTCTTGAAAAGGTACTGGTAAGTCTAATCATCTCTCCTCCTCTTGAAGCCTTGTGTTTTTGTCAGTTTTCATTTTGAAAATGTCTACAAGGGCTCCGAATGTATATGTCATGATGCTCATGCTGCAGTAATGAGAGTGTTTCTTTCTAGGTAATCAGATGAGCAGCCGTCTGATGAGCATGCGCAGTGCCAATGGATTGTTGATGCTACCTCCAAAGACAGAGCAGTACGTGGAGCTCCACAAAGGCGAGGTGGTGGATGTCATGGTCATTGGACGGCTATGATGGTCACCAGAAAGAGAAAGCTTTGATGCATGTCCACATATCATTGACTGTATCCTGTAATATGCAACGGCACAGCTAGTTTTTCTGATTTGGATAAAAGTTGATCTGTATAGTCAACACCTTGAACTATATTTCAAATCAATTTAAATACCTTTTAAAGAAAAAACATCTAAAAATAAATCTTAACAGACAACTCTATTCTGATTATATCAAAGCAAATTTTTCCTTTCTTGCAAATTGCTTTGTGTGTTCAATGCTAGGTCTGATAGCGATAGCTTTTAGTAGACAGCGGTAGGTGCCTGCAGAACTTGTGTTTTTTCTCATCTTTAAAATACAACTACTTATGCTCTTAAATCAAGGCTGTCTGCTTATTTATACTAGCGTAGGCAACTCTTGGATTTCCCTTCTTAGTATGCTTCATAACCGCTTTACAGAGAGCTTTTGCTTGTTCTTTATCATGTATCTCGTGTTTATGTGCGCAGTGCCAAAAGAAGACTAACAGGGTGGAGGCCCTGCCCTGCCTCAAGAACCATGCCCTGCGGAGCGTCCAGGGAGGTTTCCTACCCTAGTAGCCTCACGGCACAGTACTCTTGGGCAGTAACTGGATACCTTTTATTTGAACAAACAAACTGAAGAAAAAATGCTTCCTTAAGTGCTGACAGCCTTTTTAACCAATACATTTAAAATTGTACAGAACAAAAAAATAAAATCAAAGACTGATCTTGTACAGATATTAGTGTTACCAGCATTCACGTGGAAATCAAGAGCAAAGACAAAATAATGTTAAACAACTCTGTACCATAACATTTTCTGTAATGATACTGAAACTTAATGAATAAAAAAAAAATCCTTGATCATTATTTAAAAATGTATTGTGTTGGCCTTGTTATTAAAAAAAGGAAGATGGGGTTCCATTCTGATGGTGTTCTACTTGGATAAAATGCATAGTTAAGATGGCCTACCAATGTTAAATGGTATAAAGGAGATTTAAAATATGGTATAATGTAACTCTATGTCTTACACAGTGTTTGGAAAAAATAACATTGTGATCTGTAGCACTGTAAAAATACAGATTAGAAAGTAGGAGAACCTGCAGTTTGTGTGGTCTGGAGAATAGCAAGCAATATTAACCGAAGTATACTTGATGACTAGAAAAAAATTAATTCTTATTTTAGATGCTATAAAAGCAAATTTCAAACATCTACAGTTCTTTGGAACAGAGGAAAAAAATAAGCAACCAGAAGATTACAGATGAATACCTGGAAATTTTTTTATGTTAGGAAGTGAGAAATGGGGAAAATATGTGCTGACCATAGAAAATATTAATACAACAAATAAAATATACTCTATCCACAATGGCTCCTTTAATATAAATTTACAGGAACTTTTGAAATAGTGGTAACAGGGAGATGTTAAATATGCTGTAAAGTGTGGTTAGTAAAGCAAATTACAAAATTGGCCTACTAGTAAACAAGATATCAAATGATGGTAACAAAAGCAAGTAGTAAAAAAATATTTGATACTGATATTTGGTATTTCCAGAGTTGAAAATAAAATGTTGTATTTTAAATTTTCTTTTGTATTTATAGTTGAATAAGTTAAGGTTAGTTAATAGAGGTCAAATGAAAGAGTATACAAAGAATCCTTTATATTCATTCAAGAAATATTTATTAAGCAACTACTATGTACTTGGGTACAAAGTATGTCATGCTACTATTTACAAAGATGAATAGGGCAGGGTACCCAATATTACCGTCCACCAGGAGATTTTTAAAAATATGTGCAAGTAGCCTTAATATTTAATATATTTATAAAATATTAATATTTAATATATTGATATTTGATAACACATGGTAAAGTATATAGAATGTCATAAATGCCACAATACAGATTTAAAGGTTGGAGAAGTTCAAATGAGAACTTCCTACAAGGTAAAATTTCAAGGGGTAGATAGCATTTTAGTGGATCTTGAAGGAAGGGTAGAATTTTGAAGATGATGGCACAGGAAGAAGGATATTCCAAAAACAGAATTATAGACAATTAGTAATAATTATTTTATTATAGAACAAATAATTATAGGATAAATAATTCCTATAGTGTAATACAGGAATACAATGTTTATAGGGTTGTTGTGAAAATTAAACATTTGAAATGTGCTTAAAATAGTACCTGGCACATAGTAAGCTCCACGAAGGTAGGGATTTTATTTATATTGTTCATTGACATTATCCTCAAGTCCTTAGAAGAGGTCCTGGCATATGTGTAAGCATCAGCAAATATTTATTTAATAAAACACATTATGTGGAGCTTACTGTATGCCAGGTATTGTTCTAAGCACTTTCCATATGTTTAATTTTCACATTGTTATTCCTGTATTACAGATAAAGAAACGAGGCACAGAGAGATTAAGAAACTTGTTCATGGTCTCACAGATAGTATAGGAAAAAAGCAAGGATTCAAACTTAACAATCTGGCTCTAGAGTCCATATTCTTAAACATTAAGTCATAGAAACAGAAAATTGATGTGTTTGTAAGACTGAAAAAGTACTTATTTAAGGCCCAAACTATAAAGTTTTCAAATACCAAGTTAAGAAGTCTAGATTTATTCTAAAGACAATAAAACTGTTAGAAATTCTTGATTAGGGTAGTATCATAAAGACAACTCTCTTTTTAGGCAAAATAACTCTGGCAGCATTGAGTAGGATAGATTTAGACTGGAGAGAAACTGGAGTGAGAGATATCGGCTAAGAAGTGGTTGTACAGATGACGGGTAGGGGTGATGGTTACGGGAAGGTCAGGATAGATGAATGTGTTTCTGAAGATAAAGAATGGAAAGAATTTTACAACTGATTTCAAGGAAGTTAGAAGAGTGAAAGATGATTCAAAGTCTTCAGTCTTGGCTGACTGAGAAAATGTTAAAACATTAACCAAAAAAAAAGTCAGAAAACATGGATTTTGTGGAAGAGCTGATGGCTTTGGGCATGTGTTTGAGATGCCAGTTTACTTAGGTACATGTGTCCTGTTGGCATTTGAAAGTACAGGGTAGGAGTTCACAAAAGATATGAGCTTGGCTGGACACAACCTTGAGAATCATCACATACAGGTGATATTTGAAATGTAAGGTTGGATGGAAAAGATTATAAAGGAAAGCCTTGCCAAGAAAACAGAACAGGGCCATGGGGTGTTAGAGGAAAAACCCATGAATGAAATGAGGGGAAAAGAAGTTTGTAGATGAGAACAAAAAGGCGTGCAGGGTCCCATAAACCAAAGAGGAGAGTCTCAAGGAGGAAAGATAATCAACTGTCATATGCAAAAGAAATATCAAGAATAATGAAGGTTGAAAAAGACTTATTGATTAGGCAATCATTTGTGAATTGTGAGAGTGCAATTTCAGTAGTGGGTTGAGAGCAAAAGCTGGATTGCAAAATAGAAACTTGAGTGTGAATTCTTTGGAACTTGTGCATGAGAAAAGAAAGACATGCACAAGATGGTAGCTTGAACTGATTAACAAGGTAGAGGAAAGATTTTTGCTTGTTGATTTTGAAAATGGAGAAACAATAGTGGTGGGTGTATTAAAAATGCAAGAGTAGTGTCCTAAATGGAGAAAGAAGAGGAAAGGAGCTGAATTTAAGGACACTTAAAAAAGGGACATTTTTTTCCCTTCTGAGATAGAAAAGGGAGAAGAAATGAACACATTTGAAGTGAATACAAGACAAATTTAATTTTAAAAGGTTCAGTGAAATGGTTCTACTTAGCACATTGGACATCAGTGTCATCTAATCTATTTGCATTTATCTGACCAAAATTATTTAAGAATTAAGCATATATGACATATTACAAGTCTTCTTTGTCTTAGTAGTGAGTCATAAAAGACTATAGATGTTTTCAGGTTCTTCTAGCTGTGTAGAAACAAAGCAATTCCTTTTAACCAGATTTTTTGGCTCTATGTTTTGGTTACTTCAACCATATCCACAACGAAAAAAAGAATATAAGCAGATTAAATTTACCAAGTAAATGCCTGGTGATATTGCATGTTACAGCAAGTGGATTCTTTGGATGGCTTTTGTTTTTAAAAATATTTGCTAACCATCAAAATTTTATAGATCTAACCTATTACCAACTCTTGATCTTCATGAAACCCTAACAAGGTAAGTCATTATCATTCCCAATTATAGAAAGTAAGGGTTTATGTAAGTACAGAATTCAAAGCATATAAACTGTGTATCATATTATTCCAAAGATGATGGGTCTAGATTCAATAAGGCATTGCTTTCTAACATGTTTATAAAACATATTATGCTTAACTGTATAGGAGTGTTATATTGTTTCAGAGTTCATCAATAACTTGGCCTAGAACCAAAAGGTTAGAGAATTGTTCGATCTTGGCCATTCTGTATGGTCATTTACCAATATTTCTCATGTAGTCTTTTGCAATAATTAAATTTATTTAATAAGCATTTATTAAGCTCCTACAGTATGTCAGGCTCCATGCTAGGCACTGAGGATACAATGATGAATGAGACAAAATCTCTGATCTCCAAGTGGAGGAGATAGATTATGAGAAAGGAAAAAAAATTAAATACAGATTAGGAAAAGTCTATAAAGAAAATCCAATGACATGTTAGAGAGTGACTGAGTGGAGGCCTAAATCAGATTCAGTGGTTGTGTCAGGAGCCAGTCATCTTTAAACAGGCAGAAATCAACTAAGTATTTCAATAGAGAGACTTCAATGTAAGAGTAAGTTAAATAGGTGTTGGAGAACTGGAAAAGCACAAAGGAAACAATGAGATATCAGGGACTAGAGAAAACAACTACCCAACTAGGGCTGGGGGGGTTGGGATGAAGAAGTTAGGGGAATAGACTCTAGAAGCTCAAAGGTCAGATCCTTTGGAGCTAGGACTCTACCCTCTAAGGAGAGGGCACTGCCGGCTGCTGAATCTGAGAGTGAAGAAAAAAAAAAATGCAAGCTAGAACCAGATTGCTGTTGCCAGGGCAACACTGACAGAAACAACAATTCAACAGGAAGGAGTTCTTTCTTCTCTCCTGCTTTCCAAGCTCCTCAAGTCTAATGTATTGTTGAACCTAACAGAAAGCCAGCTGGAGAAAGAAATTTAGTTTGCAGAATTGCAGCCCCAGCACTACAATGCAGAGTACACAATGGTGGATTTGGAGCTGAGACAATCACTTATCAAGTGATTGAGAAAGGGCTCTCTAAACAGATGACATTTGGGCTGTGTTGTGAAAAGTGCAAATAAGCCCCACACGTGAAAAGCTGGGAGACAGCATTTCAGACAGAGGAAAGGGCTTAAAGAATTCAACATCAGAAAGGAGACAGAAGTATGAGGGGGAGCAGGGGAAATGGTCTGAAATACAGCTGGAGAGAAATGAAGCCAAGATGGACCCAGATCCTGCTCACAAACACATAGACATACTAAATATATACACACACCTTATGACATACATCACAAATTCTAAGAGCACTGGGACGCCACTGAAGGTTTAAAAAAGCAAAAAGTCATTTAGTAATACTAAACACCAGTTGAAGACAAGGCACCACACTAAACCAGGGTTCCTGCAAACAAGCACCTCATTCTCTTCGCCTCCTACACCTGTTCCTCTGCCTGTGTTGTTTCCTGATTAATGGCACCATCGTTCACCCACTTTCCCAAACCAGAAACCTTTGAGTCATCTTACTTCTCACTGCCCACATCCAGTGAGTCACTAAATTCTCTCAACGCTGCTAATAGTTCCTAAATTAACCCCCTCTGTTCCATTCCCACTGCCATTGCCTTGGTCTCTGTGCCTCCAGAACTGCGCTCCCCAAATCTATCCTTCACCCTACTCTTAGAATGATCAATCCAGAACAAAACTCTCCCCATGTGGAACTCTGTCAGAAAACCACCGTGGCAGATGGGGTCCCACCACCGAGTCTTGGCATTCAAAGCTCTCTAGTCTTGCCCTCCCAGCTTCATTTTTTCTTCCCTCCAACTTTATTTAACCTCAGACCATTTGCAGTTACCCCCTCAAACCCTGTCATTTTATGCCCTCAGTGCCTTTGCTCAACCTGGCTAATCTTTGAAGATTTAGCTTGGACATTAACTCCTCTAGGAAGCCTTCCCTAAATCCCCAGGTTGGACAAAGTGCCCTTCATCTATGTTCCCAGAGTCACCTGGGCACCCCTCTATCTTATCACCGCGTCACACTGAAATAATCTGTTTTCACGACCCCTCCTCCACTTGACAGTGTTTCTTGAGTGCAGAGATTGTTCGTCTCTGTAGCCCAGCGTGGCATGGTGCCCAGTTAAGTAGTAGGCACTCATTACTGAACTGACCAGTAAAATTGACCTTGCATAGCACTCACCAGGGAGTCAGAGACCAAACATGGCAGGAAACCTTCATATCCCAATCTTAGAACATACAGCTGAGAGGACCCCATGCAGGCATGAACAAGCAGGCCCATCTTGAGGGGCAAGGACAGAAGGCTAATTGAGCATGGACCTCACTTTGACAAAGTGCCTCAAATTCAGACTTACAACATCATCTCCAAATGAAGTTATACATATAGTTTTATATTTTGTGCATCTTAAAAAAACATTAATGTTTTAAAGGTAAATATTTAAACTATACCATGATTTTTATTTCCTTCTTTTGGTATTTCTTCTCTTTTTAATATACCAGTAGCCTCAAAAAAAAAAAAAATGGAAGTGAGATAATGCTGAAGAGCATCATCAAGGTACCACAGAATTAATATCATCAACACTGAAGAGATAAAATCAGATTTATACAAAAATGTTTCCTGGCCCTAGGGCAAGAACAATAGGAACAAGACAAGTGGTGATCATGCAATAAACATACTGAATGAAGAAACAGATGACTAAAAACCTAGTCAACAGTACTAGAGGTATGACTAAAGAAAGAATTTGTCCATCTGAAAGACGGCACTCAGCATAGAATAGGGGAAACAGAGCATCTAAGGCAAAAAAATAACAGGGAAACCCATCAGGCCTGCACAGAGGGAGGCTGCTCCTGCCTGCAGACTGAGCCAGTTACACACATTGAGCTATCACCAGAGTCTGATATTAAATACAAGCTGCACAACCAGCCCTCAGCTGTGTTTCTCAGCAGAGTCGCCCTCTAAGAGTGCTATTCTTTTTAAGCTTTTCTTCAGAGGCTCAACATGCCTTAAATATGTTTAAATCTCCGAAAATTAGGACATAAGGAGATTGATAAATGATTGATTGAATGATAAATGATAAAAAGTATTTTCAACTTTTGCAGTATGACATCTTTTCCATGGTTATACTATTGCTAAATTGACTTTTCTCTCCAAGGAAGCCTCTGAAAATTTCACATCACCACCGGACTCCAGCTCCCCAGCTGTCTGGGCTCCACAGGAATGCTGGCCACACTGCATCTCAGTGGTGGAGCTGCGAGGCTGCTCCCTCCCAGCGCTCTTCTCTTACTTCAGAGGCTATGTCAGCACATGAGGATTATGATGCAGGAGCCCTAGAACAATGCCCAGAGCTGCCTGACCTGCGCTTCTTTTCACTAAGTGGTTAGTTGCCTGCCAGGTAGACATAAACACCTTCTGCTAAAGAAATGTGAAGAGTGGAAACGTGCTATTTGGAGATTGTTCTCCTAGTTGACATCCAGGAGATCTCCAGGGATCTATTTCAGCCTCACCTCTAGGTAAGTGACTGCCTGGTTACTGCAACTTAGGTGTAAACCTGAAGGAGAAGGAAATGGATAGTTCAATTAATTCTGATAATTCAAGGGCAAAATGTCTGTTTTTTTCCATCTTCCTCTTTTCTTTCTAGTTTAATTTCTTGTACCTCAACTAAAACAAGAAGAAAATCTGAGAGACTTAACACCTGGTAACTGGATTTCTTTTTCTCAAAAATAATTTGAGAGTTCGAGTTTGAAATGAAGCCTGTCTTCTTGATTATTTTAAAATTTTGATTTTTCAAACTGTTATCCCAATTTTCTTCCGTAAGTGACTGAAAATTGAATGAATTTGTGGAAAGATTATCATTTTTAGTTACTCAAATGGGAGAGAAGATTCAGAACACAGGGCTTTCTGTTCAAAGCTGAAAGGTTGGGCTGGGGGTACTATCGTCAAAAGAGGGGGCCACAACAGTCAGACCTTCTCAAAGTTGCAATCGGAATTGCAACCTAGAATTGTAATAGACCTATACGAAAAATACATTTATTAGCATGGTAGGAATCTCAGGAAAAAGTCATCTAGGTAAATGCTATACTTCAACATGCTATGAAGAATTAACCTCAAAGTACTAAGTTTCACAGAGAACAGCTTTACTGAGTGACAGGTAAATGCCATTGTTTTAAGGACTATCATGTAATTACAGACAAAAACCAACACAGTTAAAAGAAAAAGGCCACATAAGAATCTAGGTGGTGGCTATATGAATGTTCACTATAGAATTCTTTCAACTTTGCCATGGTTTTGAAAATTTTTTATAATGAAATATTGGGGGGGAGACCAGATTGGAATGGTAAATAGCAAACATTTATAGAACACATTTTAGAGGCACGTATAGACATCCCTCTGAATTAGACAGTCAGAAAAGCCAACTGAAACACTTCATGCTGGCTCCTCAGACTCCCACTCCCCCCTACCCAATTTCCATTAACACTCAAGCTGTAACATTTCCAAAAAATTCCAGATGACTGCATTTATCCCTGGGAAAATACAAGGCACCTCACTACCACCACAGGGTGAACATACCCCAAATTCGTATCTGAGAACAGTAGTTCTCAGCCCTAATGGGGCATCGATCATCCTTGAAACAGTATATACAGATGGGGACATCCTGGGGACATCACAAAAAGCCTAGAGCAAAGCTGAAGTAGCTCCACTCCTGAAATGTATACAGGTCATGACTTCTGTGATTGATTTCCCTGTTGAACAGCTGGCGTTGGTTTCTGATCTACAATCAGATTTAAAATGGAATCTTTCTACCTTTTCTTTTACTAAAGGTAGCCAAAAATTTTCAAATGAAAATTACACTATAATTCTGCAGAAAAGTAAAATCTGATTTAACTATCTGCTGAATTAATCTCCATTCAGTTGGAACTGGAAAAACAGTGAAAAACAATTAAGGGGGAGAAAAAGCACTAGTTAAGGCAGGGCGTGGTGGCTCACACCAGTAATCCTAGCACTCTGGGAGGCTGAGGCAGGAGGATCGCTTGAGCTCAGGAGTTCAAGACCAGCCTAAGCAAGAGCGAGATCCTGTCTCTACTAAAAATAGAAAAAATTAGCTGGGCAATTAAAAATAGAAAAAAAATAGCCAGGCATGGTTGTGCATGCCTATAGTCCCAACTACTCGAGAGGCTGAGGAAGGAGGATTGCTAGAGCCAAGGAGTTTGAGGTTGCTGTGAGCTAGGCTGACGCCACTGCACTCTAGCCCAGCCAACAGAGCGAGACTCTGTCTCTCAGAGAGAGAGAGAGAGAGAGTGCACTAGTTTAAAAGAAATAACAAAGACTCTAAGGGATCTGCTAGTGATAGGCTAAGTTAGGGTCCGTCTCAAATGGCATTTGAGTCCTCGTGTCATCCTTGCTCTGTGGCACAGTGAAAGCCATTCTTACAATATCACTCTGCATCTTGCTTCTTAACTAGATGTGTAGGACATTGAGTGGGCCTAACGAAAGGCATAAATTATTGGAAAAATATAAACTATCATTGTCAAAATTAATACGCGATCCTGGTAGAACAAATTATAACAAAAATTCCCTGCATCTGTGAAATGTGTTTCCACAATATCCAAAAGCAACTCTGCTTTGCATTTCTGCTTTAACTGACATATTCATTCAACATGTATTTATTGTAATTATATCATATATACATTAATAAGCCTTGTAATATGATTAATCTCTTTTTAATACTAAAATTTACTTTTTATTTATGAGTTCTATATTGTAGGCCTCAACTGTACATGTAATATTAATAAAGCAAGATAGTATGAACTTTCATAAAGAATTTGTATAAACCAATCTTGCTTTATTGTTTATATACAATATATAAATGTACAGCTTATTAATACGAATAATACTCTTGAAAATATTACTTGCAACATGTCTTTGCTCTGACTCATCATCATCAAGGCTGTGGTCATATCATTCCCTCTGACATGCGATGGTCACAGGATGATGCAAGATAGACATAGATGCACTATTCATGTTTTTCATTTATCCTTATTAAAAATATATTCATGGATAAAGGTGAAAATGTTCTACAGTTAGATTCTGGAGATGATTGCACGACTTTCTAAAGATCATTGAATTGTACCCTTTAAATGAGTGAACTTGATGGTATGTAAATTATATGTCATTAAAGCTGCTTTAAAAACTGATCTATGGATAAAATTATTAGGAAAACAAAACTATCTGTAATATTCCAGCTCACACAGATTAGTTATTTTGCATCACCAAATTAGTAACAATATCTCAGTAAGGTTGCTCATTGGAGAAGAGGGTGGAGGCTGAGCTGGTTGTTGGGCTGCTCTTCTACACTCCCTGCCAAGAAGGCACAGAAGAATGTAAGGAACTTATCAGAGTGAGAACCCTAAATCCATCTGCTTCTTTTTAAAAGAAAATCATTTCTCAAACATCAGTTTAACCATTGGGCACAATTAATTTTGGCACATTTTACAATAGATTGTGATGTTTCAAATACCTCCACACCATGATTGATAACTATTTTTAAAAATATTTAATGTTATGGAGAAATATTAATATATATCATATGTAATATATTTTAATATATTTAATACATTATTTTTATATCTAAAGAAATTAAGTGGCCGGGCGCGGTGGCTCATGCCTGTAATCCTAGCACTCTGGGAGTCTGAAGTGGGAGGATCACTTGAGCTCAGGAGTTCGAGACCAGCCTAAGCAAAAGTGAGGCCTCATCTCTACTAAAAAATATTATAGAAAAAAATTAGCTGGGTGGGGGTTGCACACCTGTGGTCCCAGCTACTCAGGAGGCTGAGGCAGGAGGATCACTTGAGCCCAGGAGTTTGAGGTTGCAGTGAGCTATGATGATGCCACTGCACTCTAGCCAGGGTGACAGAGTAAGACTGTCCCCACCCCCCCCAAAAAAGAAAAGAAATTAAGTGAAAAATGTCTTTGTAAAAAATAGAAGGACATATACTGGAACTTTAATACTGTCTCCTGGTATTAAGAATGAACCTAGTAAATAGTTAATTTAATGGCTAATGTAATGATTTAATTTTGGACCACTGGCAAAGTATGTGGGGCTGTGTCTGTGTGTGTGTGTGTGTGTGTGTGTGTGGCCAAAACTGGTTTCACAGAACCATTCATCTGCTTTAAGAAAAACCCAGTCTCAATTAACTAGGATAATTGGAGAGGTTGAGGGAAATATAGTATACAGATAATCTCAAATCACAGTTACACAGAACTAGTCAAAATTCAGCACACATTTACTATCTAAACACATATTCCAAATGTGTCAAAATAATTCCAGAATAAATGTTTATAAACAAAAAAAAAAAAATCACATCAAAGAAGACAAAAGAGCCCATTACATTTTCTGCTCCTTAGCTAACCTCACCCTCGTTCAAAAGGGACAAATGGGGCAAGATGCAGTCACAGCTGCAAATCCCCCTGAACTCCTTCCCTCCTCTCTGTGTCCTGAATCCACCCCACTTCTGCTCCCCTGAGAGATCATCTGCTGGTTGCTCTCTGGAGGGACCGTTCTCTAATCCAACAGATTCTGGAAGTAGCATAAATGGCTGCACTGGGAAAGGGTATTATTCCCTAGTCCCAGAGGCCATGCGGCATCTACTGATTAGCAAGTATCTGTAAACAGTAGACATACCCTCTGATATGTGGATGTTTTCATTTTCTCCGAGTGATTTTTTTTTTCAAAAATATGTACTCTTTCACCTACCTCTGGATGAACAAGAGTTCAGTGCTGCATTTCCTCAAATCTAAGATCTATCACTTAAAACATATATCATTATTTTACGTACTAATAAGAAAGAAAAAATGCTGCTAATTATATAGTATAATGCTTTCTTATTAATTAGAATTTTCCCACAGCCTATCTACTGTTGCTTTCTGTGCCATCATCCTCTGTGCATTTCTTTTTTCTTTTCTTTTTTTTTTTTTTTTGACAGAGTCTTGCTCTGTCACCCTGGGTAGAGTGCAATGGCATCATCATAGCTCATTCCAACCTCCAATTTCTGGGCTCAAGTGATCCTCCTGCCTCAGCCTCCTGAGTAGCTGGGACTACAAGGGTGTACCACTGTGCCAGGCTAATTTTTCTGTTTTTTGTAAAGACTGGGTCTCACCCTTGCTCAGGCTGGTCTTGAACTCCTGAACTCAAGCAATCCTCCCACCTCAGCCTCCCAGAATGCTAGGATTACAGGCATGAGCCACCATGCCTGGCCAGCCTCTGTGCATTTCTTAAAGGACTCAGCTCTAGTCTCTGGGATCTTCTCCCAAGCCTCTGACATCATTCCACAAGTTTTTTACTGGAACTTCTTAATCTTACCTGGTGTCAACAAAAGGTTTTCGGGTAACCATAAGGAACACATTTTATTTGGCAAGTAAGAGCAACCTGGGTAGTACAGCCTATATCACTTCCTTTGACACATTATCAAATATGATTGTTGGCCATAGGAACACAGCATATCACTATTTGGCAGTTTCAAGCCAATTATGAGCAGTGGACTCATGGCTCTCTGGTTCCACTCACCAAAAGACATGATGAGGATCATCAACAACAGCTCAGCTCAAACGTGGACAGCAGCCCTGACCGTGCTTCCCCCAATTAGTGTAATTAGAAGGACTCTTTCTAAGGCATGGGCCCCAAATTTGAAATAAGAGTAAGGATTAGAATTTAAATCAGCTTCTTTTGTATACCTTTTATTTCCTATTTTTGTTTCTCTCACAAAAGACTTCATCATGAAAAGGAGGAAGCCCAGACTGAAGTGAGTTAAAAACTTCATCTCCAAGAGAGGACTGTGGCTCAGCCTGCGTTGAGGTAAGATTGAATGGTTCATGGGGATGAGGCTGGGTCAAACCATGTGGCCATGCCCTCTCCCACCCCTTTCTCTCTCCCTTCCTCTTCTACTCCCTTCACTTGCCAAGCTTTCTTCTCTTCCTCTCTCCTGGGGACTCAGTATGCCAAAGATGCTGCCTATAGTGCTATTCGTCTAGACTTTAAGAGGAGGTGTATGAACTGACAAGAGAGTCTGAGCTGAGAGGGGCACATGTGCAAGGACTCGTGACTATTCTGTCCCCTTAGGTTCTGAGCTGTGGCTCCTCACTTCTCCAGTACAGTTTCTTGCCTCTGTCTGTCCCACCTAATGCATTCAGGACTAAATTGTTCAGGAAGGGGGGAAGAAGAAGAATATTCTTTTGCTGCCCCTGCTCTTTATCTTCTTTCCCACCATCCTGACCCTGACCCTTCTTACCCTGGCCACTCTCACACCCATTCCCCAGGCAGGATAGGACACTGGGCAACAGCATGAGCTCCTCTACTCAGACTGGGAGGGTCTGAAGCTTGGCTTGGGACCTTACAGACTGTATGATATTGATTAAGTTACTTTCCCTCCCTCGGCCTCAGTTGCAGGGGCTATAAAATGAGTAGCTTAATAGTGGTACTTCATAGCGTTATCAGAATTGACTGAGATAGTGCATGTCAAGCCGTTATTGCCTGCCACAAAATGAGCACAAAATAAATTTTGATTATTATTTTCCATCCTCTCTGTTGTAGGTGGTGGTTGTTTTATCTCTCTTTTTTTTCTGAATACTCTTTTTGACTCATTCTTTTTTACATTTTAGCTTTATGGACTATATTTCACTTTCTTTACCCTCTTGCCATTCTTGACTCATTTTACCTTTCCTATGTACACATGTAAGATTTCTAAAGGGAAGCACTGAGTTCCCACCAGCAGAAAGTCTGTGCTCAGAGTTGAGATTCCACAGCTTGCTGTGCCCAGAGCAATGTGCTTGTATCAGGCAGTAGTGGTCTCTGCATCCCACGGCCCTGGCTGCAACAGCAACGAGACATGCTCACTACTTACCCTTGGCTTGGGCTAGGGAAAAAAGGAGTCTCTGAGGAAGAACTGAGATGGAAATACAAACACACACACACACACACACACACACATGATCTACTGCTTGCCAGTTAAGTATCCTTCCTTTAACTGCTATAGAGTTTGTGAAGAGGGGAGGGAAATCTTTTTTTTCCCAATTATTTTTATTGTGGTAAAATATAACATAAAATTTACCATCTTAACCATTTTTAAGCATATGGCTCAGTAGTATTAAATACATTCATAATGTTGTTGCAACTATCACCACCACCCATCTCCCTAACTCTTTTTATCTTGTAAAGCTGAAACTGTATTCCCATTAAACAGTAACCCCCCAATTGCCCCTCCTCTCAGCCCCTGGCAGATACCATTCTACTTTGTGTCTCTTTGAACTTGACTATTCTAGGTACCTCATATAAATGGAATCATAAGTATTTGTCATTTTATGACTGGCTTATTTCACTTAGCAGAATGTCCTCAAGTTTTATCCATGTTGTAGTATACGTCAGAATTTCCTTCCTTTTTAAGGCTGAATATTCCCTTGTATGTATATACCACATTTTGTCTATCCATTCATCTGTTGAGGAACACTTAGGTTGCTTCCACATTTCAGCTATTGTGAATATTGTTGCTATGAACATGAATGTACATGTTCAAGACCCCTACTTTCGATTCTTTTGGTATATAACCATAAGTGAAATTGCTGGATCATATGGTAATTCTATGTTTAATTTTTTGAGGAAACACCATACTGTTTTCCATAGCACTGTACCATTTTATATTCCCACCAACAGTGCACAAGGGTGCAAATTTTTCCACATCCTCACCAACACCTGTTATTTTCTGTTTTGATAGTAGCCATTCTATTGAGTGTGAGGTGGTATCTTATTGTAGTTTTGATTTGCATTTTCCTAATGTTTAGTGATGTAGAGCATCCTTTCATATGCCTGTTGGCCATTTGTATAACACCTTTGGAAAAATATCTGTTCAAGTGGGAAGGGTGATCTTTTGAATCTATGAAGAGAACTACATTCTGGGGCCTTGTTCCCTTCTTGCATTTTCATTTCTGATAGATGAAAGGTGTAATCCAATGACGTAGAGTCATTGTTGTCTATTGAAACAGTTTCCACAGAAAGCCAGAATGAGAGAGCAAGGGATAAACTATTACTATCATTGATTACATACCTCCCAACCAAGAGCTAAGATTCTCTTATGGGTGAATAGCCTCGAAGAAGTATTCTCAGTGTAGTATAGTTTTGATATCCTACTTACAAAAAAAGATTTGAGAACCCTGCATGATGGAAACGGTAGTGGTACCATTGATTAAGAAGATAGAAAATAATGGTTTGTGGCTGGGTGTGGTGTTTCATGCCTGTAATTCCAGTGTTCTGGGAGGCTAAGGTGGGAGCACTGCTTGAGGCCAGGAGTTCAAGACCAGCCTGAGCAACATAGTGAGACTCCATCTCTACAAAAAATAGAAAAATTAGCTGGGTGTGGTGGTGTGCACCTGTACTCCCAGCTGCTCAGGAGGCTGAGGCAGGAGGATTGCTTGAGCCCAGAAGTTTGAGGTTGCTGTGAGCTAGGCTGACACCACTGCACTTTAGCCAAGGCAACAGAGCGAGACCCTGTCTCAATAAAAAAAAGAAAAGAAAAGAAAAGAATGGTTTGTGGAAGGCATATATTGAGAGACCTCCTAGAGAGGCCTTTCCTAACACCCTAATGAGTGTTGCTAGCCCCACACTCCAGTCACTTTTTATTACATGTATCTGTTTTAGAGTCTTTATAGTCCCTATCATCAACTTTCTTTTTCCTTGGCTTGCTTACTA
The DNA here is from genome assembly GCF_041146395.1 of Eulemur rufifrons. Classification (NCBI taxonomy): domain Eukaryota; kingdom Metazoa; phylum Chordata; class Mammalia; order Primates; family Lemuridae; genus Eulemur; species Eulemur rufifrons. Next base: position 95,025,123 of record NC_090984.1, read on the forward strand.
GCCTGTCTCCACATAGAGTATAGGCTGCATGGGTGCAAGGATCTTATTAATCTCATTTAGACATAGCTACAAGTGATTGCCACAGTGCCAAGCCTATCACAAATACTGATAAAATGTGCTGAATTAGTGAATAAATAAAGCAACTTAATTATGACATTATATTCTCTCTGTATCCATTAATTGTATTTCCATTGCCTCAATTTCCTGATGTTTGTACATAAGCACAATGAAGAAGAACAAGAAGCCCACCTCAACGATCGACGTGCAGAATGACCTCTGTGTCCCGCATGCCCATGGGCCAGGACATCTTCAAAATATGCTAGATGGAGGAGAGTATGCTCTTTCTGTATCTCCTCCCATGTTGGAGAGCAATTTTATCCAGGTAAATAATACTTGAGAACTGAATTAAGTTCCAATAACATCAGTAATTAGTTTTCTTAAAGACAACTGAAAAGGTTGGGAGAATTGTTTTAAGTGTGCCAAGGAAATGTGTGATCCCATTAAAGTTCCAGTTTTGGAACTTTAAACAACCTGAAATAGTTATACAACATTAAAGGACATTTATTTCAAATGTTTCCAACAAACTCTTACAAAGGAATTCTGTCTTAATTCTACCATATTTATCATTCTATCATAAACTTCCCAAAATTATATGAAGTGATTTTTAAAATATCCTGCCATAGGAAAGCATAAGAAAACTTTCTTAGACTTAGAAGACATGTTAAAGAACAACATCTGTGACACAACTAGAAATTAAAATGAATCTTAGCTCTTAGTTTTGAAGGTAAAATATAATTGTCAGATAGTGTCAGGGAGAAGATCTTCCTTCTCAGAAGAACATACCTATATTATGAATGAAACTGCATTTCAATATATTTGCGAGCAATGCTAACTTTCCTCTAAACATTCAACATTAAAAAATTCAGACAAAGAAATGGGAAATGCATTCAATGGTATGGGCCATACCTATAAACTTCAGAGAAATGCCACAACAAAATCTAACACTGGACACTGAGCTACTGCCTCTAACCCTGAAACATTCAAGCAGCCACTTAGCTGATTCCACAGAGGGCTGACAGGGAGGACAACAGGCACTTCTTCAAAAGGTAAGGAAACTTCATCTTCCATAAACATGTTCAGTACCAGAGCGCTAGCATGACTGCCCCACCTCCAGTATACCATAAGAAGGAGGTGAAGCCGCCAGAAACATCCATTGTTTTAGTGATGGCCCCAGAATGTATGTGACAAGTCATGATTTGAGGTACTTTGCCTTCTATATACTTCCTTCCTGATAATAATCTTTTATTTTATTTTTTTACCTTTCTTCCTGTGCCCTTTCCAAATTATGTTTTGCACACTCTAATGAAATTACATAGTACTTTCCCTACACTGGGGGAGATAGTTAGCAGGCCATGGATCAGACATGGCCCCCTATCATAATTTATAAGTCATACCCTTCAAGCTGCACAACCCCACTGGGTTATTATGTCTTTGGTAGCAAGTTACCAAGATTTCTGACTCAATAGGTTTAAAAGAAAAATAAAAAACAATGATCTCAAATAGAGTGACAGAGCCCCAGGGCAGACAAGTAGAGGATCCAGTTTTTCTCTTTTTGCTCTGTTGCCCTCAAGCTAGCTTCCCTCTGGAGACATCACCCCAACAGGACAGTAACAGATGGCAGCAACAGAAAAGATTCATCTCATCCTGATGACTCTTTGTGAGGGCTAGGAAACCTTTCCCAGAGCCACTAGGAGGCCCCCACTTGTGTCTCACTGGCTCACATGCCCCTGCTGAAATCAGTCACTGGAAAGGGGTGTGGGACCACCATGACCTGCCTAGGTTAATCAGTATTGAACTCCTGAGTGGGGTCATCATCCCTGAGGCATGATACTGGATAAAACCAAGATCCTGTTAATCAGGAAGAAGAGGTGTACAGCTTTGGGTGTGTAAACAATAGTGTGGGCTACAACCTCTTTCTGAATATATTTGCTTTCAAGTGTTTTATTTTTTAATTGAACCAGTTTTTATACAGTTGGAAAAATACAGTGTAGCCCCTCTCTGGCTTCCTTCGCATCCCTGTCTGCCCATTCTCTAGTCTCTTCTTCTACTAACTGGTAGAGATTTGGCCAAGATTCTTGTACTTTTGGGTTTTTACACATGCTATTCCTCGGCCTGGAAACCTTTCCCCTCCACCCAGCTAGTTTACCCCCTACACTGTTCGGGTCTCAGCTAACGGTCCCTTCCTCACGACCCCATATCCAAGGGTGTGCTGGAGCTGGCCTATTAGTAAGTGTCCAGGAAATTTGCAAGTCAACTGTTAAACACAGCCATTATTAAAAATTAAATTATATAAACTTACATTTAGATTATATCTAAAACAAGGGCAATAAATATTCAAAACTCATCATTGCTATTCCTTTACTATATTTTACCATTATCTATGCTCCTGAGGTTATACACACAAGAGTTTGACAAAGGCTTGTGAAATTTATCAATTCGTTCTTGGAATTTAAACTAAGGAGTATTGTATACTATTTGTAAGTTGTGTGCTACTCATCTTTTATATCATTAACATTTTAAATAAACTTATATGTAAATGTGTGTACCTTCCAAGAGCTAGCTGTTAAATGTTTACCAGCACAACATTGCCTATATTCCCATTCTAACCTAAGTCAAGTCCCCTGTCACGTGTTCCAATAACATCCTAACCTCTACTTGGTAAAACATCTTATAGTAATAATTAATTACATACTTAGATTGTTTAATGTTTGCCTTCCCTGGTAGATCCCACAGGGCAGGGACTATGTCTGTGTGTTCCCTGTAGCAACTTTAAGAACTAACATGAACCAGTGAAGGAACAAATACACTATGGTTCATTTCTCCTTTATTTCCTATCCTCCCTTACACTGCTCATGTAAGCAAGGTTGTCAGAGCCAAGCATTTTATCAGATAACTCCTCTTCCTGTTCTCTGCACTCAGGTCAACAGGAGAGGTGAATCCATTTACCTTCATAACCGAGCCAACTGGGTGACTGTAGGCATCTGTTCTTCCAATTCCACCCACAAAACACCCAATGTGATGCTGCTGGCACATCTGACACCCACTGTCCCAAAAGATACAGAACCCCTGTTTAAAAGTCTCCTGACATCTCCTTGTACAGAGAAACTGGTGCTCACCAGGTGAGTTACAAAGAGAAGAGATTAAGAAAAGTATGCTTTACCCATGTGGAGCTGAAAATGGAAACACTGGTGACAACTCCCCGCAGCAAATGACAAAGTGTAGTGTCCTTAAAGTTGGACTAAACCATTTATGACAAAGGTGATCAAACAAGTGATCAATTTTTTTAAAAGTAAACCTAAGTAACAGGAACTGAAGACTCATAATAAAATGTCTCTCTCGAACATGCGTCCTCTTCCCCTAACATCCTGAGTTCCAACAGAATTAGCTCTGGTCTTCTCTCAGCCACTAACTTATTCTATGATCTTGAGCAAATCATGCAATTTTAAGTCTCAGCTTTGTAGGATTAATTAAAAATGGACAATTTCTCAAGGCAAATAGTTGGCATTCTGGGGTTTTTTTAGTATATCAGAGTCTTAGACATATAATTAAGATGAGATGGCCCTCAGGTGCCCCTCCCCAGACCTATCTGGGAGACAAGCCTATTGTCCTGAGTCTCACTCTTTAAACTGCTATAAAATACAAAAATAAAGGCCTTTTTATAGATCTCCAATCAAGTCTCCAGATGATGTCACATTTGTGTTTGTTTGCAGGTTTCTCCCTCTGCAGTTTGTGACTCTTTCCGTGCATGACGCTGAGAATATGCGCCTTAAAGTAAAGCTTGTGAGTGGCCGAGCCTACTACTTACAGCTCTGCGCCCCTGCATATAAACAGGACACGGTATTTTCTCAATGGGTGAACCTCATCTCCCTCTTAAATCAGGAGAAAGCCAAAGTTTCCAAAGTGTCAGAGGTCTCGAGCATCTCAGAAATCACAAATAGCACAGAAATCACAGGCTCCATAGACATCATGGATATTACAGCATTCACAGCTGTACAGACCCCATACACGCATGCATGTACAGACACTGTACATGTCCTGGAGAGCATAGATTTTTCAGAATACACAGACATTACCGACATCACAGATGTCACGGATATTCCGGAAAATGAGATCACAGAGGTCCCAGATGTAAGAATTGTCACAGAAATCACAGATGTAACGGAAGTCACAGACAACTCTGATGCCACAACTTTCTCAGAGGTTACAGTGGTATTTGAAAATGCTGACATAATAAAGGCCAAGCAAGAGGAAAAGGTATGTGACACATAAGACTTTCAAGTTTTAATAATCCAGAACTAGAGTGGTAACCCAGATCACAATTCTCAGTCAGCTGACATTGATTATCAAAATGCTATGGAACCTGCTCTGAGTAATCTAATTTTAATAATGAGATCCAATCCGTGAATCCTGGTAAAAAGGAGTTGTAAGATGTCTCCTGAAATCAGCAGTGACTGTCCTTACTATCAGTCTTCTAATTATCATTAGAAGATTGGCTTGAGGATATTAATACAATGTAAGGGTTATTTTAATGTTTAAATATATATAAAAGTACCCAGAACCTTAAAGGATGGGATGTAATTTCAATAAGTAAAGGTTAGGGTAGAAATAGGAAAATAAAAAAGAAGTGAGTGGCTTAAGAAGAGGCCAGAAAGTGGAAAACCACAGAGCCATGCCCAAGAATGTTTAGTTCAGTTGGGGTGGGGCATAATATATGTGGAGAATATTAGAATATAGGATTGGAAAGTTGTTTGCAAACCTTGAATGCCAAATTAAGAAGTGTAGACTTCACTCTCTTGGTAAACCTTAGCAACCAAAGGCTTCTGTAAGGGAATGAAGGAGCTGTGTTTTTGAACGCTCAATCTGATGGCAGGGTGGATTGTAGGTAAAGAGATCGGTTTGAGGACTACAGCTGGAAAACTTCCACTGGGTCCATGATAGAGAAATGGCAAAGGGCAAGGATAGACATTACACAGGAGAAACTGCTTATAAATATAGGAGAAAAAGTTTAACCTTGCTAATAATCAAAGAAATGAGAACTTGGAAAAAAATTTAACCCATGTAACTATCAATTAGAGTAATAAAAACTGTCAGTAAAGGTGTCGTCAACTAGGAATTCATAGAAATTTGTGGTAGGGATACGAATTGGTACAATCTTTCTTGAAATTACTAGGAATCAAGGACCTTAAAAATGTTTTATACCCTTTGACTCAGTGATTCCACTTCTAGGAATCTTTGCTAAGGAATTAATCACAAATAGGAAGGATGGTTTAGCTACAAAGATGTTATCCATACCATATTTATGCCATGTTTCTAATAATGAAATAATAAAAACATGGAAGAAACCTAAACATCCACCACAGAGAAATGGCTAGACAAATTTAAATTCATGAAGGGCAGGTGTCATATTTGTCTTGTTCAGGAGCTACCATAGTATCTTGCAAGTTCATAGGCACTCAGCAAATATTTATTAAATGAATTACTACTCTACAACTATTAAAATTGTTGAAGAACATTTCTTAGCTTATAAAATGTTCACAATAGAAGATTGAGTGAAAAATGAAAAGTATGATCTCTATTATACAAAAATACATTTATGTACACTAAGAGAAAAATTCATATTGTGAATCAGCAGTTTATCTCTAGATTGTAGGATTATAGACAATTTATGTCTTATTTATACTTTTCTAAATTCTCTGCTTCCTACAACAAAGATAACTAATTTTTAATTAGGAAAACTCTGAGTAGTTTTACATAATTCTTAATGACAGGAGAAAAAAATCTTATAATAAAATGCTAAGTGAAAAAGGTAGGAGACAGAACTTCAATATGATCTCAAAGCAGACATGTACAAAATAAATAGACAAAAAGGTCAGAATGAAATGTGCCATAGGAGTAGTTGTTTCTGGGCAGTGGCATCATGTATGCAATAATTTTCAACCTTTCACTTTATTCCTTTTAGGATCTTCCAAATGTTCTAAAATAAATATGTATGACTTTTATTGTTAGAAAAAAATGAAGTTTTGTCTTTAAGGAAGAAGATTATTGCATTATTTTCAAGGAAATGTAAGAGAGATAACAGACTAGGTAGAGGCAGCGGGAAGATTAAGGTGCAGATGTGAAGGGTATTAGAGAGAGACGCTATCGAGTTTGCTGACAGATTGCTCTGAGGCCAGAGTGAGAGATTCTGAGGTGGTCAGAGAGTGACTAGGAGAGGTGGTACATTAAACAGGAAATTAGGAGAAGATTTTAGATTATTAAGCTGTAGGTACAGGTTCTAAGTCCTTTGAAAATGAACTCTTTTGTACTAGTATGAACCCCCAACCCCTATCACCTATTAGATGCTCTTAATTAAGAGCCACCTCAGATTGGGGAGTAGGTGGCAAGGCATTTCTGGAAAACTTTGCCTTGACAGTTCACAGAGAAGTATTGTAATTACGTGCTAATTGTCTTGTGTGAGGTGACACTGCTGCACATGTGTTGTGTCAGGCTGCAGTGGAGCAGGCCCGGGCTCCCACGCTCCTGCCTCCAACACCTCCCTGGGCTCTTCCCAGTCTCTGTGCAGCACCAAGCCTCACTCCCTCGTGACTGTGCCTGTGCTTGCGTGGGTACTCAGTAAATATGTATGAAACAATTACTGTATTAGATGCTGCTCCATACGCAATCTATTTCTGCATGATGCTCTTCTATTACCTGATTTGGTGCTGCTTATTTTTTCAAAGGAAAAAATAAACAATATTCTGAAGCCTGGATGTCTACGAACTACAAAAAGTAAGAATGAGTTCAAAGAATCCTCAAAACATGTCACCATCTCAGACATAACACTGACTTGGGAAGGTAAAAAATGTTTTCAAACTACCTTGACTCCAGTAGAAAGCGAAGCAAATATATGCAAAGAGATGGGTGATAAAACCTCTGAAGAAAAGACTGATTTTCAAAACCCGGCTGTAAAGGCCATAGAATCCAGGTATGTGAGACAGGAAAATGCCAAGGGCATTCTAAGACATGAAGTAAAGTAAAGAGGGGTATGCTTTAAAGTTAAATGGCTGTAACTCGGGCATTTGCCGCTGAAGATTCTCAGACAGATACAGTGTAACTGAATGATAATATAGTCAACTCTTAATGATCCACATTTGGTTCCACCCTGGCTAATTTTTATTTTCATGCCAGCTTCTCACACCACTCAGTTGGTATTCTGGGCTGTTTGCCTGCTGTCAATTGTGTGTGCTTCAGAACATATAATAGAACCACAGTGTTTACATTTTGGAGTTGGAGCATTGATTTCTATAGTGATCTGAGGTACTTTTTATCTTTTCTGTATTTTCCTCCTCTCTATGTCCTCTATATATCCCTTATACATCTCCACATTTTCAAGCAATAACTTAATCTGAAGAAATGATTTTCATAATTTCAATAGCTTTATTGCAAGCTTGATTGCAAGTGAGTATTGCAGGGTTACAAAGATAAAAGTTAATCTGATCATTCTGGGGTAACACCTAAAAAGAAACCAGATTCAAATGCTTATATTAGTAAGAATGAAAATGAGGAATATAATGAATTATTTCTGTATTTTTTAATATAAAGAAGGAATAGGGGAAAACAGGAAAAATTAACCCCAAAAAAGAAATTAACTTGAAATTTTTTAATAATTTGAAGTGATTAAAAAAAGCTTGCTTGATTCTGCAAAAAGAACAACAAAACTGGCAAACCTTTGGGACAGCTATTTTTTTTAAACGGTACAATTGAAAACTTAAAAGGCATTACCACATCTAATGGGAAGACTAGAAAAATGTTACTGATAAAGGTTATATATAGCTTTGCTTTAATAACTTAGAAACCCTAAATTAAGTAAAAGACTTTAACAAAAATGCAAAGAGGCAAAACCTGCACATTCAGAAATTGAAAAAATGTAACAAAGAGCTCTCATTTTTAAAAAAGTACATATTTCTGACTTTTACTGGATAGTTTTTCAGGTACTTTAAAAATTGTTTCTATATGTTTTCTTTTAAATATCAACATATACAAAAAATATTGTGTTTTGTTTTCCTAATTTCATGAAGCAAATAATTTGTCTGGATTGTAAAGCCAGACAAAGATAATACAAGAAAGAAAATTCTAAGTTAATCCTACTAGTGATAATAAACACTAAATTCTTGGAGTCATAGTAGAGAAAATATAGCAAGCTTAGTATAAAATTAAGGAAACAATATCAGTCATTACATAAATATGGAAGAGCAGAAAAACCATGATACTTTAAACATATTGGATAAATTTTGATATCTTTAATCACAGAAAAGATCCACATAATAAAGAGTTTTCCTTTAGCACAATAAAGAATATCTACTCTAAACCAGAGCCAACATTATTTTTAATGAAGACATTCTAGAAGTTTTCTACTTAAAACTTAGGGTTAAGAATGTTCCCATTAACATTTCTATGTAATATAATTTTAAGAGGTTCTAGCAATTATAATAAGATAAAGAAATACCAAGAAAAAGTATAATGGACTTTTAAGAAGTCACTCTTTGCAAATGGCAATGCATATTTGGAAAATTTGAGACTCTACAAAATAATAATTTATAAACAAGTTTAGGAATGTTACATATTGTAAGATAAACTCATGAAAAACAACTTTGTTTAATTAACAAACCAAAAGTATATTGAAAAAAAAGAATGTATTTTTCAATAGTAACAACAACAAAAATCAAATATTTAGTGAGTGTGATAAGGGACCTCTTTAAATGGAATTACAAAACTTTAGTGACAGAAATAAAGGACAACTTGAATAAGGAAAAAAAAAGGCTCTCCTGGGTCAGTAGATTTAAGACAGCAAAAATGACATGACCTCCTAAATTGATTTAATACATTACCAATTAATAATAGGATATCTCATAAATAAAACTTTAAATAAAAAATTATGTGGAGAAGATAGGGGTAAGAATCTCAAGAAAACTACTGGGATGGAAAATGTCTATAGGGGACTTGGTCCTATAAAATCTTAAGCCATGTTATAATTAAATGGCCATCAGAACTACCAATGTGAAATTTAGAATATAGAAATAAAGCTACAAAAATAGATTCAAACTGATATGAGCTCAAAAGAAGCAGGGAAAAAGCTAAATTCTAGAAAATGGTCAAAGATGTTTATATATCACAAAAATATTTCAAATGGGAAAAGAGTAAATTATTTTAAAACTAATTAAAATAAGCTAGAAGGAAATGGTATGGTAATATTGTCTCAGTTACAGAGGAAAGATCATTTCTTGTCCACTGAAGCAACAAAAGTAATTTTCAATGGCAAAGTTTGATTCACTGACTCAATATTTACTGAGCACCTCCTATGCACTAGGCACTGGGGACACAGCAGTGAAAATAATCAAATCCCTATCTCATAAAGTGTTTATTCTAGTGGGGGAGATAGCTAATGAACAAATAAAACAAATTATGCCAGCTGGAATGTACTGTGATGAAAATTCAAAACAAAAGTAGAAAATAGAGAGTGATTTGAGGAGAGCAGAGGGATATTTTATACAGGTGGGCTCTCCAAGAAAGGAACATTTGAGCAGAAACCTGAGGAAGTATGCAGCTCTGGGGGAATCCAGTTCCAAGTTGATTGATTGCATAACAATTACAAATATCTGCCAAATGAATCATTTTAAATAAATAAACACATACACAAGTGTATAACAACAGACTAGGAAGGAAAGAATAATAGATAACCTTTATATATATGTAGCAGATAGAAATTTGTAAAGGATCCAATTAACAAATGGTTTAAGGACGTAAATAGAAAATTTACTCCAGAAGACAAATACTTGAAGAAGGATCAACCTCACTAATAATTAAAGAAATGCAAGTTAAGCAATTACCAGTTGGCTTTTCACTGGGTGTCAGTAACACTCATGGTGTCACTGTAAAGGGTTGGCAATTCACTGCACAAATAATGATACTCCTTGATTTATAGGAACACATGTCAAAGAAATAATTCAAGGGAAAAATAACTCATCTGAACATAATGTTTCATAGTTAAGATGTATAAGTAATTCAAATGACCACTGGTGGGAGAATGGCTAAACCAGGAAACAGTTTAATTTAGTGAAACAGCAGATCCTCATTAGGAAAAGCAATAGGCAGAATTTCAATGAAAAGGGCTACATGACTAATAAGGAATTATAAACTAGAAAAATAAAATTTCAAAAAATATAAATACAATTATTTTTTACTTCTACAGTCTGGGAAGAAACCACAGTTTGGGCATAGTTGATGATTAAAGGAATTGATAACTGTTGTAGATACGTATGTCTGTGTTAAACTTTTATTATACAATTGATTACATATATAATTTAAAAACTAAACTGATGTTAGGATACATTAATTAGGAGACAGTTTAACACAGCAGCTAGAGAATGAACTTTCTAGTCATATTCCTGGGTTGGAATCCTGGCTTCTCTCTCTTACCAGCTCTATGATGTTGGGCAAGTTATTTAACCTCTTCTACTGTTTTCTCATTTGTAAAGTGGGAATAAGTACCTACCACGTGCAGCTGTTGTAGGGATTAAATAGGTGATATTAAAAAGCTCACAATGCAAGGCACGTGGTATTAATAATTGTTTTTTTAAAAAAGAATATACAGATAAAACAGGGAGGGAGGAAGGAAAGGAGAAAGGAAGTGAGAAAGGGAGGCAAGAAAGAAGGTAGGGAAGGAGGAAGGTAGGTTCAGATTCTAGATTAAATGGAACAAAAAAATCTAATGTAGATTTGACTCAGACTGAATATAGTACAAAGATGGTTTATACTGCAGGGCCATGCAGGACTTCTGAAGTAATCTTTCCACTATATTATCCAATAAACTGAACCGAGAGAAGAGCTAGGAAAAAAAAAAAGCACAAAACTGACTAGAAATTTTTAATGTAGTAAAAAAAAAATTTGAGATGATAGGAGAATGTTAATAGGTGATAATGACAATATTCCAATGTATGAGGAAGTCCACAGAAGGCTAAATTTAAAAAGTGGATTTAAAAGTAAAAATTATTTTAACACAAAGGAAAAATTATTATAAAGTAATACAGCAATCAACTAATCAATTAAAAAATAAAAAGAAATACATGTCATTGATTAGATATTGACAAACAACAGAACCAGTTTCTATAGGTTAATAGAGTCTGTCCCTGGACATTTCTCAAAAATGAACATTAAACTATTTGTCCCAGATAAATGTTAGAGATTCTCTGGCCAGATATACCCCTTCATATTTATTATGTAACCTTAATCACTGGGAAGACCTACTGCTAAAATGAATAATAGAATGAATGCTAACGTCAAATATAAGTGTGCTCTGGGGAATTCCTTAAAAAATATGGTGAAATGGTAACAGTAAACATACCTGGTATGTTGCAGGATTCCCAGAAGCAAAGCGACAAAAGTATATAATGGGCTTGGAACATATTGGGTGCTCAGTAAATGATCATTATGGTCACTAATAATTCATTTACAATAGTGTAGATTAAAGAAAGTTGACTATTCTGTCAAAAAATGTGTCTTACTCAAAAATATCTTAATCAACTGAGGATTAATTATTCAAAGCAGGCTTTTTTAAAAATCTTCTTTCCTAGGAAAGTATAGGCCAAGGAAAGCAAATGAAGATGGGTGATCCTTAGGAGAGCCACAAACCTTGAAATCAGAGTAATGTTTGCTTTAGTTCCTGAGCATTGCATTTCTCACAGTTCCAGAGCCTCTAGATCCAACTGCCAAGACATTCAACGTGTTGGATCTTGATTGATCAAAAGTAAACATCTTTTGATATTTAAGGTTCCTAACCCAGTGGTTCTCAAAGAGTGGCTACTGGATGAGCAGCAGCTGCAGCATCACCTGGGAACTTGTTAGAGATGTAAATTCTTAGGCCCCTTCCCATGTTACTGAATCATAAACTCCAGGGATGAGACATAGAATTCTGTTCTAATAGACCTCCAAGTGATTCCAGTGCACACTCAAGTTTGAGAACCATTGCCTTATGACAAGCCAGTCTCACATAGAAAGGGGTTTAGCAAGGATTGACTCCTCTCTCACGAGGGCTTCTCCTGAGGCCCCAGAGTCAAAATAGGGATTCTCCTTCATAGCCATAGCAAGAACTATCTGCTCAAACTCCAGAGCTCCTTCTTCCAGGAATCTTTCCTATATGGCAAGGAGCTCAGAAGAGAACAAAAATATGCCTCAATGTGGGGATTGCTGTTATCACCCACACAAATTTTCCTGCTTCCTACTGAGGGCACAGAAGTCACTGAAATAAATAAATTTCCCCCCAGAACACTGATCTATTATTTCTTGATGGTAACCACTGAATTATTTCAGTGGAACTAAACAATGACCAGAAGAGTTACTGGAAGTCTTATGTGTTAGAGGAGAAAGGAAAAATATTTTAAAAAATAAAAAAATAGGAGAGAGAGAGAGAGTAAGGAAGGGAGAGAGAAACAGAAACCATGCGTCAGAAATGCAGAAGGGAGAAAGGAATATAAGATGCAGAGGGATAGATGCAGGTGCCGCTCAGTGGGAAATGTACTTTTTGCTACTATACACAAGCATGGCTTTAAAAGAAAAGCCTAAGATATCTAAACAAACAAACAAACAAACTAGATAAAATGAATCATCTAATTTAGCAATTTGTCCTAAATAGTAATCGATTAGGTCTGGTCACCCTGATGTCCTCCTTATATTTTATTTCATTCTTGGGTCTCAAATCCATTGCCCCCATCCCTGTCTAACACTTCAGAAACACATCATAAATCAAAATCTTACAAGGTTAACTACTTAAATCATTTTAGCTTCTTCTTTTCTTGTCCAAAGGGAATGCCCTGAACCATTAGATTAGCTTTTAATGTCTTTTAAAAAAACTTATGAAAGATAATTAATAAACTTAATTTTTAGGCAGGGCTGTGGGGGGGTTAGAAAAAAAATTTTTTTAAAAAACTTTATTTTTTAGCACAGTTTTTCAGATTTATAGAATAATTGGGGAAATAGTACATAGAGTTCCATATAAGCATCCCACCCCCCCCCGACAGAATCCCCTGTTAATGTTGTACATGTGGTACATTTATTATAATCAATGAACCAATACTGACACATTATTATTAACTAAATCCATAATTTACATTAAGTCCATAGTTTACATTATTATTAAGTCCATATTCTCTGGGTTGTACAGTTCTATTGAGTTTTGACAAATGCACAATAACATGTATCCACCATTACATTTTCATACAGAATAGTTTCATTGCCCTAAAAATTCCCTCAGCCTTAGACTAGCTCTTAACTGCTTTTTAAAACATTAAAAATTATAAAAATGAATGAAATCATGTCTTTTTCTGCAACATGCATGTAACTGGAGGCCATTATCTTAAGTGAAACAAGTGGGCACTAAATAATACGTGCACATGGAAGCAGAGTGTGGAATGATGGACAATGGAGACTCAGAGGGGTGGGGGGTGGGGGAGGTAGATAATGGGCTATTGCTTGGTGAATATGATGTATGTTGCTCCAGTGATGGAAGCACTGAAGGCCTTGACTTCAACACAAAGCAATCAATGTAGCAAAATTGCACTTGCACCCCATGAATATATACAAATAAAAAATAAGTGGAGGGAAAATATTTAAAATGATAGAACTAACTTAAATTGTTAGGATGAAAAAGGTTTTGCCGGTGCTAAATTTTGTTAGTCTCACTATTTTTGCTATTAGAAATGATGAGAAAATGAATCCCTAAATAAATAGCAAAAATCATAGGATTTTAAAGATATAAAAGATCTTGAAAATTAGCAAATCTCAAATTCTTCAAGGCCTTGCCCCTCCCATCCCTCAGCTTCCTGTGCTATTTGTCTGCTGACTCTACTGGAAAGGAATAAATAGGTGAAGAAAAACAAAACAAACAAATTTCTGTTATAAGTAATCCTCCTAGGCCCAATTTAATTGAGCATGGCTTTCTTTTTATTGTCTATTTGCATCAGCAAATTACTAGCTAGTGTCTAATTTGAGAATGTTAGTTATGAAAGAAAGATGTAATATTCTAAGAACAAAATGCAATTCACTGATGCTTTATTCCAGGGACATTATAGGATTTAGGATTGTGAGGTTGATAAATAAGTTCTATATATTATTTTTCTTCTCCAAGACTATGAATTTCAGTGACATTTTATAGCTATGTACTTTAGAACACTGGGAAAAAAAGAAACAATGACCTTGTTGAATATTCTGCCCTCAGATTCACTAATCTTCAAAATGTAAATTGAGCACTTTAAATCTAGATGAGTGAAAGACTATGGAGACTTAAACATTTCTATACTGTCACTATAGGTCCTTTAGAAATGAAGGATTTACTTTATAAAGCATTTATATTCCTTCTCATACCTTGGCAAGAGTGCTACCATGACTCTTCCCTTTGTCTTAAAGAGGTTAATGGCAGGCTTCATTTTAATTTGCACCTATTTTTTAACACACATGATATTTCTCAGCCTCTTGAAAACTTTTATCATTAAGCTCAACCTTCATTTAAATCACCATATCTATTAGGTAAAGTTTATATGAATATTTATTTGCAGCCGGGCGTGGTGGCTCACGCCTGTAATCCTAGCACTCTGGGAGGCCGAGGCGGGTGGATTGCTCAAGGTCAGAAGTTCGAGACCAGCCTGACCAACAGCGAGACCCCGTCTCTACTAAAAATAGAAAGAAATTATCTGGCCAACTAAAATATATATAGAAAAAATTAGCCGGGCATGGTGGCACATGCCTGTAGTCCCAGCTACCCGGGAGGCTGAGGCAGTAGGATCGCTTAAGCCCAGGAGTTTGAGGTTGCTGTGAGCTAGGCTGACGCCACGGCACTCACTGTAGCCCGGGCAACAAAGCGAGACTCTGTCTCAAAAAAAAAAAAAAAGAATATTTATTTGCAAACTCTTCAGAAAATTACTATTTTAACATTTATCTCCTGAAACATCCATTGTAGAACTTGCACTGGGTATATTTGCTATATTCCTTAAAATGGATCATAAGTATGTCTTTGCACATTTATCTTGGAAGGTAATATCTAAGGGCATAATTATTCTTCCCAAACTCTTTGTTTTACTCAAATAGCAATATTTTCAAAATATTTATTGAAAGCGTGTCCAAGAAATGAAGATCTGGTGAAAATTAAGAGAGTTTATGTTGTAGCATGCCAATGAAGTTAGAAAATATTTCATCATTGTTATTAATTTTTAAAAATCAGGAGTACAGAAAATAAGCTACTTTATCCAAAGACATTTCTGAAAATGAAATAGTCTAAAAAACTGCTAGCCTCCTGTTTTGCCCAACAAATCATACAAAATCTTAATAAATGTAAACAAGGTATGTTATTTGCCTGCAAGATTCCCAAGCACTGTCACCCCCAATAAGGCCATTAGAGATAGTGGTGAAGAAGCTAGCAGAGCTTGGTAACTTCTCCTAACCCATTCATTCTGGAATTTATCCCCAGTTCTCTGTGAGACCCTATATTTCCAACACAATTGATCCTATTTACTTAAGCCCCTGAGCAGCAGCAGTTAACTTCTCTCAGTCTTGGCCCCAGAGGAAGGGTAGGGAGGCAGCAGGGTTGGGGATGTCATTGAGTGACTGGTGATAAATATAATATATAAAAATAGATTATATATTATTATATACAATTCACTTTTATGACTTTTACAGATTGACTAGCCTGTATGTTACAGACATTACATAATTTTACTCTCAAGTGTATTATAATCAATAATAGCCTAGGCTTTGCTAAGCATGTTTCATTACTACTGACAAAGCATTTAGAGAATGACCAGTTATCTCATACCTAGTAAATCTTTTCTAAATATTTGCGGTTACACTGGCAAATTTTTGAAATGTGCTATTTATTTTTACAGGAGCATGAGAATTGATTCAGACACTTCAGGTATGGAACAAATTCCACTACATGCTTTATTGTGATCCCTGGTATCCAGTAGTTATCTCTGGTTCATGGAAGATTAGAATAGTTAAGAGCAAAGGAATTCAGCTAGACTTTTTATGCATTCCCTTTCCTCACTTTGCTCCATTCTGAGAGCCCTACACTGGAGAAACTCTTCCTCGAAGCCTATCCTCAAGACTATCTTTTAAGTGGAAGGCATTACAGTACTGCACTACTTCACTTTTCTTTTTCTCCATTAGTAAGGTTTGGTTTCCCAGTTCCCTGAATCTAACTCACAGTGCATGAACCACTCCCAGGCTAGTTCTGCAGGCAGAATCCAAACTACAGCCTAAATAGGACCTCCTATCCTTGCTGATACGTAAGGGGAATGGTTCACAACTAAATTTTTAGTAAATCTAAAATCATCCAGCTCCTCTTTTCTTTCTGTTTACTTCTTTAGCCTTTGCCTTACTGTCAGATGATACTATTTAATGAGTTTGGAGGGAGAGGACAGTTTTTTCTTTACATATTCCTATGTCTAAGAATCTTTAACTTATATTAGTAACAACAAACTTTTGCTGTGGGGGTTTTCTTATAGGAACCTGTGAGATCTCCCTTTGCTGATTGCTGACCCACCTCCAAATGACTTTCTAACCTGGGATATGGAATAGGCCTCAGCTTCAGTCATGCATATAAAAGAGTATTATGGAAGGAACATAGAGGAACATTTAACTTGGCTTAAGTGGAGACAAAAAAAAATACTACTACTTCAAAAAGCAAGAATGCTTGAAGGCATTTTTGGGTCACATTTACAAAAGTCAATCCTATTTAAAAAAAAAAAAAATTATTAGAGGATCGGTTTTCACACAAATGAGATTTGTCTTTGGGCCTTCCCATTGGGCTTTGGTGTCCAAAAGTACAAGAAGAATTTCACTGTAATGTGGTTTCAATTTACAGTATTGAACCTGAGAACATTGTAGGGAAATGCACAATATTGTAGTATATAAGAAAAATGCAAAATCTCCTTTGCAGTTTATAGAATTTTAGTCTATCAATTTCTACACCAAATTGTATTTCATAAAGAAATCAAACTAAATTTGTAGAAATTTCAGAGATGTTCGGTACAGGCAAATATTTTCCTCTTATTCACTGAAAGCAAGATAAATCTACTGGCAGCCTTATTACTAATATTGTATATAATTAGTACATTCTGGGGCATTCAATTTTTTAGCCACAGAAGTTTGAAATTAATGTAGGGAATTCATACTGTTATCTTCATTACATATGTGACTAATTCTTTTACCTGTTTTCCGGTACAGACTCAATTTTGTTCAATAGAACAAGCATTTGATTCCATTCTATCATATATAAAGCATGGTGATAGGTTCTGGGAGAGATAAAAAATAGTAGGACATGTTACTTGGCCTTGAGACATAAGCACAAATAATATAAACCAGACTGTCATATGTACTTTAAGAGAAAAGTACAGAATCATTTTTAGCTGAAGAGAGGAAATTATGAAAGACTCTAGGAAAGAGGCAATCTTTGAGTTGGGAAAGAGGAAACAAGGATATCCTGGATATAGGGAATAGTGTGAACAAAATCAAACAAAAGGAAAAGTGCTGGGCATGTTCAATTTAGGAGTAGTGAGAGATGTAGCTGGAAAGCAGGGCAGGAGCCAGATTATGGAAATCTTAGATCTTGCTAAGAAGTTTGGATACAATGGTTAGATAGCAACAGAGGAGCCATTGAAAGACAGGGAAATGACAAAATTACTGTTTGTTTTAGCATGATTACTCTGACTGCAATCTCCAAGAGAAGCTGGAGGAGGCTCGAAGTAGGGAGACCTGTTAGGAAGGTATTCTAATAGTCCAGGTAAAGAGTGCCCAAGTCTTGAACCATGCAAGAAGCAGTCTGAATGGAAATAAGAACATGAATATATAGTCAACAAGAATTATTGACTGTGAGGACCAGAGGGAAAAAATGGGATAACAGTTTGGGAGACAACATGATTAGGAGGTAGTCCATGAAACAAGCTGGGAAAAGGAGTTAGAAAAAATAGGAAGGAAAAGATGAAGAAATCTAGTATTACACACTGAAGTTAAAATTCAATGCCCTAAGTTTGAGTTCTAACTGTACTTCTTCTATTACATGGCCATTAATCTCTCTGGGCCTCAGTTTCCTCAACTATAAAATGTGTGTGCATATGGCTGGGGTGGGGGGTTGAAGAGGGCATGATTAGCTGTCTCAAGACTTTTTTGGCAGTTATGATTCCATAAGCTGATATGTTTGTGGTACTGAAGGCCCATCTTTGTAAATCTAGCAGGCAGCTTGAAATGGGGTTCTGGAAATGAGGAGCTAAACACAGATACAGCAAATGAGTAGCAAAATTCCACTCTGAGCTTGTTAAATCACAAGGATGGTACAACATACAAAATGGGCATGTAGTTTTCCACAAAGTATTAATTATTTTCCGTGTTTGTTTTCTTTCATATACTTTCTCATTTCCTTCCACTTTCTCTCCCATGTCTTCCCATTTTTTTCCTTAGGCTTATATAGTTTTGCAGTTTTCCCTCTGATTAGTATTTCTTTCCCCCTTTTCACTCTCCTCTAAATCACTTTTCTTTCTTTGATATACTCTTAACACTTAACACTCTTTACCCCAAGAAAAGCAGACTAGTCGAGTCTTAATCCCTCGTTCCATTAAGTTTAGTGTGAATGTAGACTAAAAACGAGTCTGTAATTCTAATTTCTATTCTAGGAAGAAGTCAGAATAATAACTGTTCCCCACTGTAGTAAAACAAATACCTAGTACTATTAAGCTTGTCTGGTTCACATTCACCCAGCTCCTGGGCAAATGCTAGTTGGAGACTATGATCTCTAATTCATCTCTCAAACTTCTTAGTACTTTGAGAGAATTATACTTTTTCTCCTTTTTACATAGGGTTTTGGGTAAGATAGCACTTCAGATGTGCTGTTTTTATGACAAGGTTATGCATGAGGCAAGGCTCAGGCTAAACTTGTCTCTCTGGACCTGAGTCCATCTCTCTCTTTTCTTCACTTTTAATTTCTCACCATTCTAGGCTTTATTCTCCTTAACTTTTCTGATTTCTTTACAGTGAGCCCAAATGATAGGCTTATCTATGATCCTATGATATTTTTCCAAGATGGAAAGAAATGAGACAAAGGATAGAGATTTGAGAAAAGAAGAGCAAGGAAAGTAGTATGAAATATTGGGAGTTTTCTTGCCACTCCCACCCATCTTCCTTTTCCACTTTCCTCTTAAATATCACAAATCAAATTCCTTGGAATCCTAAGCAGCCAGGTTCATTCCCTGTTTATGAAACCCAGGCTAAAACAAAAGGGGAGGGAGGCCTCTAAAAGGGAACCTGTTTGTGAAATTAAACAATGAGTTCTATTGGAAAGAATAAAGACATTTTTGATGAGGTGGTTAGAATATAATTTGAATTTAAGACCCAAATTAAGTTCTCTTTCCTTCTGTGCCTTTTTTCTTTCCTGCTTTTGGTTTTTTTTTTCTTTCTTTCTTTCTTTCTCACTTCCTCTCTCTCTAATGAACTCTTTTCTACTTTCCCCCACTCTTTTCTTTCTTCTCTCTGGCTCTCTCCCCTCATATCAAATCTTCCTCTAATTTCCTCAAAGTTGTACCTCATCTGTCTCCCCCTTTCTCAGGGGAACGGATGGGAGGAGAGGAAAGTAAAACAGAAACAGATAAAGTCGATGGAAAAACATGTTAAGACAACCTAAAGGTAACTTTTAAAAATTATGGGTCTCTATAGATATAAATGATAGCTAAGATGCTTTCACAAAAAATTGTTAATAAATTGAATTTTTTAACATTGGCTCTTGTCATTTCTATTATATTAAATAGTAAGAACAGAAGTGGAATGTAATGTTGAGGGGTTTGTTGTGGTTTCTGCTCTAGAATCAATCATGGGTCAAAAGGTAACATCAGCACAGGGAGAAGAGGGCACTTTGGGTGAGGCACTAGAAAAGAATCACGTGCTGCTGCTACTCCAGTGATTCCTCTCATTCTCATTCCTACACTGCTTTGCTCCCTTATCATGATCTTTGCCAACCTGCTTTCTTAGATTAGCCAACAGAGCCAACACCTCTTTTATTTCAAAATAATACAAATATTTATAGAGCACCTACAGGACTGTCGTATACAGTTGTATAGCTTGTACACTGCACGGTGTTGGGTGCATCATTCACACTGCAGTTTATGTACAGTCATAACCTGCACAGCTATATGTGGTGACTCTGGCCTACTGTATCCTACATTTCTTTGAAACACCAGATTTACAGTGAATTGCTAAAGAATAAAACTTTTTTCAGCCATGGTAAAAACAGCCAGGCGCACAGAAAGAGTAGAAGCAATGCAACTTTAGGGCCATTGTGTCTTCCGTTGCCTCCTCTGTCATAGCTAATGGTGTGTGTGTGTGTGTGTGTGTGTGTGTGTGTATGTTTATGTGTTTAAGGGCTCAGTTCACAGAACTGAAGGAAAGATTGGTGAACCAGAGGTGGCCTTGTCAGGAACCTCTTGCCTATCTTGTCAGCGGTTTGCTGATGGAATTGAAGTGCCTACTCTTCTGTCCACCCTTCTGTCACTGTGCCACCAAAGCCAGCTTAGCACTTAAGCACTTAGTTTATTAACAGGCCCCACCACGATATACACAGTAGGTGAGAGGCAATGCACTAGAGGAGAACAATGTGGCCAAAAACCAACCAATGTCCACACACAGTAATCCCCTGGTCTCCACATACATTCCTTGTTCTGTACCTGTTCTTTTGTCATTTCTTTTCCCCCTTAAGGATGTTCTTAATATTCCCTTTAACTTGTTCTATGGTGGTGGGGGACAGTGATGGAGTGGCACAAAGGGTGGCATGTGCTGGCTCTTGTATCCACCTAAGGAGATTCCCAAGCCCTGCCATCTCTCAATGTAGTATAAAATTTGGAGCAGGAAATTCCTTTAAAGATAACCCAATATTTTACAATGATTTCATCCTTTGATATATTCTACAGCAGCAAAATTTCAAATATTGGCGTCTCATTAAGAGATATCTGCAAATGCAAAGAATGGCAAAAAAAAAGATACATATACCATAAATTTTGACTTCTAAAATTGAAAAAGTAGCTCCCAAATATTTACATTGTGAATTGCTGATATATGGGAAAATGTAGATTTTTTTTAATGGTGAGAAAATTTGTTTCTAATAAAGACTTTATATTAATATTATTACAAATGAAATAATTTGAAAGTTATTTGGGCCCTTATTTACAATGAGCAAATTATGGTTTATGTAAATCTCATGACCGAATCTTGGGACTCAGTTCAGCACAGATTAAGAACTTGCAAATAATTCAATAACATGCATATAAATGTTAAAGAATAAAAGCCCATAATCTTAATCTTAACATCTTGAATGATTAAGTTCTTATACTTGGGTAGAAATAGCTTTTAAAAACAAAAATTTTAAGAAGTTCAGAAGTTCTTTTAATATTGCTTCAACCTCTAAATTTAAAAAATGAGAACTTATCTGTCCAAAGAATCTTTATTTTTACATTAAGAAGAAAAGTTACATCGTAAATGTAATTTTGCTTATTTCAATTATTTATTTTACTGGTATTTAGTTTTTTTAGTCTTATACCTAACAGTAATAACTTTGAAAATATTCTGTATTTCAAATTTTTGAATTAAAAAAACTGACTTCATCCTTTTTTTTCTTAGTCAGATAAATACAAGCTGCTAAACTAAAAAACAAGCCCACCTCAGAAAAAGACTATCAATGCAAGAAGAAAACAAAGCAATGTCTTCCATGTGGCAGAAATAAAGACTACTACTAATTAAGAATTCAAATCCATGTGAACCTGATTTCTTAAGTCTTAATGATTTTAATTGTGGATATCTATTTTAAAGGAAGCTACATAATTATGCAAAACTGTAAGATTTTCAACTCATAAACTCAGTTTTTTACCTACAGGGTTTCTTTTCTTTGGCTTTGTTGAAAAAAATTGGTATTCTCTTGGTTTTACTTTTCTCACTTGGCGATTGGCCCAATTCTGCATTGCTTCTAACACTAGACGCTATGGGGTGGTTGGTTCAAGCTGGGAAACCATGTTCATTCCATCTTTGTGTTCTGAGTACCTGGTGCTGAGAGTATTTACTGAATCAATGAGCATCATTTTCAAACAGGTTAAAAAAAAATTCATGTACTTTTAAAAATAAAAAGGAAACTACAGATAGTCCCCATCCAAAGAATGGTTTGGAGATTTAAAAGCCACCACTTACTTATTTTCTAAAAGCTGCCAGTCATTCTACAATATGCTTTGCAAACATTATCTCATTTTATCTTCACAGTAATAGGAGGGGTACTATATTATCTTCCCTGTTTTACAGATAGTGAAAGTAAAGCTTCGAGGTTAAGCTACTTGTTCAGGCTCACACAGGTAAAAAGTGGTGGGATGGCATTTGAACCCAAGCAACCCAACAGCCAAGCTAAAAGCAAATTTGCAATTCACATTAGAACCCATGCATTTAAATTAAATATAAGGGTAGTTAGGTTCCTAAAAGGCTATAGAAATCTATTTAACTCAGATTTCACACAAATAGTCCTGCTGTTTCCTCTATGAACTGAACTGCAATAGGGAATAGCTCTTACCTCCATCTTCCCCTTCCAGTTACACAGACAACCCTCACTATGCAGTCCTATATGGTAGCCCTAGGCATATGTGGCTATTGAGCCTTGCAGTGTGGCTAGTGCAACTGAGAAACTGAATTTTGAGTTCTTTTTAATTAATTTAAATTTAAAAATTAGGTAGTGTAGATTTTTTTTTTTTTTCTGAGATAGGAATCTTGCTATGTTGCCCAGGCTGGTCTTGAACTCCTGGGATCAAATGATCCTCCCATCTCAGCCTCAGCCTCCTGAGTAGCTGGGACTATAGGCTTGCATCATCATGCCCAGAGGTGTAGAATATTTTTCATTAAACACAACCTTATTGTCTTGGTAGAACTACATTTTTTACTTCAACTGTTGAAAATTTAGTATCCAAATAGCAATACGATGTAAGTGTAAAATACACACCAGATTTTGAAGTCTTTGTATACGAAAAGAATGTGAAATATTTCATTAAAAAGTTTCGTATTGATCGTATGTTTAAATGATAATATCTTGTATATATTGTATTAAATAAAAATATTTAAGGATTAAGGTTATTTCTTTTTACTTTTTTAATGAAGCTATTAAATTACATATATGGAAAAACATACGTGACTCATGATATATTTCCATTGGATAGCACTGCTTTAAAGAGAAACTCCCTATGTAGTCCCTTGGCCCATAGCCCAGGGGAGTCCTCCTCCTCATTTCCCTACTTCTCCAAGGATGGCAGGAATTTCCTTTCCACCTCCACAATCAGGAACAAAAAAGGAGATTTCCATGAAAAACAAGAATAAACTACCATTGGGGCATTTTTAAGTTAGGAATATACATAAAACAACAGTTTCTAATTTGGAGATGGCTGCCTCATTATAGAAACTGTTTTCTTTATATAGATTATCTGTTACAAATTAATTCTTAAGGGAAGAAAGTCATAACTATGGTTATTACTATCTAGTAACAGTCCTTCAAAAAGCAATATACATTGTGGTTGGTATATAAGCACTTTGAAAAAATTCTTATATAGTTAAGACATTCTTGTCATATGACCAAACAATTCTATTCCTAGGTATTTACTCAAGAAAAACAAAAACCTGTTCACAAGACATATGTTCAAAACAATACTCATACATAAATTTATTTTTATTTTATTTTATTTTTTTTTTTTTTTTGTTGAGACAAAGTCTCACTTTGTTGCCCAGGCTAGAGTGAGTGCCGTGGCGTCAGCTTAGCTCACAGCAACCTCAGACTCCTCGGCTTAAGCGATCCTACTGCCTCAGCCTCCCAAGTAGCTGGGACTACAGGCATGCGCCACTATGCCCGGCTAATTTTTTTATATAGATTTTTAGTTGTCCATATAATGTCTTTCTATTTTTTAGTAGAGACGGGGTCTCGCTCTTGCTCAGGCTGGTCTCGAACTCCTGACCTTGAGCGATCCACCCGCCTCGGCCTCCCAGAGTGCTAGGATTACAGGCGTGAGCCACCGCGCCCGGCCTATTTTTATTTTTTTCAGACAGAGTCTCACTCTGTTGCCCAGGCTAGAGTGCCATGGCGTCAGCCCAGCTCACAGCAACCTCAAACTCCTGGGCTCAAGCAATCCTTCTGCCTCAGCCTCCCAATTAGCTGGGACTACAGGCATGCACTGCCATTCCCAGCTAATTTTTTCTATATATATTTTTAGCTGTCCAAATTATTTCTTTCTATTTTTTAGTAGACACGGTCTCGCTCTTGCTCAGGCTGGTCTCAAACTCCTGACCTCAAGTGATCCTCCCACCTTGGCCTCTCAGAGTGCTAGGATTACAGGCGTGAGCCACCACACCTGGCCATACATAAATTATTATAAGAAGTTTATTCATAATAACCAAAAACTGAAAACAACCCAAATGGCCATCAACAGGTGGATGGTCAAACAAATTGGGGTATGTTATCACAGAGACACCACTGAGCAAGAAAAAGAAACTGACTGCTAATACAGTAGTCCCCGTTATCCACAGGTTTTTTTTTTCCATGGTTTCAGTTACCTGCAGTCCAAAAATATTAAGTGGAAAGTTCCAGAAATAAACAATTCATAAGTTTTAAATTGCATGCTTTTTTGAGTAGCATTATGAAATCTCATTTTGTCCAGCTCCGTCCCACCTGAGGTATGAATCATTTCTTTGTCCAGCTATCCAGGCTGTACATGCTACCTCCCCTGTTAGTCAGTAGCCATCTCAATTATAGAGTTGAAAAATATAGTGCTTATAGGCTTTGGTACTATTTAAGGTTTTAGGGATCCACTGGGGGTCTTGGAACATTTTCCCCTCAGATAAGGGGGGACTACTGTAGATGCAACAACATATGGGTGAATCTTATAAACATTATATTGAGTGAAAGAAGCTAGATACAACAAGAGCACATACTACGTGGTTCCATTTATATGAAGATTTAGAAGACAAAACTATAAAGACAAATCAGATCAGTAGTTGCCTGGGGTGGGGGATGGGTTGAAGGGTATTGACTGCAATGTGGTACAAGTGATACAAGGGAATTTTTTGAGGTGACGGAGACATTCTACCTCTTGATTGGGATGGTGGTTAAATTGGTGTGTACATTTATCAAACTATGTAAAAATGGGTGGTTTTTTTTTTGCTTATAAATTATACCTTAATAAATTGATTTTTTAAAAGACAATACAGGCTGGGCTGGTGGGTCATGCCTGTAATCCTAACACTCTGGGAAGCCAAGGCAGGAGGATTGTTTGAGTTCAGGAGTTGGAGACCAGCCTGAGCAGGAGCAAGACCCCATCTCTACTAAAATAGAAAAGTTAGCTGGGCACCTATATTCTCAGCTACTTGGGAGGCTGAGGCAAGAAGATTGCTTGAGCCTAGGAGTTTGAGGTTGCATTGCATTCCAGCCAGGGCAACAGAGTGAGACTCTGTCTCAAAAAAAAAAAAAAAAAAAAAAAAAAGACAATACTATTTATCTATAGGAAAAACAACCTTGAAGTTAAACATGAAGTAGCAAAATATGCACCCAAACATGCTTGCTCTTAATAATGTACTAAAATTTTTTATCTTAGAAATAGACCTGGTGAGCCTGCATGGTAGCACACCTATAGTCCCAGCTACTCAGAAGGCTGAGGCTGGAGGACTGCTTTAGCCCAGGAGTTTGAGTCCAGCCTGGGCAGCACAGTGAGACCCTAACTCTATAAAACAACAAACAAAAAAAAAAAAAACTGTAAAAAAAAAAATAGGCCTTGTGATCAAAGAAAATTTATAAATATTCCATAACTGGATTGTTTCAACTTTCTGCAATATTCATTATTCTTTGTAACTTAACACACAGGAAAGGTTTATTATATTTCCCATTTAAGTTTACCTAAGCTTTTATAATTTTGTATAGTACTCCTTTATATTACTTATCTCCAACATCAACCTATTGTAAAAAAAATTCATGGAACAGCATATTGACTCTTTAGAACAGTGCTGTCCAGTAGAATGTCTATGTTCATGAAAATGCTCTATATCTCTGCCATCCTATATGAACAGCATAGCTTCAGGACATAATTCTTAAGACAACACTTATTATGAGGAAAATATACTATTTAACACTTATTTATTCATTACTTATTCTACTTTAAAACAAAATTTTAAACCATCCTTTGGAAATCTTTCAATAAAATGAAGATGCTATTCCATTTCTATGTGGATGGATAAATGAGTGGTACATATAAACACCAGATATTAATGTTGAGCATAGCTGGCTATCATATTAGATGGAATGGTCTGGCTAATGTTAATATTGAAGAAAAATTCAACTGAAGACCAATAAGCTAATTACATAGTTGTTGCAAGTAGACACAAAGTGTTCCCTTTCTAGGAAGGATAATCTTCATGGTTTAGATACATATCCAATCCTTGAAAGTAAAATACTTGAGTTAAAGGAGCCCTTAGGTATAAATAGACTAAGACATTAGCAGTATGCACTGTTCCTCAGTCACTGCTACTGCTACAGGAGCCCATGCCACAGAAACCTTACCTTCCCCAATATTAGAAACGCTCCTGCTCACCACTGCAGGGACCAGTAGAAAGCAGGGGTGTCCTAGATTTTCTGGCTGTAGAGCTAGCATGAATGGTATAGGAAGGGATCAAATCCCAGTCTTAAGTTTCAATTTGGAACACATTTTCCAATAGACTGGTAGTAAAATTCTACAGGAGATATAATATATATCAAATAAGTTGTTTTTGTTTTTTTGTTTTAACTGGCATAAGAACCTCACTGTCATAATTTGGAAGATCCTTGTACCTTTAAACACATCAAGCAGGTTTTGAGTTTGAAGGGCAGAGAGTCCCTACAGCTCATCTAGCTCATAAGCAAACACTACTAGGGGAAAAGCAACACAGGAATCTATTCAGGTTTGCTGAAGACAAAATTTGAAGACAAGGGCAAGTGTACAGCATTTTGGAGTATGAATTTATTTGAACTTTCAACACCTTTTGACAAAATGCCACATCAAAAATGTTTAGCTATGGATAGAAAGTGACCCTGCTGCGAGATATGGTATTTCCTATACTCCCTATAAGAAAGGAATGAATGAGGATTTTCTGCAAGAACTGGAATAGGCAGTTGGGTGGGGTTGGGAAGGTTTGGGAAGGAAACAACTAATACAGCTATTATTAGAGTGAATATGGACACACAATAGATTGTAATAATGGTTTGAACATTATTTGATTTTACATACCTAATCCTAGTGGTCATTTGCTCAGAGGGGAGTAAAAAGCTTCAAGGTCACAGATAAAATAATTCTCATCCTAAAAATGTTAACTTGATAATTTGTTGGTATCTACAGTACTTATCAAACATGAGATTATCTGGTGGTTTTAAAAATATGTCTACAAATACTTCAAACTTCTCCCTTCAAGAGGTGGATCCTGTTCCCTTTCCTTTGGGTACGGACTGGACTTGGTGACTTGCTTCTAACCAATAAGATGACAGTGGTGGTGTGTGGCTTTGGAGACTAGGTTATAAAAAGGCCCTGTGATTTTTGTCTTGGTTGCTCTCTCTCAGATCATTTACTCTGGAGGAAGCGAGCTGTCATATTCTAAAGAGAGGGCCAAATCACAAGGAACAGAAGCCTCTAGTTAATAGCCATGTGAATAAGCCTTCTTGGAAGTAGATCTTTTAGTGCCAGTCACACCTTTAGATGACTGCAGTCCTAGCTGACATCCTGACTGTAACATCAGAAGAGACCCTAAGCCAGAGCCACCCAGCTAAACTGCTTCTTGTTTCCAGATCCACAGAAATGGAGAGATTACATTTGCAAGTAATTTGTATCACAAAATCTCATTTATCCCCAATTCTACTTCTAGAAGAACTTGTCCTTCTGGGCATGTTTTATATGAGAGCTTCGAAATGTTTTACAAAATATGTTAACTGAGGTTTTGAAACTTTGAAACTACTTCATTTTCTTCATTAAAGCAAATTGACATATTTTACCAAGATCCCAGGTATATTCATCTCCTATATTCATTCTTAAATAGAAACTTCATAGAAAAAAAGTCAGTGCATTTTTATTCATTGCCAAATTTCTCTCAGCTCTCCAGTGCCCTGAACTGAGATTACAAGGTTTGGGAGACTTGTTTGCTATTCTGCGTTCCTGCATTTGCTTTAAGTGTTATCCAGAGGCCAAGAAGCCCGAAAGCTTTCAGTCTAAGTACTTGTTTAGTCAGGTCCTGGCACCAGCTACACATTGTTTACATTTACTTGATTTAAAACTGTTTATATCCCAAAATATGGTTTGAAAAATTCTTCTAAAAATTACCCTGGAAAGGGGGGAAAAACAGTATCTTTTTTCTCCAAGGGCTCTACAGAGATCCACTGTGGTATTCCAGATCTCCCACTCCACCAATATGCTCTTAAAAACCTGGCTGAGGACCAATACCTATTGCAACTCTGTTGGAGTCTATCACAGGGGAAGGCTAGGGCTTTTCCATGAGAAAGAAAGTTTGTAAAGTCTCAGATATCTGCTTCTACTGACAGTTTTTACAAGTTTCTAGTTACTGAACAACTGGAAATTCGGACAAAATTAGTATTTCTGACACTTTAAATTTTCACTGCTCATTAGAAATTCAAATGGAGATTTGAGCTAACAGTTGAACGTATGATTCTGGAATTTAGGGCAGAAGTTGAGACTAGAGATAAATTTGGAGTTAACAATACATAGATGGAATTTGAAGCCAAGAGACCAGATGAAAACATCTAGGGAGTGAGTGACAAAGAACATAATGATAAAAATAAAGACAAATAGTTAATGCATACTGTGCCAGGAACTGTTCTAATTACTTTCACATATTAATTCACTTAGTATTCACAACCACTGTAGGTGGTAGCTACTTTTATTACCTTCATTTTATAAAAGAGAAACTGAATCTCGGAGGAATTAAGTGACTTTCTTCTGATCAGACAGCTAACAAGTGATAGAGCTGGTATTCAAACCCAAGCAGAGAGAAGTAAATATTGCATGTTAGAGCTTGGGACACTCCAAGTTTTAGCCTTTTTTTTTTTTTTTTTTTTTTTGAGACAGAGTCCCGCTCTGTCACCCGGCTAGAGGGCAGCTGCATGACAGCTCACTGCAACCTCTAACTCCTGGGCTCAAATGATCCTTCTGCTTCAGCCTCCTGAAATAGCTGGGACTAAAAGTGCATGCCACCATGCCCGGCTAATTTTTTGCATTTTTAGTAGAGATGGGGTCTCACTCTTGCTCAGGCTGGTCTCAAACTCCTGAGCTCAAGCAATCCTCCTGCCTCGGCCTCTCAAAGTGCTGGGATTACAAAAGTGAGTCATCCCACCCAGCCCCAAATTTTAGCATTCAAGGAGATGAGTAAGAACCAGCAAAGGAGACTGAGAAGGAGGTTCCAGTGAGATAGGAGGACAAGCAAGAGTGGTGTTACAGGAGCCCAGAGAAGAAAATGGAGAAAATTATCAACTTCATCAGATATTGCAGACAGGTCATGTAAAATGAGGACTGAAAACTGACCTTTGCATTTAACAAAGTGGCTGAAATCAGTGACTTTAAATCTCAATCAGAGTGAGTTCAAGAGAGAATAGGAAAAGAGGCGTTAGAGTTTGACTCTTCTTTTTTTTTTTTTTTTTTTGAGACACAGTCTCACTTTGTTGCCCAGGCTAGAGTGAGTGCCGTGGCGTCAGCTTAGCTCACAGCAACCTCAGACTCCTGGGCTTAAGCGATCCTACTGCCTCAGCCTCCCGAGTAGCTGGGACTACAGGCATGCGCCACTATGCCCGGCTAATTTTTCTATATATATTTTTAGTTGTCCATATAATTTCTTTCTATTTTTAGTAGAGACGGGGTCTCGCTCTTGCTCAGGCTGGTCTCGAACTCCTGACCTTGAGCGATCCACCCGCCTCGGCCTCCCAGAGTGCTAGGATTACAGGCGTGAGCCACCGCGCCCGGCCAGAGTTTGACTCTTCTTAAGTTCACATCAGATACCACTCAGACCCAGTAAAGGGTATTCACACATATGAATGTGAATTAAAGCAGCAGCTGAGATTTTTCACACAAACAATATAGAAATTTGATTGGGAGCTTGGTGAGGAAAAGAGGTAATTTTATAGCCCTTTTCAAGGAGAATAAACTCTTGATTTCTATTTCTTCCCTTTTTTTTTTTTTTTTTTTTTTTTTTTGAGACAGTGTCTCACTATGTTGCCCAGGATGGTCTTGAACTCCTGGGCTCAAGTGAGTCTCCTGCCTCAGCCTCCTAAGTAGCTGGGATTTTACAGGCACGTACCACAGCGTCTAGCTTGATTTCCTTTCTTGACATTTGGTCTTGATCTTTCCTTTATTAGAAAATTTTCCAAGTTCCAAATTTATCTACTTCCTCTCTCCAAAATAAAATTTCTCATGGACCATGTTTTATTTGTCTACACATTTCCAGCCCTGCACAGGAGCACCCAGAAGGGTACAAATAAAAGAGTGATAAATTACTGACATACTAAATATTAAATATCCTATCCTGAGCCTGTTGCTGACTCTTGTTTCCATATTAAGCTCGTCTTTCTTTTCTATGTGTATTACACTAGAAAAGTTTTATGTCTTTTTATTTTTTATTTTAAATTTAAAATTTAAAAAGTTTAAATTTTTAATTGACAAATAAAAATTGCATATATTTATGGTGTACAATATGATGTTTTGAAATACGTATACATTGTGGAATGGCTAAGTTGAGCTACTTAACATTACCTCATATACTTATCATTTTTTTTTTGTGGTGAGAACATGTAAAATCTACTCTCCTAATGATTTTTAAAATATACCATACATTGTTATTAACTATAATCACCATGTTGTACAACAGATCTCTTGGACTGATTCCTCCTGCCTAACTGAAATTTTGTATCGTTTGGTTCCCAATCCTCCCCCCACAACCCATGTGTATCTTTTTAAAGTCATGTATACGATCTTGGTTTTCCTATTATTATGAGTACTTTGACAGCAGTTTATTCACTGCTCCTCCACTAACCCCCATT
Source organism: Eulemur rufifrons (assembly GCF_041146395.1). Lineage (NCBI taxonomy): Eukaryota > Metazoa > Chordata > Mammalia > Primates > Lemuridae > Eulemur > Eulemur rufifrons. The sequence continues at coordinate 95,056,315 of NC_090984.1, forward strand.
AGATGGTAAAGCTCTTCTTGTTATAAGACCTTACCTTTCTTTGAGTCCTTATTTTCATTCACCATACTTTCCCCTGTATGTTACCTGTCTCATTTTGTCCCTTTTCCTACCTTATTATAAATTCCCCCAGGACAGAGACTGTCACACATTTCAATTCCTACAGCACAACACTTAGCCCATAGGAAGTGCTTAGTATATTTTTTAATTAATGAGTGAACATTTGTTAAAACCAACTGAGTTGAATAATACTGACCTGTACTGAATTATACTGATGCTAACTGTACACAGTGGGACCTCCCATTCCATATGACAACTATATAATATTCTTAGCTTAGGGACATAATATTTTTAGCTAGATTTATAAAAGGTTAAATATTACTATAAGGCATCAAAATAATAATAATAACCAATCAAATTAAATTAGAAAAGTTCGTGGTTTGTTGGTTTGCTTTTTGTTATTTTTAAATTTTAGATATTTACTAATTAATGTACCTACTAATTTATTGCTTTATTACTTCTCTTTTATCTGAATCAGTGAGTATTCTGCTTTTAGTATATATTATCTCTGATCATCTGGTTCATACAGTTATAAGTGATTAGTCTACTAATTCAGTTATGAAAACCTGGCTTTCACTAATACAAAGAGGAGATATAATAGCCTTAGTTTCCTGAGTAGCTGGGACTAAAGGCGCTTGCCACTGCACCCTGCTCCCCAAAACTCTTAATGAAATACAACAGCATGATATTTTATTATATAAACATGTAATAAGGGATGTTGGCAGACAATGGGTTAAGCAGATATCAAGATGAGGAAGGAGGAAGGGTATTTACTCTGGTTACTCTCCACCATACACTTGATTTTACAGTTTGGCTTTCACTACTCACCCATAATACTTAGTTACAAATTTGCCAGGGTGACTCAGCAGGTGAATTGCCTGTAACAAGGATGAACCACTGTTCTGACAGGGGGGTTTAAATGACAGATTATCCATTACATTCTATTTTGGGATGAATATTATATTCTTTTAAGCTCCTATGCTATCCATGTTAGACTCCATATGCAGAGACTGTCAGAATCTTAATACCAGGGGGAAAAAAGTCGTTAAACCCCTCATATTAGAGATGAGAAAATTTAGGCCCAGGAAGCTTGTCACACATTCAAATCACAGAAACAGTCAGCAGCAAAGCTAAAACTCAAATCCAATCACCTTGCCTCCAATTTCTATACTTTTCACTCTTCCAGCTACCCTTCACTTTCTGCATACAAGGCCAGTAATTTGTGTTATTTGGGGATTCTGGGAATGGCTCCATTCACCAGACAGATTTCTTATTTGCCTTAGCATCTGCCATCTTTTAAAATGCCTTTAGGAGGTAAAAACAATAACATTTTCATAGCACTTAATAAAAGAATTTCCACGTATTTTGAGATCAGTAGCTGTTCTGCTATCTCACACTGATAGTGATCATCATTTTTTAGGGTGAGATCCTATAACAGTGGAATCTAAGCAGCTGGGGAAGCAAGGCTAGGTACCTGAAGGATTCATTTAAGTGGAGCTGCTTTTTGCAAAACTGCCTGGTGCCAGGCTATTGGAAGGTATGGATAAAGAGAAACTATCTTTCTCAGGATGTCCTTTCTTTGAACAACTAGATTAGTGGTCCTTAACTGGAGGTGATTTTGCCCACCAGGGGACCTTTGGTAACATCTGGAGACGTTTTTTGATTGTAACAACTGGGGATGGTGGGGTGCTACTGGCATCTAGTGGGTAGAGGCCAGGAATGCTGCTAAACATCTTACAATGCACAGGACAGTCCCCATAACAAGAACTACCAGCCCAAATGTCAATAGTGTCAAGGCTGAGAAACCATGAGCTAGAAGGAGAAAATTCATCGAGGAGCTAGAGGAAGCTTTCTGAATTATTATTTACTTTACGTTTTTAAGAACCTAGAAAAGAAAATAAATCACACTAACCTTATTTCCTTTATGGGTATGGCTGAGAGTTTCCAGGAATCCTACAGACTTTACCTGGCTTTCACTCAAGCATTTCACAAATTCTCATGGCTTTCAATGTGGAGAAATATGGGCCAAGAAGATAGTTCAGTTGTGTGGATTTGCAGCTGATTGTCCATCTGTATTCAAAGTCTACTGAGAAATTTATGATGGCAGGAAGAATAAACTTTCTAGCGGCATGCAGTAGAGTTCCATCCTTGGCTTTGTCTTATCAAACGCTGGGATAGAATGCTAATCATGTTTGAGAATGATTTTAAAAATCTGGGAAGAGTAGGGATCCAAAAAGATCTTGACCACCTGGAACAACGGTTTGCTTAGTTCAGGGCATCACAGTTCACTAGGAACACTAACCTTCCATATGGTGTCCAGAGGAAAGTAAGGGGAAAGAATGTGAAAGAACTTGAAAATAAGGACCTGGGTACATTAAAATCGAAGATGGAAAAACACAGTACGACGAAATGAGGAAAAGCATGAGAAGTGACATATCGGAAGGCTTTGAGGGAGGATTGTCTATGTACAGTGTGCCCGTGGGGGGTACTATAAGGGAATCAATAAATAGGCTGATATAACAGACAGATTTTGGCCTTATAGGAGAGGTTGATTAACAAACCTTAGAACTGTTCAAAGGCGAGATGTGGTGCCTTGGAAGGTAGAGTTTTTGCTTACTGTCAAAACAGAGACCACAGGAGGGTTTTTATTACGTGTTGAGGCAAATTTGCTGGTATTTCTACTTAGAACATACTTCAGTCTGCTCTGAATTCCGTCCGCCAGGAATCCTGTCACAGCACCTCCCTGAGTCCTGCCCTATTCAGGGGGTGGCATACACATGTTCTGAGAGACCAGCCTTGCCCTGGATATGGGTTGGCCTATGGAACTCTAAGTCCATTCGAGAGAGTTTTGTGAAACAGCTGTGGCCCTTGGCAGCCTTCCTTTCTGGCTTTCAGAACTCAGTGCAGCTGCCAGCTTTTTGGAGTCTTCTGCCGGACATTACACACATTCAGGTGTTTAATTATGTCATGGGTAATTTTCAATCAAATATTAGCTTGTGTGACGAACTTGACAGGACTTGAAGAGTCGCTTCAAGACGAATCGGATTTTCTTTCTTTCTTCTTTTTTTTTTTTAGTTGCACCACATGTACTCACCACCAAATGAATCGAATTTTCTTCAGGACCTGTCACCCAGGGACCAGAGAAGCCAAGGGCTAGAGAGCGTTACGTCTCAGAGAAACTTCACGCCCCTAAACGACAGAGAGGCTGTCCAGTACCTAAGAGCCCGAAGCAGTTCGCATTTTATACTTAGAGGCGCGCGAGCGCGCGCGACCGGCCGCTCGGAGCTGCAGAAAGGACCAATGAGCCGACACTCTCTTCGCGCCGGCTCGGGATTGGGCGAACCGCGCCAGCCTCTCTGCTGAGTAGTGGGCGGGGCGCGCCGGGGACCGACTAGGATAGGCGCGCCCGCTGCGCCAGAGTCCCGGGGGCGCGTGCGCGGTCTCGCGGCGGCCGCAGGGGCCGGTCTCGCGCGGTCTAGAGGTGGAGTTGCTGGCGGCGGCGGCGACGGCGGCGACGGAGTAGGGTGGCGGTGGGGCGGGGACTAGGGATTCTGAGGTGGGGAATCGGGAGTTTCTGGATTCTTTATCCGGTATTTTAAGGGCCGTCGGAAGGCTGTCGCTTCTGCAGTGTTTAGGAGCGGCTGGGGCTGGAGGATCGGCGGCGCAAGAGGCGCGGAGGTAAGAGGCGGACTGGCGGCGGCTGGGTTGTGGAGATCTTAATCAACAGGTCCCCGAGAGCGCGGCGGGGGAGGGGCGGCCGGGCTCGCCCCCTCCCCCATACGCCGCGCGCTCGGGCCCGGGGCGAGGAGGTACCCCCCGGTTGCCCAGAGCGCTGCCCCAGGCAGTGGGAGTCGCGGCCGCGGAGGGTGTGAACTCAACCTTTGTCCCTGGGAGGAACGCTGCCTGCGCTGTGCCCGCTCCTTCTGCTTGGTCGGGGACGCACCTTGGCGCGGGCTACTGCCGGCCCGGCCCGAGATGTAGGGGGCGCGGCAGGGAGTCGTCTGCCTTCTGCGCCCCCGCTGGAGGTCGCGACTCCCGGGACTCCCCCCTGGCCAAGTCGGGGAAATCGGCGGGGGAACACTTTCCTTCAGAAGACGGAATGTAGTCGGCGTTCCTGTCTGCCTGACTCAGCTCCTGGTATTCTGCTGCTTATTGCGTCCTTTAAGCAAATAAACAGTTCCTGTTTCCTTGTCACCACTTTTAAAGAAAAACATAATTTTGTTAATGATTTCTGATAATTTACTTGATGATTGCAATTTGAACTTTGAAGCCTGTAAATTGTTGTAACCTACGTTTAAAGAAAGGCGCTTTAAACGATCCTTGTATCAAATTATGTAACTTTCTAATGATAATAACTCACCTTCTATTTAGTTGATTGACATACACTAATGTGAACGGAATTTACGTTTCAGTCTAAAGGTTTTTCTTGTCAGTTTATGCTGCAATTAAAATCTGGTAGCTAGAAAGTTTTTAGAAGTAGTATGTAGTGTGTGTTTTGTCTCTGTAGTCATTTAGAATTTTAAGAATTTAGATTTGGAAAGTCTGTAGTACAAGAATTTTGAAATTTTGATTTGATGGAGATGGTGAAAGGTGTTACTATTTCTGATTTTTTTAAAAAGCAGTGTAATGTTTTAATGGTAGTATCCCAATTATGCCTTTGGATTATGCCAGAAGTTAATAACCTATTTAATTCTGCAATAGGAGCAAATAATGTGTTAGTTATTGGTGTCTTTGAAGTAGAAGTATTGGTGTAAGTATTTTTCACCACGTGAAAATTATTAAATAAGCTTTATTGAATTATGAACTACTGGTTTTAAACTAGATCTCTGTGGATGTAGCCTATTACAAGTCCTGCCTCCCACCAAGAGACAGGGTCTCTGTCCCCTGGGCTAGATTACAGTGGCATGAGCATAGTTCACTGCAACCTCAAACTCCTGGGCTAAGGCAAACCTCCTGGTTCAGCTTCCTGTGTAGCTGGGACTGCAGGTGCATGCCACCATGCCCTGCTAAGTTTTTAATTTTTTTATTTTTTGTAGAAACAGGATCTCGCTATGTTGCCCAGGCTGGTCTCAAACTCCCGGCCTCAAGTGATCCTTCCACTTTGGCCTCCCAAAGTGCTGGTGAACCACCTCGACCAGCATATTACAAGTTTTAAAAGGCTTTCTAAACTATCATAGCAGACTGAAACTTTTAAATTATAGTGTAAAAGCTTTATGGATGAAACAGGGAAAAACATGAAAAGTGATTCATTATTTTATCTTTGTTTTAAAAAATCAAGTAAATTTTACATTGTACTTGAATGATTTTTGGCCAGTAACTTGCCAAGTAAAGGTGGACTCATTAACAATATTAACTTGTTTTGGAATGTTAAAATGGGAACGGACATGTAAGTTCTACCAGAGGGTTACCCAAGTCAGTACAGTGGGTTTAGCTATTTATATGATCTTCCTGAATTATGATCTTCCCCCCCCCAAGGTGTTTTTTTTATTTATTTATTTATTTTTTTATTTCATCTTGTTATGGGGGATACAGAATTGCAGGTTACATACGTTGCTCCTGTACCGCCTTTCCCCTGAATTATGATCTTGATTAAAAATCTTATCACAGATATACTAAGAAATTTGGTCTATTTTATATATCAGTATACTGAGATGTCCTGTTTCTCTGGTATTTTCTGATTTCAGGGTTTTGGGAAAAAAATAGTATCTTGACATGTGCTTTAGAATACAATTTTGGATTATATACTTATTGGATCATAGAATCAGTAAATTGGAAGTAATCTTAGTGGTTATATAGTCTAACCTCTTCATTTTCCAAGAAAAAGAAAGTGAGACTTGTAGAAGTAGCCCATAGTCTGTCTGCTAATTGAGTTGGAGCTACATAAATGCTTGTCTCCACATTCTAAGTTCAGTGCTCTTCTCGCTATGTCTTATTGTTAAATAATAAATTATCTTCTCTAAATCTTATAAATAATTGGTAGGGTTGATTCTTTCTCTTATGCGTTTTTTTTTTCTTTTCTTTTTTAATATCCACTAAATACAATTCATTCCCCTACTGAAGGGTTGTTTTCAGTTTTTCAATGTTTCAAACAATGTTTAATGCATATCCTTGTGCATGTCTCCTTGAGCACATGTGTGAAAGTTTCCCTAGAATGTATACCTACCTGTAAGTAGAATTGTTGATAATAGGCTGATGTGTATTTTCAACTTTACTGGCTACAGCCAAATTATCCTCTAAAGTTGAAACAAATTACATTCCTGCCAACAGTATATGAGTGGCAGTGGTTTCTCATCCTTGTCCACAGATAGCGTTGTCACATTTTAAAATGTCTGCCAATCTGATGGATGAGAAATGGTATATTTGTTTCCTTTCTTTAAAAAAGATTTTAATTTACATGAAATGAAATTCTTTTTGTTGTACAATTGTTTTGACAAATGCTTAGAGCTGTGCACCTACCATAGTCAAGATACAGGACAGTTTCATCACCAAAAATTCCCTTGTGCTGCCTTTTGTAGCCAACCCTTCCCCCACCCTTAACCTCTGGCAACCAATGATCTGTTGTCTATAATTTGTCTTTTCTTGAATATTATTTAAATGGAAAAATACAGTAGCCTTTTGAGCCTGGTTTCTTTCATTTAGCATGATATATTTGAGATTGATCCATGTTGTTGAGTATCAGCAGTTCCTTCTGTTTCATTGCTGAATATAGTAGTCCTTTGTATGGTTGTATAACCATTTGTTTATCCACTCACCAGCTGAAGGACATTGGAATTGTTTTTTATGAGTATGAATAAAGCTGCTATAAATCTTTGCCAATAGGTGTATGCCTAATTTTATTTAAAAAATAAAAAGCCTGTCTGTGGTAGGCAGAATAATGGCCCTCCAAGATGTCCTAATCTCTGGAATTTGTGAATATGTTTGGTTACGTGGCAAAGTTGTTGCCAGTCAGCTGACTTTAAAATAGGGAGATTATCCTGGATTATTTATTCAGTTGGTCCGAGTGTATCACAACAATCTTTAAAAAGTGAAAGAGGAAGGCAGAAGAGTAGCATCAGAAAAAAAAGATATAACAAAGGAAGCAGAGTCAGAGAGATGCAGAGTTGCTGGCTTTGAAAATGGAGGAGGGGAGACTACAAACCAAGGAATGTGGGTGGTCTCTAGAATCTGGAAAAAGCTAGGAAGTCGGATTACTCTTTAGAGAGAGAAAGCAGCCCTGCTAACACCTTGCATTTAGCCCAAGGGGACCTTTGTCAGACTTCTAATCTACAGAATTGTAAAATAATAAATTTGTGTTTTAAGCCACTAAATTTGTGGTAATCTGTTACTTGAGCGGAGGAAACTAATATACCGTCAAACTATTTTCAAAGTGGCTGAACCACTTTGCATGCCCACCAAGAATGTATGAGGGTTCTACTTGCTTTATATCCTCATCAGCACTTGCTATGGCTAATCTTTTTTTTTAGACAGGAAATCCCCTTATCTTCTAATCAATCTTTTTAGTTTTAGCCATTCTAATACGCATATAGTAAATAGTATTTCATTGTGGTTTTTATTTGCATTTCCATCATGACTAATGATGCTGAGCATCTTTTCATGTGCTTATTTGCCATCTGTATGTCTTCTTTGGTAAAATATCCAAATCTTTTACTCATTTTTAAATTGGATTGTTTTCCTATTGTTGAGCTTTGATATCAGATATGTGATTTGCAAAGGTTTTCTCCCAGTCTGGCTTATCTTTTCATCCTCAGCATCTTCTGAAGTATAGAAGTTATAAGTTTTGATGAGGTCCAAATCACTGATTTTTTATTTTATGGATCTTATTTTTGGTATTGTAACTAAGAATTCTCTTTGCCTAACCCCAGATCATAAAGATTATATAATTTATTTTCTTCTGCAAATTTATATTTTTATTTTACATTGAAATCTGTGTTCCATTTTGACTTAATTTTTGTATTGAGAGGTATGGGTTGAATTTCATTTATTTGTCCATTTGTTCCATGACCATTTGTTGAAAAGACTGTCCTTTTTCATTGAATTGCCCTTGTCTGTTTGTCAAAAATCATTTAACTACAGTTGTGTGGATTTACTTGTGGATTGTTCCATCGATCTGTTTGTCTGTCATTTTGCCATTAACACATTGTCTTGATTAATATAGCTTTAGAATAGGACTTCACATCAGGTAATGTGAGTCCTCCAACTTTACTCTTTTTCAAAATTGTTGTGGCTATTTTTAGTTCCTTTGTCTTTCCATGTAATATTTAGAATCATCTTGTTGATATTTTTAAAAAATTCTGTTGGGATTTTGATTGGGATTGTGTTTAATTTATGGATCAACCTGAGGATAATTGACATCTTAACAATTTCTCTCAATTTACATGAACATTTTGTATGGATGTATTTTGTATGGATCTATATGTTGAAAACTGTAAATACTTTATTAGTTCTATATCTAAGTATTTCAATATTTTGGTCCTATTGTATAATAAATGGTAATTTTTTAAAAATTCAGTTTCCAGGCTGGTGCAGTAGCTCACGCCTGTATCCTAGCACTCTGGGAGGCTGAGGCGGGAGGATCTCTTGAGGTCAGGAGTTCTAGACCAGCCTGAGCAAGAGTGAGACCCTGTCTCTACTAAAAATAGAAAAAATTAGCCAGGCATGGTGATGCGCACCTGTAGTCCCAGTTCCCTGGGAGGCTGAGGCAGAAGGATTGCTTGAGCCCAGTAGTTTGAGGTTGCTGTGAGCTAGGCTGATGCCATAGCACTCTATCCTGGGCAACAGAGCAAGACTCTGTCTCAAGAATAAAAAAATTCAGTTTCCAATTGATCATTGATAATATATGGCAGTTCAGCTAATTTTTGTATATTGAATTTGTATCTTGAGTTTTTGCTAAACTGACTTTTTAGCTCTAGGAGCCTTTTTTTTTTTTTTTTTTTGGCATTTTCTAAGTAGACAATGATGTTGTCTATGAATAGGGAAACTTTTACTTTTTTCTTTCTAGTCTATATGTCTTTTATTTCTTTTTTCTTGATTTATTGTACTGGCTAGGACTTCTAGAGTGATGTTGCGTAGGAGTGGTGAGAGGGAGCATCCTTTTCTTAAAGGGAAAGTATTTAGTATTTCAGCTTTAAAATATATTAGCTGTAGGCCATTTTGTGGATTCTCTTAACCAGATTAAGGAAGTTTTCTTCTGTTCCCAGGTTAATGAGGGTAAGGTTTTTTATTTCCCACAGGAAGATTTAGAAAAGAGAAGATTTATTTTTTTAATTATGAATGGATGTTGAAAAATGCCTTTCCTGTGTGTATTGAGCTGATCGTATAGATTTTTTTCTTTGATCTATTAATGTGGTGAATTACACATATTTTTCAAATGTTGAACCAGCCTTGTATGTGTCTGGGAATAATTCTGGGGTTATTTTAAACAGTCATTTTGAATTTTTTTTTAAACTAATGTACATTAACATTTATTCTTAAAAATGAATAAGGAGCAATGGTGTGGGTCTACAGTCCCAGCTACTCAGGAGGCTGAGGTGGGAAGATTGCTTGAGCCTAGGAGTTTGAGGACAACCTGGGCAACATAGATGCCATCTCTTAAAAAAAAATGAAGAAGGAAACTAAATATAAGGTTTTGTGGGCCAGGCGTGGTGGCTCAGCACTCTGGGAGGCCGAGGAGGGAGGATCGCTCGAGGTCAGGAGTTCGAGACCAGTCTGAGCAAGAGTGAGACCCCCATCTCTACTAAAAATAGAAAGAAATGATCTGGACAGCTAAAAATACATAGAAAAAAAATTAGCTGGGCATGGTGGCACATGCCCGTAGTCCCAGCTACTCAGGAGGCTGAGGCAGGAGGATTGCTTGCGCCCAGAACTTTGAGTTTGCTGTGAGCTAGGCTGACACCATGGCACTCTAGCCCAGGTAACAGAGCGAGACTCTGTCTCAAAAAAAAAAAAAAGATTTTGTTAACTGATGTACTTCATAAAGTCAGATATTCATTAACAGTTATCTAAATTTTGCGTGGTTGTAGGGCTTAAGTTTTCTTGATCTCTACTGGAGTTTGTAGACTGGAAGACTCTTGTTTAAAATTACTAAATGAAGAAATAAAATGGTATTTGTATCATTGTAACCAAACATTCCTCATGCTGGGTTAATTTAGATAAGCTGTTTAAATGGATTTGGATAGTAAATTGTATTTTGAATGAAGATAAAATGGTTTTATTTAGACTAAAAACAATGGGAGTTTAAAAAACAAACCAAGCCCCATTCCTCACATCAAAAAATCAACCATGGACCCTTGATTAATCACATAAATGTTCAGCTTGGTCAGAGTACATAACAGAATGCTTTCAGTGAATTTTTTTTTTTTAAGAGACGGAGTCTCACCATGTTGCCCAGGCTGGACTTGAACTCCTAGGCTGAAGCCTCCTGAGTGGCTGGAAGTACAGACACATGACACTGTACCCAACTCAGTAAATGTATTAAAGTATGAAGTGAAATATAAATTAAAATGTAAAACAAAGCCAAGGTCTGTTTTGTTTTGAAATGGGTATATTCCATCATGAAAAATACAGGTGCATGGTAAAAATACGCATGTTTGCTAAACATATTTTGAATTGTGAGATTTCTCCTCCATCAATCTAAACTACAGAAGACAGTTTAGTTTTCAGTAATGTCATAATCAAGCTGTTTAATTTTATTATTTTTATAAATTTGGGCTTATCCGATGATACAACATAAAAATTCAAGCAATTTGGCTTTTGTTTCATGTAATTTTACAGTTTCTTCTTTGGTTAATAGTTGCCTCAAACACCCTAAACACTGAAGTTTTGAGGCCTCTAATGTTTGTGGCTTTTTTTCTTCCTTTAAAAGGGCAGTAATCAACAGCTTTCTGTAAATCTTTTAAGCTTTGTGGGCCATATTGTTTCTGTTGCAGGTACTCAGTTCTGCTGTTAGAATGCAGAGGTAGCCAAACAAATGAACATGACTGTGTTCCAATAAAACTTTACTTATAAAAAGGTATGCCTGATTTGACCTTTGGGGCTTTGGTTGCCCAAAAGTCACAGGCAAAAAATCAGTAGGGGAAATGACAATAATTGTAGTATTGTAATGGTAGAAGCCTAGGGATATTTATTCCATGCCGTAATTACAGGTGAAGCCTCACTTTCCTCATCTATATGTAGTTACCTTGGAAGATGATTGAAAAGGTTAAAATAAGGTATGAAAAGCATCTAGCATAATGTCTAACACCATAGTAGAAACTTAATAAGTATTTACTTTTCCACTCTTTGTTTTAAAGCTGCACAATGCTCTGTGACAAATGTGACAGATTGTGATACAGTTAAAGAGTCAGGATTTTTATGGTTTGTATTATACTTAATAAATTAGTTCAAATATAAGAAATTATAATGATATGTTTATAGCTAAGTTGTCTTTTGAATTATGTTTTCTTGATATGTCATAACTGCTTGGCTTCACAACAGTATCAGAAATTTCACATAAAAATTTGAGAATTATGGCCAGGCACAGTGGCTCATGCCTATAGTCCGAACACTCTGGAAGGCTGAGGTGGAAGGATTGCTTGAGCTCAGGAGTTCAAGACCAGCCTGAGCAAGGGCAAGACCCCATCTCTACTAAAAATGGAAAAATTAGCCAAGTGTGGGCATCATGGCGTGTGCCTATAGTCCCAGCTACTTGGGAGGCTGAGGCAGGAGGATCACTTGAGGACAGGAATTTGAGGTTGCGGTGAGCTATGATGTTGCCACTGCACTCTACCCAGGGCGACAGAGTGAAACTCTGTCTCAAAAAAAAAAAAAAAAAATCAAGAATTTTATGTCAAAATATAATTTTCTATTTTGAGTGTTTTCCGTTGTCATAGAAAAGGTTTTGATAATGTCATTTAAAATACGTTACTTTGATTTGACCTAAGAAGTAATGTTTCTGTATTTTGCTTATGTGCTTCAGAAATGCCTTTCAGATTGCATTCATTTAAAATAATTGACTGCTTCCTGTGAGGGCACTGAGCGAGGTACTCTGCTAGGATTTGGTTGCATTTAAAGACTATCCATATTTAGGGACTCACTTTTGTGTTATGATTGGGATATTATAAGGAAAACTTCAGAAAATTGGTTTTTTTTCTTTCTGAATTTCTATCAAAATAAAGCTGTTCTATTTTCTTTTTTATAAAGTTGGTTGAGATACACTAACGCCATTTCATGGCTCACAAATGGACCATATCCTGCAACTTGAAAATCACTGATGTAGACTAGAGTAACACTTCTCCAAGAGTCTGTGTTCATCATTTCATTTGAAATTCAGCTTATCCACTCTTGCTTCCTCTAGGAACATTCCATTACCCACCCCTACAGCCATTGGCCAATATTTCTATTAAATTTTAGTTGTTAATATGTTGCCTGAGTATGTATTAGCAGTTCATATGTTCTTAATAACTAATTTGTATGTTATTGAAGGCTCTGACTATTGTTTTGTGTTCATTTAACTGTGCTCTAAAGTACCAGACCCTCAAATATTTACTGACCAAAAAATCTAGAAGAAAATAAGTTATGCATTAAACAGTGGGTCTTCTAGCCTAGTATTAGAAATCACATTACCTCACATTGAAAACTGTATAAACTCTACTTTATATATACTGGTCATGCAAATTTATCTAGTATTAAAAGATTCTAGTGTTAAACAGATTGTTTTGTGAATCTGATGGTACTTTGCTCCTTCCCCCTTAAATGCATACTTGTTGTCCAGTATCAGGGAATTCATGGAAATTAGGTCAGGAACCCCAGATGTAAACCTCTGATCCAAGTAATTTATCTAAGGACTATACAAGTGACTTGCAAATGTTTTTCAAAATAATGATTCAACTAAGGGTAACCAGTGGATATTTAAGAGCTAATGTAAGGAAATTTGATAGTTTTTGTAGGCATCCTAAAGGAATCTTAGCCTAAAACTTTATACCTTATCCTTTTATACTTTAAATTTATAGCAAGGTTGGTATTAATAGTTTGACCAAATCACAGTACTTTTTGCTTTCTCCAGAATTAGATCCCTTGCCCCAATCTCTTAATGTTTTCTGTAGTATGCTGTATCTTCTGTATTTCTTTCTTTTTTTTTTTTTTTTTAAGACAGAATCTCACTCTGTTGCTCAAGCTAGAGTGCCGTGGTGTCTGCCTAGCTCACAGCAACCTCAAACTCCTGGGCTCAAGCTGTCCTCCTGCCTCAGCCTCCCGACAGCTGGGACTACAGGCTTGCGCCACCATGCCCGGCTAATTTTTTCTATATATATTTCTAGTTGTCCACATAATTTCTTTCTATTTTTAGTAGAGATGGGGTCTTGCTCTTGCTCAGGCTGGTCTCGAACTCCTGAGCTCAAACGATCCACCCGCCTCTCCTCCCAGAGTGCTAGGATTACAGGCGTGAGCCACTGCGCCTGGCCTATATTTCTTAAATATTAACAACTACATTTCAAAGTCTTTATCGGTATTTTCGCTTTTACAGATGAGGAAACTGTAGGCTCGGAAAGATTAAATATTTTATCCAAAGTATTGTTGGAAATGATAACAGGGATTTGAATTCAATTTATTTGACCCCAAAAGCCCTGGATTTTTCTACTTTGTCTATATTATAGTCTGCCTTAAGACTTACTTTGTTTAACATTGTCTTTTTGGTAAGACTAGAATCTTTCTGAGGAAGCCCATCTTTGACTTTAGTGTCTAAAAATGTATTTGAATTACAGTGAAGAACTTTGAACCTGTAAATTGTAAATAAGCTCCTTAAATGTAGAGGCTGTGTCTTTTTATCTTGGTATCTCAGTGCTTAATATGGCTGTGATACAGTAAGAAATACATGTTTGGTCTTTGTCCCCTGTAAGTGACATAGGGCTTCTAAATCCCTTGGAATTTCCTTAGGGATAAGAGTGTCTTTTGTTTGAATGAGACAACTCTTGTCAGGCCTCTAGATAGCTTCAGGTTAGGGGGCTGGTTTCCAGAAAGACCAAGGCATGATTAGAGGGTTGAAACTTTCAGCCACACCCCTGACCTCTGGGAAGGCAAGAGGAGTTAGAATCAGTCACCAATGGCCAGTGATTTAATCAACTATACCCATGTAGTGAAACTTCCACAAAAGACCCTAAATGACAGTGTTTGGAGAACTCCCGAACTGGTGAATATGTCAAGGTGCTGGGAGGGTGGTGTGCCTGGAGAAGGCAGGAAGCTCTTCTATTAATAGAACCACCCATACCTTGCTCTGTGCATCTCTTCTCTTCCATTTGGGTGTTCCTAAGTTCTGTCCTTTATAATAAACCAGTTATAGTCAGTAAAGTGCCTTTCTGAGTTCCTTAGCTATTCTAGCAAATTATTGAACCTGAGAAGGGGTCAGTAGAATCCCTGATTAATAGCTGGTGGTCAGAAGTACACAGGTCTTGTGCTTGGTGTCTGAAGTGGAGGTAGTCTTGTAGTACTGAGTCATTAACTTGTGGGATCCGATTCTAACACTGGGTAGATAGTGTCAGAATTGAACTGAATCTAGGACGCCCAGTTGATGTCTGGAGAATTGGTGTGAGGAAAAGACCCACACATTTGGTGTCAGAAGTGTTGAGAGGGAAAAACAGCTCACAATGGCACATAGTAGATGCTTTGTTCCAATTTGCAATTTTATAATGTGTTTAAACATTAGCGTTGATTGTGAGCTAAATATCAGAGACTATTCTATCCTAGTCATTTCTTATAAAATGAGAAAATTTGAAATTCAGAACACTCTTCCATTTATTTTAGGTTGGCATAAACGTGTTTATTGGGAAGAAATCTAACTTTCACATGTTCTTGATTAACTCTCTTTACGAAGACATAACCATAAATGGATGAATTTGCTAATGGCTTTTTCTTTTCCACAGACATATATACTGACAGGCATTATAGTACTTGCACCAACTTGCAGTACTTGTACAGACTCTAGAGTCAGACTTGCGTCAAGTCAAATTTCATAAGTTAACTTATCAAAGCCTGGCTGACTCCTTGTCTGCAGAATGGGGATGGTATTAGTGCCTAATTCAGTGGGTCTTATTTGACGATTGATTGAGATGGTGCCATCAAGAATGGTAGGCATAGTACCTAGTGTTTATAGTATTAAACACTCCATAAGTATTAGGTAAGAGGTAGATAAAACAAACCTGGTTTGTGACATTCTAATGAAATAGTGATGAGCTGTTATGTGTTTAAATAAATATATTTTAAATAGATTGTATAATTATTAATTAAGTGATTTTATGGGAATTGTGTGAATTGGTTGTCATAGTCTGAGTCAGTGATAAATGATTGTAATTGTATATTGAGGCCAACTTTTTCATCTCTGAAATAATAGTGAAAGTTGATGGGTAAAACAATTTGTCCTACTTTAAACAGGTTACTTATGTGGGGAGATCAGCTTCTATTCAGCATTATCAGTTTCTCTATTTGACACTCAAGCTTTACTGTGGGGTGTTTTTCGCTAGGATGCTTTCAACACATTTTTATTTTTTTTTATTTTTTTATTTTTATGAGACAGAGTCTCACTCTCTGTTGCCCGGGCTAGAGTGCTGTGGCATCAGCCTAGCTCACAGCAACCTCAAACTCCTGGGCTCAATTGATCCTCCTACCTCAGCCTCCCAAGTAGCTTGGACTACAGGTATGCACCACCATGCACAGCTAATTTTTCTATTTTTTGTGGAGACAGGGGTCTTGCTCTTGCTCAGGCTGGTCTCGAATTCCTGGCCTCAAGGGTCCTCCTACCTCAGCCTACAAAGTGCTAGGATTACAGGCATGAGCCACTGTGCCTGGCTCCATACAAGATTTTAAGTTTCTTAGGGGTAAAGACTCTGCCTTAGCAACCTTTTTCTTGCCAACAACTATCCAAATTTTTTGTGCCAAGTGAGTACTACGTTGTTGAATGGAAATGTAGTTTTTAACCGTAGGATTTGCAGTATAGTAATCTTTTAGATTGACCTTTTATTCTTATTTCTTGTTTATAAGAATATACTCATATGTTTTCCTTCCAAGACTAGCTAGTCAAAATCAGAACATTACTTATATCCTCAAGTCAGCAATTCTACAACTAATACAATAGTAAAAGTTCATTAGATTCTAAACTTGACGACATTTGTATTCTTATCAGTATTCCTTTCTTGTCATATTTTTCTCCTTTCCTTTTCTGGTGATATAACCTTCAGGTCCTGGAAATATTCTCTATTTTTACTGCTTCGGTTTAACTTATAGATAGTACCAGATACGAATCTTTATTAGTTTTTTTTTTTTTTTTGAGACAGCATCTCACTCTGTTGCCCAGGCTAGAGTGAGTGCCGTGGCGTCAGCCTAGCTCACAGCAACCTCAAACTCCTGAGCTCAAGGGATCCTCCTGTCTCAGCCTCCCGAGTAGCTGGGACTACAGGCATGCACCGCCATGCCCGGCTAATTTTTTTCTCTCTATATATTTTTTTTTAGCTGTCCATATAATTTCTTTCTATTTTTAGTAGAGTGGGGTCTCCCTCTTGCTCAGGCTGGTCTCCTGAGCTCAAACGATCCGCCCACCTCGGCCTCTTAGAGTGCTAGGATTACAGGCGCGAGCCACCGAGTGCCGGCCCTTTATTAGTTTTAATTTTTGTTAACATCCCTGTTCTGATAACTCTGAAGTGTTTATTTGGTATTTCTTCAATGACAAAGCAAACTATTTTCTCTTTCTCCCTCTGTGGGCACCCCCTCCCACCCCCTTCTCACCCTCTCCCTCCCTTTCTGGCCAGTGTTTTTGATTTGCATACTAATAAGCCATCTAGGTAGAAGTAATCATCTACTAATTTGCTGACCTTTGGAACATATTTTTTTCCTCAAGTAAGCTGTAAATCACTGGAGTGAGAAGTTGGAATCTCTTATAATGCGTTTTTAGAGGCCAGAAACTTCAGACACAGTGTGATTCCGGGAAAGCAATTGATTAAAGAGAATGAAGATCTCTGTGTAATACACTGAGAGCAAAGCAATAGCCATGTGTGTGCATTTGGTAACTAGGATTCTGTAAGAGTTTGTCATTGTGAATTATAAACACGATGAAAGAATCAATGCAGGCCGGGCGCGGTGGCTCACGCCTGTAATCCTAGCACTCTGGGAGGCCGAGGCGGGTGGATTGCTCAAGGTCAGGAGTTCGAGACCAGCCTGAGCGAGACCCCGTCTCTACTAAAAATAGAAAGACATTATATGGACAACTAGAAATCTATATAGAAAAAATTAGCCGGGCATAGTGGCGCATGCCTGTAGTCCCAGCTACTCGGGAGGCTGAGGCAGTAGGATCGCTTAAGCCGAGGAGTCTGAGGTTGCTGTGAGCTAAGCTGACGCCACGGCACTCACTCTAGCCTGGGCAACAAAGTGAGACTCTGTCTCAACAAAAAAAAAAAAAAAAAAAAAGAATCAATGCAATCAGAATTAGAAACCTGATTGTATCACTTACCTATTTCATTATGATTGTCATTAAAGAATTTGGGAGAAATTTCTCTTCTCTTGTGTTATTATTAAATGTTTTGCAATAGGTAGGTATGGTTTTTCTCCTGCCCCCTATGTCTGCTATTATATATTCATTCAAATTTAATGCACCAGATATTGAGTTCCTAGTATGAGCATACATAGCACTGTGCAGGGCTCTAAGCCACTACTAGTAGATTGGAGTTGCTACAGAATATTTGCAGTCTTTTTGGCAAGATAAGGTACTGGTACATAACAATTTAATAATAGATGACAGTACCAGGTAGGACAGATTAATAACAAAATAAGCTGTACAGAAAATAAGTGCTTTTAGAGTTGATTATTAGAGCCATCAATAGGTTTGGGGTTTGAACTAAACATAGCAGTATAGAAAAGGTGTTGATGAGGATAGGTATGGAAACTTAAATTTGCATGGTTTGTTTCAGACTGCTGTTTGATATTGTTAACTCTTTAATAACAAAGTAATAGTTCTTTTTTTTTTTTTTTTTTTTTTTTTGAGACAGAGTCTCACTCTGTTGCCCAGGCTAGAGTGAGTGCCGTGGCGTCAGCCTAGCTCACAGCAACCTCAAACTCCTGAGCTCAAGGGATCCTCCTGTCTCAGCCTCCCGAGTAGCTGGGACTACAGGCATGCGCCACCATGCCCGGCTAATTTTTTCTATATATATTTTTAGCTGTCTATATAATTTCTTTCTATTTTTAGTAGAGATGGGGTCTCGCTCTTGCTCAGGCTGGTCTCGAACTCCTGAGCTCAAACGATCCGCCCACCTCGGCCTCCCAGAGTGCTAGGATTACAGGCGTGAGCCACCGCGCCCGGCCAACAAAGTAATAGTTCTTATTAAATTATTTTGTTTTACATTATTTGCTTTAATGATTCTTTTCCTTTTTTAAGGAAATGAGTTTGGGTGATTTTAACCTTTAACATTGTCATAAATAGTACCCTAGATGTTCTCTGTATGTATATATAATATATTCATGTACCCTATTTCTATATGTGTATACTCTTTCTCTGTTTGCTGTATTACTTTTATTTTTACTTTAGCCCAAAGTGAATGAAAGTAAAAAACAATGGACTACCTCTAAAAATAAATACAATTACTCTTGTAAGTCCTTAATATAATTCATCAAATGCTCTTCTAATTCACATCAATTTAGGAATATCTGTATTTTTTAGATCTTAAGGCTCATCTACGTTAACCTCCTATTTTATTTCTTCATTATACTGGAATTTGTAGTTCTTCTAGTCTTGGGACCATTGTCCTCAGGAGAGATATTTAAGCAGAAACGCTTAAGCAGAAACGCTTAATTAATTACTGTGCCTCAGTAGCAGTCCCCAACCTTTTTGGCACCAGGGACCGGTTTCATGGAAGACAATTTTTCCATGGATGGGGGTGGGAGGGCAGAACTCAGGTGGTGATGTGAGCAATGGGGAGTGAGTGGCTGTAAGTACAGATGAAGCTTTGCTAGCAGCTGCAGCTGCAACTCCTGTGTGCCCGGTTTCATGGAAGACAACCTTTCCAAGTAAGGGGGAGAGGAAGGAGGCAGAGATCAGGCAGTGATGCACTGCCGGTTCCTAACAAGCCATAGACCATGCACGGTCCAGGCGTTTGGGGACCAAAGCTTTATAGGAAGGCATTAGTTTGATGGAAAAAGAATGGCCAGAATTCAGCCTTTATGCATCTCTCTAATAAATGATATTCTGTTCTTAGAATGAATTTTAAGTTTAAGGGCCAGCTCCCCATCCCCCAGCCATCCATATTAATTTATATTTGGAAAATTATGAATGAGAACATTCATAGTAAGAAGTTCCACCTCCCCTCCTCAAAGAAGTAGTTCTTTGGTCAAAAAGATTTTC
Source organism: Eulemur rufifrons (assembly GCF_041146395.1). Lineage (NCBI taxonomy): Eukaryota > Metazoa > Chordata > Mammalia > Primates > Lemuridae > Eulemur > Eulemur rufifrons. The sequence continues at coordinate 95,075,723 of NC_090984.1, forward strand.
ATTCAAAAAAAAATACTTGTATGTAGTATAATATGTTGCACATGGCATGAGCTCATCAAATATGAATTAGACAAATTCTGCCCTAGAAGGCTTGCAGTTTACTTGGGTTGGTAAGACTAATAAACATTCTGATTTCAAGGTAGAAAATAAATGCTACAGCAGAGGCAATAGATTAAGTACCCTAGGAGAGTAGGTTGTGGGGGAGGACAGGCAGGATTAAGAAAGATTTCATAAGACACTTGATAGAAGAGGAAAATTTTAACAAAAATTTTGAATGGAGAATTTTTTCTGGATGTAAGAAACAATACGTCCAAGTTGTAGAGGTGGGAAATTGCAGGGCTTGTATGGGAATAGCAAGTAGTTTGGTTCAGGAGGTACGGGAGGGACAAATAAAGTGGGAAACATATTCTAGGACTAAGTCACAAGGAGCCAAGTGAATGTCAGGCTAAGGAATTTGAAGTGTGTTCTACTGAATAGTTGTTAAAGTGGCCTGGAATCAGACTGCAGGCCCAGCTGTGCCATTTAGCTTTTGACATTGGGTGAGTTATACTTACTTTGCTAAGCTAAGGCACAAAATTGAACAGGGAGACCGTTGTAAGGATTAAATGAGATAATTCATGCCAGGTGCTTAGCCCAGTGAATGACTGGTACATAGTTAATCCTCAGTAAATAGTAGTTTATAAAAGGGAAAAGACAAAACTTGAAAAAACAAAAACTTGAAAAGGGACACTGTCATGGTAATAGGGGTACTTTAGGAAAGTTAATCTGGCTGTACTGTATAAAATGATGGACAACTAGAAAGACTGAGATTGGGGAGACTAGTTAAGAAGCTCATAGAAAAACAAGAAGTAATGTGTATATGATTTTAGGTAGTGGCATGAGAAGGGAAAAGCTGGGGGTATATGTGAGATATTATGGTGGTAGAATTGATAGGAGTTGGTATAATTGGTTATAAATATAATTAGGGATATTACACTTAGGATTTTCAAAATACTTAAATTTGACCCAGTGGGATAGATAATTTATCTAACAGGAATTAGTCTATTGTATTTTAGGGTATTCATTTTTTAAGCTATAAATTAATATCTTATTAAAAACAGTTTGCCAAGTTATTACGTGTGGTTCACTTTGACAGCACATACTGAAATTGGAGCAATACAGAATAGAGAATAACATTTTTTATAATGTCACTAGGAAACTGGAATATTAGTAGCCTAGTTTCACTTTTCATATGTAGCAGGAAAATTCACACACATTTCTACCATTTCTCCACTTGACTGCCTCTGCTGCTTGGTTAACTGAGTTTCAGCACGGTATTTTACACAGATGTAACTACTGTAGTGGATCCACATAAGGGTTCACCCATCTGGATTTTGGTTCCTATCCTGTTACTTCTGTCAATAGCTATGTGATTTAACTTTCAGTGCCTGCTTACTAGAGAATGGGGATATCTGACCTGCCTACCTTTTAGGACAATTGAGGAGATCAAATGAGTTTGATGTGCTTGAAATTGGCTATAAAAAGCAAAATGCTTTACAAATTCAAGATATGAGTATGTAAATTACTTATAAATTTGCCTTTCCAGCCTTTCTCTCTGGTTGCCTTTCTAGCCTTTCTCTTTGGTGTCCTGTCTAGCAATTAACAGCCTGCTAAAACTCCCACTTTAAGTTCAGTAATTTTAAAATGGAATTTGTCATCGTCTTCCCAATTCTTATGCCTATCCCCCCTCTGAATTTTTCTATTTTAAGATTCCATAATTCTGCTAGGTTCAATTAGCATACTCAGTATTTTAGAATTATATTTGGCTCCTACTCTCCAAATCCTGTCAAATCATCCTTTGTAATAACCATTGTTTAAAATTATCCCTTTTCATTCCTTCTGCTGCTTGCTTTATCCTGCCATGTGTAAAGTATTAAAACATTCTCTTTATTGGCCAGTCACACTTTCCCCTAGTCAACTCTGGTTACAGTAGATTTAGCTTTCTAAAAAGCCATTTTGTTGTTGTTCTTTTCTAACTCAGAAACCCATAGCCTCATTGCATGCAGGAGAAAATTCGAACAATTTAGCTTATCATTCAGAGTCAACTTGGGCTTTATCTTCTATCTCTTACAGTGGCTCTGTTCCTTATCTGGACTGTTCTTATTCTCCAATGAGGCCTTATATATTCTTGTTTAGTAGCCATATACAGAAAAGCCATATTGCAGGTAATTTTAAGCCACATGTTTAAAGGTCCATTTCTAGCTAGTTTGAAATGTTATAAATTACCTTTTGTCCTAGTGCCTTTTTCAAAAACTTTGCTAGCTTTTTGGATACATTTAATCTTTTATTACTAAGGAGTTGAAGGTGATAATGAACAGTTCAAGTAACCAACCATTTGATATCCTTGATACTCTTTGGCTTCTAACCAATTCCTGCCATGACTGTGTGGTCTTGAATATTTCCAAAGACCTTTAATTTTATGATTGATATGAGCAAGTTGAGAATTTCTTACTGATTAAAAACAGAACACTTTTTACTCTAGGAAATGTTACATATAGTATATAGGGAGCCTAATTATCTGATTTAAAAAAAAAGAATCATGATGATCTCTTGTCCCCCCCACTTTAATATTGTGAGGTACTACTATAACATTGTATTATCCAGATTTATAAAGGATCATGGTGAGGGTTGATCCAGTATGCATCCCCACTGTTCCCTGGGAATATTTAAGGTTAAAGCTAAATTTTAGGTAACAAAAAGCGAGAAGAGGCTATTATATATTTGGATCTGCAAATGCATTTCTCATAGAATTTCATCGTTTAAAAGAGAATCTCTATGGACAAGTGAAGGAAAATCTTATGAAGGAACCTTTCAAAACACTAAACTAAGAATCTTAATAACCAATCAAAATTTTTGTCTTTCTTTCCACTTGATATTGGGTAAGACTAAATAAAAATAATGGCAAGAGTTAAGAGCTTCTATTCTGAAGTCATACAGACTTGGTATGAGTCTTGGCTCTGCCATTAGAATTCTGACCTTGAGAAGCAACTTAACCTTATCCTAATTTTTTTTTTTTTTTTTTGCTGGGGTCTCACTATATTTCCCAGGCTGATCTCTAACTCTTGGGCTTAAGAGAGTCCCGAGACTCCACCTGGGATTACAGGCAGGTGCCACTATTCCTGGCCCTACTTGTTTTTCTCATCTGTCAATTGAGGATAGCTTTGAGGAGTTGAAAGGATTAAATGAAATAATATATGGGAAGTTCTTGGCACTGTACCTGGCAAGTAGTGCTGACGCTTTTACTTCTATTGCTGCTACCTCCATCACTGCTTACTCAAACCATTTAAATAATTATCCTGCTTTTGTGCTGTAAAATACGGTTAGTTAAATCCTTTTATTTTGTTTTATTATTCTTTTTAGAGACTGAGTCTCACTATATTTCCCAGGCTGGAGCGTGGTGGCATTCACAGGTACAATCATAAGTGCACTACAGCCTCGAACTCCTGGACTCAAGCGATCCTCCCACTTCAGCCTCCAGAGTAGCTGGGACTGCAGGCTACAGAGCCTGGCAATAATTGTTGAATGTTTATTTGGAAGTGCCCTTTGGGCCAAAGACTTTGTTTTCTCTTTCTCTCTCTCTCTCTCTCTCTCTCTCTCTGTTTTAGAGACAGAGTCACACTCTGTCACCCAGGCTGGAGCTCAGTGGCACAATTGTAGCTCACCGTAACCTCGAACTTCAGGGCTCAGGCAACCCTTCTGGCTCAGCCTCCTAAGTAGCTAGGACTGTAGGTGAGTACCACCATGCCTGGCTAATTTTTTTATTTTTTGTAAAGATGGGGGTTACAATGTTGCCCAGGCTGGTCTCAAACTTTTAGCCTCAAGTGATCCTCCTGCTTCGGCATCCCAAAGTGCTGGCCCACTTTGCTTTTTTAAACCTCTCCTCACTTGTCATTGGGGATAACAATAGTACTTAAATTTGTAGAACTGTTTGAGGGTTAACTATATTTAAAGTACATAGCACAATGTTGAGTACACAGAGAGAATCAGTAAATAATATTAACTGTGATCATTAAATATGTTTTGGCTATAACTTTTTTTAGTCTTTCCTTGTTTAGGCCACACTTAATGTAACTATTTATCATTTTATATGCATGTTTTGTCTTTCCAGCCAGATTATAAACTACTGATGGTGGGGAAATGTATCATGTATTGGGATATATTACTAAACGTGTTTACTTTGTTACTCAGGCCTCAATATACAGGCCTGAATATACAAAGAAATTTATTAGGCAGTAGTTTTTATTCATTTGCTTTGTTACTATTCTGTTGGTAATCATAACCTTATTGAATTTCTTGGTTTTTTGATCTCTGCCGCTAAGTATTTGTATAATCTTGGCACATGACTTAAATTTTCCGGACCTTTCTTTATCAGGAATGCATTGCATGAGAGTTTTGGGTTTTTTTAAACGTTTAAGTTAGCAAAATTTTTTTTCTTGAACTTTAAAAAGATAAAGGATAAAAAAGTAAAAGTGAGCCTCTGCTTTTATCTTCCTGTTCACTGTCAAGATGACCCTTGAAGTCCCTTCCTGAATGTTTTGGAAAACACTGGATTAAATGATATCTAAGAATTTCAGCCTCAGTGTTTATTACTTATTAGAAAACTAACAGTACTTAAAAAAGAGTAGAGACAATAAGCTAAAATACCCCTTTTAGGTGATTAACAAGGAAGATTGGCTATTCAAAATTTTGTCTTGTACATATGAGAAATGTATTAAATGACTGAATGCCTCGATTTTGAGTTACATTAAACAATATTAATAATATTTCAGTGTTTGCTTTGTCTAATTCAGGGTTTCTCAACTTTGGCATTATGGACATTTTGGACTGAATAATACTTTGTTGTGGGGGTGTTGACCTGTGCATGTTTAGTGGCATCTCTGACCTCTTAGTAGATGCCCTCCCCACCATGTCATAACAGTCAAAATTGTATCTAGACATTGTCAAATTTCCCTGGAGGTAAGGAGCGATGGAAGGCAAAATCACCCCGTTGAGAACCACTGACATCCAAAGATGTTTCAGAGGAACCAAGATGATATTTGGAAAGAAATCTTTTTGGCCAGGTGCGGTGCCTCATGCCTATAATCTCAACACTTTGGGATCGCTTCAGGTCAGCTACTCAGGAGACTGAGGCAGGAGGATCCCTTGAGCTGAGGAGTTCAAGGCTACAGTGAGCTATGATTGTACCACTACACTGCAGTGTGGGTGACAGAGCAAAACCCGTTCTCTTAAAGAAAAAAAGAATTTTTTTATAGCTGTTAATATTCTATATTTTTAAAATTAGATATTGACAGTTTATAATTATGTATATTTATGGTATACAAAGTGATGTTATGATTTCTGAATACAAAGTGGAGTAATTAAATCAATCTGGTTAACATACCCATCACCTCACATACTTAAACATTTTTTGTGGTGAGACTTTTTGAAAATTATTGTCTTAGCAATTTTGAAATGTATAATACTCTTTTATTAACTGTATTCACCATGCGATGTAATAGATCTCAAAAATAATCATTTTTCTCCTGAGATTTTGTATTCTTTGATCAACATTTCTTCATTTCCCCCGACTCTAGTCTCCAGTCTCTGTAACCACCATTCTACTCTCTGTTCCACAAATTTGATTGTTTTAGATTGCTTATATAAATGAGAACATGCAGTATTTGTCTTTCTGTGCTTGGCTTATTTTCTTTAGCATAACGTTCTCCAGTTCCATCCATGTTGTTGCAAATGATGGATTTTCTCTTTTTAAAGGCTAAATAGTATTCCATTGTGTATATATACCATATTTTCTTTATCCACCTATCTGTTGATGAACACTTAGATTAATTTTGTAACTTAGCTATTGTGAATTGTGCTGCAGTCTACATGGGAGTGCAGACATCTCTTCAACCACCTGATTTCAAATCTTTTGGGTAAATACCCAGAAATGAGATTGCTGGATCATGTGGTAATTCTGTTTTTAGTTTTTTGAAGAATCTCCATACAGTTTTCCATATGGCTATACTAATTTACATTCCTATCAACAGTGTACAGGGTTTCTCCACATCCTTGCCAACATTCTTCTTTTGTCTTTTTGACAATAGCCATTCTGACAGGTGTGAGATGCTATCTCATTGTGGTTTTAATTTACATTTCCCTAATGATTAATGACATTGAGCATTTTTTCATAAATCTGTTGGCCATTTGTATATCTTTTGAGAAATGTTTATTCAGGTCCCTTGCCCACTTTTAAATTGGGTCTTTGTTTTCTTGCTATTGAGTTGTTTGAGTTCCTTCCACACAGCCAGCTTTTTGTATCCATGGGTTTGGAGTCTGAATTCAACCAATCATGGATCAAAAATTAACAATACAACAACAAAAAAATAATACAAATTTAAAAACCAGTGCATCATAACTGTTTACACAGGCGCTACTTTGTATTAGGTATTATAAGTAATCCAGAGATGATTTAAAGTATATGGAAGGATATGTGTAGGTTATATGCAAATACTACATTTTATATAAGGAATTTGAGCAGATTTTGATATGTGCAGAAGTCCTGGACCCAGTTGCCCCATGGATGCTGGAAGAACGACTGTATTTTTGATATTAACCCCTTATCGGATGTATGGCTTGCAAATATTTTCTCCCAGTCTGTAGGTTGTCTGAGGACACTATTCTTCCCTTTGCTGTGCAGAAGCTTTTTAGTATGATGTAATCCCATTTGTCTATTTTTGCTTTTGTTGCCTGCACTTTTGGGGTCAAATCCAAAAAATCATTGCCCAGACCAATGTTGTGTAGTTTCTCCCCCCATGTTTTCTTCTAGTTGTTTTACAGTTTCTGATCCCGTGTTTGTCTTTAATCTATTTTGGGTTGATTTTTATACTGTAGATCGTGTGAGATAAGGGTTTTGTTTTATTCTTCTACATGTGGATATCCAGCTTGCAATAAAATTTTGTGAATGAATATTTTATGATATAAATGGTTAGCAAATTGTAAATGCAGCAGTATTTTTCCAGCTATTTTGCCCATGTTACCTTATTTTAGTTTTTATCTCACGGCAGTTGTATGGCCTGGAATCATGGGATGAATATAGGAACTTGTAAACTAAATCTTTCAGTTGCAGATGTGTTTTATATGTCATTTTTGCCAGAAATGCAAATGCTGCTAAATTTCTGCAAATTTACATCTGAAAAAGATGTATCTTCTTAGCTAATGATACTGCCTTTTTAATATCCAACTGAATTGAGTGTCAGGAATAAATACCATTCTTTTTCTGTCCGTGAGGGCAGATGATTTATGTGACTTAGTTATATGTTACCTGTACTCCTCTTTGAAATCTTTACTTATTGAATTTTTACTTTGAAGATTTTTTTAATTAAGGAGATTTTCCTTCCATTTTTTACAATTTATCTGGCATAGTGCATTCTAAATACAGTTAGTTTTAAAGCTACGAGAACAGCAGTGCCTTCTTTGGAATGCAATTATCTGGATGATAAATGAAGGTACTTCTATCTGAAATCTAAACCATGAGTTGCTCGGAATTTTAGAAATGCCCTTTATTATAGGACTTGTCGGGGTACTCCATTAAAAAGTAAACCCAGGACATTTACACTGGTCCTTTAATTTAAAGGGCTTGATTTGTCAGTTGTATGAATCTGCTTAAATAGCTTTAAAAACATTTTTTTGGTATTCAAATATACAGATTTTTAGAATTTTAAAATATTTATTAGAAATGTTATTTAGTTCTGTGATACAAGAATTAGTTTTTAGATTAAATCTTGGGGAGTCTATTTATTTTTGTTTAAATTGTGCACTTTTGGCCAGGCGCAGGGGCTCACACCTGTAATCCTAGCACTCTGGGAGGCCGAGGTGGCAGGATCTCTCAAGGTCAGGAGTTCAAGACCAGCCTGAGCAAAAGTGAGACCCTGTCTCTACTAAAAATAGAAAGAAATTATCTGGACTACTAAAAATATATATAGAAAAAATTAGCCGGGCATGGTGGCACATGCCCTGTAATCCTAGCTACTCGGGAGGCTGAGGCAGAAGGATTGCTTGAGCCTGGGAGTTTGAGGTTGCTGTGAGCTAGGCTGACACCACAGCACTCTAGCCAGGGCAACAGAGCAAGACTCTGTCTCAAAAATAAATAAATAAATTGTGCATTTTTTACTGAGTGGTAATTTCCAAGCGAATTCCTTGCACAAGTAGCCCAAATACATTTCAGTTTTGACTTGTATTTACTTAGTTTTGGACATAGCTAAGTTCCTTCTGTGAAGATGTATGGGCCATTCATTATTGGAAACTGGAATTTATACATTGAGTTAAACATATATTGAGTTACAGGGTCTTTTATGTGATGTCAGTGTATGACTTGTTTTGGAATATGCAATTATCTTTTTAAAAAATCGGTTTCTTTGAGGTATAATTTACATGCAGCAAGATGTCATTTTAAGTGTAAAATTTGAGGTTTTGTTTTCTTTTAAAATCAGCTGAATAAGTATAACTTTCATTAAAGTTCACTGATTTGAAGTGTTCAATTTAATAATTTTTAAAACAGCTTTATGTATAATTTTACATTTCATAAAATTCAGATTTTATGGGCACAGTTTATTTTAGTAAATTTATATCATTGTGCAGACATCACTAAAATCTAATTTTAGAATTCTTCTATCACATGAAAAAATTCTCTCATGCCCTTTTGCAGTCAGTCTCTGTTCCCATCCCGAAGAAACCACCAAACTGCTTTCTGCAATAGCATTAGTTTTCACTTTTCTAGAAATTTTATATAAATGGAAGTATACTCTTATGTCTGGCATTGTGTTTTTGAGACTATTCATGTTGTTGCATGTTTCAGTAGTTCATCCTTTTTTGCTGAATAGTATTCCATATTTTATTTATTCACCAGCTGAAAGATAGTGTCCAATTTTTATCTATTAATGCTCCTATGCATATTCTAGATATATCTTAGTGATTTTTACAAATAAAAATATGCTTTTATTTCTCTTGTGTGAAATTGCTGGGCATCATAGTAAATTTATGTTTAACTTTTTAAGAAACTGCCAAACAAACTCTACTATTTTACCTTACCAGTATTGTATGAGGGTTTCACTTTCTCCATGTTCTCTCCAATGCCTAGTATTATCAGTCTTTTTAATTTTAGCCATTTATTGTTTGTAGTAGTATTTCATTGTTTTTTAAACAGCTTTCTTGATATATAATTCACATACCATAGAATTCATCCATTTCAAGTGTGCAAATTCAATGGCTTTTAGTATATTCAGAGTTGTGCAACTATCACCATAATCAATTTACATCATCCTCCCAAAGAAATTGCATACGTTGGCCATAATTCTCCCACCCACCCACTCCTAATCCCAGACAATCGGTAATCTACTTTCCATCTCTATAGATTTATGGACATTTTATAAGTGGAATCATACAAACTATGGTCCTTTGTGACTGGCTTCTTTAACTTCTGTTTTCAAGGTTTATCTGTGTTGTAGCATGTATCAGTACTTCATTTCTTTTTATTACCTAGTAATGTTTCATGTATAGTTATATAACTTTTTATCTATTAGTCAGGTGATGGACATTTGGATTTTTTCCACTTTTGGCTATTATGAATAAGGCTTCTGTGAATATTTATTGTACAATTTTTTATTTTGTGTGTATGTGTAGATGTATGTTTTCCTTTCTCTTGGTGTATATCTGGGAGTGAAATTGCTGGAACATATGGTAACTCTATGTTAGCTTGTTGAGGAATTGCCTGATTCTAATATGACTGCACCATTTGACATTCCTTATAACACTAATATACAGCAACATTCATTTTAATTGATGTGCATTAGAGACTAGGGGGTGGCAGTGGTGATGGTGCATTTTTATGACTTCGTACTAAGAACTCCTGGTTATCTGTTGACAGAATTGGATATCATATTAAATGAAGCTTTCTCTTCCCTCTTCTCCCCTTTGAAAACACTGTTGACATTTACACTTGATTAATCGTCTTATTTTTCTGTTTTACAGAGTAAGAAAGTTAGCCTGAGTTTTGTGAAAAACCAGAGAAAATAAGAGGACAGTAGACAAGGTTTTTCCAGTTTGCATAATGTAAGTTCTTTTCACTTTTCTTGGCCTGGATCCTGTGTTAGCTGACAAAGCTGTTTCTATGGAAACAAATAGTCCAACCTCTTAGAATGTCAGAGGAATGCTAATCACTTAAAATGAGACTTCCCAGCTGCTGGTCAAAGGACATTACTTGCTGGAGAAGGGGAGAAAGGATGAATTGAAAAATTTCTAGAGTTCTGGACACTAGAATTAACATATTTATGCATATGAAGTATACCTCTTCCATTTCCCTGTACCTAAAAATTAGGATACTGATAATATAGGAAATTGTCTTCCTGCTAACCTGTCTTATTTCCCAGCTCTTAAACAGATGGTTTTATTTCTTGGCACTGTTTTCAGTGGACATGTACCCTAGGCCATTTCAGTCCCCTCAGTCTCAATCATTTGCACTTACTGAAGCTTAGTTTCCTTTTACTTGCTTCTCCCATAGCCAATTTATGCAAGCAAAGTCCCTTCTCCCCTACTAGTTTGACATTAGCGTTGAAACAGCTTTGGCTTGCCAACTTGGAAATTCCTTTTTCTTGTTTTGTGGACTATGTAAAGATTTTATTTTTATTTTTTAATTTTTTTAGAGATAGTATGTCGCTCTGTCACCCAGGCTGGAGTGTAGTGGCTCTAGTGTAGCTCACTGCAGCCTCGAGCTCCTGGGCTCAAGGGATCCTCCTGCCTCAGCCTCCTGAGTAGCTGGGACTATACAAACAGGCCACCATGCTGGCTAACTTTTTTATTTTTTTGTAGAAACAGGGTCTTGCCATGTTGCCCACACTGGTCTCAAACTCCTGGCCTTCAACAAGCTTCCTACCTCAGCCTCTCACAGTGCTGGGATTATATAGGTGTGAGCCACTGCGCCTGGCCAGATTTTTATTTTTATTATTTTTGTTTTCTAGTGGGGATAGGAGCAGGGATTCTGATGAGGATTTGAAATGTGGTCCTTTGAAACTTTCCTTCTTTTCTCTTTTTTAACTTATAATTAGAGAATTGAAAAGAGGGAACTTAGGGCTAGTAACTTGTAACTGTATTGTCTTCATAAGATGGTCCATTATATACACATGATGAGATCATTCTCTAGTTCAGTCATTTACCAGCTTCTGAATTGTCAAACAAAGGATTTTTTTTTTTTCTCTAATGGGGGACAGGGCAATTCCTTTGGACTGGGACTCTCACTGTTTATTAATATGTATTGACTACATAGATGACCTAGAGTATTCATGGATTAATGTGCTTAAAAAAATTATAACGGTCTTAATGCTAAAACTATAGGACACAGCATAATGTTTCTTTGATTCTGGAAGAACTTTCTGGATCTTTCATAGCCCTCATAAATTGTGAACATTATAGAGTCTATATGGTGTTATATGGTGAGGTAATTATTTAACAAGGTAGATCTTGAAGGTAGAAAATGAATGGACAAGTAGTTAATAAGGCATTTGGGCAGGAAGAAAAAAGATGGGACAGACACAAATTAGAAGGCTAAATTAGAAGGCTCATTTAGGAGAGTAGTAAAAGATACAGTTAGAAAGCTTGGATTCATCTTGTGATTTTGGACTTTAGGCAGTGTAAAAGCCATCAGAGGTTCTGAACAGAGGAGTGGTTTGCTCGTATACTTAATTCAGCATATCCCTTATTAGGTATTATGGCTATAGAGATGTATAGGACAGATCTCTGCCCATTAGATCATTTACCTGTGTGATCTACAGTCACCTTGAAATTAATGTTTCCAAAACTAAACCCATATTTCCCTTTAATTTCCTGCGCTTCTATCTAATTCTCCTGTGTTCTCCTTTGAAATTAATGACATTGTCATCTACCTAGTAACCCAAGGACAGTGATTAAGAGTGATGGTTCTGGAGTCACACTAACTGGGTTCATATTCTGAAGCCTTCTGTTGACCTTGCACTGGGCAATGTCATAGATAAGCCTGATTCCTGACTTCAAGGTATTTCTAGTCTGATGGGGCAGAAAGGCAGAGATATAAAATAGCTATAGTCCAGCTTGATCAAGAATGTGACAGGCATGGTAGGATTCCAGAGGAGGATGTATTTGAGCTAAGACTTAAGAGGAGAGTAGGCAAAGATCAGATCCCAGGCAGTCCAATTCTGGAGGCTACTTAAATATGCTGTCCTAGGTAACTGGACGGATATAGTGGCGTTAATTAGAATTGGAAACAGAGGAAGAGGATTAAAGAGAATAGGGGATTAAAAGGAAATATGAGTTTAATTTTGGACACATTAATTTCTAGATTCCTATAGGAAATTTTGGTAAGATAGAGTAATGGGCAGGGTTCTTGTCTCTATAACCCTAGTACCCAGCCTGGGGTAAATCAATAAAATTTATGTACAAATCACTCCTCTCTTCTAAATCTTTGATGGCTCTCTTACTGCCTCCAGAATTAAGGATTTATATTTAAGACCTTTCATAAGCTGGACCCATTCAAACTTTCTGGTCATACCTTCCACTAGTCTCCTGAGTATTTTAGTTCAACTAGCCTTATTTGTACTTTCTCCTATACCTTTTATTTTCCTGCCTTTGGTTCATATGGCCACTTTCTTATTCCTCCATCTTGTCTTCAAGGCCTACTTCAGTCTCTGTTTCTCATCAACAAAATGGGCGTATTTGGACCTACTTCTAGAGTTATAATGTGTATTAAATGAATGAATACTGTGTGAAGTGCTTGTAATATTGTCTGGCACATAAAGAAGTGCTCAATAAATGTTACCTTTGGTTGTCACCATTGTTACTACTACTACTATTTCCTTCTCCTCCTCTACCTTTTTTTTTGTTTTGTTTTGTTTTGGTTTTTTTTATTTTTTTAATTTATTTCAGCTCATTATGGGGGTACAAAAGTTCAGGTTATATATATTGCCCATGCCCCCCAACCCCCCGAGTCTGAGCTTCAAGCGTGTCCATTCCCTAGACAGTGCACATCTCAGTCATCATGTACGTATGTACCCATCCCCTCCCCCCACCCCCATCCTCCCCAGTCAGAACTTCACTCTTCTTCTCTTTTTGCCTTGCTATATGAAATTGACACTAAGTTCTACCCATTCTATATCCTACAGATTTCTTAAATATAACTTTTCTTCATTCCTACTGTCTTAGTTCAGGACCCTATTTCTTATAGGTACTTTCAGTTTGGTCACATTGCCACCCTTCAGTCAATCTTCTACACTTCAGTTGAAGTGATATTTCTATAAATGTTAATGTGATCATGTCAGTCCATGCTTAAACTCTTTTAATTATTTTTAATACTTTCAGGGTAAAGGTCTAAAACTCTTCTGTCTGGCCTCCTGCTTGCCTTTCCAGTTTTATCATTATTCATGGATGGCATGCTCCCATTGTTCCATCCAGCTTTATTGCATTCTATTCTGTTTTCTGAAAGAGCCGCTCATACTCTTCCTTCCTGGAAATTGGTCATGTGATTCTGTCTGCCTGGAACAAACCCTCTTCTGTCTGACTTAATTTTTAGTTGTCCTTTGAAATGCAGCTCAAAGAAATGTATCCTTATGTATTGAGTGTTTTCTGTCACCTTTTACTACAGACTTAAGTTTTATAGTCCAGTATCTGTACATCCTCTGTGAATTTATGACATTCTAAGTTTAGTTGAACAAATGTTTATTGAGCATTTCTTATATGACATATATTATGATAAGCACTCAGGGTATGAAAATCAGACATGACTCCTGTCTCTTAACAATTTTAGAATCTGGTGAGGAGAGACCAACCGGGGAAGAATAATCATTTAATTTTCTTTGCTGTCTCTCCCAGTAGACTGTGAACACTCCTGGGGAGATAACCAAAATGGAATTTTGAGTGGATTATTATCAGGTTGCAGAAATTTTTCTGAGAGTAGAAGACTAGATCCAGATAGACAAGCATGATAATAAATAGTTCAAGCATAAGAATTCTGATTCAGATCACCTGGCCCAGTTTCTCTTGCATGACCTATAATTTTCCCTCATGATTTAGTATGGTGAATATGAATATAACCTTAGAGTTTTTAAGCTGCATTTTAATTTTAGTTCATAATTTTTATAGACTAGCATTAAGTAAAAAATACATTATTATTTATTAAATTTGATTTTTAATATCCAGTAATTATAAGTAGAGGTTAAGAGTTTTAATTTTCTGAAAATATGTACACTCCTAGATTTTTAAAATTAAGTGTAGCACTACAGTAACTCCTACACAAATTTCTGCTTACTTGTAATGAAAACATTAAAAAAAGCTGAATTTGCATTTGTGTGTAATCAACATAAAAAGCTTAAGAATTGCCTAGCATAAATTTAATAGCTCTTGTGTTAATGAAAAAGGCGGCAATCTAATGGTAAATAAGGTACTTATTGTAGATCACATAGTTATAAATACAGAAGCTGAAATTTGGATGGAAGACAGAAAAGTTTATCAAAAATCTTGTGACAGTGTAATTTTAGTGGCCCGTGTAGCTTGCATCCATTTTCCTGATTGTTGGCCTAGTGGTTTTCTTGGTAGCCTAGGTGGGTTTGTGTTAAGTATTCTGTCTTCTGTCTCTACTTGCATTATGACCTAAGATGTTTAAGAAAAGATTTGTTTGGCCTTAGAAATATTATCTGAAAACCTGGCTTTTGCTTAGTTGGCATTGTGCTAACCAACCTGTTTATGAAGTAATGCTCAACTCAAGGAGGTATTAGGTTTATTATTGTAAATGTTTGTAAAGTCTTGAGTGAAAGAAGACTAATTAGAGTTAATGTGTGGGTTTACACGTGTATAAACAATCTGCCTATTTATGCCTGAGAAATGGCTTGATGAAAAGCCAGGGTCATCACGTAAAATATTTTTCTTATCTAAAATATGTTGAAGGATTTTTAAAATATGAGAATCAGGCTAATACTATTATAATAGTTAATATAAGTATATATATTTTTATTTTATAACTTGCATACATTATCTCATTTAAAACTCAGAACAATTGAGCCTATGAATCTGAGGTTCAAAGGGAGAAACTGGTTTTAAATCATAAAGCTAGAGGTTGTGGCACAGCCCGAGTGAAAATTCAGTTTTCTTGTCTCCAACTTCAAGGCGTTCTTTTTGCTGTACAGTATGACTTGAAAATTCTTTTGAGTGGTAACAGATACTACCGTTTTCTCTAAATAAATCCTTGTAAAGAGTTAACTCCAGTTCTCTCTCTCTCTTCCTTTCTCCTTTCTTTTTTTTTTCTTAGTAGAGACAAGCTCTCATGTACTGCCCAGGCTGGAATGCAATGGCATAGTCATAGCTCACTGCAGCCGTGAACTCCTAGGCTCAAGAAATCCTCCTGCCTCAGCTTCTCGAGTAGCTGGGACTACAGGTACAAGCTACCACACCCTGCTAACTTCTTAAAAAAATTTTTGTAGAAACAGGGTCTTGCTATGTTGCCCAAGCTGGTCTCAAACTCCTGGCTTCAAGCAATCCCTGCCCCCTTGGCCTCCCAAAGTGCTGAGATTACAGGTGTGAGTCACTGCACCAGGCCTCAATTCTTTTTTTTAATGTGAGCAATTATAAATAATGATAACCCATGTAATCCTTTTCTCACTTAATGTAGTTCTATCCTGTAGATGCCTTAGCTGCTAATTAAAGTGTCTTGTTCATTGGGCATCTTCTTCATCTCAAAAACTCCTAAAAATGAAATACTGCCTATATCTCAGGTGAGCCACAAACGTGGCTGCTATGCCAAATAGATTGATCATCATCGGTTTCCTTAGCAGTTAACTGTTATTTCAAAGTTTAAAGATTTAAAAGTTATTTCAATCCCATGTTTATTAATTGAGCATAAAGTACTGTGTTGAGACAACTATGAAAAGATGATTAAAACCTTTTTATACTTCAGGCAACCTATTCTCTACCAAGTTAGTACTCAAAACTTTTTACTTTCCCACTTTGCTAAACTTTTCAATACTGTGTATCATTTTTTTCAGCTGTAAAATTGAATGTATGCTTCAAATTTTGGGAAGTGAGCTTTTTAAGAATTTCCTCAGCATTATCTGTAAAGTGAAAGGAAACTATTTAATCTACATAGCAAAATACTATCATACAGTTATTAGATATCTTCTATATTATGTGGAGCTTAGAGGTGGGTTATGTAAAAATCTGCTTTTATATTGTAATTCTTATACTTTTTCCCCCCATTTTTCCCCTTAGATTTTCTTCATGGATATTTTTCATAGCATTATTATGTGATGTGAGAAGTTTTTTTGTTTTTTTTTTTTTTTTGAAGTAACATGGATTTTATACTACAGAATCAAGAGAATTGGCTTTGTAGGAAAAATTGATTTATAAAAGTGGTACAGGCTTTTATAGATAACCATGACAACATCCCATATGAATGGGCATGTTACAGAGGAATCAGACAGCGAAGTAAAAAATGTTGATCTTGCATCACCAGAGGAACATCAGAAGCACCGAGAGATGGCTGTTGACTGCCCTGGAGATTTGGGCACCAGGATGATGCCAGTACGTCGAAGTGCACAGTTGGAGCGTATTCGGCAACAACAGGAGGACATGAGACGTAGGCGAGAGGAAGAAGGGAAAAAGCAAGAACTTGACCTTAATTCTTCCATGAGACTTAAGAAACTAGCCCAAATTCCTCCAAAGACTGGAATAGATAACCCTATATTTGATACAGAGGAAGGAATTATCTTAGAAAGTCCTCATTATGCTGTGAAAATATTAGGTAAGTAAAAATAGCAGGGTAATAGTAAAATGATTTGCATTAGTTTATCTGTGCCTTATAACATGTACAGGAAGGAAGAAGGGTTTAAGAGAATGTAAGTAATTGCAGTTTGAATTCCAGACCAAGATCAATTCTTTTCTTAGAAAGGCCATATAACAATCATTGTTTATTGTTAGCTACATAGAGCTAAAGCATATGGCTTAAATGTTTAGTCACTACAACATGTTTTTTAGATATAAAAAGTTCTACAAGTGGCCTAACATTTAAAGCCTTGAAATTTACCTTTTGTATCAAACTCACAAACTTTTATATAAAAATACAGAAAAACAATTTTCAGATTTTGAATTTCTGATTTCCTTAAAGTAAGTTTGTAATATAGTAATGAAATTAATAACTATAGCTTAAACTGTGTTTGATTTCTTTAATTAATGATTGCCAGTAAGAACTGGTGCTGTTCATATGGCACTATACACATAAAATATGGCTCAAAATTGTCTATCCCCAAATTCTGTTCTGTGAAAGCAAAAATAAATAAACCCTGCAAAATATTAATCCTATGAGATATTAATCGATACAAACAAAAAAAGAGTTCTGTGACCAAATAAATTTTGAGACCGCTGTGTTAAATAAGTTAAACAGCTTCTTATTTCAGGACATCTTAGAATATGTGTACATACACACACACACACACACACACACACTACACCACACACACACACACACACACACACACACACCCCTAGTGTTAGAGGTTGATAGAAGTCAGTTTGAGAAATGCTGCCTTATACATTAATTTGTGCTCTCTGTAAAACCAGGCTAACCCAAATGAAGCATTTTATTTCTTGGTGATTTACTATTTTGGGGATATGCAAAAAGAGAAGTTTCTACTTTTCTGCGAAAGGAGAGAGCTCTTATTGTCATTGTCATCCTTTTACCATTCATTTAAGTGTCTGTTGAGCCCTGTACTCGGTGTTTTAGCCAACACCATTCCATGTAATACCCACAAGAATCCTGTTAACAGGACTCTGTAATCTCCATTTTCAAGATAAATAAGTTGAACCTCAATTAAATCACTTGTCTAAGACACCAAGCTAGTAGATGGTAGAGCCAAGTTCGAATTTGCCAGATCTGGAGTGATGTACTGAACAAAGTGGACAGTTTGAGTGGTGACTGACATCCAGCCTGCACTTCATTCACCAGGCCATAGCTGTGGCTACCTAGAGTTGAGCACCTTTTTCTAATTTGCGCAAAGATACCATATATATGCTAGATTTGTCCCTCACTAAATCTCTTTATTCCAAGTCTGGAGTGGTTTCTGCTACATCACATCATCGGTTTCTTTTCTGTGTTACAAATTTATTCATGATCCACATTTCAAACGTACATGCTTCTTTGTGTTTTAAGAAATCACAGATATGTGTTCAGTCATAGTGAAGTCTGCTAAATGCCTTCAGATGTTACAGTTTCTGTGAAAACTAAAAGGTTACGTATTTTCTTAATACATTTATATGAAGGAATTATATGTTCTTTTTTCCTAAGGGTTTTGTTAGAGTAAAAATGCTTTATTCCTGATTGCCTCTTACTAGCTTTCATTTCCCATCACTTCATTATTATTTATTAACAATCTGTAAATATTCTCTATTGGAGAAAGTTTATGTTATAATATATCCAGTGCAACCCTGAATTGATTCTTCTGGTTTTCTGTTTAAATTCCTTGAAGATTGATGTATTTGTGCATTTGCTTTACACAGGTGTAAATGTGCAGCTAATAGATGATATTCATTTAATAACAGTAAGGAAACAAATAAATAGCTTTAAGCCAGATTCACTTAGGGGGAAAGTTGTGGGTATTTTTTTTTTTTCTTAAGCACAGAAAATTGGAGCTCATTTGTCTTACTTTTTCTGCTTTTTCCTATTTCTGATAGTATGTTCTGTTGCTGATTTTCTGAAAATTCAGATTAAAGGACAGCTATATTTCTTCCAATTTGTAGTCCACCATGGTTTTCAAAAATACCTTTTTGTGGTCCTTGAACTTAAGATTGTTTTGTATATTTTACTTTAAAGTAATTTGAAGTGTACTTCCAGGTATTTATAATTTGTTTCTTGTACAGCAGAAGATTTAATGTCTTGAGAAATAAGTGATAGACTTAATACACTCAACACAAATGCTGTTAATTATAGGAAACATGAAAAATTAGCATAAGTTGTAAGATTGTTATTGTCAGTCATGGCCTCAGATTTTTTATATATTCAGTTTTAAGTTTTCATTTAAAATGAAGTGTAATAGCTTTTTACCAATCATTTTTTTTCTTTCTTTCTTTCTTTTTTTTGGAGACAGAATCTCGCTTTGTTGCCCAGGCTAGAGTGAGTGCTGTGGCGTCAGCCTAGCTCACAGCAACCTCAAACTCCTGGGCTTAAGCGATCCTACTGCCCCAGCCTCCCCAGCAGCTGGGACTACAGGCATGCGCCACCATGCCTAGCTAATTTTTTTTTTAATATATATTTTTAGTTGGCCAGATAATTTCTTCCTATTTTTAGTAGAGACGGGGGTCTCACTCTTGCTCAGGCTGGTCTCGAACTCCTGACCTCGAGCAATCCGCCCGCCTCGGCCTCCCAGAGTGCTAGGATTACAGGCGTTAGCCACTGCGCCCGGCCTCATTTTTTTTCTTGTTCATAATCTGCTAACACATCAAACTACAACAGAAATACTCCCTGAAAATTGTATCTCCTTGCCAGTATTTTGATTAATACACACACGACAGGAGACAACTTCTCAGCCTTTTTCACAGCCAGAAACAGCAACCTTGTTTTAAATGAGAAACGGATGAGGCAACTGATTTATATCTTTGAGAGAGAGCCTTCAGTTTCCAAACTATATATCATCATTTACCTGTAAGTAGACAAAGTACTCTTTTTAGAATTGAAAATGTGATTGGAAAGGTTAAGTACTTTAATTGTCTGGGTGGTTTATAATGAAAGTATTTATAAATTTGGCAATGTATAATAAAGTATAGGGATGAGATTGATAGAAAATACTGAAAAGAGGTGAACTGAATTTTTTTGTTTAAAACCTGTTAAAATCTAGTCAAAAATTAGAAAATAGTGATTGGGAACTTAATTTCAAATGAATAATTAAAATTAGTATTATAAATTGTAAAAGTTTTAATGTATTAGGGAGACGTCCTTAAAATTAGCATTAGTTTTTAAAGCTTGCTTTACTACACATACTGTCTTTGTTCTCTTTCATAATCAAAGAGTTGAAATCCTGAGAAAAGAACATAATGCGGGTTAGAGTGGGCTGAGATAGAATAGGATAATTTTGAGATTTTTCTAGATTATAGATTTCACTGTTTTTATGTTCTCATATAAGTAATTTTGGGCCAGGGATGTGGACAAATAAATATAGTAGACAATATTTGAAGAGAATAAACTAGTCAAGACTGCTTTGTATAATATCATATATGTGACTATATATTATAATTGTAATACCTTTGAAGAAACATTAGGAAAGGGCAGACACACTCCTGGTGAGCTATCTATTTTGTGATTAATAAGGAGACTCTTGAAATTTGTGATTAGGGACTTTCTAAGCTACACCAGATGCTGTTAGTGTGAAGAAACAAAAGACACACCAAGGTGAAGAAAACTAGGATGAATAAAACTAAAGAATGAACCATTTTCCTAATAGTAATAACATGTTTCAGTCTTGATTAGTTCCATATATTTTTTGTCAGATGTCTCTGGATACTCAAACTATTAGAAGAGTATTGATATTTTAAAGTTATATTAAATAGCTCTTCCACATTTCTTTCTGATGTTTATTTAACTGCCTTTTGATTGCCCATGGGACATAGTGGAATTTTGTGTGATTATGATAAACTTTATTAAAAGTTGACTGTAAAATAAAGTTGATATAAAGCCAACAAAATTCCAGTGCCAATAAATCTTGAGTTTTATTTCAGGCTAGTTCTGAAAAGTTAATTATTTTCACTATCAAATTTTTGCTTACCTGTTTCAAACAAACCTTATTAGCCATTCTTTCAGGGGCTTTTCTTTCCCCCAGAAGTGAAATGATTAAACCTATTAGTACCGGATTTAATGTTTGAAGTGTTGGGACCACTGGAGAATTTTCTGATTTAGTCAAATTGCTAAAATTAGAGCTAACTTAAAAAGTAAAGATTTTAAAATTCATTAGAATATGTATATAGTCATGTAAATTTTGGTTGGTAAATATACACAATTCTGTTGAAAAATAATTAACTGCTATTTCATTTAGTCTTTGACACTATGCATCAAAACTTCATTCCAGGGGCCTGGGGGAAAAAAAAATAAAAAAAAAATAATAATAAAAAAAAAAAAAAAAAAAAAAAACTTCATTCCAGGCTGGGTGCAATGGCTTATGCCTGTAATCCCAGCACTTTGGGAGGTCCTGGCAGGAGGATTGCTTGAGGCCAAGAGTTCACGACCAGCCTGGGCAATATGTTGAGACCATGTCTCTACAAAAAATTTAAAAAATTAGCCAGGCATGGTGGCGTATGCCTGTAGTCCCAGATACTTGGGAGGCTGAAGCAGGAAGATTGCTTGAGCCCAGGAGTTTGAGGTTGCAGTGACCTGTCATGATACAAACTGCACTCTAGCCTGGGCAACAAAGCAAGACCCTGATTCTAAAAAAACTTCTTTCCACTTATTAATAGTAGGTTTTAACTTTTCCCCTCTTGCAAAGATTTGCTTCATTATCTTATGGCGTGTTCAGAAATGCATGACATAGTTGTATACTGGAAAGTGTAGGGATGGCAAAGTCAGAACTGAATTTAAATACTTTTTATTGTCATTTAATTGCTGTTGACCATAGACAAGTTATTTAAGTTCTCTGAGCCTCAGTTTCAGGATTTTCTTGAGGACCAAATGAAAAAATGTAGGTGAGCAAGTAGCACTCTGTAGGTGTGAGTGAAATTTAATTTTTGTAAGAACCAGAAGCTACCAGAAAGCTCATTTAACCCTCTAGTTTTCCATGAAATTATTTTGTGGATCTTAACCACTAATTTTTATTTCATTTTTTAAATAACAACTTTATTAAGATATAATTCACCTACTATAAAATTCACTCTTTTAATATGTACGGTTCATTAGTTTTAGGTATAGTCACAAGGTGGTTGTGCAACCATTACCACTATATATATAATTCCAAAATGTTTTCATCACCCTAAAAAGACACCCTGTACCCATAAGCAGTCACTCCCTATTCTCCCCTCCTTCCAGCCCCTGACAACCACTAATATGTATTCTGTCTCTTTGGATTTGTTTATTTTGAACATTACATATGAATCAAATCACACACAGTATGTGCCCTTTTTTGACTAGCCTCTTCACTCAGTGTTATATTTTCAGTGTTCATCAATTTTGTAGCATGAATCAGTACTCCATTCTTTTTTATGGCTGAATAACATTCCATTGTATGGATATGCCACATTTTGTTCATTCATCTGTTGATGGACGTTTGGGTTTCCTTGTTTTGACTATTGTGAATAGTGCCATTATGAACGCTCTTGTACAAGTTTTTGTTTGAACACCCATTTTTAATTCCTTTGGATATATACCTAGGAGTACAGTTGCTAGATCATATGGTAATTCTATGTTTAACTTTCTGAGGAACTGCCATACTGTTTTCCACAGTGGTTACACTATTTGACATGCTTACCAGCAATGTGTAAAGGTTCCAGTTTCTCTACATGCTTGCCACTACTTGTTTGTTTGGTTTTTTTTATTTCAGAATTTTACAGTGTACATATGTTTTGGTTACATAATTTGCTTTTGTACGTTTGAGTCAAAGTTGTAAGTGTGCCCTTCAGTCAGTTAATGCGCATTGTACCCATTAGGTATGAATTTACCCACCCCTTCCCACCTACTTGATTTCCCCTGAATTTTCCTTCCATATGTGCACATTAGTGTTGATAAGTTAGTTCCAATTTAGTATTGAGTACATGTGGTGTTTGTTTTTCTACTCTTGCAGTACTTCACTGAGAAGAATGGCTTCCAGTTCCATCCAGGTTGTTACGCCACTGTTATTGTCTTTTTAATTTTAGCTATCCTATACCCAGTAATCTTTTTAGAACTAGAATAAATAGAAAATATTAAAGTATATTGCACATAAGCATACATAAATCTTTTATTTCAAATAGGTATGTATACATTGGGTTGAGAAATAAAGTATATATATATTTTAATGGGTTGCCAACAAAAATTTGGGAAATACTATTAATACTATAGTTAAACCCCCTTGTTTTATAGAAAGGCCCAGAGACTTGAAGTGGGTTATCCAGTGACATATAATACAATTAATAAGTGATCAAGCCATTGCTAGGACCCAGGTCTTCTGATTCCAAGGTTGGGGCTTTTTTTCTCTCTCATCAAGTACCTTTCTTTTGTCCAGGGACAAATTATGAGGTTTTTGTACTTGATTGGGTAGTAGTCAATTCAAGACAGTTTTCTATTGTCTGACCACATTTAGGGGTAAGATTTTTGCTCTGCTGTCTCTCAGCTATCTTTGCTTATATATTTGTCTAGTATTTGTTTTTAATTTGTTAACCAAATTGTTAATTACTGTTCGGGATCTTTCATAAACTTCTGTTATTTTTAACAAATTCCCTTTGACCTAGTCCACTAAAAAACAAAGTTCAGGGATATGAATTTTATGTTCTTAAATTTACAAAGAAAGGAAAAGAGAGAAAAAGAGAAAAGAAGGACTACCCCTTATTTAAGCAAAGATTTCCTGAATGACTGTTCTGATTTTTATTTCACTGGTAGGTTTATTGGAAACTGATGTAATTCCCTCATATGTTCCTCATAATGAATATCATATTTGACCCTACAGTTTAGGGGAAAAGAAATCTTTAAAGTTTCAGAAAAAAGTCATGAAGTTGGTAGGAATTGAAATTTCCAAGGATAGGTTAAAAGAATGGGTATTATTTACACAATGAAATGGAAGAATCTTGATGCTGGAATAGATCTCTAGAAGCTATTGTTTTCATATGGGGTAAATGAGAGTAATACGTAAAATAAACAAAGCTAATCCCAGGGTAGATAACTATCTCCATTGCTTTGAAATATCTTCAGAGATGGAGATTTCTTAGGTAATTTTAATGTTTACCCTGATAGCTGATATTGCTGTATGGCTTCCCAGAGTATGAAGATAGAATTTTCAGATAAAGTAACTCTTGGTGATTGCTTTCTGTTGCCTATTTTAAAGTCTTCATTCTTTTACATTTTAGACTGCCAGAAGAGGGCCAAGGCTGGAGGAGAGAGTTCAGGGGGATGGATTTATGGACCTATGTGTGTTTGTATTTATCTGTTTAATTGTATCCCAAAGCCAAATGTGTTAATACATGATTTTCCTTTAAGATCATATGTCCTCTTGTAACATAAATAATCAAGATTTAAGTGTTGTATGAAATGTTAAAGATGATGATGGGAACTTAAAACAATTTCTATTGAAAATCAAGTAAGAGGAAATAGATCAAACTATAGGGCAAGGAATTTAAAATTTAAACTGGATATAAAGAACTTCCTTGTAGGAAAGTTGTTATAGACTAGAATTTATTACCAAAGCTAGATTTGATATGCCTAATTCTGCCTTCCCTCTGTAGAGTGTCTCCATCCTGCCTTACTTCTCTGCCCCAGTACTTCCTTCTTTGTCCATTTCCCACCTAGCACTTACTTAGATCAGTCTTTCCCAATAGCCCTCTGGTTCTCCACTGATCTCTCTATTTCTTGTCCAGGTGGTTCTTCCTCCTTGTGTCTGTTGTCTGTATATGCGGTTGGGGAGGAGAATCTCTTCTCTTTGTACTCTGCCCTCTCTTTGTTGTCTCTCTGTTGTCTCTGTGTCTTCATCTTCATTACAGAAGAATGCGTGTTTAACAGGACTGAATTAGTTGCATCTGAATGGATTTTTTAAATTCCTTCTGAAATTGTATATAGTGCTGAAGAATGTAGGTGGATTTTTGTTTGTTCAAAGTAACAGAACCATCACAGAATGGAACATTGCTTTGAGTGTGTAGAAAATTAACCATTCTAGAAAAATATGTATTTTTGAAGTGCTCTTAAAGATGTACTATTTGGGAACAACATTTTTTTGTAAACCTAGAACTAAATTTTCTTACCTTTGAAATTAAGAATTTTTATATGAAACCAAAATGTGAATGAGTATCAAAACAAGCATCTCTGAGTTTATGTTGCCAACAGGTATTATTCATTACATTATTTGACATTATACTTAATATCAAAGAAAAAACCCTCTATCAGAATTTATTTAAAAATAACTGAGTAAAGACAGTGAACTCATCTGATTTCTCCTAATCAGTATTTTAAGACTAGTGCCGTAGGTATTTATTGCTTTCTGTGTGACCTCAAAAATGTTATTGGACAGAAGTGGCATCGTTTTTAGTGTCCTTTAAATTGATAAGCTTATTTTCAAATACATAGTAATTTCATCAGAAGGCTTGTGTCATTTGATATTTCAGATTTTCTCTTAAGTATTTTATTTATTTTAGCTACATGTATGTGGTTTAGTTCATATCTTCTTCTCAAGCTACCTATATTTAATGAAGTTTTGAAAACTCCTATGAGTGTCTGGTAACTTAATCTGTTTTATTTGTTCATTAAATATTTTTAATGGAAACATTTGAGCCTGAAGGAAGAGAGTGCTTTGGGCAGCTTTTCTTCCTAAGAAAGCTATCTGGAAACGTTCCCAGCTAAACTGATCAAAGCAGCAATGGAATTTATCTGCAAACTTTACCCATTGAAATCATTATTAATTTTGCTGTACTACTTGGTTACCCAGGCCACTGGGACCCTATAAAAGATATTTTACAACATTTCTCAAAAAGGTACATAGCCTGTGTTCACAGAAATTGCAGTTTTGGTTTCTTTTGCTGAGTTTCTCCAGTGTACTACCCAGCATGCTTTTGTGATATTAGAGATGAAATAATATACTTTGAGAAAATATTTAAAGATAAGACATTTGGTTAAAATATTCAAAGTAAAGCACAAGAATATTATAAAGGTAACATTTGGAGGGTGCATTAAAGCACAGGTGTATGCATTATATGTGCGAGCATGCACAGTTAACTAGAGTCCTTCCGAGGATATTATAGTAATATAACTAGTATGTGTAAGCTTCTGTAAGCACTGGAACAGTGTACATTACATGTTGCTGTATTGGGCAAAAAGACATCTGAGGAAAACTTTTCTAAAACAGATAAATGATATATCCACTATCAACCCCTAGAATCTGCAAAAAAAAAAAAAAAGTATCTTTTTTTTTTTTTTTTGGTGTGGCAGAAAAAGCAGTCTTAGAAGTTGAAGAAATTGATTCTCATTCTGGTGTCATTTTTGTGAGTGACTTTAGGCAAATCACTTATTGTCTACTTCATTTGCTTCATCTGTAGAGATTTGATCTGACAAGTGTCTCGTTTATTTTTTTAAATTGGGAAAAGATTCTCAGGGTTTTTATGAGAAGTACAATAATGTATATAAAAATATGATAATTGTTCCATAGCACACTATTCAGTAATGGCAATGACTAATATGTAATTCAGCCAAATACATATTGTTTTTCAATAATGGTTGGTGCTATGTAATTATAGAAGCTGAGCTTAAGTGCAAGTGGTCTCAATTTAGCCTGGCAATGTTGATTAACATAATGAGTTTGGAAACAGCTGAGGAAAGATAATGTCAGTGAAAACAGCTTTTATTAATTAAAGAACAAAAAAACATGAGTAGGACTTCATAGAGGTGAGTGAAGTTGCAAAGGATGATACTTGTTTGGAACAAGTTTAACACATTGCCACACTAGAAAAAAAATACCTCTTCCTTGGGGTCACAGTGTTTTATTACAAAGATAGAATAAAGACTTTGAAAACAAAATAATCCTTTCCAATTTAATGGAATATTTGATATTTTTTATTGTTTTCTGTGCATGAGTTATATGCAACTTGAAAAATAGTTCTCATGGCTCCCAAGGTGAAGAGACGTGAGTTGCATATGCTTCACGAGGCCCCACAATTCACATGGAAGTTAATGTGTTAAATTGGTCTTAGGCTGGGCGCGGTGGCTCACGCCTGTAATCCTAGCACTCTGGAAGGCCGAGGCGGGTGGATCGCTCAAGGTCAGGAGTTCGAGACCAGCCTGAGCAAGAGCAAGACCCCGTCTCTACTAAAAATAGAAAAAAAAAAATTATATGGACAACTAAAAATATATATATAGAAAAATTAGCCGGGCATAGTGGTGCATGCCTGTAGTCCCAGCTACTCGGGAGGCTGAGGCAGGAGGCTCGCTTGAGCCCAGGAGTTTGAGGTTGCTGTGAGCTAAGCTGACGCCACGGCACTCACTCTAGCCTGGGCAACAAAGTGAGACTCTGTCTCAAAATAAAAATAAAAATAAAAAAAAAAAAATTGGTCTTAATGTTAACCTAAAAACTTGAACCTTAAACCCAGTGTGCATTTGTTGATATTTCTAGAGTTGCCAGGGTTCTCAGGTTCTCTGACTACACATTACTTAGTCTTGTGCTTGAATTTAGGTAGATACTAGGTCATCAGCCTCTTTGGGATTTGATTATATTCTTCTGCTTTGCTCTCTTAGTGCTATAGATCTTCTCTTGGTCCCTGACCTCCTGAGTGAAAGACATTTCCAGTTTGACTCTGAGATTTTTTTCTCTGGATTTTAAACTCTTCTATATGGTTTTTTAGCTTTAGAACTCCACAATATGATCATGTTGACCAGATTTCATCTTTCTCTGGTATCTGTATTCCTTACCTCAGGTCCTATCAACACAAGAAGCCTACTTAGTTCTTAGAACTTTAAAGCTACCATTTCTTGTGGACTAACCACAAAATTTTCTATTTCCTGTCTGAGCAGTGTCTCAACTCTTAACTAATCTCCTGAAATAAGATCATTGATCTCAAGTTTTCTCTCTCTATAAGCCATTCCTAGTTTAGGTTTACCTAGTTGTTTTTGCTGGCATATCATTTCAGCCGCTGATATATACTTAAATAGGATATTTTAATAATTTATTTTAAATGTGAAAAGCAAGAAGAGGGCAACATAAGGAAACAGTTGCCAAGAAGGAAACAGAAAAACTATAAAAAGTAGATACAAGAACTCAGTATAGTAATCAAGGTTATAGAAGAAAGTAGGTATAAGTACCTTAATGTAGTCCCAAGTATATCATGTCCTAAAATATTATAAGAATTTATGTTAATAATGCCCTAAGTCAGTGGTTCCTAACCAGAAGTGTATGTTATAATTAACTTAAAATATTATCATTAAAGAAAACATTGGAGATTCTAATTATGCACTCTGGACATATATGTCTTAGATTTTCTGTAGTGATTTTTCATAAATAATCTTTGATTAAAATCCATTGTTCTGATAATAGCAAAAAAAGATGAAATTATATTCAATATTTTTTTCTTAGACTGTAGGGATATATTATAATCAGTGTAACTCTAGTTACTAAAGGAAAAATCACTCTAGTAGAAAAATTGGCAAAAGATAAACAGAAAATGGATGAAAGAAGAAATACAAATAGCTATACATTGTAAGAGGGAAAAAAATTCAAACTTTAAATTTAAGGCCGGGTGTGGTGGCTCACGCCTGTAATCCTAGCACTCTGGGAGGCTGAGGCGGGTGGATCGCTCGAGGTCAGGAGTTCGAGACCAGCCTGAGCAAGAGCGAGACCCCGTCTCTACTAAAAATAGAAAGAAATTATATGGACAACTAAAATATATATATACAAAAAATTAGCCGGGCATGGTGGCGCATGCCTGTAGTCCCAGCTACTCGGGAGGCTGAGGCAGTAGGATCGCTTAAGCCCAGGAGTTTGAGGTTGCTGTGAGCTAGACTGACGCCACAGCACTCACTCTAGCCTGGGCAACAGAGCGAGTCTCTGTCTCAAAAATAAATAAATAAATAAATAAATTTAAAAATTGATAACCTTAATTTGGTCTGTGTTTGTGAAAACAGGCAACCATGTTCATTGCTGGTATGGGTATGAATTGGTACAAATCTGGAAGGCAGTATTTTGACAGTGTGTATCAAAGCTTTAAATGTTCTAATTATCTAATCAGAAATTCTGGCCCAGGAATTTATTCTAAGGAATAATTGGAAAATAGATTGCAAAACAGCATTTACAGTGTCATTTATGTGGTTAGATCAGCTTTTTAAAAGTCTGAAAGGCTACAGCATGCAATGATATAATATCAGTAGTTACAGTCAAAAGGTAGACCTACAGATAATTTTTTTTATAATGTCAGTATTTTAGTGTCCTCGTGGGTGGCTTTGGTTCACAAGAGATTATGCAGAAATTCTTTTGCCTTAAAAATTTTAAGTCTCCCTGAGGTTGAAGAGACCTACTAGGGAGACAACTACTACCTTCTGGACTGATTAAGGTTGCTTATTGATTTCAGTCAGCAGTGCGATCTCAAGCTCCTGATTTTTCTCATAGCCCTAATAGCCAGGCTGAGTCCCTTTTAACAATTACTAAAAAAAAATTTTTTTTTTTTAGCAGGGATCTAATTATCCACTCAGGGATATCTATAGTCCCCATAAGATGGTAGCCAGTTATCTTAACTGCTTTGTTGGTTTTGTAATTTCTTTTTCTTTTAAAATGTTTGTTTTTGTCTTTTAAGGTATTAACACTTTAAAGCTGTTGAATTCTTTATTCTCTTAGGGAATTCTATACACTTTTAGGAAATTCTGTGGTAACCTCTTTGCATTTGATGGAATCTGACTTTCCATATTCTTCCTATCTACTCTTGTAGCTGCTATATTAGCATAGGGTTAAATTCTGGCTATTTCTCAAGTCTTACTAGCTCTGGGTCACAACTTAAGTCAGTCTAATGACAGTTTTGACTTTCTAATTTTTTTCCCCAGTTTTGCTGTGTCTTTGAACTACCAATGACTATATGTATAGTTTAGCCACAGTGTGTGTATGTATATGTGTGTGTGTGTGTACATATGTATATGGAGAGTATATACATATATACATACAGTTGACCCTCTGTTACTGTGGGTTCCGCATCCATGGATTCAACCAACCCCAGAATGAAAATATTTGAAGAAAAATTGCATCTGTACTAAAGTTGTACAGATGTTTTTTCCTCGTCATTATTCCTTAAACAATACAGTATAACAACTATTTACATTGTATTAGGTATTATAAGTAATCTAGAGAGGATTTAAAGTATACCAGGGGATGTGTATAGATTACATGCAGTTACTTTGCCATTTATATAAGGGACTTAAGTATCACAGATTTTGGTATCTGGAGGATACCTGGGACCAGGCCCCTACAGATACTGAAAGACTACTACATATGTATAAAATAAGGAGGACTAAATATATGTATTTAATAAGGAGGACTAAAGTTGTTTTTATTTTGGGGGGAAGATAGGGAACCACAAGAATCAACTAAACTGTTAGAATCTCTTTAAAAATTTAACTACTGTTTAAATAGTGGGATATAAGATAAATGTATAAGAATCAGTGGCTTTTCTGCAGGCCTTCTATGAAGAAAACTAACAGAAAGACTTAAATGGGAAGATTTTTTCCATGTGACTATGTATAAGACAGATAGTATCTACTTTAAATTTTTCCCAGGCTCATTTATCAGAGTCTCAATAGGACTTTTCTTTTTGGAAGAATGGGAAAGAGGGAGTGGGAGGTAACTTGAAAAAAAATGATTTATAACTAATTTTGAATAGTCAATTTTTAAAGACATTAACTACCATGTGAGTTGTATTTAACTCATGCTAGTTTTGAGCCCCCAGGGCCTTGTGAAGATTATGTAACTTACATGTCTCCACCTTGGGAGCTGTGTGAACTCTTTTTCAAGTTGCAAATAATTCATGCACAGAAAACAATAAAAAATAGCAAATTTTTCATTAAGTTAGAAAGGATCGTTTTCTTTTCAGCGTCTTTATTCTATTTCATAATAAAACACTGTGGCCCCAAGGAAAAAAATTTTTTTCTAGCGTGGCAGTCAGTGTGTTAAAAGTTAGTGATCAGGTACTTGTCGTATCAATATGAGCAAAGACTATAATGGTACTATGATAGGATGTTGTAGTTCTGATAGACCAACAGAATAGAAACAGACCCTGACATATCTTAAGAATTTGGTGGCATCGTAAATCAGTGGAAAAGGAAGCATTATTCAATAAATGTTACTAGAATAATTGGTTAATGCTTTGGAAGAAATATAAAGTTAAAATTTCTCCTCACATCTATACTAAAATAAATTTTAGATGAATTAAGGTTAAATAGAAGTTAAATAGTAAAATGAAATAGAAGCCATAGGAAGCTAGAAGAAATGTAGATAAATACTTATTTAATGACCGAGAAGAAGGAATTTATAAGCATAGAAACAATGAAAGAAATCACACAGAGAAAGGGGAATCATTCCTAATATGTAAGAGTTGAAAAGTTCTATAATACAAGCAACTACAAATATAATTAATAGACAAATAGAAAAATTAGAAAACTATTCCCAAGAAATATGACAAGAGTATTTGTTCACACAAGTACACACACCCTGTTAGGGGAGCAGGGAAGAGAGTCCCGGTGGTTCTTAACCATTTTGGAATAACCATTTCCCAGAAACATGCATGTGCTATGTATGCACACCAACAAGCACAATATACATACACATGCCTGCAACTTTCAGTACAGTTTTAGGAGACACACATGTTCATTAGAGTTTCATGGACCACAAAAGAAGTGCCTGGTAAGTGTGAGTAAACTTCAACCGCCCAATTAATCAAAGAGACTGAAGATTTTTGAAAATAATAGTATCAGATATTGGTGAAAATATTGCTAATTGGACATAAATTTTTCCCTAGAAAGCTGTTTGACTTTTAAAATGTCAGAATCTGATTTAAAAGTTCTGTTTCTAGGAATTATTTTAAGAAAACATCAGAATCTCAAACAAATTTATATGCAGCAATGATGATTATGTACCTAAGTGCTCAACTTTAGTGTAATGGTTACTATAAATTATGGTTTAACCATGTAATAGAATATCATGGAGCCATTATATATAATGTTTTTAAAGACTAGCGATGTGGGAAGACAATTATAATGTACTGTTAAATCAAAAAAGGAAATAAACCTAAAATGTTAAGAAAAAAACCTTATTTTTAGGTGATGGGATTATTGGTGGTTTTATGTTTCTTTGTTAATTTCTGTATTCCTCCCCTCATTTTATAGTGAGCATATTTTAGTTTTATAGTTGAAACACTTTTAAAAATATGTAAGTTATTCTGTTATATAATTTTTGAAGAGTTTTACTTAAAAATCACTAAAATAACACTGATTGACACTCTAAAATATATGCTATTTTGGGTTTTGGGGTTTTTTTTGTTGTTGTTGTTTTTCTGAAAATGTCAGTTGTTACTGGTTCAAGAAATTTTCTCTTAAAGTAGATGTTGAATTAAGACCGAAAGAATTAATTTTTGGATCTTTTCCTTCTCCTACTAGAAGTAGAAGATTTATTTTCTTCACTTAAACATATCCAACATACTTTGGTAGATTCTCAGAGCCAGGAGGATATTTCACTGCTTTTACAACTGGTTCAAAATAAAGATTTCCAAAATGCATTTAAGATACACAACGCTGTCACAGTACACATGAACAAGGCCAGTCCTCCATTTCCTCTTATCTCCAATGCACAAGATCTTGCACAAGAGGTATGTATTCTGAACAGCTTGTTGACATCTACAATATAATTATTCATGATAGTAAGGCAGTATTATTGGAAAATACTAATGTGACTATAAGGCTTGTTTGAATTAATTATTGCTGATCACATGTTAAATTTATTGTGATAGAAAAAATTTGCTACATGTGTTTTATCCTGAAAAAATATAATTTACAGAGCTCTGTTTCATGAAAAGAGTTAATTTTGTACATAAAATTGCAAATTTGTATAGTAACAGAAATATTTGAATTACTAGAAGGCAACATTTTTTAATGCTCTTGGTATAGCTTTATGAATTTTAAGCATTATACATTATAAACTGAGATAATACAGATATAAAATTATAACTGATAATTAGGTATTACAAATACATAACTCCTAAAGGTTTATTACTTCTAGGGATTTTGAAATTTTTCCTATAAGAACTGCAAAAGTTTCAAATTAGTAAATTTTAATGTACTGTGAGAGTTTCTTTTGTTAACATGCTGACTTTTAAGTTCTAGTTTCTGATGCTAGTTGATATTCAGTTTTTAATGTGCTCTGCAGACATCTTTTAAATTAAAGATTTAAAAAGTATAAATTCTTGTTTTTTGGGGTGGATAGTCTATCATTATTACAGAGTTTTAAGTATTTTGATATTATAAAAACTAATAATTCTGGAAGCTCATCAAGAGAATGTATTTCATTGAATCTAAATATGATACAGAAAATGGGCTGTGGGGAAAGTAGGACTTCCAGTGCTACAGACCTGTAAAATAGGTTAGGAGGTACTCTTCAGATTAGCACAGAATGGTTTCTAAGGAAGATATTTTCCTTTTGAGATGCCTAAGATGGCAAAGATCCTCTGTGCAATAATGGATGAGAAAAGTCTAGTGTTGCCCAGGGCCTGGACCTAGGAGAGTATTACCCAAGGACCTGTTCCTAGAGAAGAAACTTTCCATCCACCAGAGTTTAAAAGAGCTAGTTGAAACCTGTTTCTTGAGCTCATCTTTTATTGAAATTAAGTATACAAGATTTTTTATTCTAAAAAATTGTCACTTGTATGCAAGATTTTTTATTTTAAAAATTATAGTTTAAATGGTTTTTATGAAAATTACTTTTCTTACAGAGATTGAAATAACCAACATTACTTTGATCTTACACTATTCACAAATATATTGTAACTTTTATTGTTTGGGGTTGGGAAGAATACAGAACAAATTATTATAATCATTCACTTCCCAATCTTCAAGAGGAAAGTTTATCTAGCTAGCTACTGGGCCTTTGTTTTGCTGAATGGAACAATAGGTACATAAGAGAATGAGAGAAGCAGAAGACATCAAAATTGCTCTAATTGAGAAAAGCTGGCGCAGACAATGAACGAGTGGAAAGAATGAAGAGAGGCAACATGGCTTTTAAAAGGTTTTAGGAGTTGAGAAAAGCAAAGCACTAGAAGTGGCTTAAAGAGTAAATGCCTTGGGGAAGAAAGAAATGGTTAAAAATAACTTTTAAAAAATCAGTTTTGAGTATTAGTTTTAGTATAGCTAACATATTCACATAGTTCACAGTTTTAAAAGTACCACATAAAGCAGATTTTTCTGATAGTTTGCTTTCACATCCTTACAATATCTTTTGTAATACAATGTGAATAGTTTCTGCTGGAGTTATGCAGTACAATGACTGTGAAGTAATCCTGACTTTCAGTACATTACACTTGTGAAAAAAGCACATACTCAGAGCTCATCAAAGAGAAGTAGTAACAAAGTTCTAAATGGCCCCAATGCCTTTATTTTACAGCTGGAAAAAACCTTAGCAATCACCTAATCAACCCCCCCCTTTTATATTTCTGAATATTGAGGCCACTTGAAGTTTGGTGACTGGCATATGATAGTTAATCTGCTCATGTGCCCATTGCATAATAATGCTTTGCTTTTTATCATTCCTAATTCCAGCAATTTTAATATATAGTATTTAAAAGAAATTACCTCATGCTTCAATTGAATCATTTCTCAGGGGAAATTTAAGTAAAAAAAAAAACTTCCAATAATTTAGTGAAACATTAAGAAGTGTTCTTCGTTTTTTATAGCTTAAAATATCAGTTAAACATTAAGTATATACTACATGCTTAAATTGTAGATCATATTAAAGCCTATGCAAACTTCAAATATGAAGATCTAGATTAAATCTTTGTTCTAGGGTATTTATTAATAAACACAAAACAATTTTTTGTTACTACAGTGCTTTTATAAAGAAAAGGTTAGACTTCATTAGATGAATTTTTGCTTATCCAAAAATAGCTTTAAGGGAGTAAAAATGCAAGCCAACACACCAGGGAATGGTATTTGATTTTGAGATATTGAAGGATTTGTGTGTGTATAAATACATATATGGCAAAAACTTATCTATGGAATGTATAAAGAACTCTTGCAAATTAATAAGAAAAAAGTCTGTTCAGTTAAAAAAGATTGGCAAAGATCAGACACCTTATACAAAGAAGGAATCCAAATGGCCAAGAAACATGAAAAGATATTCAGCATCATTAGCCAACAGAGAAATGCAAATTAAAACAAAATGAGATACCACTGCACAGATATCAGAATGACTATAATTTATGGCAATATCAAGTGTTGGTGAACTTATGGAACAACTGAAACTCTCATACGTTGACGATAGAGTATAAATTGGTACTACCCTTTGGAAAAATGTTTGCCAATATCTACTATAGCTAATGTACCTACCTACTGTGACTGAGCAATTTTACTTGTAGGTATGTACCCAAGAGAATTGAAAACATTCACACAAAGGATCAAGAACAGATGTCTATAGCAATAGTCAGAAACTGGAAACAACCCAGATAATTGTCAACCTCTGAAAGTTGTATTAGGCTGTCATTGTGCAGGAACAATGAGTGAACAATTACAATCTAATGAGCAGTGCTGTGACGGCAGTGTGAGAAAATTGCCAACAGCACTCTGGAATGTGCCTTACTGTGTGTGAGGGTGGGCAAGCTGAGCAAAGTGATGGGAAGAAGGAAGAAACATAGAAGGAAATTTAATTTGCTGAGTCTTGCAGAATTATTGGATATTTAACAGGAAGCCTAAGAAAGAGTAAAAGGTCTTCCATTGTTGAAGGGCACAAAGACAGTAGTGACTGAGAAAGCCTGGCATATTTCTTGAACAACTAGTAAGGGGTAGGATATAATCTTAAAAGATGATATCCAGATCCTGAAAGCCAACTGAGCCATATTAATAAGTTTATCTTTTAATAGATGCTCTTTAGTATATATTTTTTAAATAATTAACTTATATGAATAGGTGAAAGGAAAAGACAGTATGATCGATTTGATGCAGAAAAGACACCTGAAAAAAACTCAGTACTTTTTCCTTGATGAAAATTCTTAGAAAGTCAGGCTCATTTTGTTAACTTGATACCAGAAACTAATAGCATCTTACTTAATGGTGAAACACACAATACATGGCCATTTAGGCCTGGAATAAGATAAAGAATCTCCAGACTCCCACCACTATTATTCATCATTTTTTTGGAGGTACTAGCCAGTGTAATAAAACTGGAAAGAGTAACGAAATATAAAGTTGTAAAGGAATAGGGAAAATAAGAATTTGTTCTAATTTGAATAGGTTGAATTAGTTAATTTGAACAAAAAAAAAAACCTTGATTCATTTGATATTAAACATGTTGCCAACAGGTATAATTTGTACACATGCATAACATATCACATTCAAACATGCTTATAAGAGCTATTGGAGACTGGGCACCATGGCTCACACCTGTAATCCCAGCACTTTGGGAGGTTCAGATGGGAGGATTGTGTGAGGCTAGGAGTTGAAGACCAGCCTGAGCAACATAGCAAGACCCTGTCTCCACAAAAAAAAAAATCTAAAAATTAGCCAGGCATGGTGACATGCACCTGTAGTCCCAGCTACTTGGGAAGCTGAGACAAAGGGATCACTTGAGCCCAGGAGTTTCAAATTACAGTGAGCTATGATCACACCGCTGCATTCCAGCCTGGGTGACAGGAGGAGACCCTGTCTCTTAAAAAATACATATATATATATATTGAAAGAAATAATAACATTAACAAGGCTATCTCTGGGTGGTAGATAAATAGATAATATTCTTAAGCTCACTCTAAAGAAAATTTTAAAGCAAGGAATTTATTCTATGCTTGTGAACATACTGAAGAATTTTAAACAGGAGCTTGCCATAAACAGGCTTATAACTTAAAATATCACTTTGGGAACATTGTGGTAGGTGTGAGGTCAAGAATGGAGGCATAGAGTAATAATATGTAGGCTATTGTAGTTGTCCAGATGTAAGATTTTGAATAGCAATTGGACATGAAGTATAGAAATATTTAAATAGAATATTAATGGGACTTAGTGTTTCTATATGGAAAATAAAAATAAAGGATTCAGCTAGCTACTTCCATCTGGGGGTGGGGGAAGGAAAGGAGACATCAGGATGACTTCCTCCCCTCTCTTCCTTTCATCAAATTCATTAAATATTTGAGTGCTGTTTGCCAGGTATTCTGCCAATAGTCATAGATACAAAGTTGAATAAGATAGTTCCATCTTCAGTAAACTCAGTCTGGTGGAATACAGTCCCATTGACAATTTTAAACCAAATGTATTCAGTCTTATGAGTACATGTTATCTAGGCAAATATTATAGAATGAGGCAGTTCCGGTACCTGGAACAACTAGCATAATCACAGTCACTGTGGGATACCACATGGTTTGTTCAGGGAACAACAAACAGTCCACTGCTGGACCAAAAAGTTTAAGGCATGAGAAATGCCAGGAGACAGGGCTGGAGAAAAGGCAAGGATCAGGTGATCAAGGTTCTTATATTTAATGCTAAGGAACTTAGGCTTGATCCTGTGTGACAGAGAGCCAATGAGAACCAGAATGGTAATATTTTTGTTTTTGAATTGACAAGGATATTTAATGACATAGAAAAATAAAATATTTTAATAATTTATTAGTTTCAAATCAAAATAGAGTTATTATTATAAAACAATATGAATAGCATGATCTCATTTTGGTAAAAATAAACATAAAGGATAAAGAAAGGTTATATAGACAGATTTTCTCAATGTTTATATGGGTACTTTTTTTGGTAACCAACTTTATTGAGATATAATTTACATACACTTAAAGGTATGTTTTATTGTATAGTTCAATCAATGTATTTTGACATATGTATACACATATGAAATCTACCACCGTCATTAAGTTATAGAAGGAAGCATCTGTCACTCCACAAAGCTACCTCATGGCCTTTTGCAGACAACAACCACCTCTTCTTCCCCCAAGCCCTATAGACATCCACTGATCTGCTTTCTGTTTTACAGAGTTGCCATTTATGGACATTTCACATAAATGGAATAATATGTAATCTTTTGTGTCTGATTTCTTTTGCTTAGCATAATGTTTTTGAGATTTGTCCACGTTGTTCATGTATCAATAGTTTGTAAATTGCTGAGTAGTATTCCATTTTATAAATATCCTACAATTTGTTTAAGCACTCACCTATTGAAGGCTGTTTGGGTTGTTTCCTGTTTATCATTCTAGCAGGTATATAATGATATCTTGTTTTAATTTGCATTTCCATAATGGTTAATGGTGTTGAACATTTTTCCATATGTTTATTGCCATTTTCCTATTTTTTTGTGAAATATTGGTGTTTTTTTTCCATTTAAAAAAATGAGATTGTTAGTCTTCTTGAGTTGTAAGAGTTTTTAATATTTTTTTTTAATATATTCTGGTTACAAGTCCTTTGTCAGATACATGTCTCAAGATGAATATTTTGGTAAAAGCAAGTATGAAAATGCATGAACAATATATACCAAGGTGATTATCCCTAGGTATAATAAAAGTCCTTCATTTTATTTTCCTTTTGATTATTTATTTTCTGACTTTTTACATTTAACATATACCATTTCTATAATTTAAAAAATTAGCTTAAAAATGAAAAAGGATCTTGCTTCTGAAGGAAAACAGGGAAAAGTGGTGTAGCTAGAGAAGAATACAAGGTCAAGAGAGGGTATTTTTAAAGATAAGAGATTAGAGCATTGTTATAGGCCAATAGAAAGGAGCCAATAGGATTTAAGAATAGCCTTTTAATTCCTTAGTTCTTTGTAGAAACAGCAGCTGATGATGCGTTAACACTAGAATAAGTAACATCTGGGCTAATGGGTCACAAGAGTAAGCATTTACAGGAGTTCTAAATGTCTTTAGAAGGGAAGATCTCGAAGATGTTTAGGAACTGACTTAATAGTGGAAATAGGAAAAAATGTCTAGTACAGAAAATTATTATTGCGTTAACTTGGTACATTTTGTATACCCTTAGTATATTTGTGATCCAAAATTTGTCTTCCCCCCCTCTCAGTTGCTTTCTACAGCTATCAAAAGGTGGGGAAACACCCTGTTGTAAAAATCAGCTTTTAGTTTTGGTACTATCATTGCTTTGATCTACTTGTTGTGGTAAAATTAGTTAATCCTAAAATTATCATCTCTTAGGTTTGGTAGGGGAATTGATAAAATGATTTTAAATAGCCATGAAAGGTATAGAATTGCTGGGTTCCTGTTTTAATCATGAATTACTCTTATTTTAAATTCTATATGTGGATTTACTTCTGTATGTATTCAGTAATGGTGGTAATTTTTGGTTTTGTTATCTACATTATTGCAAAATAGTATTGTCGGTGGGCAATTGGGTTTGGGAATAGAAAGGGGAAGAAAATCAGAGGTATTCACAGTGAAAGCACATAGAGTAATCTTTGGAGAAAAGTAGGCTGCAGAGCAAAATTTGTACCTTTAGATATTTATGGTAGAAAAGAAAAGATTGAAAATAAATGAACTGAACATATAGTTCAAGTGATTTGAAACTAAAAGGGAAATAAACTAAAGCAGAAGAAAAGGATTAAGTTATTTAAAGAACAGTAGATTTAATAGTATTAGGAGCTAGTTCTTTGAAAAGAACAGGAAGATAGACAAACCTTGAATAAATTAGATTAAGAGAAAAATACTAATAGCATTAGGAAACAAAAAAGGAGTATGAATGAAGAGCTGTAAATGGTAGGTGCCATTCTACAGGTAAGGAAACAGAGGCTAAAAAATTCATCATAACCACGGGGAGTTTATCCTAGGAAGACAAAAATTGCTTGGCTTTGGGAAATTTCATGTAATCCACTGTATTATGGTGATTGCTCCATTATGCTCGAATAAATTTGTCTTGTTAGTCTGTAACTCTTGAAGTTGTCATCTCTGGGTTTTAAATGTAGTTACATAAACAAGTGATTTTCAAACTATAGAATAGCAAGGTAACTATTGGAACAGTTTTTTTCTTCCCTTATGTAATCATTATTAGTGTATTTTGTAGTACGTGGGAGAAACTTTCAAGATGGAAGTAGTTCATTCATAGGCATAAATACCAAAATCTTACCTAGTGGTTTTTTTTTTTAAATAAGAAATGCTGTTTTTATCTATGATAATAATAGTAAGACAAAATTCTTTGGGAAAAAAATGCATTCTTCTTGCTCATGATTCTTTTTAGTGTGTTTATTTCTCACGTGTATTTTTTATCATTTTAATTTGTACCTTTTTTTTAATTTTTTTGTTTGTTTGTTTGTTTTTTGTTTGAGACAGAGTCTCACTCTGTTGCCCAGGCTAGAGTGCCGTGGCATCAGCCTAGCTCACAGCAACCTCAAACTCATGGGCTCAAGCAATCCTACTGCCTCAGCCTCCCGAGTAGCTGGGACTACAAGCATGCGCCACCATGCTCGGCTAATTTTTTCTATATATATTTTTAGTTGTCTGGTTAATTTCTTTCTTTTTTTTTTTTCTTTCCAGTAGAGACAGGGTCTCGCTTTTGCTCAGGCTGGTCTCGAACTCCTGACCTCGAGTGATCCTCCCGCCTCAGCCTCCCAGAGTGCTAGGATTACAGGCGTGAGCCACCGTGCCCGGCCTTTAATTTGTACTTTTAAAAAAATACTGCCTTGCCTAATATAGGTGCTGCTGCTATTTCCTATAATCTATGTAGGCAGAATAATCTTTATTTTTGTTCTTTAGGTACAAACTGTTTTGAAGCCAATCCATCAAAAGGAAGGACAAGAATTAACTGCTTTGCTGAATGCTCCACATATTCAGGTAGAAAATAGACAGAGCATTATATATGTTGTTTTTCCAGCATTATTCTTCTTTGTATTTTTAATCAAATTCTCCTAGATCTAGAAGTTTTGATATTTACAACCCCTTCTACAAAATAATTACTATTGGATTATATATTCTCATATTTAACATTAACCAAATTATTTCTGAAACAACGTGTTTTCTTTAAAATTGGATAAAAATTCTTCCCCTTTTTGGTTATATTTCCCATAAATTTTAATTAGGGTATTTAGGCATTTAAGTGGATATTTTGTTTTTATGAATTTTAATAAGCATTTTAGACTTTCATAATCCATTCCAGAATATTCCCTAATATACTTAACACATCTTTAGTTATTAGCTCTAATTAATTATAGCACTTTGAAAGATTTAATAATCAGAATACTATATACATGATGAAATTAAAAATTGCTGTATGGGAGTAAATCATGCTGTTACTTTAAAACACTATGGATTTCTTTGAAACAGGCACTTTTACTGGCCCATGATAAGGTTGCTGAGCAGGAAATGCAGCTAGAGCCCATTACAGAGGAGAGAGTTTATGAAAGCATTGGCCAGTATGGAGGAGAAACTGTAAAAATAGTTCGTATAGAAAAGGCTCGGGATATTCCATTGGTAAGTATCCTGTCGCTGATCTGAGATTCTTTCTACACAGAGATCTTGTGCATGGCAGATGGTTGAAGACCTCGCTCCATTTCTGGTGGTTTTTCTCTCTCTCACTCTCTCTCTCTCTCCCCTTCGTTTTTTTCCAGACAGGATCTTTTCCAGACTCTCACTCTGCAGGCTGGAGTGTAGTGGCACAATCACAGCTTGCTCCAACTTTGAACACCTCGGCTCAAGCAATCCTCTTACCTCAGCCTCCCAAGTAGCTGAGACTGCAAGCATGTGCTCCCATGCTCAGCTAATTTAAAAATTTTTTTTTTTTGTAGAGACGGGGTCTCACTATGTTGTCCAGGCTGATCTTCAGCTCAGTTTTTCTCTTTTGAGGTTAACTTGTTGAACTTTTTCTGTGTTCTTGCTCATAGCCCTTTTTCAGTGGAGAAAAATTTATTACCTCTTTCACTCATAAATTGATGAAAATAATAGCTTGTAAAATATTTAAGGAACAAAGAAGAGATAAATAATTTATCCCTTGTTCATTATATTGTATCATTGTTCTCCCAGGTTACTTTTTAGAACAATAATTAGAAATTCTGATCTTTTCATACAATTATATTTATTTATTTTATTTTATTATTTTTTTAAACTAGTCAGGTGAAACAGTGGGAGCCATTATATTTATTGAAACACTGTTACTTCATTTCTTTTTTTTTTTTTTTTTTATCTTAAAGGGGTAGGGGGTTCTGAAGAGGGGTGTTCTCTTGCCCTGTTTTTTTGTTGTTGTTGAGACAGAGTCTCACTCTGTCACCCTGGGTAGAGTGCAGTAGCATCATTGTAGCTCACTGCAACCTCCAACTTCCTGGGCTCTAAGCAATCCTTCTGCCTCAGCCTCCTGGGTAGCTGGGACTACAGGTACATACTGCAATACCTGGCTGGGTTTTTTTTTCTTTCTTTTTTGGTAGAGACGGGGTCTCATTCTTGCCCAGGATAGTCTCAAACTCCTGAGCTCACACAATCCTCCCGCCTGGGCCTCCCAGAGTGAAAAGTAGGCATTTCTTAGTGCTTATATTTGTTTTAGAGTTTTTATATGTAAAACTTTTTTCAGTCTCTTAGTCTGCTATCATTGCCTTTAGTTTCTTTCCTTTATTGTCAGAGAAATATTCCTGAATCCTAGTATCTCAAATTGTGCCTTGAATAGTGTGGTACAAGGAATAAAGGACTTTTTTTATAGGCAGTTTATGGAACAACAAAGTCGTGACAAAATTTTAAAATAAAAGTTTAGTAGAAAAATGTTACAAACTCTGTCTACTTTCAGGCTTTATTCTATATCTTGTGTTTCCAGTTTTTATGCATACATTTTTCCTTTGTGCTTCCAATTTGTATAATAAAATATTAATGTTTAACATATTTTACTGTGAACTGGGTACAGCTACAATATTTAACATTTGAATAATCAGTCATATTGGTATTTAACTTTATCATATTTTGAATTAAAAAAGACTTTTACAGTAATAAGTCATGTTCACTAATTACACCTAAATGTGTTGTAACCATTTGAATAGGATCTAGCATATGGAGAACAAATTTGATTATAGGTCTTCACATATTGTTTTTAAGCAAATGAATTTTCCTGCTGTCATAAGCTTCATAAATCTGCTTAATTTCAGAATTCTAAGGAATAGAGTGTTTCTGAAGCTGAATATGTTGTGGGAAAAATGGTCAGCTTTCAAATCTGATTACAATTATTACTTTAGCTGTGTAAGTAAATTTTTT
Organism: Eulemur rufifrons; assembly: GCF_041146395.1. Taxonomy (NCBI): domain Eukaryota; kingdom Metazoa; phylum Chordata; class Mammalia; order Primates; family Lemuridae; genus Eulemur; species Eulemur rufifrons. The sequence continues at coordinate 95,118,842 of NC_090984.1, forward strand.
TTTAAGATAGCTGAAGGCTAGTATTGTTGAATAGGAAAAAATTAGAATTTAAAAATGAAGAAATGCTTAACAATAAATTGCATTTTTACTTTTAAATTAGATGTTAATTTTTTTTTTAGGGTGCTACAGTTCGTAATGAAATGGATTCTGTCATCATTAGCCGGATAGTAAAAGGAGGTGCTGCAGAGAAGAGTGGTCTGTTACATGAAGGAGATGAAGTTCTGGAGATTAATGGCATTGAAATTCGGGGAAAAGATGTCAATGAGGTTTTTGACTTGTTGGTAAGTTGACACAGGTAGAAGAATAATTGCCAGGTTTTAAAGAGCTGTTATTGGACTTCGAATAAAATATTTTTAAAACATTTTAAAAATAACTGTTAAGAGTACTAGACAATTTCTAGCCCGTAATTGTCCTAGGAGGTAATCATTCCACAGTATTTATTAATAGTTTTATTTTGGGGTGGGTACCACTGATGTTTGTGTTTTTTTGTTTGTTTTTTTTTTTTTACTTTCTACTTTATTGCTATCAGGTATATTTTATTTTTTCTGTAATCAGTTATAAGTCATCAATTCATTCAATAAATATCTATAGAGTGTCTACTATGGGCTAGCCACTGAGGAAACAGTAACAAAACAAAGTCCATCCTCTCCTGATTTTTATGTTCATTTTGTTTTATTATTATCTGCAATTGATTATTTTCCTAATAGTATTAGATAATGGCATTGCTATAGATCTGTTGGGTCCAATATAATAGCCACTAGCTGCATGTAGCTATTTCTATTTAAATTGAGTAAAGGGAGTTGAGTCCAGTCTCTCTCTCCCCCACTGCAAGACCCTGTTGCAGTGGTCCCTATGCCAAAGAAATTAATTAAGTAAAATTTAAAATTTAGTTCTTCATTTACACTAGCTGTACTTCAAGTACTGAAGAGAAATACGTAGCTAATGGCTACCATATTAAGGTGCAGATATAACATGTTTCCATCATTGCGGGAAGCTCTGTTAGTGCTTATGTAATGAGGAAGTCATTTTATAGGCATTTTTTGAGAGCAATTTATGATCACTTTGTGCAAATCCATAGACCGAATTTATATTCTTAATTACTTGGCATTGGTTGTTATAGTAGAATCTCTACTATCTGGTGATGTCTGTTATAAAATCTAAAAAACATATTTATAGCCTTATTTTCATGCAACCCCATTCATTGGATTGGTAGAGCACAGTGCCACTGGTCATCACTTTTAGCTCTTGTTTTATTGGCTGCTATCTTTAAGTTGAGCACTGTTTCCTGCCTTATCATTACTAGAAATTGTTATGATTACTGTCTAGGCTGGAGGTTTCTTAACAAAGCAGTCGGTGTTATACTGGGAAATAATAGTGAACCTAGCTATAAGACTCGAAACAGTTAAAAAATAGAATGGATGATGGAGGGAAGTCATCTGGGAATTGAGAATATTTGCGTTGGTTTTCTAGTCCTAGTCACAATTACTTTTGCAAATTCTGCATTAAAATTGATGTATGTCAGAGTAGATAACCCTTAATTTTTATAGCGCTGTGGCATCTTTCAACCCTTCACTGTGGAATCTTCCTGAACTTACAATGAATGTAAGAAAAAAACCCAAGACCTATGGTCTAAGTGGCTTCCACAATGGGGCAGAATTGCAGAATGCTATATTTTAGGATACCTCTAATATAATAGAATCTGTGAAAAACATAATTTGTGCTTCCTGATGAAATGGGATTCATCTTTACCAATTTTTTTTTTAAGTCTATGTAAGGTTTCTGGAATAGTCCAGTTTTGGGAATATTTATCATAAAATCATAGAATGATTTTCATAAACACAGATTTTTAAAATAACCTCATCTTTCTATTGCAGTCTGATATGCATGGGACTTTGACATTTGTTCTGATTCCCAGTCAACAGATCAAGCCTCCTCCTGCTAAGGAAACAGTAGTAAGTGATTTTTTCTGTTTGTTATTTATTTTTCCATGGCTACTGTTTATTTCTGTGTATCAGAAATATCACTGTAGGCCGGGCACAGTGGCTCATGCCTGTAATCCTAGCTCTCTGGGAGGCCGAGGCGGGGGGATCATCACTTGAGGCCAGGAGTTTGAGACCAGCCTGGGCAACATAGCGAGACCCTGACTCTTAAAAAAATAATTGGGTATGGGACAGAGGTGGGGGCTGGGGGGAAGGGATGGGTGTATACCTACTTGATAAGTGCGATGCGCACTGTCTGGGGAATGGACACGCTTGAAGTTCTGACTGGGGGGCATGGGGGTGGGAGGAGGGGATGGGTGCATACCTACATGTTGAGTGCGATGTGCACTGTCTAGGGAATGGACACACTTGAAACTCAGACTCGGGTGGATGAGGGGGCATGGGCAACATATATAACCTGAACTTTTGTACCCCCATAATGAGCTGAAATTTAAAAAATAAATAAAATAAATAAATAAATAAATAAAATAATAAATATTAACTATTATTATGATTACTTACTCTGTGCCAGGCACTACATAGGTAACTGAGTTGTAAGGAAAAGTTGAGAACCACTGCCATCAAATGCATTTACTTTCTTATGATAATTATAAAATGTATTATGTTAATATAATTTTCATCATAATTTTTTCTCATGTGGAATAAGACCTGAAATTTTATAATGCAGTAAGATTTTTACTAATAAATATTTTACCAGAAGTTACAAAAAATATAGAAAATTTCAGTGTATATTGGATGGATGTCCCTTTTTAAGTTAGGGCAGTTGCTCTATTAAGTTTGGTATTGCCCTAATGTTCATGTTTTTGTCTACCTACTAAACATCAATTTGATACCCCAAACTTCTCTCCTGTAGAAAATGGAAGAGAACAAATAATAAAGATATTCCTTTCTTGGCAGATGGTGAAGAGGAATCCCAGGGTTAGAGGGAGATATTTGAAAACTTGCTTGATGCCATAAAGTCTTTTCTTAACTCACTTTCACTATTTTCTCTTCTACAATTAATTTTAAAAGTTAAATATCGGCCGGGCGCGGTGGCTCACGCCTGTAATCCTAGCACTCTGGGAGGCCGAGGCGGGTGGATCGCTCAAGGTCCGGAGTTCGAGACCAGCCTGAGCGAGACCCCGTCTCTACTAAAAAAAAAAATAGAAAGACATTATATGGACAACTAAAAATCTATATAGAAAAAATTAGCCGGGCATGGTGGCGCATGCCTGTAGTCCCAGCTACTCGGGAGGCTGAGGCAGTAGGATCGCTTAAGCCCAGGAGTCTGAGGTTGCTGTGAGCTAAGCTGACGCCACGGCACTCACTCTAGCCTGGGCAACAAAGTGAGACTCTGTCTCAACAAAAAAAAAAAAAAAAAGTTAAATATCAATCTTTAGTAAGAAATAAAAATTACAAAGAAAATTATTTTAGAACATTGAATCCCTTAGGAAAGATACAAATAAACTGATGAATGATAAATCATTATCCCTTTACTTTATTCGAATTTATCATTAGGACTTCAAATGTGAACAGCTTGTAGGTACTAAAAAGAAAAGAAAAGTTGGGCTGGAAGATAATTGTATCCAAACAAGTCTATAATTTGAAATTTAAATAGAAGATTTATTATGGTTTGGAAACCAAACACTGTTTTGATCAGGTACACTGTACTGATATTATAGCATTATTATATCCCTGGAGCTTTCCTATGAGGATCAGCTTCTCTCCTTCATTTTAAAAGGGCTTTGTTTTTCATTGCATGGGAAACAAAATAATTTAGCCACTAAAAGAGGAAAGATTGATGGAGATAACTTCTCGAATTATTAATAAGAATCAGTAGAGTATATGAATAGAAGTCATACAGTATATGTTAAGGCAGTGCACAGACTTTAACTCATTCAAATGGTTAATTTCTCTGATATGAAATAAATTTTGCTTAGGAAAAATTAAGAGCTCTTGCTCATTTTAGATGGGACTAGGTAACCTTGTCACATAAGCAAAGCATATCCTCTGCCCACTCTGTACAAAGAGGGGCCCCATTCCAAGCTATTTAAATCAGACTAGTTGGGTGAGAACTGCCCAGGCAAGGGTAGATAGAAAAGCATTTCTGGGTGATTTTCCTGGCCTCCGATAAAGGTCATAAACCAGATATTTCCTCCTCACTGGTCTTTTTAATTTCCCTCAAGGTCCTAGTTCAGTAAGTACCAGACAATTACACAAGGAACGTGATTAAAATGCAGAGTCTGACAGTCTGAGGTGTGGCATGAGAAGTCAGCATTTTAATAAACATCCCAGGCAGGTGACCTGAGCAAAAACACTTTGAAAAACAATATACTGGATATACATTCAGAAAGTGGTAAAATTACCAATCAAGCTGACAAGTAGTCTGATTTGATAGATCTCTGAAAAGCTTGATAAAATTATCTCTCTGCTACCTCAAGTGACGGCTAAAATTCCATTTTTAGATTTCCAAGGTTTTTTGGCTAAAAAGTGACAGTTTAAACTGATTATGAGAGCATTACTAATTGACAGGGATGGTACTCAAGCAGATTTTTTTAAAAGCATATTTCTAGATCATCCTCCATATTAGAGATTTTTTTCTCATGCCAAGATTGTAAATTTGCATGTATAATCTTTTTATCTCCCAACTGTATTTTGATTTACTGTTATTCCACACTACTTTCTAAAATTCATTTTTGGTGCTGACTGACAAAGTTTTCAAGATTTTAATCAAAACTCTAATGTTTTCACATCAAAAACAAGGCTCTGTAGGGTACTGTTTGGGATGCAGCATAACATTTTCAAATTTGGTGAAGTGTCCTAACTATATTTGCTACAAGACTATGTGCTGTACGATTCCATTGACATGAGGTAAAATATAGGGGAAACTGATTAATGTTTCTAGAAATCAGGATGGTAGCGTATTTACCCTTGGAGGGGGTAAGGGTGTGTAGTGACTGAATGGGACATGAGTTGAGGCTTCTGAGGCACTGGTGATATTCTGGTTCTTGATTTGGGTGCTGGTTACACAGGTGTGTTTAGTTTTTGAAAATTCATTGAGCTATAGGCTTATGATTATGTGTATTTTTTGTACTTGTGTACAATGAAAAGTTACCCCCAAAAAGCAGACCACATTTAAGTTCTACTTTTAGCTATTTTATATTTTTAACTGATCACTTTTTTTTACCTGTTTCACTGTATATTGGGACTTAGCTTTCCATATTTCCTATTTACAGTAGTTAGTAAAATGTTTTATTAAAAAATGTTTTTAGGTAAAAATGGTACCTCAAGCCGAATTTCTATAATAGGCTGGTGCTTTCATGAGGAGTCTAGGCTATTATACTATATAATGAAGAGATCTATCTTTCTATGAATATGTATGTCTCTATCACTTAGTATTTTATCAAGTTTCATATAGTTTATCATCATGGATTGAGAATAGTCAATTTAGTCAGTATTTCAAGACCTTAAAAAGGATACTATCTAAAATGATTTTGAGACAGACTGGTATTATCTTTATGATATACAGCCTCAATTATGGTAAAGGTAAAAGAATTAAAGAAAGCCAAATAGCATTTGGATAGAAAAGGACTCAGAATTTTTAGGCTGTTAATATGTTGCTTGATTCATTGAGCCTGAACTTGCAATGTAACCTGTGTGGGGCAGAAATGCTTATTGCATATAGATGTTAGATTTCATTAGATGAAGGTAGGTTTCTTACGGATTTTGGAAATGTCACATGCCACTTGCCCAGCTTAGGTAAAAATTAAACAAGAAGTTAAGGAGAATATTAATTCCTTTATACCTTGTTAGAAGTAAGAATACTTTGTTATATTTTACAGAGACATATGGAAGAAATGGCATAGGAAATAACTTAGTTTTCTGTAATGTTCATGTGAGTTCTCCCTTACCTTTAGTGCTAGATAGCATAGCACACTTCTTTGATTTATTCTGATTTCCAGAAACGCATTGTTAGCAAAAATCATAACTTGTGCCATTAATCATATTTCCAAGCCTACATAGTACACAAGTAAGAATTGATTATAAACTTGATTTAGATAATTTTAGCAGTTTAGGGTGTGCTTATTTCATGAACCTAAACATATCCCTCTAGGCCGGGCGCGGTGGCTCACGCCTGTAATCCTAGCACTCTGGGAGGCTGAGGCGGGTGGATCGCTCGAGGTCAGGAGTTCGAGACCAGCCTGAGCAAGAGTGAGACCCCGTCTCTACTAAAAATAGAAAGAAATTATATGGACAACTAAAATATATATATACAAAAAATTAGCCGGGCATGGTGGCACATGCCTATAGTCCCAGCTACTCGGGAGGCTGAGGCAGTAGGATCGCTTAAGCCCAGGAGTTTGAGGTTGCTGTGAGCTAGACTGACGCCACGGCACTCACTCTAGCCCAGGCAACAGAGTGAGACTCTGTCTCAAAAAAAAAAAAAAAAAAATATCCCTCTAGAAGAAACACTGAGAGAGATTAAGGCATAGTTGGACTGACAGTAGTGGGGTCAAGAGGGGATGACAGCCCCAGGGAAGCTGACACTCACCTGCTTAGATAATAAGATGTGGTAAGGTTTAAAGTCTACCTTTTCTGGTAGCAGTGGTTTAGAAATCACATGCCTTATTGCAGAGTCATTGTTTTCCTAGTTCAGGAGGATTCTATTACATTTTTTCTGCTTCTCTCAAGCCTTTGAGGCACCTTTGCACCTCAGCTTGTAGCTGCTAACAATAAAGTAGTTTGGACACCCTTGTACATATTTGCACTCAGCAGAGAATACAACAGATAAGCCTGAGAAAATACTGCCCCAAAATACTATTACTTAACTAAATACCTTTCTCTCAACTCATAATTTCTTTGCACTAATGAAAAATTGTAATATTTAAAGTATATTTATGCTAAATATTTTATGTTGGCATTTTATTATTGTTGTTTTTATTTTTACCCCCTTTATCTTTTAGATCCATGTAAAAGCTCATTTTGACTATGACCCCTCAGATGATCCTTATGTTCCATGTCGAGAGTTAGGTCTGTCTTTTCAAAAAGGGGATATACTTCATGTGATCAGTCAAGAAGATCCAAACTGGTGGCAGGCCTACAGGGAAGGGGACGAAGATAATCAGCCTCTAGCTGGGCTTGTTCCAGGTAAGAGACAATATAGGAGATAGGACATAGTATTAAAAGAACATTTAAAATGCAAGTTTTAAAAAACAAAAAGAAAAGAAAACCTCACTTCTTCATGCCTATTAAAAAATTTGCAGTTGCTTTTTCATGTAGTTGGTTTTTTATGTTGTACCTGTAACATAAGTATCTTAACTAGAAATGTGGCCAATTTTGCTGGGTTTTAGAATGGAATTATGGTATAACTTCATCAACCAATCCCATATTGTGCTACATTCCCTTTAGGCATGTTAAGACTACCTTAATATCAAGGCAACAGAATCTGTATTGAACCCTTATACTGTAGCAGAAGATTATTATCAGTTAGGGTATTCACATGATGCACCACTTTTTAAGGACTCAGTAAGGTAACACTATTGAATTTATCATACCTAATGTGATCTTGGGGTATAAATAGGGTATCCCAAATTTTTTATTGAAGAAAATTATTCCTAATTTAGACTAAACTAAAATGTTAGCTCATATTAGACATTAAAATTATTAACAGAACATGTTTCTCAGAGAGCATTAAGATGATGCGCAATAAAACAAAGTACAGTCATGTATCACTTAACAATGGAGGAAATACGTTCTGAGAAATGTGTTGTTAGGTGATTTTGTTGTTGTGCAAACATCATAGAGTGAGTATACTTACACAAACCTAGATGGTATAGCCTGCTACCCACCTAGGTATATGGTATAGTGTGTTGATCCAACCACCATTGTATATGAGGTTCATCATTGTCTGAAACATTGTTAGGCAGCACATGACTGTGTATAATTTTTCCTACAGATTGTTCCTACAGTTCCAGAATAGGGGTAGTAGAATAGAGTGAGGGGAGCAGAACGAAGGGAAATATGATAAGCTGTTAGAGAAGGCAAAGGAGTACATACAGGGTGATAAAATGGGAATAGGGTAAAGGGTTAATAATTCATTCATTTATTTGGTCAGCAAATATTGTTATATCTGCACTATAAAGGCACTTTACTTAGTACTGAGATAAGCCTCACTTATATACTTGACTTGAAAGCATAACCACTAATACCTGTATGTAATTTTTTCTTCTCTGTGTGCCCTATTTGATAATACTTTCATAGATTTGTCTCTGTGTGTTATAATACTTTCTACCTTATATTCTTGGTTTGTAAACTTCTTGAGGTCAGAGGCTGTATCTTATTTATTTTAAATCCAGATAATATCGGTTAAATTAATAAATAAAAGGTGATTAAAAAAAATAGTTCTGCCAGAACTGGTGCTTCTGAATTAGACCTTCTAAGGCTCTTCTATAACTTTACTGGCTTATCTTTTACCTATAATATTTTTTAGGGATCATCTCTCCTATTCACGTTGAAGATCTTAAGCATAACAGATTTGTCTGTAGAATTTGCCTTACATTGAATATGACTATAAGTAATAGTTTAGGAGAAAGGAGGAGGAGGGTGTGAAAATAACATTAAGAAATATAAACTATTAGATGTGTAGTAGGAATAGAGGAAGTTGTCCAAAGACTTTGGAACAATTTATAGTGCTCCCTTTTATCTCTGCAACTTAATCAAGGAGATTTTTCTGGGTGACAAATTTCAACATAATATTTACATTTATTCTTTATGTGCATAGGGCTCCAAATATCTCACTTTAAAACCCAAAAGCTACAAACAAATTTTGTCTATACTCAGTCATATTTCAGGGAAAGAGGAATAGACTTCTCATATTAACTTTAGGAGATGATGCTACAACCCTTGATTCTTCACAGTAACAGTTATAGGACATTTCTCTAGAATCCTGAAGTATTGAGCAGCCATCATGGTTCTACTGGGTGCTTGTGATTAACATGAATTTGGTATCTTCTTACCATGCTGACATTAGCCCATAAATATTCAGAACTAGTGTTTATTGATCGATTGAGTTTCTGGAAGCATTTAGATTTCAATGATAACATTTCTAAGTCTTTTTATTACACTAAGGACTCGTCTTAGAGTTTGATGGTGGTTTTCCGTCAGAATTAGAAGGATTTTTAAGAGGTCATCATGTCCGTCTCCCATTAGTGTCTGCCACTATTTCAAAATAGCCTACATATGTTCATACTATAAAAATGTGCCACAGAAGTACATCACTGTGATGTTTTTAAATGTTTTAATATGTGAATGATTAAATTCTTTTTAAATCTGTTAATACTCATTTTTAAATTTTAATGCCCTCTAGTAATAGTTACTTGTTTTACTAAATTGTAGTCTATACTGCCCCTGGAGATAACCAGGCTTCCTTTAATGCTTCTTATGTGTATCCACATAAGATTTTGCTTGGGCTCTTATGAAATACACTAAATTCTATAGATTATCCCAACCTATATAGAATTTGCTTACTGATTGTTAAGAGTCCTTGGCTTGAAACTGAAAGAATTAGATATAAGTACAACTCTAAAGTAATCCAGAATTTTCTAAGTAAAACCAATTTTATCCCAGAAGAAAAGACTGATTTTAAAGTAGAAATCTGAAAAGAAAGTGAAGGTCAGAAACCTTGAAAGCCTTTGGTATTAAAATCTTAATCCTGTGAGGAAAAACATGTTTTCCATTTATTTGTATTATTGGTAACTTAAAGGTAGGAATAAAAAATCATTGACACATGTACATACAAACAGACAAAAAGAGGGATTAAGAATAATAAATGCAAGGGATTGTGTTGAGTAGTATCTTAGAATTGAAAATTGATGAATGCTTATATATTATTTTGGAAAACTTAACTCCTAGAATTAATATGCTTGATTTGGGATAATTCTAAATGACGAGAATCATTGTAAGATCTAGCATAGTTACATTCCACAAAGTAAATGCTTGGTGAAAACTTTTAAAAAGTTAAACTATTTTCTAATATCGGTTTATTTATTCATTCTAATAGATGATATATATTCCAATAATAATAAGAGAGGTTGAAACTTAATATTTTAAAAATTTGGAGGCTAGCTGACATTACTCTCGTATTGGCAGAAGGAGGATTTGGAAGGGAGTATAAATGAAGAGTTACCTTTAGTATTTCCACCTTAATTGAAAAAATACTTATATCTGAAATATTTTATCTTTCTTTTTCTTTCTGTTATTAAGGTAAAAGCTTTCAGCAGCAAAGGGAAGCCATGAAGCAAACCATAGAAGAAGATAAGGAGCCAGAAAAATCAGGTTAGATGCTTATATTTGACATTAATAAAATGTTTCTTGGGTGTTCATCTAGAACTATGTTTAAATTTGCATATCAGCATATCAGTTAGCACTGTCAAGAAAGATGTATTTATGGAAATAATGATGTGAGAGGCAAAAAACTGATTATCTTAGGATTATAGAGAAAGGTCAAGATTTTAAGTATTAAAGATTATCTCTTTATAATGTGCAATTAATGAAAATTATAAATACTTTCCTGAAAAACTAATCTTTCTATGAACAGTGTAATAATTATTTATAAATTTAAATTAAAAACAATTTAAGATTTTCAAATTGAAATATGTGGCTTTGTTTAAGTAAACACATTTATAGTTATATGTATGGTTGTTCAACAGGGAAACTATGGTGTGCAAAGAAGAATAAAAAGAAGAGAAAAAAGATTTTATATAATGCCAATAAAAATGATGGTAAGTTCTACTCTCTGGTCTAGAGTTATATCCAAAAGGGTTTTAAATCTAGTCCTATTTGCCTCTTCATGTAACATATGTGCTTAAACAGTCATTTAGTAAAATTATTTTCTTCTGGAATCCTATGAGTAAGGTAGTGTTTGGAATTCTGGAAAAAACTGGTATAAAAATTAAAGTACTATTTAGCATATATGATGTTAAATTGACAGTTTCTTCCCATTTTTTTCTGTTTAAACTTTTTTTGCAAAATTAATACTTCTAACAAATTCTTACAAAAAAGATGTGTTTGAAGTAAAAAATGATTATTTCATCTATAATAGCTCCCGTCACAGAGGCAACTCATTCCACAGAGCCCACTACCAGGGAGCCGAGTCAGGCACACAGGAGTGTTTTTGTTTTATTTTGGCTGACTGCTAAGATTAAAAAGCTTTAAAGTTGTAGCTTCTCTTAAAGGCAAGAGCCCTGATAACCTGGGTTAGTATTCCCACGTCACAGCAGTTTGCTGGACCTGAGTGATGGCTGTTGCCCTTATATTGGGCACCTGCTGTCTAGTTCAACAGTCTCTACCACTCCCACTTTTTAAAAAACCCAACCTGATTTACTGATTTTATTACCTTCTTGGCTGGGCCTTACAGGCATTTGAATTTGCTGCCCCTGCTTTGGTTCATGTTAGAAACAAGCCAAATAATAAAGCAAAGGCACTCCTTAACTTCTTACAGAATTTATAAGGCCTCTCAAGAATTTGAAATATTTTTAGGCAGCATAAATTAAATTAATGAAGATAAAATTTATAGATTATTATTATTATATTCCACATAAAGCTAAATCTAAGATTTGATCTACTTTAATAAAATTTTTTCCTAAAATAACATTTTAATGCTAAGTTTGATAGATTATATAGCTAAGAAGACTGAGTTTTAAATTTTATCTTCTATACTTGTGGTGAATATCTCAGTTTCCTTTTTTGAAACAGACTAAAATTAACTGGTCCAGCTCTAAAAACTATTATACTATAGAAAACTTGACATATTGGAAACCTAAAGATATGTAAACTAAGTCTGTAAATCAAAATGCTACCACAGCTTGATTATATATCTTAGTAGAAGTAAGACTTAGATTTTTGAGAAAGACTTAGATTTTTGAGAAAAAAAGCATTTTGAGAAGGGAAGGAATTATATTTGCTGTTCATGATGACGTCATCATTAACATTTGTAATAAATAACTACAGTTTATAATAACTGCTCTATTCCAGGGCAGTAACTATATACTTTAGATCTCAGAATAAATTCCTTGAGGTTACAGATAAATAGATTCAAGTTTAGATATTAAAATGATCTGTTTAAATTCTTAGAACTAATAAATGGTTGAGCTGGAATTTAAACAAATGTAGTTTGAGCTCCTACTCTGTGCCAGGGTCTATGCTGAACACTGCCAAGACTAAGATGGTCCCTCTGCCCTCATGGAAATAGTGCTGAGAGAGTCTAACTACACATCTGATGCTCCTTGGCAGTCAGGTGAAGTAATATGAGTGAGGACATAGCAGGCTGCTAGTTGTCTGCTTTTGTTCTTACCAGTTGACAGTTCTGATTTCATCTGGATTATGGGCTTCAGGAATGTTACCCCACCCATCATAATTTGTACCTCATCTTGAGTCATGACTCTGGGTTAGTATTCCAGAATAAAGTAAACATAAATGCAAAAAGTGTGGATAGCACAGGTATGATCTGTCTTCAAGTTATACAACTACAGGAAAGTATTCCAGCTTTCTCAGATAACATTATATGTACATGTATATGTCTGATCCTTAAAACAGCCCTCTTAATTAGGGTATTAGTGTCTGCATTTTAAAAGATGACAGATATTTAATTAGTTTATTTGCTGATACCCCATCTGCTGTAAAAGTATTAACTACAAACTAGCTATTTTATGTAAGGATCAGTATAATGACATTGTATTAGACATTGAAACACAATATGAAATAAGATAAACAATGAAAATTTTTTATGAGTAATATATTGTCTATTCATTTTCATAGTATCCTGGCAAGGATATGATGGCAATAATTATACTCCTTTCCAAGTTGGGGGGAAGAATCTATGGTATTTATATCTTTATTATATGGCAATAATTCTGTCTAAAGAGTTTAACTTTTTCTTTTCCAAAGATTATGACAATGAGGAGATCTTAACCTATGAGGAAATGTCACTTTATCATCAGCCAGCAAATAGGAAAAGACCTATTATCTTGATTGGTCCACAGAACTGTGGCCAGAATGAATTGCGTCAGAGGCTCATGAACAAAGAAAAAGACCGCTTTGCATCTGCAGTCCCTCGTAAGTTTGGATGCATTCCCATTTTCCTGTGCTTTTCAATTTAACACCTCAGAATCTAGCTACATTATGTAGGGAAACTTTCTATCCATCTCATCAAAACAATGCTGTCAGTGAAAGACGAAGTTTTGTTTAACCAAATATTTTGACAAAAGATAGTTGTTCTTAAGAAATTTGAATTTTTCCTTGGAGTATGGTATATACTAATTATTTTCTGAATGAATTTCAGTTTGGACCCCTTACTTCCTATTCAATAGGGAATCAGCTCCTGCTTCTTTAAATTGATGCTGAGCATAGAAATTTAGATATAATCTTTGAAAGCAGTTCTGTTTTAAGATTATGTAGTACCTAAGCTTATGGAAATAAACTTCAGGAAGAGATGAGTGGTAGTGTTGTTTTTTCTTTTTTTTCTGAGACAGAGTCTCGCTCTGTTGCCCAGGCTAGAGTGCCATGGCATCAGCCTAGCTCACAGCAACCTCAAACTCCTGGGCTCAAGCAATTAATTGTTTTGCCTCAGCCTCCCAAGTAGCTGGGACTACAGGCATGTGCCACCATCCCTGGGTAATTTTTTCTGTATATGTTTTTAGTTGTCCAGCTAATTTCTTTTTATTTTTAGTAGAGACGGGGTCTCACTCTTGCTCAGGCTGGTCTTGAACTCCTGAGCTCAAATGATCCACCCGCCTTGGCCTCCCAGAGTGCTAGGATTACAGGCATGAGCCACCGCACCCAGTCGAGTGGTAGTGTTTAAATGCAAGATGAGGTAATTTAAAGTGTAAGCATAAAATGTATTAAGGTAACGTAACTATTTAATATTAAGGTAATACAAACACATTGTTGTAATTTTTTTAATCTAGAAATAAAAACAATGTTAAACACAGACTCTTAGTATTTCCTCAATTCATTATTTCATAATCTGTGTTATAAAATAAAATTCTTTCTGACTAGCAGAATTATCCCCATCCTCACTGTAATCTATACCAGTTATTTTTATCTGATTGTTTTTGTCTAGATACAACTCGGAGTAGGAGAGACCATGAAGTAGCTGGTAGAGATTACCACTTTGTTTCACGGCAAGCATTTGAAGCAGACATAGCAGCTGGAAAGTTCATTGAGCATGGTGAATTTGAGAAAAATTTGTATGGAACCAGCATAGATTCTGTACGACAAGTGATCAACTCTGGCAAAATATGTCTTTTAAGTCTTCGTACACAGGTAAAGCTAGAATTTTGGTTTAGGGTTTGAACTTGGAGGGCATGTCATGCAAAGAAATCTAGTGGAAACTGTATTTTGGTCCAAGAACAGGAAGACCTAATTAAGTTCTCATACAGTTTCTCCCACTGATTTGCTATGTGAAATCAGACAAGTTGCTAAATCTTTCAGTTTCCTCAGAGGGAAAATATATACATATCTACATATATAGGTTGAGTATCCCTTATCTAAAATGCTTGGGACCAAAAGTGTTTCACATTACAGGTTTTTTTCAGATTTTGGAATATTTACATATACATAATGAGCTATCTAGGGGATAGGACTCAAGTCTAAACCATTCATTTATGTTTTATATGCACCTTAGACATAGAACCTGAAGGTAATTTTATTTTTCCCCTGCAGGGTGCTGAATAAACTGGGTATACCTGCGTTTTGATTGCAACCATTGCATGAGGTCAGGTGTGGAATTGTCCACTTGTGGCATCATGTCAGTGCTCAAAAAGTTTTGGATTTCAGATTTTCAAATTAGGGATGTTCAGCCTGTATATACATGTATATATTTTCTGAAACTTAAAATACAACGAATATCGTACTGGTAATATTTTAAGTATTTTGGAGGCTATAAAAGAAATTCCCTTTTCCGAGTCTGATCTGAGAAAAATTAGAGATTGTTCTTACGGATTTAAATGCCATTGTTTAAGTATTAGCAAGTGTCGCAGTGAATGCTCAGTTGTATGTAATAATGAAATCTGAGTCAGTTTTGATTATTTCGCAGACTAAGCAAAAATGTCAAATTATTAACCAGTGCCTCTTAGATGCCTATTTAAAAAGATAAAGTAATTTTAGAAATTTGGGGTTTTTAAGATTGTGCTTGTTAAGGAAATTTCTAAACTTTTTCTAGGTTGCACAGGTTAAACGTAAAACTTTGCTCAATGTGGCAGAATCTGCTGCTCATGTCAACTCGGGCAGCATAGTCAACATCAAAAAGATGTACTAAAGGAGAATTGATTCTAAAATGGCTGTTCTAAAATAGCAATTAGGGGGTTTGGGGATTTGTTTTTAGGCTTTGACTCTTTCAATTATAAACATTTGATTTAAGAGAAGTGTAAATGTTTTTACTAAATTCCTTCAAAATTCTTTATATTATTTGGGTTAACATATTTTAACAAAGAACTCAGAGTAGTGAAGCATATAGTTTTATTCATCTTAATTCTTTTTAGATAGAAAAGGGCATATCCCTGTAATCTCCATTTTGGTAGAGTACTTCAGTTTGAGGATACATAGTCATGCAGTGGTGTAAAGACAAAGTGAAAACCATAATCTCCTGATTCAAACAGATTCTGCCTTTTCTTGGATGTGCTTTTCCAGAATTTTCTTTTGCACGTGTATGTGAAATTTTTCTCTGATTTTGCTTATATTTAGTGCCCGGCACATAGTAAGGCAACTGCCTCGATTCTACCATTGAAATTAATTTTAATATAGTTATTATAATCTGTAAGTGATCTTATTAGCAGGGTATTTTAGCATCACATAGTTGCCATCCTTCAATGTCATTCACTTATGTTTCATTACATAAAAGAGCAAGCTACACAATATATTCTTACAGTGAATCATAGGGTCTTATGTGAATTGTTTGTTATGAAGATGTTTGGAATGGAACAGGATGGAGAACCCAGACATAAAACCATCCTCACATAACCATCTGATTTTTGACAAAGCAGACAAGAACATACACTGGGGAAAAGAATCCCTATTCAATAAATGGTGCTGGGAAAATTGGATAGCCAAATGTAGAAGACTGAAACAGGATCCACACCTCTCACCTCTCACAAAAATCAACTCACGATGGATAACAGACTTAAACCTAAGGCATGAAACCATAAGAATTCTAGAAGGAAATGTTGGAAAAACTCTTATAGACATCTTTGCCTAGGCAAAGAATTTATGAAGAAGACCCCAAAGGCAGTCACAGCAACAACAAAAATAAATAAATGGGACCTGATCAAATTAAAAAGCTTCTGCACAGCCAAAGAAACTATCACTAGAGTGAATAGACAGCCTACAAAATGGGAGAAAATATTTGTATGCTATATATCTAATAAAAGGCTAATAACTAGAATCTGTATAGAACTCAGGAAAATCAGTAAGAACAAAATCAACTCCTTTAAAAAGTATGCAAAGGACATGAACAGAAACTTTTCAAAAGAAGATAGACTAGTGGCCAACAAACATGAAAAAATGCTCAACATCTCTAGTCATCAGGGAAATGCAAATCAGAACCACAATGAGGTATCACTTCACTCCCATTGAGAGTGACTTTTATCAAAAAGTCCCAAAACAACAAATGTTGGTATGGATGTGGAGAGATAGGAACACTCATACACTGCTGGTGGGACTGCAAACTAGTACAATCTCTATGGAAAGTAATCTGGAGATACCCAAAGCACTAAAAGTAGAACTACCGTTTGATCTAGCAGTCTCACTACTGGGTATCTACCCAAAGGAAAACAAGTCATCCTAAAATAAAGATATCTGCACTCGAATGTTCATAGCAGCACAATTCACAATTGCAAAGATGTGGACACAACCCAAGTGCCCATCAATCCATGAGTGGAATAATAAAATGTGGTGTATGTATACCATGGAGTACTACTCAGCCACAAAAAACAATGGTGAACTAACGTCTCTTGTATTAATATCTTGGATGGTGCTAGAGCCCCTTCTTCTAAGTAAAGTATCACAAGAATGGAAAAACAAGTACCACATGTACTCATCGTCAAATTGGTACTAATTGATCAACACTTATGTGCATATATGAAAGTAACATTCATTGGGTGTCGGGGAGGATGGGTAAATTCACACCTAATGGGTGCAGTGCACACTGTCAGGGGATGGGCACTCTTATAGCTCTGACTCAGGCATTGCAAAGACAATATATGTAACCTCAACGTTTGTACCCCCATAATAGTTTGTCTTTTTTTTTTTTTCTTTTCTTTTTTTTTATTTTTCTTTTGTTTTTTTTCTTTTTTTCTTTGTTTTTTTTTTTATTTTTCCTATCATGTCATAGCAGATCCCCCATAATATTTTGAAATTTAAAAAAAAAAGATGTTGGAAACGCTCATAGACAATGTTTAACAAAATGACATTGTATTCCAAGTGTATTATTGGGAAGTAATTAAACGATGGAAATTACTTTTAAAATCTAAATATCTTCTCTTTACAGTCATTGAAGACCCTCCGGAATTCAGATTTGAAACCATATATTATCTTCATTGCACCTCCGTCACAAGAAAGACTTCGGGCATTATTAGCAAAAGAAGGAAAGAATCCAAAGGTAAAGTACAATATACTATTGTACTATTCTATGGAAGGTAAACATGAAACATTCCTGGCCTAGTTTGTCTCAGTGCTTAAAAGCTACATCAGCTTGAGCTTTCAAACTGATTATTCTTTCTTCAGTGTCACTTGTCCAGAAATTGCCATGGTTGCCACTGGTTGGACTATGGCAGCTTTCCAAAGCAGGGGCCTCTCTTGTTCCCCACACATTTTCTACTGTTACCCCAAAGGTTTGGTAAACTTTGGGGTTCCTTAAAACTTATTAAGCTTCTTCATATGGGTCTGTAACATTTCCAGAGGAATTATGTGACCCCCACCAAAGTTATCAGCAAACTGTTAGGGATTACCCATTTATCTCTTTAGATATTCCACATTTGCAGAATTTAGATATTGAGTGCTGTAGCTTTTCTCTTCTCTTTTTCTCACTGAAATTTTATGTCCTGTTTTTCTTCTCCCTTTGGTTTTCTCACATGATTTGAAATAGAAAAAAAATTTTTTAATTATTTTAGATCTATGCTGGATATAGTTGAGGTAGTCCATGTCATATTAAACATTATTAATAATTAAGTGATATATACTGGTATATTATTAAGAAGGCATTGGCTTTTTATTTGAATGTGTAAATTGAAAACTCTGTCAAATGGCTTATATCAAGGTAACAAATACTCTTCCTTGTTTTTTGCTACTTATTTCTTAAATATATCTGTTTTATGGAGGGCTCACTCATATTGCCTCATTTCATTTGTTATGCCTTTAAATCTCCTTTAAGGTAGTCATTAAAAGAATACTAATACTCCTTTGATTTGATTCTTGACTCTACCACAACCATCACAACCCTCCCTCTGCCCCTTCTGCCTCATTGCCCCCACGATATCTTTTTCCACTCTACATCTATTTAACATTTCTTACTCAGTCTATTTGTGGGGTAATAATTGTTATTGTCTTAGCCCATCCTACTTGTTGAGCATAATTCAGATTGCTTTGTCTTGGCTTAGTAGACCAGCTAGCTGGTTAAAGTAATGTTTCACCCATTTTTCATTTCTGCAGCATACTTGTAAATTCATAA
Source organism: Eulemur rufifrons (assembly GCF_041146395.1). NCBI lineage: Eukaryota > Metazoa > Chordata > Mammalia > Primates > Lemuridae > Eulemur > Eulemur rufifrons. The sequence continues at coordinate 95,137,541 of NC_090984.1, forward strand.
ATAACTGAAGTCAGAGTATCTGTTGTCTATAGCACTCGGGTGATAACAAAAGAAATACAAGATATAGTCGCTGGCTGTTCTTGAGGAAGATCACAATATAATAAGGGAAACAAGATTAATACTGTATAAGCTTTGTGTCCAGTAACTACTTTGATAAACCAGAAACATCATGGTTGCTCAAGCAAAAGGTTGTAAACTAAGAACCAAAGTGGACTCCATTCTATTGTTCAACCTAATTTTCTATTTTCTAACATGCCCACTTATTTCTTGTTATGCTATTCTTTTCCAACAAGGATTCAGTGTTGTACGAAAGGCCATAGACTATTTCAAAATGTGTTAAGCAACTTGCTTTTGGTTGGTTTCTGGCAAGGTTTTCCTGGATTTTTTATCTACTTTATTTTGAATTGACCATCCTAAATTTTCAACTTACGTTTAGAAAGATGCTGATTATATGTGTTTTTAAAGCAGGAATTTAATCAGAACCAAAAGATTTTATCAATATACAATATATTTGATGTTCTAATTAGAACTCTAATTCTTTTTTAAATTTAACTTTACTGAGGTATACTTTACATATAATAAATGCACGCATTTTAATTGTATAATTCAGTGAGTTTTGGCAAAATGTATACCTGTGTAACCACCATGCCAATCAAGAGTTAGGACATTTCTGTTAATCTAGAAAGTTTTCCTATGTTCCTTTGAAGTTAATACTCTTCCATTCTTTCCTGGGCAACCGTTAATCTGCTTTCTGTCACTACAGATTTATTCGGTCTGTTCTAGAAGTTCACAGAAATGGAATCATATAGCATGTTTAAGTTTGTGTCTGGCTTTTGATCAGCATGTTTTTGAGATTCACCTATATTGCATCTAACAGTAGTTCATTTCTTCTTAATGCTGAGTAATATTCCATGATATTAATATACCGCAATTTGTTTATCCATTCTCCAGTTAAACATTTGGGTTGTTTCCAATTTTAAGCTAATGTGACTAAAGCTGCTCTAAACATTCTTGAAGTTTTTCAGTGAACATATGTTTTCATTTCTTTTGGATAAATAACAAATAGAATTGCTGGATCAAATGATAAGTGTATGTTTTAACTGTATAAAGAAATTACTAACCTGTTTTTAAAACAGCTCGCCATTTTACACTCCCACCACTGTTTGATGGTTCTAGTTGTTCCACATCCTTACCAACTTTGGCTATTGTTCATTTGTAACATTTTTTTACCCATTCTGATAGGTGTAAAGCGTTATCATTATGGTTTTCACTTGCATTTTCCTGATAACTAATGATAATCTTTTCATGTAGCCATTTGGGCACATTCTTTTGTGAAATCCCTCAGTCCTTCTCATTTTTAAAAAATTGGGTTTTCTTGAGTTGAAAGAACATTTTATATATTCTGGATATAAATCCCTCATCTGATATATGTATTACAGATATTTTCTTCCAAGTCTTTGTATCTTTTTTTAACAGTATCTTTTGAAGATCAGAAGTGTTTAATTCTAATAAAGTTTACCTGTTCTTTTTCTTACGGTTAACAATTTTTATAAATCATTAGATTATAAAGATTTTATCCTATTCTTCTAAAAGCTTTTTAGTTTCAGCTTTTACATTTATGTCTATGATTTATCTCAAATCAATCTTTGTTTTAGTGTGAGGTAAACATGGAGGTTTTGTTTTGTTGTTTTTAATTATGTGGATATCCAGTTGTTCCAGCACCATTTGTTGAAAAGACTGTCCTTTCCCCATTTAATTATTTGGCACCTTTGTCAAAAATGACCTGACCAAATACATGGGGCGGGGGAGGGGGGGGATTATTTCTGAACTCTATTCTGTGTTTATACTGGTATCACACTGTCTTGATTACTATAGCTTTATTGTTAGTCTTGAAAAACAGGCAATAAAAAGGAATGAAGTACTGATACATGCTGCAACATGGGTGAACCTTGAAGACGTAGACCATATAATTCCATTTACATGGAGTGTCAGAATAGACAAATCTGTGGAGACCTGAAGTAGATTAGTGGTTGCCTAGAACTGGGGGTTGGGGAAAAAATGTGAGTGACCACTTATGGGTATAGGTTTTTGTGGGAGCGGGAGAGGGAGGTGATGAAAACGTTCTAAAATTGATTGTGGTGTCAATTGCAAAGTCTGTGACCATACTAAAAGCCATTGAATCATATACTTGAAATAATCTTTTTTTTGGTATAAATTTAGGGGGTACAAGTACAGTTTTATTACATGGATATATTGTGTACTGGTGAAATCTGGGCTTTTAGAGTAACCATCATCTGTATAATGTATATTGTACCCATTAAGTAATTTCTCATCCCTCATCCCCGTACCCTTCCGAGTCTCCAGTGTCTCTTATTCCACATTGTATGTTCATGTGTACACATTATTTAACTCCCACTTATAAGTGAGAACATGTATTTGACTTTCTGAGTTGTTTCACTTAAGATAATGGCCTCCAGCTCTGTCCTGAATTGATTACTTTAAAATTTATATGGAAATTAAAAACAATAACCAGGCCGGGCGCGGTGGCTCACGCCTGTAATCCTAGCACTCTGGGAGGCCGAGGTGGGCGGATCGTTTGAGCTCAGGAGTTCGAGACCAGCCTGAGCAAGAGCGAGACCCCACCTCTACTAAAAATAGAAAGAAATTATATGGACAGCTAAAAAAATACATATAGAAAAAATTAGCCGGGCATGGTGGCGCATGCCTGTAGTCCCAGCTACTCGGGAGGCTGAGATAGGAGGATCGCTTGAGCTCAGGAGTTTGAGGTTGCTGTGAGCTAGGCTGACGCCACGGCACTCACTCTAGCCTGGGCAACAGAGTGAGACTCTGTCTCAAAAAAAAAAAAAAAAAAAAGACCCCCGTCTTTACAAAAAAAATTGAAAAAAAAAACAATAACCAAAACACTTTAGAGAAAGAACTAAGTTGAAAGGCTTTTGTCTTTATTTTCTTTACTGTTTGTGTGTTTTCTATTTAATTCATTTCTGCCTTTTTTATTCTTTCCTTCTTTCTTTGACTTTAATTTGCACTTAGGAGTTTCTAAAGATAAAAACTTACATAATTTTAAACCTTTCTTATTTTCAAATATAGGCATTTAAAGTTATAAATTTCCCTCTAAGCAGTTCTTTATTTGCATCCCACGTTTTGACATTATATTTTTAATTATTTTGTTAGAAATACATTCTGATTTCCCTTGTCATTTTCTTCTTTAACCCCTGGGTTATTTATGTTATTTAATTTCCATCCACTTGGAAATTTTAAAAAATATTTTATTGATTTTTAATTCCATGTGGTCAGAGAATAAACCCTGAAAGATGTCAGTCCTTTGAAATTTGCTGATAATTATTTTTATGGCCCAACTTCTATCTTGGTACATGTTCCATGCACACCTGTAAGAATGTATGTTCTACAGTTGTTGGGTAGAAAGTGGTATATCTCATTGTCTTTTTATTCCACTTATGATTTTATATCCTTTGGTATTTGTAATAGTGCTTTATTACTCCCACAATAGAAGTATTGAGTAAAAACAGATCTTCGATTTTAACTTTGAAACTGTGCTAGCTAAGAAAATGATGGTGTTACTCACTGGATATAAAATATAACTACTCAGTCAGTTATCTAATTGTACTCTGAATCTGTTCTGCTAGTATGGGGGCTTCGCTTGAGAGTGATTAACTGACAGTCACTTTTGCCTAAAGGCTAATCTTTTCAGGTCAAAAATTTTTGAGGTAAAACATTTTGTTTCATTTTAGTTATGGATTATAATCTGAAAAAGAAATTTAGACATAAAGTCTGAATTTATAAATTATATAAGCCATTTTGGCATAAGGTAAAATAGTAATGCCTTAAATTTAATAATAACTAGGTGGATCAGAACTTAGCATTTAAATTTCAACACTAGCACCACAAAGTTTCAATTCTATATGGAGTCCTAGAATGTTCTTTGAATAATCTTGAGCTTTGAGTAGACATAAGTTTTGGCAAAAATGTCACAGTGTATTCAGCTACAATGGTGAAGTAGAGTCCCTGCTAAGGAACAAAGGATTCTGTGTACCATATTCAAATGCACAGCATTCCAGAATAAAAATTAGAGAGCTATGTAAGAAACTGCCTCAGGACAAGCCAGCGCTGTCATATTTTTAATGTGTTTTTCTACTGTTACAGAAGTTCAAACAGTTGAATGATATAAATCGTTTTGTAGTGTGGGTCCAATATAGTATTGATGTGTAACTTTTATATCTGAGATATTCTGTCTTGGGTTTAATTAGTTCTCTTCATTGACAGGAGTGACATTGACAGTTTTTCACTTTCTTGAACACATATGCCTGGTAATCAGAAGGTTCAGGATAAGTGTGTATATAGCCTTGCCACCTGCTTGCCTGTGTGAAAGAGCCTTTTCCTTTATTCAGTATTTTAAAGTAGCCTGCTCTATGTAGTTTTCAAAACTCTGTTAGGATACTTTCTTGCATCTTAAAGACCTCCTTTGTGTATGGAAAACAGAGCAGCAATTTAAAGTATCAGCCTGAGTATTTTCCCCCAAAAAATATATTAATAGATAAGGTTATTAAATCTTGGACTGAACAGCAATGTTTACATAGAAAACATTGATCCTTCTCTTTTCCCATAATGTTTACTCTGCCTAACTCTGCAATAGATATAAAGGGCAAGGGCTCTTCACAGGAGCCAAGAGTAGATGGCACTTTAGGTCCTTGCCCCAACCAGAAAGGTTTTACTCTGTGTTATAGAAGATATTACTACTAGGAAGAGGTTATGATGTCCTTAAATGTTTGTAGGGAATTCAAATAACAGCCTGCACTCTTGAAGCCTGTAGTCTTATTGGTGAGGTAAGACAGAAATACATGAAAACCTAAATAGTAGTATATAACAGGATCTCTTGAGTCCCAAATGATTCATAATGTGAGTCCCGAAGATGCCAGAGCCAAGGAAACCACTGGCCATGGCAGGGTTGGAAAGGAGCACGTGAAGTTGAGTATTTTGAGAGACAGAAGGAAAGCTACGTAAGGTCATTCCCTGTAGTTTGACCCTCTGACTCATCCTGTATTTTGGTAAGGATAGGAATTACGTCACAGTTTTCATCTTCTCTTTGCAGCCTGAAGAGTTGAGAGAAATCATTGAGAAGACTAGAGAGATGGAGCAGAACAATGGCCACTACTTTGACACTGCGATTGTGAATTCAGATCTTGATAAAGCCTATCAGGAATTGCTTAGGTTAATTAACAAACTTGATACTGAACCTCAGTGGGTGCCGTCCACTTGGCTGAGGTGAAGGAAACATCCATTTTGTAACATGTTGGACTTGGTCTGGCAAACTGCCAATAGGAAGAAAGCCCCGACACTTCATCAAGATTGAGGGTAAGGTGGAAGGCAGCAGTATAAGCTGTAGACCTGTTCTTAGCTGTCCTGAACTAGTGAGAAGAAGATCCCCTTAGGCAATTTGTGCCTAGCATTCTTTATTCTCTATACATGGTTTTAGGGGTTCTTGCCTCATTTGGGGATTCTAAATGGAAGCTTTCAACAGAGTAATTCCATGTTATCCCGTTAAAACCTTTTGTTTTCACTTAACTAAATCTTTTCTGCTTAGACATATTTCCATGAAAAACTTGTGTGTACACAGAGACCATGCCCTACATAGTTATATTGATGTTATTTAACACTTAACTTAAATGACTTCATGGGAATATTTGGGGGCAAGGGGGTGCTGTGCTTCTATGCACTGGGCAAGACAGTATTTGCTTAGGAGACTAGTCATCAGAAATACTTTCCTAAAAAAGAAAAAACAAAATGGTGCCACTTTGGTTTGGAACTGCTCTGTTAGGCTTGAATTCATTTGTATGTCTGAATTCTAAAGAAAGAAAAAAAAAACCCAGCATTCCATTAGAGGCACCAGTTTTTATGCTCACTTTGTGGATCAGATTGCACATTTGGCTGACTAATCTAGTTAAAGGTATACAAAATATGCTTATCTTTTTAAAGATAATGATCTTGAGTATTTTTCTTAAATTGTCACAGCCAATTTGCTAGCCTTGCTTCCTTTCTCTGATCTGCATAGTACAATAGAATGTATAAGTTACATTTTTATGAATGGCAGATGTTCATATAAACTGTGTTGACTGTTAACTTTCTTCCTCATGATGCAAATAGTTTTTTATATACATGGGAGGACATCAGCACATTTGACAGTTTTTACATTGTTATATATGAGCACAATATAATTCTGTGACTGTGCCATATATGTAGGTATTAAACTGGAATTCTGTTGATGAATATAGCTGCTGTACTGTTTAATTGACAAACGGTCATTGATAACACTTGTTCAGCATTGGAATAAAAGTATGTATATCCTAGGGAAATATTATGACAATTGACTTTGAGATCAGAAGGAAAGGAAGACCTGAAAGTCATTTGAACATTTTAGGAAAAGAAAATTGCAGGGGGTAAGTTATCAAGCATACAGAAGTAGGTTTTTGTCTACAGCCATACCACCCTGAAGGAACCCAATCTCATCTGATGTCAGAAGCTGAGCAGGGTCGGGCCTGGTTAGTACTTGGATGGGAGAAATAGGTTTTTATCCTAACAAGGTCTTATGACCAGAATGCAACAGCTTGCTAAATCATAAAAGAAATGTTTAAGCTAATGGGATTTTTGTACCGTCTCTATAGCTGTAGCTTTAAAATTCAGTGTCCATAATTGGCATGGAAAGTTATCTTGTAGTCTTTTCAAGCCTTTAAAGATAGTGTGATGTGTGACAAGAAGCCTCAAATGTGAATGCCTTGATTTTATTTTTATGGTGACTTTAGCTACAGCATTTCCTATTTCCAAAGCTAAACACTGGAATAATTCTGACTTGTCATTTAATTTAACATAAGCAACTGTTTTTAATGAGTAGTTTGTCTCAGTGTCATGTATATATTTGATTTTTTTTCTCTTCTACATAATTTTATTTGAACAAATGTAGACAGTTTCTATGTTGCCTTTCTCTGTTCAAATTTGCATGGCCTATTGAGTTGGCTGGGGATTATCTTATTTGGAAATATTTTCAAGATAATGTTCCTTAGGAGGAAAGTAATGTTCCTGGGTTGAGGGCAGAAATGCCATACATACTGTCTCTTCGGGTCTGAAACACTCCAGCTTATAGCAGGAAAATGCAAAAAAGTCACACTGATTTTCAGCATTGAAAACTAGGAATATACTTACCACTTAATCTTTTCGTTTTCCACAGTTTATTTTCTCCTCAGGAATGAAAGGTAGTTAATGGTTGACAGTGGAGTTTTGTGATCTGCTTATTATAACTGACAACTGTTTTCAACCCTAAGATCTAAAATATTGACAGTTCATGTTAAGTTAGAGTGAGGTTTTAGGTAGGCAGTGAGTGGTGGTTGTGCCACTGCAGACAGCAGGCCCATGCTAGGGACATGCGCAGTCAATACTCAGACACATGGCTTTAACAAGCAGATCCTGTACCAAGGGACATACCATGCCATACTTTTAGGAAGTCAAAGGTGACAGATATTTTCAGGATCAGTGAATATAATTCTTTCCTCCATCAGCAATGTTGGAGAGAAAGACATGTTCATGTCCCAAACTTTTCTAAATCCTCGTGATAAAAATGTGCTGATACTCAACTCAGTCCCTAAACAAAGTAAAAACTGAGTTGTTGCTGATTTCCTCAGTAAAATATGGAAAAAAGCCTTGCTATACGTTGTACAGCCACTCTGGCCAATTTCATTGCCTGTCCTCTGTGGTTCTGATTGGAGACCTCAGTGTGGAGGAGGTCTTAACCACTTATTATAGAAATGATACCAATAGCTAATGAAATGTACTTGGAAAATCCAAATAAAGAAATATCTTTATTTCCTGCATTTTTATGTCAGAACAAATGGAGAGACAATAGTATTTAGACTAATCCAGATTTACTTTCTATGAAAATCTAACGTCTGGATTATTTTCCTTTTCTCATGCCTAAGGAATAAGTATTGATAAGGAATGATTTGAATGTAATCTTGTGAATGTGTGGAAAATATAAACCAGGGATTTAGCCTTAATAAAGGTAATCTTCTGACATCTATTGTTAATCCCCCTTTGTACTCATATCCTGTATCTGCACTCTGTTATTTTGAGATGTCATACTGCACACTGTATTGTAAAAATAAAAAGTAGAATTATATTTCAAATAACGCCACTGAGTACTTTCTCTTGCTGTGTTATATCCTCTGCCATTCAAGTTTTCCACACCTGAAAAGACCACCCTCCTCTTCAAGTTTTTGCCAGAAGCAAGACCGTTGGAACCTCTGGGTGAAACACTTAATTTGTTCTTTATGGTAGGGGAGTGCCTCCTGTTGACACAGATGTAGGTAGGTCCTGTTTCCTTAATTAAACAAACAACTAAGTTTTTAAAGATGGACAACTTAGGGCTGTGAACTTTGAAGTTTTCTGGGGAAGGAGGTATGTAATACTCAGGCAAATTTACGTTGTATACAGCCAGGGATTTGAGGACACTGAGGATAGCATGTGAGTTGTTGGCAAATATACAACATATATTTCATTTCTCCATTCTTCATTTCTCCCTTTTTCTATGATACTTTATCTACCCAAGGACACAAATCATATAACAACAAGTTTAATGCATTTACACACCTGTTACCTGTTCTAGTCCAGTTTCTATTCCTATTCATTACTCTATTCCCTTCCCCTATGGATCAGATCACTACTCCACACACAGCAAATTATCTGTCCACTATTTTCTCTTGATTTTTTAACAAATGCTAAACTTTAAGATCATCTGTACTATTGTAGGTAATTTAACCAAGGCCAATAAATTCCAGAGCTTTAAGATAATTTTTGCCTCCTAGAGAGGCAGTGCATAGTGCTTAAAACCAAGGCTCTGAAATTAAGATACATTTGATTTGCACTCCTGCTGTACTGTTTGACCTATCAAAGCCTCAATTTCCTCATCTGCAAAATGAAGATGGTAGAATTTACACCTCACCAGGTGGGAAAATTAGATGTAAAACAGTTCAGTGTTACCTAGTTTTAAAAGACTTGTGAACTCAATTTTTTATTTTCCAATCATTACTGAATTTACATGGAAACATTTCATTTTATGAGCAGCAACAGGATTTCCTAAAAATCAGCTCCTCCAGGACAGGCAGGCCCTATGTCTTACCTTTAAATACCCAACGTTTTAAATATAGGGCATGCAGAAAGAATAAAAGTTAAGGGTATAAAAACTCTGAAGGTAGAATGAATGCATGGATTTAAATCCTGGATTACCACTTTCTAGCTTTCCAGCCTCAGACCAATTACTCAAGCACTCTGTGCCTCAAATTTTTTCTCTGAAATGGAGGGTTAAAATTATATGTACTTATTATTGTGGCAAGATAATATAAATAAAATACTTCAAACAGTACCTGGTATAAAATAACTAAGATCCATTATTTTATAGCAGGTACTAAATGTTTATAAAATCATTTAGTACTTTAAAAAGCCCAGACTGTGCTATCATTTGATTAAAATACAATACTAATAAGGCTAGTGTCACAATTTCATTAACAAAAAAACTGTTCTATGGCCAGTCATGTAAAGAATGCCTGGAACTGGTTGCAAGAAAGACTGAATAACCATGGACAGCTCATGTCAAATCAAACAGTACTAAAAATCTGACACCTGCTGTGGCCCCTCAGTTGCCTCATCTAAATGCAAGTTGTTCTTGATTATAACATAACAAAATAAAAAGTTACCTTCTTACTCTAAAATGGGAATGTGAGTATTTTTCTTAGATTAGGAAAGAAAAGTAGTACTATGAAGTCCTCTTAATTCATTAGCATTTATTAGTACTCCCAAAATGCAACAATTGTCTCAAAGCAAGCCTTTTAGTAAAACACTGATACATATTGAAGGGGGGAAAAGGCTACTCACTTCCTACATGTCTGCAGAGAAAGCTCTGTGAATGAAATACTGCATGCTGATCTGAACACAAGAACATGACTGTTACTCTTAGCAGTAAATTAGTAATAAAAAAGGAATGACTTATTTTTCAATCACTTTACTATTTATACTATAGTCACATTTCAATTGGCAGAACTGCTCTCATTACACACAAGACAGACCTGTCATGCAAGGAAAGGTAAGTGCAGGTTTTCACAAAGCTTGAGAAAGTAAGTACCACAGTAACACAAGGACGGCTGCAGCAATCTCAGACACCAGCGCCAAGGTTTGCAAGTGGGTAGGAACAAAGGCTGCGCCACAGTAGTTGGCCTAAGACCACTAGTGTTTCCTAAGGGGTATTTCCTATTATGCTTGGTAAGCAGATCACATGTAACACAGATGTAAACGGAGTAGGGTAACACTTCTGCAGAGTAAATTCTTGAAAAGGTTTTACAAAGCTCTTTCATCTGTGATAAATGGTTGCTGCAAAAGTAATCCCATAAATAGACATCCAGGTAAATTTTACAATCAGTGAAAGAAATTCTTAGGCCAAAAAATAAATAGCCACACAAATCAAACCTACACACCGTGAATTAAAATGGAGCCAGTGTTAGGGTTTCCAAAAGAACCAGAGCAGGAAAAATTATTCAAACAGAAGATCCTCGTCCTTCTCTTCAGCCAGAAGATTAGCAGGCTCCATGACCTCTCCAGCTGCTCTGCGTTTTTCCAAGTCCTTCTCAGATTTTTCCTTGAGAATCTTTTTCTTCTCCTGTATTTTCTTTAACCTGTAAAATAAAGGGGGGAATTTTCTGAATACTGTTTCAGTATTAAGTAGGTTTGATTTCTTCTAGTTTTGCAACAAGTAAACACCTAGAACAAAATTTGATACTTCCATTAAGTTAAATTTTGAAATACATTCCCTAATGGAACAGATTTTGAGCACTTAGGCACATTCAGGCATTTATTAAAGTTTTGGATCACCACAACCCTGAACATCACTGAAGAATAAAAACTAACCTTTGATAATTAACATTATAAATCATAATCAGATGCCAACTCAAGGTCTAAGACTACCATGGCTTCCCTAAATGCTCCTACTTTCACCTACCTTCCACTTCTCTAAACCAGGTATACAGACCCCTGTACACCACCAATTTAGTACTTATTTATCCCAACTGGTTCTAAATGTTCATAACCAATTAATGGACACACATCATTTCTCTCTCAAGTACTGTGCTAATTTCTCTAATGTTGTGATTTATACTACTTGGTAATGTCCCTAAATACTTTATATCTTCTTAACATATTCAACATGCAATACATTATTTGTTGATTAACTGTTTAACTCCAGTTTCTCCCCTCAGTTTTTATGTAGGAGACACCCAATCCAAATCATCGTTTCATTTTAAAGAATAATCTAGTCTAACAGTTTCTTTGAAAGGCCTAAGTTTTTGGAAATGCCATGCTTTAGGTATATGCAAAACTTGACACAGATTTGTCTCTATGGCTTTTGGCAATATTACTACTTATCAGAATAAAATACAGGCTATGCTAATTCTAAAGAACATAACTAGTCACTCAGCAAACCAAGCTTTTGGAATATGGAAAACAAAAAATGATCAATAACTGTCAAATTCAACAAACCTATAGAATTCTTCTCGCTCTCTCTCATCCAGCTCTGTGATGATATAAGCAAGGGTACGTTCGATCCGGGGAATGATGACTAGAGTTTAAAAAAATATATATACATATATGTGAGAACTTCACACCCCCTTTTTGCAAATTACCAGTGCTCATTTGTATAATAGTTATTTATTTTCTAATTATAAAATTAATGTACATTTAACGTAGAGAACTTGGAAAATAAAACACAAAGAAAAAATTTAAATGGAGTATAATCCCACCACCCAAAAGTAACTATTGTAAATATGTTGGTGTGTGCCCTTCTAGTGTTTTTTCTATGTACAGATAACACTGGACCACAACAGATACAACGTTGAATATGCTAAATATATGAATATATACAACACTGAACCACAGATGTTACTTTAAATATAACAATAATCAACTGTTAAAAAATCAAGCAAAGAGAGTGTAATAAATTGAGTTTTATGTCAGTCATTATGTTCCACTTTACATAGAATTTGCCTAGTCTGCTTCTAGAATGTGAACTCAGTGAGGGTGAGAACTATTATCCTTACCCAATTTGTTTTGCTTGCAGTTTCATGTATAAGGCCTGGCACTAGCAAGCAGTCAAGAAATGTGTTTTTGAGTTTTTTAAAAAATGACATAACTTCCTCACTAATACTAATATAGCCCCAAGCAAAGGAATTTCTTTGCTTCAAATTTTGCTCCTTTCTTACCTAAAAATTGAATTAATGTTTCTTTAATGAAAACAGCTTGAGCAAAAAGCACTGTCAACACTAAGCAGTCGTATTTTTTAAGTGTGATAAAAGAGATGGAAAATAAATGCATCAAATGGGAAAACTCCTTTTTAGAAATCAAGGAGAATGGCCTAAAGGAGAGAGATTTAAAGCTGAATATTTAATGACTCAAAAAGATATATAGCTCAACCATTAGAAAAAACTGAAGAAAACACTAAGACTCTTGAGAAATTGTTTCTACCCTTTATTAACTGCATGAATAACCAGAAATGAATAAAACATTCCATTATGTTAACTCACCACTTTCCTCTGTAACTCCCCCAAATCATACACATACTTCTATCAAAGCACTTCATAACACTTTTTGTACCATGGACACACTTCTCTTTGCATTGTGGGCAGGGGCAATATCTTATTCACCTTTCAACCTTCCATACAGTGCCTGAGTCCCAGCAGCTGCATGACAAGTGAATGAACAAAGCGCCTCACAGCAGCTTACACTCACCGTGTTCAATGGCATTTACACGCCTGTTGGTTATCTTAATGGCTTCATCCAAAGTAACAAAGGAAGTCTAAAAGAAGAGGACAAATAAACAATGTAAGCACAAAGTCTTCCTAATCATGCCCTGATCACTTGGCTCCACTCAGACTGTACTTGTAGAAAACATTTGGGAACCAAGACGACTTTTCAGCATGCTTAAAAAACAAAATTCTTGTGAGATCACCATAGAGCTAACACTTTTTGCATGCTATTATAATTTATTTACTTCCAACTCAAGTAAAGGCATAAAAATGACAAGAAGAAAGAATCATGCACTAATAACCTAGAAATATATTAACTGGCCACAAAAGGAAAAAACTGGCCTTCCTGCACAAACCATGTTATGCTTGCAATTAAATCTAGTATTGACTGTTGCTGTTCCCACCTAGCAAAGAGTGAAACCATACCATTGCACATACATTTTGTTAGTAATAAAAAGTAGGGACAATGGTGCAAAAGCAACCATTTCAGAAATCAAAACATTAGGCTTGTCACATATAGGACCATGGAAAGAGTTGAAAGCACAAAGTATAACATGCTCTGACTCAAGACCTAAATCTCCTCCACTCGACCATTCAACATCAAACTGCAGAAGTTCTCTAGCTCCTGTGCTACTTACCTGCAGTGAAGCTAATTCCACCAGTAGTTCCACGGCTTTGGCATAATTCCTCTTTAATTTAGCCAATTGTTCCCCACCTCTGGCTAAACCAGTCAGTTCATAACCTGAAAGAACGAGTCAGACAACATTTGTAATTACAGTGTAAACAATCTTCCCCATAAAATTCCCAAAAAGAAGAGAATTCAGACTAATACCTAACATGGAAAGACAAACGCTCTAACTCCTGTTAAATGCATACATGAAGCACCCATCTCACTCCCAAAATATTGTAGGAGTTGGCTGCTAAATGAAGTTTTCCACGAGGATACTATTCTAAATATTGCTAGAGGAGAAGCCACCAACCTTTACTACACCAGCTCGCTGGAGCAGCCAATGCCCGCTACTTCCCTTTGGAAATCTCACTTCCTGATGCCCACAGTACAGTGACACTCTCTGTCAACAGGAGACTCTCTAAAATGTTCTACTTCATATGAGCTGTACCTAATATTCCATATGATTTAATTAAATATATGAACCAATGAAATATGAGTGCCAAAAGAAAAAATATTGTTTCTATAAAAAAAAAAAGTTAATTGCTTTGAAAAGAATAAATGTGTGTTACTACCAAAAAAAATGCCCTCAAATTAGGAATGGAATGGGTGAGACAATTACAAAAAACTGGGAGTGGGCTATAAAAATCTAGAAAGACTCAGCATTCAAATAGCATCATAGGGGGCTTCCACCACCACTTCAGTCAGCGCTGCAGGGACATGGACTCATCCTGTGGCTACAGGTACAATGTTCCTGACCACCCTCCTCTGCCACAATCGCATTTCTCTAAGGCAGTGGGGATCAGGGAAGCATCTGCAGCTGTAGACCATGCAGAGAACCACTCATGGCCAAGCATGCCCTACCTGACCAGGGGACAGGAGTACAGTAGTGCTACTGAGGTACCGTTGGCAGAGGCTTGAAAGCAGCCAACACTTTCAAGTTCCCCTGACATAGATTTGCTATAGACCAGGTCAAGCATCACAATGTCAACAAGAAATAGTCCTAACCCTGAGGCATCACCTTTACAGATCACAGGGCTGCCCTGTCTACCTGGTCTGGTACTGAAAAACTAGCTTCTATAAAAATGTGAGGGCCAGGCACGGTGGCTCGCGCCTGTAATCCCAGCACTCTGGGAGGCCGAGGCGGGAGGATAACTTGAGCTCAGGAGTTTGAGACCACCCTGAGCAAGAGCGAGACCCCGTCTCTACTAAACATAAAAAGAAATTAGCCAAACAACTAAAAATAGAAAAAATTAGCCAGGCATGGTGGTGCATGCCTGTAGTCCCAGCTAACCAGGAGGCTGAGGCAGGAGGATCACTTGAGCCCAGGAGTTTGAGGTTGCTGTGAGCTAGGCTGATGCCACAGCACTCTAGACCAGGCAAGAGAGTGAGGCTCTGTCTCAAAAAAAAAAAAAAAAAAAAAAAAAGTGAGGCTTTGGACCAGAGTCTTATTAAAACAAAAATAAACATAGTAGTGAGTATATACAATATCTGGGGCTCTAAATAAACTAGTACTTAAAGGAATAATCACTGTCCTATTGTTTCTTGTTTCTTTAGCCTGATAGGAAGATATCAGGGATTTCCTGGGTCACAGATGATATAAAATATATTTTGAATGAAATAATGAAAGTTACAATAAAGCTACAAAATATGATGTGGGGTACATGCTCATGATATATTTGATGGGGACTTTATCATGCAACATTAGTTTGCTTACCTTCTATCAAGAATAATTGGCTAAACTTAAATAGCAATATGAGCTTTTTCAGTTAAACATACTCCTAAAAATAGCATTTTCTTTTGGGATTTGACTCCTAAAAAAGGGTATTTAAATTAAGTAAAAGGTATTTATCAGAACTGTTACATGAAGGTGTGTTTTCTTAAGTAGCTTTCTTGAAATACAATTTAACATATCATACAATTCACCAGTTGAAGATGTCTGCTTTTTAAAATAACCTTTTTCTGAATAAAAATAGCCAAGCACTTTGTGTTACCAAATACAGCACCCTATACAGTTGGGACTATTTTATATGTGGGAAAACACTTAAGGAACTTATCCAGAGTCACACTGAGTAATGAGAGAAACTTGGATTTGAATTTCTGTATAATACAGAAATCTTGTGAACTGCTATCTATGTGTTTAATAGAAAATTTGCAAAATATATAGAGGAAAAAATAATTCAATCCCATTACCCACTGAGATAATTTCTCATTAATAACATAATCTTCATTCATATACATTTTCTCTTTCGATCTCTTCTATACTTTTTGAAAATATATTGGAATTATAGATATATAGAATATGGAGCCAAAAGGGCTAACATTTAAATATTCTGATGCCAAATAGCTTTTCAGAAAGATTATACAAACTCCATAACTAATGTATGGGAGTGGCAATCTCATTTTCCAGCACTGAATATTCTTTCTCATTAACAAAAATAATATATTGTTAATTAGATGATAGACATTTTAATATCTGCAATAAGTATGTATAGGCCATGGTAGAAACGGACTGATTTTTTTTTTTTAATTCATTGTACCTAACAAAGTTCCTGACATATAACAGAGATTTCACAATTGAATAGTTTAACCAAGCTGAACTATCTTACTAATACGTCATATTCTTATTGGTGTATTATTACTCACTGAATGTTTTTTGTTGCTCACAGAAATGTCTCTGGGCAATTTATTATCTCTTAACTTTTATTTTTATTCCTGGAAATAGCGACAGCTGGTGCTGTTTAGGAGAAAAGTGAAGGAAGAGGGCCTAGGGAACTGCTTAAGACCAGAACTGCTACTTCTATTGCTCTGATCTATCTATACATAGGCCAGAAACCTTTGACTTTGGAGTTTGAAAAATGAAAATGGTTAACTTGAATCTTAGAAGACAGTTGAAAAGCAAAAGGATACAAAAATAAAACCTTGAGTTTGAAGAAATGAAGGCAACTCATGAGAAGACAGGCATTTTAATGTATAATTAATCTAATTTTGAAAACAATTTTGTGAAACAGATATTCCACTATACAGAAGTTAAACTGAAGCTTAGACATTTCTGCAACATTCCCAAGTTCACAAAGCTAACAAACAGTAAAGACAGAATTCAGGAATAGGCTTATCTAAAGACCATAATCATTTTAATATAGCATACTAGGTGCTTTAAATAATAGTTCTGTTTTAATTTTTCTTGGCCAAGACACAATGCCGTTTAAAAATTTGAATTTTCTCCTTGAAACACAACTGTTATTACCATAATCAACATAAGTTATCAATCTTTCTTATCAGCAAAGGCTCACTGCCACTTGGAAATGTTTATAATCACAAAAGTAATAAAATCTATCTGTGTCAAAAACAAAACAAATTGCTTCATAGTGTCTAAAATCTTATTCTACTTTAAAGAGACCCAAATCAGAAATTATAAGGCATGCATTATGGTTGCAGTTTATGCAGAAAGATAACACAGAAGTCTAATCAGTGGATTCATACTTAAAGAAAAGGCCTTATATTTTTAAAATGGCAAATAACTGTACATTGATATATTTACAGGTTGAAATAAAAATATTTTAAGATACGTACAATGTTCTATCATTTCCTGCCATAAGACTTCTTTGATGATCAACTATTGTTCTGACTGTGAGAGAGCTCCTAATACTAGAACCTCTGAACTCTAAGGAAGGCCTACTTAGCACCATTTTCCACAACAAGGTTCATTTAAAGAGGAAATGAGATCCCAGAGACACACACTGATATGAAAACCTTCACACTTACTGTCAGTTCCTTCATGGTAATGTTCAAATACTGGCAAAGTAACACCTGTTAAACATAGAAGCATATATGGATTCATAAATATGATCTTGAAGTACTCTTTCTTAATTACTGTTTCCTATGTTTCTTTTTCAACAAATATTCAAAAACCAAGAGGTTAAGTCTGGAATTGTAACTGATATTCAGTTAATGAATTTAGGAACCTGCCTTAAGTGTTCATTTCTATTCAAAAGCCAAATTATCCTGAGTAATAAGGAACCTGGTTGTTAATGGTTTTAACATGTAAAGCAAATCAACTTGTAAGTAGAAGAGAGAAACTGGGACAAGATCTTGCTGTATAAACAGATTAATTTAAAAATATCACCTTTTTTCCCCAAAGGATTGAAGAGTTACCTGCTACATTATCTTTCTTCGCTCGAATTTTCACTTGGGCTCTATTTACATTTTGGATAACTGTGGTGCTGCAGAAAAAGAAAAAGCCTTTAGTTGTGTTTTTAAAAATAAACCTACAAGGACCCATTGGTTATTTTCATCGTTAAATGAGACTAAGAGTGAAATGTTACAATTAAGTATGTTTTCATAATTGTCCTTTTTCCAGAAAAGGAGAAAAATTTGCTGAGAAGGGCCTCAGAGAGCAGAGAATGAACAATATTCAAAACATCAACGGTAAGAAAACAACAGAGAATGATTTTTAAAGTACATGAATTGCTTGCATTTTCAGTCTGACATGTAGTACAGGGATGTGACTTTAGGGGTTTATATTCTGCTAGTGTAATTTGGAGAAAACTTTCCTTCCTTCTAGGTTTGCTGTTCAACTGGTTAAGCGGGCATTCAATTCCTTTACCTTGGAACCTATTATCTAACTTCTATCTGGCTTTGTCTGACTCCCCATGTTATTATCATAAAATAAAAGTGTTTTCCCCATAACCACCCTAAAACATTCATATACCACTTATAAACTGTGGATTTCCTCTCTCTGCTAGAAAATTCAATACAAGCTGTTATCTTACGAGCCTTGGCAAAAATTAAAGTCTGTCACTGCAGGGCCAGGCACAGTGGCTCATGCCTATAATCCTAGCACTCTGGGAGGCTGAGGCAGGAGGATCACTTGAGGTCAGGAGTTCGAGACCAGCCTGAGCAAGAGTGAGAACCTGTCTCTACCAAATACAGAAAAAATCAGCCAGGCATGGTGATACATGCCTGTGGTCCCAGCTATTCTGGAGACCGAGGCAGGAGGATGGCTTGGGCCCAGGAGTTTGAGGCTACAGTGAGCTATGATGACGCCACTGTACTCTACCCAGGGTGACAGAGCGAGACCCTGTCTCAAAAAAAAAAAAAAAGTGTACCACTTCGAAGGGCCCTATTAAGTAACACCTCCCCAGCACTGTGGGAGGCCAAGATTTCCAGACAGAAATCTGTGATAACAGTGGAGGTAAAGCAATGGGGTTAAAAGTGTTCTTCCTTACTATTACTCTATAATTTGTCTTTAATGCTTATATATTTCTAAATTAAAAATAGGTTTTAAATTAAATTATGAATCTGAAAGCATTTTGTTTTTTCAAAACACCCAATTTAGTCTTCTTACCTGAAGTCCCCTGCTGTGAACTTGGCCTCGGCTAGTGAGAAGGCAGCTTCTCTCATTACTTCACCCATCAACATTTTCGTCTGAAAAACCAATAACCAACTGCAGATTCAACAAAGTTTTTTACAAGGAAAATCATATCAAAATTATGTTCCTTTAACAACCATCAGTATTTTATGCCTGGTGTGCATGTAAATATTGGTTTGATAACGATAAAACAAAAATTTCCAATTCTGAACCACTTTGGTTATGGTCACTAACAAAATTGCAAAACTATGAGTTTCATAATTAAAACATTAGAATAAATGCATTAAGAAACAGAAAGCTATGGCCGGGCGCGGTGGCTCACGCCTGTAATCCTAGCACTCTGGGAGGCCGAGGTGGGCGGATCGTTTGAGCTCAGGAGTTCGAGACCAGCCTGAGCAAGAGCGAGACCCCACCTCTACTAAAAATAGAAAGAAATTATATGGACAGCTAAAAATATATATAGAAAAAATTAGCCGGGCATGGTGGCGCATGCCTGTAGTCCCAGCTACTCGGGAGGCTGAGACAGGAGGATCGCTTGAGCTCAGGAGTTTGAGGTTGCTGTGAGCTAGGCTGACGCCACGGCACTCACTCTAGCCTGGGCAACAGAGTGAGACTCTGTCTCAAAAAAAAAAAAAAAAAAAAAAAGAAACAGAAAGCTGAATCTTTACTGAAGGACCTATCTTATTCTTGAATGAGTACATGCTGATTTTCTCAAATTGATCTCTTAAATTCAATGCAGTTGAAGTTAAAATCCTAACGGCATATTGATTAGAAAGTACATCTGGAATATTTCATACTTGAAAATATTCAATAATTTTTTTCAAAGAGAAGAAAAACTAGGTCAGGTGGGTAAGAAGTTGGCATACCAGGTATTAAAAATGTACAGCTACAATAAGGAAATATGTCTGGTATGGGACAGATAAGTCAATGAAACAGACTGAAGGGTTCAGAAACAACTCCAGGTCTATATGGGAATTTAGTACAGCAAAGAGATGTCCACCCACTTACAAAATGACAAAGCTACCTACTTCACATTATTTCAAAAAAAATCCAGACATACTAAAGGCTTTTTTGTAAACCAAAACTATAAAGTAACAAAAGAAAATGTAGTAGACTATTTTCCTAATCTTTTTAGGCCTTTTCTAAGCTTTATATGTAACTCAGAAGCTATATAAAGAAAAAGACTAACAGATTTGACCAAATAAAAATTAAGATATCTTTTTTTAAAAAGTTAAAACAAAAGCCAAATATGTAAAGAAAATACTTTTAGCATTTACACATTAACCAGAACATATATAGGACTTCTACCAAAAAAGGGACAAATTAACCAAGAAAATCAAATTACCAGTATACATATTAATAAAATGAGCCGGCCGGGCACAGTGGCTCACACCTGTAATCCTAGCACTGTGGGAGGCCGAGGCAGAAGGATCGCTTGAGGTCAGGAGTTCGAGACTAGCCTGAGCAAGAGCGAGACCCTGTCTCTACTAAAAAAATAGAAAGAAATTATCTGGACAACTAAAAATATATACAAAAAATTAGCTGGGCATTGTGGTGCATGCCGTAGTCCCAGCTACTTGGGAGGCTGAGGCAGAAGGATTGCTTAAGCCCAGGAGTTTGAGGTTGCTGTGAGCTAGGCTGATGCCACGGCACTCTAGCCAGGGCAAAAAGAGCGAGACTCTGTCTCCAAAAAAATAAAAATAAAATGAGCTCCTCAACCTCACCAATAATTAAAAGTAATGCAAATTAAAATAAGATACCAATTTTATCCTCATAGATTGGCAAAAAAAAAAAAAAGTAATGCCCAGTTAAGAAAAATTTAAGAAAAGAGGCCCTCTCACACATCATTTGGTAGAAATACAAATAAACATAACAATCTTGGCCGGGCGCGGTGGCTCACGCCTGTAATCCTAGCACTCTGGGAGGCCGAGGTGGGCGGATCGTTTGAGCTCAGGAGTTCGAGACCAGCCTGAGCAAGAGCGAGACCCCATCTCTACTAAAAATAGAAAGAAATTATATGGACAGCTAAAAATATATATAGAAAAAATTAGCCGGGCATGGTGGTGCATGCCTGTAGTCCCAGCTACTCGGGAGGCTGAGACAGGAGGATCGCTTGAGCTCAGGAGTTTGAGGTTGCTGTGAGCTAGGCTGACGCCACGGCACTCACTCTAGCCTGGGCAACAGAGTGAGACTCTGTCTCAAAGAAAAAAAAAAAAAAAAAACATAACAATCTAGAGGGCAATTTGGTATTTATCTACCAAAAATTTAAATGAATATATCCTTGGATCAATATTGTAAGATTCTTTTTAGAGAAATGCTAGCATATACACACATAAGGATTTTAGAGTCCCCTCCCCTAAATGGTAAAACTATACATTCATCAATAAAGAGTTAAATTCCATTATCCACGCAATGGAGTACCATGTAGCTATTACAAAGAATGAGACAGATTTTTACGTACAGACAGTCCTCGACTTAAAATGGCTCAATGATTTTTTGACTTTATAGTGGTGAGAAAACATACTTTGACTTACAATATTTTCATTTTATGATGAAAGGTTTATGAGGATATAACCTCATCGTAAGTCAAGGAGCACCTCTATTACAGTACAAAGCTGTACATGTTCTAGTGAGGGAATAGGGAAGGGGGAGAGGAGAGAGAAAGAAGTGTTACAGAATTTTATATATGTATATAACGATTGCCTGTGTATTAGTAAAAACATTTATGTGTGTATACATGATACTCTTGGTATGTACTTTACAAAAGCAATAGTTTTTGTACATGCTACCAAAAAGACAAAAAAAGGACTGAAAGGCCACACACCAAAGTATCAAGAAGAATACCTCTAGGAAATGAGAGAAGGCTCACTTGAAGGAAAAGAGAGGGTATGGGAGAACTTTTACTTTTTCACATATTTCTGTATTCACACTTCATTTATCCAAAAAGCAGTGAATTAAATAAAAACTACTATGTGCCAGCACTATTCTTGACACTGAAAATGTAGTGCTGAAAAGATAAAGCTCCTGCTCTCATGGAACTTACATTTTCTAGTGGGGGGAAATAGATAAGAAAATTATCATGCAGTAGTACATGCTGTGATAAAAATTAAATAAGGAGATGTGACAGGCCGGGCGCGGTGGCTCACGCCTGTAATCCTAGCACTCTGGGAGGCCGAGGCGGGTGGATCGCTCAAGGTCAGGAGTTCGAGACCAGCCTGAGCAAGAGCGAGACCCCGTCTCTACTAAAAATAGAAAGAAATTATATGGACAACTAAAAATATATATATAGAAAAATTAGCCGGGCATAGTGGCGCATGCCTGTAGTCCCAGCTACTCAGGAGGCTGAGGCAGGAGGATCCCTTGAGCCCAGGAGTTTGAGGTTGCTGTGAGCTAGGCTGACGCCACGGCACTCACTCTAGCCTGGGCAACAAAGTGAGATTCTGTCTCAAAAAAAAAAAAAAAAAAAAAGGAGATGTGACAGAAGTAAATATGGTGCTCACTTCAGATTGGGTGATCAGGAATGGCCTCCCTGAGACTAGAATGGCCAAAGGAGACAGTCATAAGTTCTGAGAAAAATCATTTCAGGCCTAAGAAAGAGATACTAAAAAAGCCCTGGAGGGGGACATCAGCAAGAGTGCTCCAAGTAAGGTCAGAGAGGCAGGCAGGGACCAGATCAGATCAAGTAGGACTTTGCAGGCAACATTAAGGAGTTTAGATTTTATTAAATGAACTACCTGAAACTTGTTACACTTCTAATGGTATTTTTACTTTTAAAAGAAAAAAAAATAACTTAAAAATTACAATGCCAAGGGCCATGCTAGATTTTCCTTAGATATTTCCAAAATAAACACTCTTTTAAGCAAAGTTCATTCTACCTCTATTATCTTCTTTAGGATCTGTCGAAATCGAAGAGTTAAGGCATCAGATTTTTTCTTCAGGAGGTTTCGACCTGTCTGTGCTCCTTTTAAACGAGCCTTCATGATGGTCTGTGCCCTATGTAGACGTATAAATAGAGTTAAGACATTTATTCTCACTCTTTAAAAGACAAGAAAACTACCTCCCCAACACAGTGTTAAAATTATCCTTTATTTTTTTGATGTAATGAGAGTGAAAACATATAGCATTTGTACCTGACAGGTTTAACTGGTGCTATGGTTTGAAAGTGTCCCTGAAACTTCATGTATTGGAAACTTAATCCCCAATGCAACAATGTTGAGAGGTGGGGCCTTTAGAGATGATTAGGTCACACAGACTCTGCCCTCATGAATGGATTAATGTACTAACTATCGTGGTAGTTATGGTGGTAGTGGGTTCCTTATTGAAGGAGTGAGTTGGTTATAAAATTGAGTCTGGCTAAGCACCATGGTGCCTACCTGTAGTCCCAGCTACTCAAGAGGCTGAGGTAGGGAGGATCCCTTGAGCCTAGGAGTTTGAGTCCAGCCTGGGCGACATAGCAAGACCCTGTCCCTTTCAGGGGTTGGGGTAAAGCAAGTTCAGCACAAAGCACCTTTGGCCCTCTCTTGCTCCCTCTCACCATCTTGTCTTCTACCATGGGAAGTCACAGCAAGAAGGGCCTCACTCGATGGGGCCCCTCAATCTTTGACTTCCCAACCTCCAGAACTATGAACCAAATACATTTCTTTCCTTTTCCTCTTTTCCTTCCTTCTCTTTTTTTTTTTTGCTGAGACAGGGTTTTGCTCTATCGCCCAGACTAGAGTGCAGTGGTATGATCACAGCTCACTGCAACCTCCAACTCCCAGGCTCAAGCAATTCCTGGATTAGCTTCTCAAGTACCTGGGACTACAGGTGCATAACACCATGCTAGGCTAATTTTTTAATTTTTTTATGGAGACAGGGTCTTGCTGTGTTGCTCAGGCTGGTCTCCAACTCCTGGCCTCAAGTGATCCTCCTGCCTTGGCCTCCCAGAGTGCTGGGATTACAGGCTCATATACTTATTTGATTTGTAAGTTAAAATATCTATGCTTCAGTTTCCATTAGAGGTATATTAAGGCTCTTTTAAAAATCTATACACTAATATATATCTAGATTTCAAAAATAATTACCTTCAGGACCAATAATTCCACTTTGAGGAATTTATCTCACAGATTTAGTCCCACATGTGCACAAAAACATGTACAAGTTTGAGTACTCCAGCCTTACTTGTAATAACAAAAGGATGAAAACAAGCTAAATGCTAAATAAATCATGGTTTGCCATACAATGGAATGATATGCAGCCATAAAAAAAGAGGAAGGTAGATTTGTATGTGCTGCCCATATTTTATTGTCTTACTTATACAAAGTAAGGGAAGCATGTGCTTATATAGATGCAGAGAATAGTTCTAAAGAGGATTCATATAAACTGGTAACAGTTTCTTTTGGGAAATAGAGCTGAGTGAGAAATATGGATTTTTTTTTACTACTATATTTTGTTTCTTATGAATTTTTTTACCACAACCATTTATTACATCTTCTATTAAAAGCATGGCATCAAAGTATTTTGATATCATCAATCTAGACCCTGCTACCATTTTATTAATTTGTAAATGACTCTGGGTAATAAATGACACATATAAGATTCCTGAAAACTGACAAGCTAAACTTACACTGATGTCTTCTCATCTCCTTATTTTAATTTTTCCCCCATTAGAATCCCCAATACCAAAGTCAAGCAAGCAATGGCAGAAATTGGCATTTCTGTTCTTGTTGCCATATGCCAGATAAAATTTAATAATGGGAAAAAAGTGCTTGGGTAATAAACCCTCAATTGTACAACCTAGGCACTTACACTGATTTCTCTAAGAGGGCCTAATTTCACATGACCAGTGTCATAAAGAACTGCAAAATAGCATGTATTTTTAAAAAGTTTTTTTATTTTAGAATATTACGGGGAAAATAGCACAATGGACCTTTTGGCCAAATTATTAGATTATACTGAAATCTATTACCATACAGCTAAGGTCACTGGGACAATTCTATAGCTGGAAGAGACTTTACACATTAATTTAAAAATTAGGAAAATGAGGCTCAGAAAAGTAAAATAACTTTCTCATAGTTATTCAGTCAAGAAAAGGCAGGGCAGGAACTTGAACCACATTTCTGACTCCAGTAACTTGCTCAAACTAAGACTCAAACCTAGGTCCACTGTACCCCAACAATGTGTCACACTACCTCCCCTTAAAGATGCCAAGCAGCAGCAGATGAAAGTTTCTCTCTTTGAAAAGTTGACCATTAGTGGCTGACACTGCACTCACTGGCCTCACCAGAGGTCTTATCAAGTGCAGCTGGTTTAGTTTCCAGCCTGAGCAGGAGCTATCCACCCCAATGTGTATATTTAACATACCATATTGGTGACACCAAATACCAGAACTTAGGCTGAAAGAGCTGGAGCAAATTTAAGTCAAATTCTAATACTGCAGATTCCAGCAAGTTTATAGTAGAAAGGTGAACTGGTTGATAAAATTGAATTTACCATGCTAATTTTAATTTCCTCCTAAGTGATGGCACCTCTGTGAAATGGGCAGATTTTAAGTCTAAGAGTGACCTGCCCAAGCACTTACAGCTAGTATGTGGTAGAACCTGAATTTGACTGACTTCTGTTGACTCCAAATCTTCCATGCCTCCTTTGCTTCCACTCTAAAATTGTTTTGCTTTCACTGGTACATGTGAAAGCAACATTTCACAAAATACTGTAAAGTGGAACTGTGAAACAGAAGTCACTAGTGTATTTTCTAGCCTAGGACTTTTAAAACCTGTTCTTTTACATGGTTCAGAGCTGCTCAGCCATACAAAAAATGTTTGACCTTCAACTAGGACAATGACTTTGCTTCCAGCTGAATCAAAAACATCTGACTATATGACAAAGAACCTGCTGTCTGGTCTTAAGAACAACGTTCAGAGAAGCGATTACTTCCTGCACCTGATTTTCCTCTCAAACAGTAAGCTCAGTGCTCTTAAATAGCAGTTTTCACCTTCACAACCTATCATTTTTCTTGTCTCAGTCCAAAGAAGTCCATTTTTCCCTCTTAGTAAAAGTTCCAAAGTAAAAAAAAAAAAAATGTTAACATTCTGACTACTGTCAAAGATAAACACAGACAGACATTAGTTAAAGTGGTGAAAACAGATCTTTATTCAGCAAACCACTGACAGTAGGGGGAAAAGCTGAGCTCAATTCTGATTTGTGCAGAGGCGACTGGGCATTTTTAAGAGAATGAGGGAGAGAGTGGACCGGCAGGCCTCAAGAACTGTTAGAGAAGTGAAAAATACAAAAGGTTGGTCAGTGTAAATGCCTGCTAGCTGGCAATTATGAAGTTAGGATTCTATCCTCCCAAAAAGTGGGAGACAGAGGCCTTGTCCATGCTGATGATTACATTTCAAAGGAATAGCTGTCAGGTCCTTGAGAGAGAGACTTTTGAGTTGGAAGAGATACATGTTCATAATTGTTAGCCTGTTGAGTAAATGCTCTAAAAAAGGAAGGTCAGGGTTCTATCAATCGGGTGTTACCTAGCACAAATAGTAAATCCTTCTGGAAGCTTTGAGCTTTTTTAGGCAGGCATTTTAATGAGGAACTGGGGTCATGCTAGGGACTGGACCTCATGCTGCTAGAAGCCATGATAGAGTCTGGATGTCTCTCAGTGCAGAGGTTTTGACTGAGTCATTATGTGCTGGGAATTCTGCAGTTGTCACGACTCGGGAGTAGTCCTGACTCTTATTTATTTCACAGGTATTGCCTTTCTCCACAACTAGCTTGCTTCTTACTTAGTACAAACAGCTATTAGAAAGTTAGCAGGTGAAAGTAAAAAACAAATTTAAAAAACATTTCAGTAAGGACTGTAGTCACCCTGGCAGAGATAGAAATCTAGATTTCAAGTGTGAATGTAACTGTCTTACTTTAAGCATCCTCATACTCTCTCTGAGAAAAATGCCAGGATGAGGAAAAAATAATAGAACACCCCCACAGAGATCAAAACTGATTTTCTGCTTCTTCATGGGAGACAAAGAAAAGGAGAAGGAGAACACAAATAACAATCTTTATTCTCCACAAGTTGTTACACACATTTAGGAAAATTTCAAAATTTTCTTTACAAACTGGCCAAACACTTACAGGCATAGGCCATTTCTCCTGACAAAGAATTCAGGCCAAAAGAAAAAAGCAGCCCACAACTGAGCAGATTCCAAGGCATAAAATCATTCAAGAAACATTTTTTGTGGATCTCCTATGGATTAATAATCAAGACACTCTGTCTCATCCTGAACAGAGCCTACAGTCCAGTGGGAAAGATCTGCAAACAAATATCCACTTTACAATGTGATGAGTGATATTAACAAGAGTTCTGAACAAGATGCAATGGTGAGAGCAAAAGGAGCGCCTCAGAAACACAGGGGTGTCTTCCCACAGCAAGCGTTATTTGGTGGAATCTTGGAAAATGAGTAAGGGGATACAAGATTAAATCCAACGTTCATGCTAGGGCGATTCGATTCAATCCCTACTTTGGCTTAGGGACCTCTTCTATATGCTTCTCATCACGGTAAACTGCTCAGAGCATTTATTAAATATCCTTAGCTTTTCCGTCTCCTCCACCTGTGAGCTCTGTGAAGGCAGAGGTGGCGACGGCTCAGTTATATAAATCCAGTGCCAGACTCAATAAAGGTATTGGAATGAATGACTCC
Organism: Eulemur rufifrons; assembly: GCF_041146395.1. Taxonomy (NCBI): domain Eukaryota; kingdom Metazoa; phylum Chordata; class Mammalia; order Primates; family Lemuridae; genus Eulemur; species Eulemur rufifrons. The sequence continues at coordinate 95,165,117 of NC_090984.1, forward strand.
ATTAATGAATAAAGACAGGGGACCTCCACAAAAGTCAGCAGGCCGGGAGCCCTTTCCTATGGACTAGGATGGCTCTGTCCAGCCTGATTCACTCAGGAGGAATGTGTGAGGGGGCCGTCGGAAAGCTTCGCCCCGGACTCACGAAAAGACCTGGGGAAAGCTCAGGATTGGCCCAGGAAACAGGGAACCTCGCTGGTGGCCCACAGTATGGCGACACCGCGCTCCAGGCAAGCGTTCCTAAACCTATGAGCACCACTCATCCAGTCTTTTACTTACATTCGCGAGGGGAAGATTTCAATTCGGTCTTTGCCCGACATTCTGACGATCTAAGGTCCCCGTCTGGGCAATCGTGGCTACCACAACTCCAGTACTGGCCGCCACAGTGGCTTCCACCAGGTGAGTCAGCAGATTGTGTCACCTGACCCCTTAGGTTGCTAAGAGGCACCAGGCATACTCATTTTTCACTTCCGCTTCCTGTTGTCACGCGAGTGGGAAGGCTGAACGGAAGCGATGCCCGGATGTGGAGAAGCGCGCCCCCGCGGAACCGCCCCTCACTTCCGGTTCACCTCCCAACCTCTCCCTTTCCAGCTCCCCGGCGGCTGCGCAAGGCGCTGCACACACGTCGGGCCAAAGAATAGGAGAGAAGAGTACACGCCTTCTCCTCCATCACTTTTCGTCTTTGGTCACAGCGCCATCGCATGGTTGACTAAAACTTTGAGCGAGGATTCACTCTTCAGGGATAAGGAATCAGAACCCTTTCTCCTCCTGGCGCCTTGAAAGTTACTTAGTGAAAACTAAAGATAGCGAGAAACAGTACTTTTCGGGTCTTCCTATCATCTACGGTCTTCTTTGTTCTCGGAGGACCTAGACTCTATGATTAGTGATAAAGAGGGGCCTTTAGTTTGTCGGCGCTTGCGCGATGCGAGGTGGTTCCGCATGCGCGGTGGGGTTGAGTGAAGCGCACGCTGAAGAGGACGGCGGCTGGTTAGGGTGTATCAAATCTGATCTCACCGGTTGAAGAGCGCGGCGCGGGACTGTAGCGCGTGTTTCACACACAAACCTCAGGTGACTAATCCCACGACTCTGTTTTTCCAAGAACTCACTTTGGTTTGTGTCCAGTGACATGGGTGGTCGAGAAAGGGTAGGCCCAGGGCTAACACCTCCTCCCTTTCCCGTCCCTGCGCGGGAAGTGGCTGGACACCACCGCCACCACCCGCTGGCTCTGTCGTGGGCCTCCTCGCCGGCTCGGTGTCGGTCATCATGTGTTCCAGGGGCTGATTTGTTCGAGCAGAGAAATCTCGTGAAGGAAAGTGGGCCAAGTGGATTGTACCAGTCTCTTCAGTACGCTTAAAGTGAGGATGCCTTGACGGTGGGGCGGCCTCGAGAGAACGTTGTGACACCCTACCTCTACCTTTCACCCCCGGCTCAGGACGCTGAGCACTTTGCTTTTTCCGGGCTTGAGGATTCCATCTTTTCTTTTTTCTTCCGTCCCAGCAGTACTACCAAAAATTTCCCCTGCCTCTCAGTGGAAACCAGACCGGATTCTTCTCCAAGGAACCAATAAGATGAGCCACCGTGTTGAAAAGATCTGGGTCAAAGAATAGTTTATTCATCTGATAATTGATATTTTAAAATTGAAGCTCAAGTTACCTTATCATTTTAGTTGTGCATTTCTGTAGAATGAATCACCCCTTGAACTGAAACTAAGTCATACTTTCGAGAAGTTTATTAACTGTTAGTATCGGTTTGTCGCATTTTGGCGTCAGTGAGAATAGAACCGTGTGGTCGTAACAGTTAAGCATAAATAAAAACCTAAGATAAGGGAGTACTTTAGGGTTAAATACAGATTCATTCTGAGGTCCCTTTAATTATCCCTAAAACTTTGGCTGCTTTAATTTTCATTAAACAGGAAACACTGTTTCTTGGAGAAAAGATGTAGCAGAGAAGTCTTGATTTTCTCACAAATGAGTTGTTATTCAAGGAAAAATCTTGTAACTCTTGTCTTTCAACAGTTTGAAGATTACTTATATAGTACTTTACTGCTTATTCTCAGTTCATCTGATGCCAAATGAAAGTTACTGATTCTCGGAAGATGTAGTTGTCTGATGCACAGCATAGTAAATGTTAGAGCCAAATTAGAATTATTTACAAGAGTTGTTCCCATCACATAATACACTTTGGAATGTGGACTTCCCGTATCCATTATGGTAACTTGACCATGCACTTGGTTTAAGATAGAAGTCGTTCTTACCATTTATCCAGGCCAAATTACTGACTATGCAAGGTATTTGAAATTAGCTTGGAGTTTGGTTTATGTATTTGGTAAGGTGGTTATTTTTTTACATCAGAACACATAACAGTATTGTAGTGCTCTTGACATATTGAGGCTCTGTGGGTTAAAGACATTCTGGATTTAATGTCAAAAGACTCAGGTTTAACTCCTGCTCTAGTACTTAATAAATGAGGGGGTCATTTAATATTTTTGTTCTTGGTTCCCTGGTAACTGATTGCTTCACTGTAGTCCTTTCATACCACCTTATATTGCAGTTGTTAGCTTATTAGTTTCCCAGTCTACTTAATTCCTTAGGTAAGATTCTTGTATCAGTAGTGCTTAGCACATAGTAGGTACTGCTAAAAAAATTATTTAACAAATTACAAAATGAAAGTAATACTTCCTTTGCCTGTCAATATTTTATGTATGTTTAGCACATTATGCTCCTCAAAATGTTTTTATATATATTTTATTTCATTTGATACCCTCAACAAACCTGTGAGGTACATGGCAGGGATGAGAAACGAGGTCAAAGGGGATACCTTTCCCAAGCAACCACAACTAGCAGGTAGGAGGAGAGCAAGGACTAAGCCAATTCTAGGACTTTTCCCAAAGTTGACTGTGCTACTTGCCTGACTTGACACTTGTTAAGAGCCAAATAAAATCAATCAAAATGCTTTGAAAAATGATAGAAAGGGCTGAATAGTGTGGTTTCTGTATTCCTGAATGATTAAAGAAAAGGTAAAACAAAAAAAAACTTATTTTTAAAACATTATTGGCATTTCATAAAACAAGATATTCAAAATCTACGTACCAAAATACGTGTTTTTTTGGTATGGATTCTTTTTGTACTTACTGCTTGCTGTCTTTCCTGTTAATAACATACTATCAACAGCATTCTTTTACTTACCCTTTATGTTGCAAAGAGACTTGAGCCTTCTAAAGAAATAGTATTAATTATCTCCCTTCGGTATTCCTTTACACTATTGTATGTGTTCTTTAACCATCAGATTTAGCCTTGTTTCCCCAAAAGCATCATCTTTACTGTTTGGAGAAACTTGGTAAGTAATGTGGCTTGCACCTGTTAAATCTCTTAAAACTTCCACACATTTCCATGGCATTTATTTTGATATCCAGTTTGAAACTTTTTTTAGCTCTCAAATTTGAGAACTTTACATACAGAGAACCAGCAGCAGTTCCCTCACCACTCCCTTCAAAGCCCTGTTTAAAAACGAAACAGCCAGCTCAGCTGTATCTCAGTGATTCTAGCCGTTGAATGTCTACTTCTCTTTATTTGCTAAATCCCTTTTTTGGCAAGCAACTAGGAAATATGCTGTCATTAACATGCTGCTTTTTGTTTTTAAACAGGATAGATTAGTAGCAGTAGTTTGCACCAATTTGTAGCATATGCTCCAGCACTGAATATATATATTAATGTTGCTTTTTGTTTAAAATATTTCTAATTGTAATATATTAATATTTATCAGCAATATTGGGAGAAAATATACTCTGATCCATAAGAGCACAAACTCTGGGTCCAAACTTCATGATTCAAATCCTGACTTTTGTCATTTGTTAGCATATGAGAAAGAACAAGTAGCTTAACCTGTGCCTCACTTTCTTTATAAAATGGGGAGAACTAGGGAGAAAGTGGTACTGCAAGGAGTTAGGCAGTGGCCAGATCATAAAGGATCTTGTAGGTAATGGAAAGATATGTAAGTCAATAGGAAGACACTGGGAAGATATTTGGGGGTGCCAGTTAGCAGTTCTCAAACTACCACAGCAGTGCTCTGGTGTTCCACGAGCTGGATATAGATGATCTACCTCTAATGTCAAGTAATGGGAGCCTTATTTCCCAGTTAATAAGAAAAAAATAAATTTTCCCACATTTATTAGGCCTTTAGGTCCTATTACTGCCTATATTTTGAGCTCTGACAATAGTAAATAGGTTAATGTTAAAAGAAAAACATGAAAATCATCAGCCATGATTAGTTTGAGAGCTTTCTTTTTAGAATGTACTTCTACCCATGGTGTGATTTCAAGGTGTGGGTCATAGGAGTGATACTGCAAGTAGTTTGGGTGGATCAAAGGGAATAATTTTAAATATCTTTAATGCCTGGAGGTTAAGAGAAACTTGAACTTTACAGTAATGGAGGAGGATATATTAAATTTATTTTTGTGATTTAGAAATTTTTTAGTTTTTGTCTCCTTGACATGTGACACTGTAATTTTGGCTATAATAAATGAAATAGGACATATCATTTGGTGTATTGGTTAGGGTTTAGGTAGTTAGAAAATTCTTCTCTTTATATAGTGGATGGGTAGCACACATAGTCTTAACTGGCTTGGAGAAAGAATAGCCTTAGTTTTGCTGATAGGTTATAATAGTAGTGATGCATCCCATCATTTGATATTCCTTAAAGTGGTCATATTAAAATAGTATTTTACTCTTGAGGTATTCCTTTAATCCTTAGGTCTCAGAGTACTTTATAGTCAGTCATTATTTTTTATGATTCTTCTGAAACTGATGGCAGAGAATCACCCAAGCCTTACAAAAATGTGGAGCAAAATAAAAATTAAAGGTTAGTTCCTACCCATCTATCTGTTTTCTGATACCATTTAAGAAATTTAAAGAGATTAGAAGACTAATGACTACGTTTTTTTATCTTTTATTGATGTAGGAGATTGATGTTTCTTTATTTTGACCTTACTGAACACTTAGGTATTTCTTTTTTTTTTTTAATTGCAGAATGCCGGGTTTAAGTTGTAGATTTTATCAACACAAATTTCCTGAGGTAGAAGATGTAGTGATGGTAAATGTAAGATCCATTGCTGAAATGGGGGCTTATGTCAGCTTGCTGGAATACAACAACATCGAAGGCATGATTCTTCTTAGTGAATTGTCCAGAAGGCGTATCCGTTCCATAAACAAACTCATCCGAATTGGCAGGAATGAATGTGTGGTTGTCATTAGGGTGGACAAAGAAAAAGGTAAGTGAGAAGAATATCTAAAATATAAATTTCAGGTTTAAAATTGTTTATTTAAAAACACGTTTTTTGTAAATTATCTGCTGCAGTTTAAAAAAATGCCTTTTATACTTAAACTCTTTTACATACAAAGTTGTTAGAGAAGGATGCCAGTTAGCCATCTAAGCAAGACCTCTTAAGTTAGTCGTATATCCCAGGTTTTTTAGTCAAATAACTTGAATTTTATTTCCAGTATGTATCAGGATCTTGGTAATTGATTCACGGTTACTAAACTCAAATGGTAAGTAGGCCAGAGTACTAGTTCATCCATCTACATTGGTGGGCCTGAATGTGTTGAATGCGTTTTTCTTGTTTTTCTTGTTTTTCTTGATTTAAAGCTAAATTAGTAATCAAATTGTTGGGTGAGCATGGAAAAACAAAAAGGTAAATGGGTTTCAGAAATATTTAACATAAGCTTTGAAAAAGCAGTATACTGTTTGTGTGTGTGTGTGTGTGCGCGCGTGCGTGTGTGCGTGTGTACGCACACACACATACATACACACACGCACACACACACCTGAATCCAGAACTGTATGTCTGTCTGGTAATTTTTTGGTTTTTTTGAGACAGAGTCTGGCTCTGTTGCTCCGGCTAGAGTGCCATGGCGTCAGCCTAGCTCAAAGCAACCTCAAAACTCCTGGGTTGAAGTGATCCTCATGCGTTAGCCTCCCAAGTAGCTGGGACTACAGGCACACACCACCACGCCCAGCCAATTTTTCCCATTTTTCCTTTTAGTTGTCCAGCTAATTTTTTTTTTCTATTTTTGTAGAGACAGTGTCTTGCTTTTGCTCAGGCTGGTCTCAAACTCCTGAGCTCAAGCAATGCTCCTGCCTCGGCCTCCCAGAGTGTTAGGATTACGGGCGTGAGCCATGGCACCTGGCCTCTCTCTGGTAATTAGAATTTTTGTGTCTCCCAGATCCTGTGTGATCTTTCAGTGCTGGATTAGTATTCATTTTTTACTTATTAGGTGCCTTTTTCTGGACCCCATGTAAATCATCTCCTTTGTGAACATTTTGTTTTTTTAAACACTGTGTATAATACCATTAAGTAGGTTTTGGTTTCAGCCATCTTACTATAATTTATTAGATAGTTTCAGGTCAGTAGTTACCATCATAATTGAAAGACTGCATATAAGTCACCTTGATTACACTTGTCCTTCTGAGTCTCCTCAGCCAGCTACTTTTATACTTTCTCGCTTTTGCAAGTGATTAACTTTATACATGCTGACATTTTAATTTTTTTCTGAATATAATCTTAGATGATACACTTTGAGGATGTCTTATGTTATCCCTTAGGTAGTGGCTATTTGATTGTTTTAAATGTTTTTATATAGCTTATTTGTAGGCCCTCTAAAATTATGAAACTACTTTATGACTGAAACTATTTCTTAAACTTGTGGAAGTCTTTACATTGCCGCCCTAGTAATACTTAGAATAGTGACTTGTCTTGTACTTCTTTTTCCATTATATAAAATATATGCAAAAGGAATCAAGTAAGGTTTTAGTTGCAGTCATAAAAAATGGAAAAGTATACTTATATAAGTACAATGGATACATGTAAAAGTATTCCCATAGCAGCATTTGTGCAGTATTAACTAAAACCAGAAAATGATCAAAGTGGGGACTGGTTAAATAAAAAAGCACAAAAGTTCCTATTGAGGGGATCTTCCCCCACCCCCGAGATAGGATCTGCCACTGTTGCCTCAGGTAGAGTGCGTTGGTGTCATCCTAGCATCATAGCTCACTGCAGCCTTGAACTCCTGGGCTTAAATGATCCTTCTGCCTCAGCCTCCTGAGTAGCTAGGATTACAGGTACACACCACCACACCCAGCTAATTTTTAAAATTTTGTAGAAATGGGGTCTTGCTGTTGCCCAGCCTAGGCTTGAACTCCTGGGCTCAAGTGATCCTCCCACCTCAGCCTCCCAAAGTGCTAGGATTACAGACATGAGCCACCAGCACCTGGCCAGAGGGGATCCATTTTGATACTATAGGATTAGGTCCTACTGGACAAACCTTGGACAAATATAAAAAATAACTACCTAAAAACGATGAGGATCGACCAAAAGCAGGCCAAAACTGAAGATGAGTTGACACTTACAAGAGAGGAACTGCACTGGATATGTTTTCTGTTTTAGTGGGTTTTTTTGCCTGAGTGCATGCTAAAGACAGCTTCAAGCAGGGCAGGTGTGGTTCCAGTGGAAAATCTGCAGTCTTGCTGGCTTGAGAACTGGAGACAGGAATTCTGGACAGTCACAGTAGTTGGAAAATGATGGTAGTTATAGGGATTAGAGAAAGGAGAGAGCCACCAAGGGAGAAGCCCCTAAGTCTGTATATAAATTCTGCCCAAATCTCTGGCTGAGCCCTGAATTACTAATACACAGGGTGGACTCCAGGCAGCTCAGCAGGGTAAAAATCTGAACAGATACCAGTTGCTTTCCACCTGGGGAGAGGGAGCTCATAGTTTTGAGTTCAGACCATTTAACTGCCTGTTAAAAAAAAAAAAAAAAATCAGTGTTCTTAAGAGAAACATACAGGAATTCAGAGTCTCTGCCCCATATCATGCACAATATTCAGGATATAATGCAAAATTGCTAAATATACGAACAAACGGGGAAATATGACCAATACAAAAGACAAAAGGCAACCAGTGGTGATGACCCAGAGACGATCCATATGTTGGAGTTAGCAAACAAGAATTTTAAAGCAGACGTTTTAACTGCCCAAGCACATTAGGAAAATATGTATGTAAGGAATGAATGAAATGAAATCTCAGTAGAGAAATTAGAAACTCTTACAAAGAACTATAGTAAAGTGTCACTTATTGATGGGGATATTCTGCGAAATGCATTATTAGACAATTTTGTCATTGTGCAAACTTAAAACATAGTGTACTTACATAAACCTAGAAGGTATATCCCGCTACCCATCTAGGGTATATGGCATAGCCTGTTATGCCTAGGCTACAAACTTGTATAACATGTTACTGTACTGAATGTTGTAGGCAGTTATAGCAAAATGGTGTTTGTGTATCTAAACTTGGAAAAGGTACAGTAAAAATGCACCATAAAAGATAAGAAATGGTACCTTTATATAGCATGTTTACCTGAATGGAGCTTGCAGGACTGGAAGTTGCTCTGGATAAGTCAGTGAGTGAATGTGAAGGCCTAGGACATTACTGTACATTACTGTAGACTTTATAAACATTGTATGCTTAGCCTACACTAAATTTATTTTTTTAAAAAAAAAAAACAACTAACTGCATTATGATGGCAGTAGTGATGGGAATTTTTCAGCTCCATTAAAATCTCAGTGAGAGCACAGTTGTATTTGCAATTCATTGTTGACCAGAACATCATGTGGCACATGAGTAAATATAAATTCTAGAAATGTAATATCTGAAAAATTCACTGGCTGGGGTGACAACAAATGGGAGACAAAAGAAAGGTCAGTGAAACTTGAAGATAGCGTATTGAAAATCTGACGAACAGGAAAGAATTTTTTTTTTTTAAATATGGACACAGTCTCAATAACCTATCCAATATCAAAAGCTGTATTCGAAAAGAAGAGCTGAGAAAGGGCAGAAAATACACTTGAAGAAATAATGGCTACAAGTTTCCCATATTTGTTGGAAAAAAACATAAATTTACAAATTTGAGAAGTTCTACAACCTTAAGCAGGATGGGTACTAATACAGTAAGATTGCATCTAGGCATGTCAAACTACTGAAGAAGAAAGAAAATAAAAACGTCTTGAAAACATACTACGTAGGGGGGTGGGAGGGCAAGGGCAATATACGTAACCTAAACTTTTGTACCCCCACAACATGCTAAAATAATAATAAAAAAATTAAAAAAAAAACATACTACATACAGGGAAACAGTGGTACAGATTACTATGATGTTTTTATTGAAAATAATGGAGGCCAAAGCATTGAATGACATCTTTAAAGCACTGAAAGAAAAAAACTGTCAAACCAGAATTGTGTATCTTAAGATAAAATTCAATAATGAAGATTAGGCCGGGCGCGGTGGCTCACGCCTGTAATCCTAGCACTCTGGGAGGCCGAGGTGGGCGGATCGTTTGAGCTCAGGAGTTCGAGACCAGCCTGAGCAAGAGCGAGACCCCATCTCTACTAAAAATAGAAAGAAATTATATGGACAGCTAAAAAATATATATAGAAAAAATTAGCCGGGCATGGTGGTGCATGCCTGTAGTCCCAGCTACTCGGGAGGCTGAGACAGGAGGATCGCTTGAGCTCAGGAGTTTGAGGTTGCTGTGAGCTAGGCTGACGCCACGGCACTCACTCTAGCCTGGGCAACAGAGTGAGACTCTGTCTCAAAAAAAAAAAAAAAAATAATGAAGATCAAAATGAAGACATTTTCAGGTAAATAGAAACTAAGAGAATTTATTGCCAAATAGACCTGCATTATAGGAAATGAATGGTAAAGGAAGTTCTTCAGGCTAAAGAAATGTGATCCTGAAGTGAAAAGTATGTAGGTAAATGGAAAAGACCATTTTTCCCCTCTTAGTTTCTTTGAAATATGTTTTACCTCATTTGTACCTGTGGAATTGTAATCTATGGAGATTGATTGAGTGATGACATAGAGGCCAATGCCACTGAAAGAAAATTTTTATTACTTACATTTCCTGAGAGGAGGAGGCATGACATGCAATCCGGGCCACATGGGAAAGCATCAGTTTTAGTCAGAAGACACAAGGAACTAGGTGAAAAACTAGGCAAGAGCTTTTATTGGGGGTTTTTGCAGGAAAAGCAAGGCAAAACAGAGCAAACTACTTTGGGACTGGCCAATTAGAATGATTTTGTTGGGCGTGGGGGCATAAAAGCTGTCCCCAGTTGTCTGGTACCTGGCCCTAGGTTGATTTATGGCTGGGGGAATATTGGCTTGTGTGAGTTTGTTGGCTCCAGATTGGCTAGTTTGCATATGAAAGGCATGCTCCCAAGCAGGCCCTTTGCTAACTTCTCCCCTGGGAGAGGCAGTCTCTTCCCAGTCAACGCAGCCACAAATGTCAGAGCCTCAAGAATACAGAAAATAAAAAAAATATAGTTATTATAATACAATTGACTCTGTGATGAATGGATGTCAGATAGACAAACATGGAATCAGAGAAAACACAGAACACAGTTTAAAGGAGACATAATACATTTGACACATGATATTATATTTCACATGCAGTAGAAAAATACTGCCTCTAACTAAAAAGTTAAGGATATATATTGTAGGTGCAGTGCACCCTGCCTGGGAGATGGACACACTTGAAGCTCTGACTCGGGTGGGGTAAAGCCAATATATGTAACCTAAACATTTGTGCCCCCATAATATGCCGAAATAAAAAAAAACAGATATATGTTGTAATTCCTAGAACAACCATTAAATACAAAGATAAAATATTAATAAAAAACCAAAGATAAATTAGAGCTCTAGAAAATACTAAGTTAACCTAGAAGACAAGAAAGGAGAAACAAAATCAGGAATGAACAAATAGAAAACATACCTAAAGTGCAGACCTGAATTTTAGTTATACCAATGATTACATTAAATGTGAATCAAGTAAGTGTTCCAGTCAAAAGGGATTGTTAGAATGGATAAGAAAACAAAACCCAATGATAATGCTGTCTACAAGAGACAATACTGGGGGCCAGGTGCAGTGGCTCACGCCTGTAATCCTAGCACTTTGGGAGGCCAAGGCAGAAGGATTGCTTGAGGCCAGGAGTTATAGGTAGCAGTGAGCTAAGATGATACCACTGCTCCCTGGCCTGGGCAACAGAGAGAGATCCTGTCTCAAAAAAGGAAAAACATACTGGTTGAAAATAAATGCATGGAAAAAGATGCAAATAATACCATAAGGAGACAAGCATGTTAATATCAGATAAAGTGGGTTTAAAGACAGTGTATTACCACAGTTAAACAGGGACATTTTATAATGATAAAGGGTCAGTTTGTTAGAAGGAAAATAATTATCAACGTATGTATGCCTGATAATAGTGTTTCAAAATATATGCAAAAATTGAAAAGTCAAAAAAGAAGTAGACAAATCTGTAATTGTAGTTGGAGGTTTGAACAAGGTCTGAACAACTGATGGAACAACCAGACAAATCAGTAAAGACCTTGACCTAATTGATACTTAGAACAATTTAAAAGGACTGGGATACAGAATGCGTTCTCTGATCACATGGAACTAAGTTTGAAATTGGTACCATTATATTTTGGGAGGAAAAACTCCAAATATTTGTCTAGGCTTTCATTTTAAGATTAAAAAAGGCCGAGTGCAGTCGCTCACGCCTGTAATCCTAGCACTCTGGGAGGCTGAGGCGGGCAGATTGTTTGAACTCAGGAGTTCGAGACCAGCCTGAGCTAGAGCGAGACCCCGTCTCTACTAAAAAAAATAGAAATTAGCTGGACAACTAAAAATACATACATATATATATATATATATATATATATATATATATAAAAATATAAAATTAGCCGGGCATGGTGGCGCATGCCTGTAGTCTCAGCTGCTCGGGAGGCTGAGGCAGTAGCATTGCTTGAGCCCAGGAGTTTGAGGTTGCTGTGAGCTAGGCTGACGCCACAGCCCTCTAGCCGGGGCAACAGAGTGAGACTTTGTCTCAAAAAAAAAAAAAAAAAAGATTAAAAAAGAAAAGAGGAAGGTAAAGCAAAAGTAAACAGAAGAAAAGAAAGAATAAAGAGAAAAAAATCAGTGAAATAAGTTAGAAAAATAGTAGGGAATGTTAACAGAGTTAAAAGTTGGTTTTCTTGAAAAGAACAAAATTAATAAGCCACTAACTAGCCTGAGGAAGAAAAGAAGAAAGAACACAAATTACACAATCTCAGGACTGAGAGAGGGGCTATCACTACAGGTGCTGCAGACATTAAAAGGCTAGTGAGGGAATATTATTACCAACTTTAGGTCAATCATTCCTACAAATTAGGTGAAAGGAGCAAAATGTTTGAAATTTTCAACTTACCAAAACTAACGAGATATAATAGAAAATTTGAATAGTTCCATATCTGTTAGAGAAATAGAATTTATTCAAATTCAAAAACGTTTCCATCAAGAAAACTCTAGGCTCAGATGTTTTCATTGATGAATTGCATAAGACATTTAAAGCAGAAATAATATGGGTCATAAAAAATTTCAAAACATTGAGGAGGAGGGAACACTTACACTCACGCAGTGCTTAATGACAGGGATATGGTCTGAGAAATGTGTCATAGTGCAAACATCACAGAGTGTACTTACATAAATCAAGATGGTATAGCCTGTTTCTAGGCTACAGACCCATACAGCATGTTACTATACTGAATAGCCAGTTGTAGCACAATTGTAAATATTTGTATGTCTAAACATAGAAAAGGAGCAGTAAAAATAGGGTATTATAATTTTTTTTTTTAGTAATTTTTCTTTAAAATATGGGACACTTCACAAATTTGCATGTCATCCTTGCACATGGGCCACACTGATCTTCTCTGTACCATTCCAATTTTAGTATATGTGCTGCTAAAGCAAGCACCCGTATTAGGATCTCATGGGACGACCATACTATGTGCAGTCTATTGTTGGCCGAACATTGTCGTGCAGTGCATGACTAATTTTTTGAGAACTTGATAACCCTGATATGAAATCCTGACAAAGACATTATTTCTTTAAAAAAAGAAAATTACTGACCAAATATGAAGAACCTAAATGCAAAAATTCGTAGTAAAATAGATGATTATGAAATCTAGCAATACATAAAACAGATACAAAGCACAACCAAGTAGAATGCATGGAATACCAGTTTGATTTAACAATCAAAACTTTGTTTCCTCTCACATGATCGATAGATTATCAGCAAAAGTACAGGCCAGGCGTGATGGCTCATGCCTTTAATCCTAGCACTCTGGAGGCCAAGGCAGGAGGATCACTTGAGCTGAGGAGTTCGAGACCAGCCTGAGCAAGAGTGAGACCCTGTCTCTACTAGAAATAGAAAAAATTAGCCAGATTGGTGGCACGTGCCTGTAGTTCCAGCTGCTCAGGAGGCTGAGGCAGGAGGATTGCTTGAGCCCAGGAGTTTGAGGTTGCAGTGAGCTATGATGATGCCCGTGCACTCTAGCCAGGGTGACAGAGCAAGACCCTGTCTCAAAAAAAAAAAAAAAGAAAAGTACAAAAGCAAATGAATGAAGAAAGAAATGTCTTTTTTAACAAATGGTGCTGGGACAACTAGACGTCCATATGCAAAAAAAGAATCTGAATTCATACCTCTCACCTTATATAAAATTTAAATTAAAATGAATTATAGACCGAAATGTAAAGTCCAAAATTATAATACCTCAAGAAGAAAACACAGAAGTAAATCTTTTTGACTCAGGGTTAAGCAAAGATTTCTTAGCTATAACACCAAAAGCATAATCCATAAAAGGAAAAATTGACCAAATGGACTTTATCAGAATTAAGGAGTAGGGCTGGGCACGGTGGCTCACGCCTGTAATCCTAGCACTCTGGGAGACCGAGGCAGGAGGATCGTTTGAGCTCAGGAGTTCAAGACCAGCCTGAGCAAGAGCGAGACCCCGTCTCTACTAAAAAATAGAAAGAAATTAGCTGGGCATCTAAAAATATATATAGAAAAAATTAGCTGGGCATGGTGGTGGATGCCTGTAGTCCCAGCTACTCGGGAGGCTGAGGCAGAAGGATCGCTTGAGCCCAGGAGTTTGAGGTTGCTGTGAGATAGGCTGACGCCGCAGCACTCTAGCCTGGGCAACAGAGTGAGACTGTCTCAAAAAAAAAAAGTAATGTTCTTTTAAAAACTATTTAACAACCTTAAAAACTGATATCTAAACCACTCATTTAAAAAGGAGCAAAAGGGCAGGCCCAGAGGCTCACACCTGTCTGTAATCCTGCCACTCTGGAAGCCGAGGCAGGAGGATCACTTGAGCCCAGGAGTTTGAGGCTACAGTGAGCTATGATGACGCCACTGCACTCTAGCCTGGGCAAGAGAGGGAGATTCTGTCTCAAGGGGAAAAAAAGCAAAAGATTTGAATAGACAATTCACTGAAGAAGATAAATGAATGTCAGATATGCACATGAAAAAGTGTTGAACATTAGTCATTAGGAAAATGCAACTTAAAACCATAATTAGATGCCACTGCACACCTAATAGGTTGGCTTTTTAAAAAAAAAAAAAATCAACTGAGCAGTTAGAACTGCTCCACATTGCTCTTGGGAGCAACTGTTTCCATTTTGGGAAACAATTTAGCAGTTAAAGTTAAACATATACTTAGTATACAATCCAGCAATCCCATTTCTGGTTATTTACCCAAGTGAAATGAAAGTATGTGTTCACAAGGAAACTTGTACCCATTTGTTTATAATGACTTGAAAGGGGTGGTGATGGATCTTGATTGTGGTGGTGGTTACATGACTATTTTGTTAAAACTCACAGAGCTATACACTAAAAGTGGTGAATTTTACTATATGTAAGTCATACCTTTATGAAAAGGAAGACTCTATCTGAAATCAAATCAACATATCTAACAATATAGGAGGAAAATCATAACCATTTTAATACATGCAAAAAAAATTGACACAATTCAACACCCATTCATAATAAAAAGTTAGCAAACTAGAAATAGAAGGGAATTTCCTTAATCTGATAAAGGGTGTCTAGGAAAAAGCTGTGAACATACTTTCTTCCAATATTGGGAACAAGGCAAAGATACTCTCACCACTGTTAATTCATCATGGTATTGGAAGTCCTAACCAGGCACACAGATTTGTGGGTTTCAGCTATTTTCTGGCTATTTGACCTTGGCAAGTTACTTAACCTTTCTTGGGATTAAAAAATGGTGGGGGGGGGAGGCGTAGGAAAGAGGATGATGATGTACAATGCAGGACTTTTGTCTGGGTTCAGTGAGATGCTTAACTATGCAGCTAGCGTAGTCACTTGGGTATGGTAGTCATTCAGTAGATGGTAGGTAGTTTCAATTTCTATTCTTTCTTTCTTTCTTTCTTTCTTTTTTTGTGACTTCTGATGAGGATAGCCTCATTCCTTAAACTAAATCAAGATTAGAGTAAATACCTATTCTGTAGAAGCACAGGGAGAGGAAGAAGTCAGGGAAGGAGAGGCATTTGACTAGCTTTCACTTGAATAATTGAAAATTATTCATTCCCTCCACTAAGGTAATAGAGAATATATAATGATGTGATGATAAAAATTTATTTCCGAAAATAAATCAAAATCTCTCTTCTTGGCCGGGCGTGGTGGCTCACGCCTGTAATCCTAGCACTCTGGGAGGCTGAGGCAGGAGGATCACATGAGCTGAGGAGTTCGAGACCAGCCTGAGCAAGAGTGAGACCCCTTCTCTACTAGAAATAGAAAAAATTAGCCGGGCATGGTGGCACACGCCTGTAGTCCCAGCTGCTCAGGTGGCTGAGGCAGGAGGATTGCTTGGGCCTAGGAGTTTGAGGTTGTTGCGAGCTAAGCTGATGCCACGACACTCTAGCCCAGGCAACAGAGCGAGACACTGTCTCAAAAAAAAAAAAAAGAAAGAAAAGAAAAAGAAAAATCTCTAATCTTGTACAGGTTGAGTATCCCTTATCTAAAAATCCAAAATCTGAAATGCTCCAAAATACAAAACTTTTTGAGCACCAACATCATGCTCAAAGGAAATGCTCATTGGAATATCAGATTTCAAAAGTTTCAGATTAAGGATGCTCGACTGGTGAGTATAATATAAGGTAGTCATATTCCAAAATCTGAAACACTTCTGGTCCCAAGCATTTCAGATAAGGCATTCTGAGCCGCCAAGCATTTTGTTCATAGGATTTTATTAGGGAATAATTAAAAGTATGCCAATCAAACAATTTGGTTATGAGATTGTTTATAGTAGTATACTGGCACCTGGATAGAGATAATTTTTTTTTCAAAATTTCCTCATACAGGATATATTGATTTGTCAAAAAGAAGAGTTTCTCCAGAGGAAGCAATCAAATGTGAAGACAAATTCACAAAATCCAAAACTGTAAGTTGATTTTTGCATCAAATTCGTCTGCTGTCTTTAATAAATACTTAGCTTGTGTTCTTGGCAGAAGAATGAAAACCAAAACAACTCTATATTTCTATTTCCAAATATGTGTTACATGGAAAAAATAATATGAAGTCTTAATTTCAAAAGAGTATGAGTACCTTGTTTTTTTATCTCATGGTACTACTACCTTGAAGCATTGCTGATGATCTAATATTTTCACATCAGTACTGGAATTTAGTGTTTTCAAGCCATTTTAGGTTAAATTAACTATGGGTGACTTCAGCTGGTTTAGCTTATTTCTGATTGGGATGTTTCATAACACATAGTTCTTGACTTTCAGTCCTATTCTGGGAGAAGACTAACAGACAACCAGCTGTTGTATATTAAGAATGAGCAAGGGCCGGGCGCGGTGGCTCACGCCTGTAATCCTAGCACTCTGGGAGGCCGAGGCGGGTGGATCGCTCGAGGTCAGGAGTTCGAGACCAGCCTGAGCAAGAGTGAGACCCCCGTCTCTACTAAAAATAGAAAGAAATTATATGGACAACTAAAATATATATATACAAAAAATTAGCCGGGCATGGTGGTGCATGCCTGTAGTCCCAGCTACTCGGGAGGCTGAGGCAGGAGGATCGCTTGAGCCCAGGAGTTTGAGGTTGCTGTGAGCTAGGCTGAAGCCACGGCACTCACTCTAGCCCGGGCAACAGAGTGAGACTCTGTCTCAAAAAAAAAAAAAAAAAAAAAGAATGAGCAAGCTTTTGTAAAATGTCTGAATCCAGGAAAGCAAGGCAGGGGCCAGTTACTTTTCTTACTATTTTTGCTATAATTTCCTTCATACTTACCATCCATAATAAGCACTAGTAAAGAATAGGCATTTCATTGCTTCTATCTGTATTTCTCTATTCTTGGGTCCTCTTTAGAGTATCCCTCACTCTACATCCTCAGAGCCTCAGTTTTAATTTTTGAGACAGGGTCTTCCTCTGTTGCCCGGGCTAGAGTGCAGTGGCATCATCATAGCTCACTGCAAACTCAAACTCCTGGGCTCAAGCGATTCTCCTGCCTCAGCCTCCTGAGTAGCTGGGACTACAGGCATGCACCACTGTGCCCAGTGAATTTTTCTGTTTTTTGTAGAGACAGAGTCTCACCATGTTGCTCAGGCAGGTCTTGAACTCCTGGCCTCAAATGATCCTCCTGCCTTGGCCTCCCAAAGTGCTAGGATTACAGCCATGAGCCACTGCTCCCGGCCCACCCTCAGTTTTTAATGGCACTATTTCCTTTGTTTCTGCTGTCTTTGCCCTTTTCTGGTGTCTATTGTTCTCTTCTGCCATGTGTTTCTGTCCTCAAGAGAAAATGTCAAAAAAAATAATGTTCGAATAAAGAGAAGATTTTAAACATCTTGCTTAATCCCAGTAGAAGAGAGAATACAGTTTTAAAAGCCCTCAGACCATTACCCAAATGTTTTCCTTTATTTTACTGGTTTGTTTACTTTCATGCAATGCGGTTTACACATTTCAAAACACTATCAGTAAAGTCTCTTTTTAGGGTGGGAGGAAGGGAGTGGGTGATGAGAAGTTATTTGAAGGGTACGATGTGTATTGCTTCAGTGATTGTATGCAATGAAGGCCCTGACTTAACCACATTGCAGTATATCAGTATAGCAAACTTGCACTTGTACCCCATAAATATATACAAATAAAAAATAAATGGGAAAAAATAAAAAGACACTTTCATGAAAAAAATCACACAAAAAAGAATGAAATCTCAAAGCCAAAATGTAAG
This sequence comes from Eulemur rufifrons, assembly GCF_041146395.1. NCBI lineage: Eukaryota > Metazoa > Chordata > Mammalia > Primates > Lemuridae > Eulemur > Eulemur rufifrons. Next base: position 95,183,223 of record NC_090984.1, read on the forward strand.
GCCATTGCCAACAGAGGGCAACCCTGAAAGTCGATGACATTAGCCATCCCATATCCTATGGTTTGTGTTTCATCTGGAATTGTTTTTAAGAAGAAAGAAAAGACTTCCTAATAGCTTTCTTTTGCTGTTCATAAAAGATGAATAAAAAGCCATATTTTGTTTCATCGCCAGAAAACTCTTTTTAATAAACTCTAGGAGCTTCCCACTCAAAATATAGTCTCTGGACCAACAGCATGTGGCATCAGCCGACTGCTTATTAGAAATGCCGAGTCTTGGGGCCCACCACGTTTGAGAGGCACTGCTCTAAAAAACTTACATATTTTTTGTCTCTCTAGGATATTGTTAAAATGAATATGATAATAGATCTTATGGGGATGATTAAGATGGAAGTTTTTCAGTGTTAGTACCTTTCCTTACTCAATTTTCATGTGTAACTAATATGAAAACCTCCCTTCTCTAAATCCTGTTATTTTTAGGTTAGAAAAAGTTTGGCAAGTGAGTAAGATTGAAGGATAATTATTAAATGATAACAGCAAAAGAAATACTAATATCTCAATCCTTTTTCTGTAATTTCAAATGGAGTAATAACAGCTTATATTTGTATGATAGTTTTCTGGCTATAGTGTGTGTTTGTATGTATTTGATCTATGCAAGAGCTCTATGCAGTAAAAAGGAGAGACACTAGTGTCTTCTTTTTCCAGATGAGAAAACAAATTCAGAGATGTTAATTGTCCTGTTGATCCAGGACTTAGGACCCTAAATTGTGTACTGTTTTTACTTGTCATACCCACTTGAGTTTATTATGGGATGATAAATATTTCTCTGTGGAGAAAAGAATTTGTATGGAGATTTTTTTTTCTCTGTTTTTAAGCTGGACAGTATTAATTGAATGGAGATCTTTTGTTGTTAAGGAATTATTGTCAAATTATGCTGTCTACTAAAATGTAAAAATATCCTTTTTTTTTAGATCTTTTATCTTTGAATTGTTGAGCTCTTCATTTTCTTTCTAGGTTTATAGCATTCTTCGTCATGTTGCTGAGGTGTTAGAATACACCAAAGATGAGCAATTGGAAAGCCTATTCCAGAGGACTGCCTGGGTCTTTGATGACAAGTACAAGAGACCCGGATATGGTGCCTATGATGCATTTAAGCATGCAGTCTCGTAAGAATACCTTCTTGACTCTGCTTCTACCTTGATATCACAACTCTGAGTCTAGTACACAGGTTGATAGCCTGACATTTAATGGCACAACATCCATGTGTTAAATTCTTGCCAACTTTAGATTAAAATATTGCAGTATAAAAGCCGCGTGATGTAGGCCAATCCTACATGGTCAAGTCTGTGTAGTTTCATATACCATAGTTATATAGATTCATAAGCCATATGATTTTATCTCACACTGCTTCCTCACACGTTTTCCTTTCCGAGTTTTATGACTGACCTAGGTGATTTTAGGACCACTGTGGGTGTCTCATCCAAAACTGTAACTTCTTGTTTTCTTCACTTCAATTCCTTTGACCTTCAGCCTATACCACTTTAGCCGGTAGTCCATGTGGCTTTAACCTGGGCCTTATTATCGTTAGGATTTGCTCTGCCACTAAAACCTTTAATTCACACATTCTGTTTTTTTGCTTAAGCCTCCTATCCTTCCAGCTCCCACATAGTCCTACTCTGTTTCTTTTTAATTATGTATTAGCCTCTGATTCCAAACCTTTTTCCTCCCTGTTTTTACCCTTTCTTGCCTTCTCTTTCTTATCCAGGATAGACACTCCATGATTCATCATTTCAACTTTCTTGGCAATATCATAAGCTTTTGCCCTGTTTTTCCTTCTATTGCATTCTGCCTTGTATCAGTGTTCCCGCCTTCTCTGCACTTGTAGACTGCTGGATAGTGCTAGGAAAAATCATCGTCTTGCAGGTTGGTGCCACTGCATATTCATGGTCTCCAAACTTAGCCAAGCCTTCATTACTGCCGTACATTCTCTGCTCCTGGTCAGTTCTTGCATTTTGTAGTGGCTATTCTAGAGCTCCTCCATGCTCTTCCTCAGAAAACCACTCTATCCCTCTTACCTCTCTCTCAGCTGGTGTGCTCACTACCCATAGAAGCTATTGCACAAGAACTACTTTTGTACCATCTCAACAAACAGCACTTTCCCGCCTGTCATTTCCTCCTATACTGCTGTCACACTGGAATTTGTGTCCCTCCTGCTCTCAAACTAATCTTAGCGTATGTACCCAGCTACTGCTCAGGGATCTCTTTCCATCAGTTACTCCCTCTCTTGGGTCTTAGCCTTTCCCATTATTGGTTTTGCTCCATCAGCATAAAAATATTCTCTAGTTTCTTCCATTTCTACTAAAAATGAACTTCTCTACTTTCTCTCTACTTTTTCTTATAGCAAAGCACTGTGTCCTTTTAACAGCCAGGCTCCCTCAGTTCTCTGCACTTGCTGTCTCTTCTTCACCTCCCACTCATTCCTAAATTTCAGTGCTCCACAAGCAGCTTACCACCACACTGAGGTCACTTTCCCAACTTTTGTGCTGCCAAGAAATATTGGTCCCTTCAGAATGGCTGAATGACACCTGGGACTTTTAGGGCCCCCAGCAAGCCAACTACTCCCAGTTTACCCTCTTTGTTTTGGTTTTGGTATAACTTGTGGAAAAGTTGGGAATAATAATAATAGCTAACATTTATATAATTCTAACAGTAACCTATGGTATAAGTGCTATTGTTACCGCTGTTTTATAGTTGAGGAAATTGCTTTGTTCAGAGTCACACAGCTAACAAATCATAGAACCAGTATTCAAACCCAGGCATTCTGGCTCTATTCAGAGTTTGTGCTATTAACCATTAAGCACTGCTTTGTATTTCTGTCCTGTACGCCTCAGTCAGTACATTTCTTACCTCACTCATCATCTAGCCCCAGCTTACCTCTTTAGCTTCTAGCTCCAGTAGCCCCTCTGTTACTGCCAAGACTTGCCATGTGTTATTCCCTTTCCCTTAGCACTCCTCATGTAGCTATTGTCAAATGTAGCTCATGCTAATTCTTTGCCATATGTGCTTTGTTTTTTTTTTCTTTTAATTAAGAAATAAAATTTCTGAGATAGTTGGAAATAATATCTTACCTCTCTAGACCCATTCCCCTCACTCATCAGTGGTAACCACTATTCTGAAATTACTACTATGTATCATTTATGTTTTTATGGTTTTACTGCATATATATATATCCATAAAGAATATATCAAATCATTTTTTTCTTTCACTTAAAATGTAATCTGTTACATCTTTCTGTAGCTTGCATTTTTACGTATAAGCTGTTAACTGAGCAGAATTTCTCCAAATTGATAGATGTGTACTTCATTCCTATTGATTCTGTATAGTATTTCATTGTGAGAATATGCTTTTATATGTTCCTCTTTTAAGAGGTACTCAGGTAAATTTTCCCTTTTGTCCCATTTTTTAAACCATGCTTGTGATGAATATGTTATATACATGTCTCCATGTGTACATGTTTGAGTTTCTAAGGCATATACCTAGGAATGGAATTGTTGAGTCATAGGATTGAGATAGATAGATTAGTCAATCAATCTTTAAAACAACTTGATTTTGCCAAATTACTCTCCAAATTGATTCTAGAACTTATATTCCCCCTAGTAATTGTGTAAGCATTTCTGTTTCTCCTCATCTTTACCAACATTTGATATATATCTCAGATTTTTTTTCCTTTTGCCAGTCTGGTGGATGTACAATAGTATCTTTTGATTAGCATACTCCTGACGGTTTATATTTCTTCTGTAAAACATCTTTTCATCTCATTTGCCCATTTTCTGTTCATTTGTCTTGTTTTGTCTTCTTTTTACTTTGTATTAGCTGAAGGAAAGTTCCCTCCACCTAAATTATTTCCCCTTTTGTTCTTCAACCAGACCCCTTTCTTTTTAAGCCTGATGCTTGCTCAAGCCATTCCTTTTTTATGTATCATAACTTTCTTAAAATAATTCTACCTTTGCTTGTTAAAATACTACCATTCTTTTGGTCATTATTTCATTTGTTCATTAGTTCAACAAACATGCTAGTTACTGCAACCCTGGTCCCTGTTTTATGGCACTTGGGAGGGTCAGATGAAATGCTGCTTTCTGCATGAAGCCTTTCCTGACCCCATCAATTGGGAGGAATACCTTCCTCTCCTGATGCCAATGGCTGTACTTTTACATTTACAAACTTTTCCATGTCTTTTCTCTTTTCAAGATAGATTATAAACTCCTTGAAACAGAGACTGCTAATTACATGGAAGTACTTAATTGTAGTGGAATGTCAGATGTATTAAAAGGTATCAAATTGCTTGTTTTAGCCAGATCTCTAAAATTTTTCTCTTAATAATAATCAATTGGGTGT